>NC_134690.1:278434634-279117759 GCF_050947455.1 Rhinoderma darwinii | reverse complement strand
CAATTGGCTTACCCGATGATCCAACAAAGTTCCTACCAATGGGCCCATAATAGTGGGCGATGCCAAAAGCGTCAATGTAAATGTTGGTCGTCTTACCTTTTGACAGTTTAGAAGTCTCAGCAAGTACCTCCTTCTTGAGATGAACAAGAAGGTAGGAGTGGTCTCTGAATCATTCACATCATGCATCGTGACTACCGTGTATTCTGTCTTGAACATACTGTATATAATACAGATGAACTATTGTTCAAATGTGGACTCTTATTTATTCTCAAAAGCATGAAAACGTAATGTTAAATACTTCTCCACACTCATCTGATAATCCAGAACACTTGAAAATCCCACCTTCATCAGGTCCTATAGATGCCTGATTAACACCACAAACAAACAAAACTGATTTTACTATAATCTGGAATAAAACTAACAATGCTCAGGCAATTTTCACCTTCTTCCTATCTAAATCTGAAAAGACTCATCTGTGACTGACATCACCACGGCCTCCTGTGCAGATTTTCTGGAGGGGAGTGATCTGTTACACTATAGCTCATATTGAGTGGTGACTACAGCACAGCATACCCAGTGCAATATTTGCTGTTCTGGAAGGATCTGGAATCATCTACACAGAAAAACTCTAAATCTGGGTTAATCTCATTGTGATCTCATACTCATTTTGTAGACCTCCTAAAGCAAAACAAAATTGTGCATTGTCACTGAGACGTACCTGATCAGTCTCATCACTACTCCTCCTTTTTTTAGACTCTGCGGAAGTAGTGTAGCAGCGTTCAAAACAACATATCTCAGCATATTGAAGTTGGGCACTCTATCTGGGGGCACTAGTTAGGCCCCCTTTAGGACGCAATAGCCTACAATAATAGGGACTTTCTCCTCACAAAACTGCATTTTATCTTTTAGATAACTTGCAGCCATTTGTTTTTTGTTTTTTAAAACAGCATACATTATATTTTAATTCATTGAAATTAACTTCAAAACATTACAACGTCAAGTCATATCATATCATAACACATGAATATGCAACATATCACCACACATTCCAGCAGTCCATATTTTGTAACTTTTATCCTTTATGTAGATAAATTCAATTCATGCTGTAATATTTTACTCTCTTTGCGTACTCAGGAACAGCAGAGCATGCGTAAAGATAAAACATATTCCTTTTCACAGTGGGGAGGGATGTAAACACGGGAGGGAGGTAACACAACCCCCCTCTCCTTCCTCCTCCAGACCCTGCTGTGCTTAAAGAAATTAGAACTCATGATTACATTTATAACTCTCATTATTTAACCCCACACACAAGGCACACTAAAATATTTTTTACACAGTACCGCTGTTAAGAATGAAAGCATGCAATATAGATCTAAAATCAATGCTATACTGTGGCCACTGGTCTCATCAATCCGTGCAATACCTGCTCAATGTATAAGCTTTTACCAGTCTGTTTTTCCAGACTTTTCTTCGACACACGTTACATCACACATGTTCACACATCACAAATGTCATATCACAAGCCCCCGTCATAATTTACATTAGTCATCATCATTAATGCATTACTCCCAGCATTCCGCATTTACTTACTCTGTGTATTCACAAACAGCCATTTAATAACATTCACACAGCCTGCATTTATGATACAGTTTATTTTCACAGTTTGTTATAAACCTTTTCCATTCACGTTCTACCAACGTTCTACAAGATCCAACTTCCCATTATTTTCTAGCATTCTTTTACAATCACAGACTCAGCTCCTTTTGCTCTTTCTAATATAGTTATGGCCGGGACCCATGCCCCAAGGCTATCCCGCATTTTTGTCTCACTTTCTCCTGATCCCATGGTTGGAGAGTAGTAGGGTAACCTCCTGCAAATTCCTTAACTCCAGACAGACCAGCCACGTCTGTCAACAGATATCTCAGACCAGCCTTCTTACTAGTTTTAGACAACCTGTCTTACCAATACGATATCAAAGACTAGAAATCAGTCTGTACTGATTCCTACCTTATGCCAGTCTGACAATTCATACAACTGATGGTTCTTAAGGAAGCTAGAAGCGTATAAATGGTTACTCAATACAACATTCAACACATGCACACCCATATTGCACTGGGTAATGGTACATTCAATCCATTGGACCATTTCCATCCTGACAAAGGACCTGATTTTACGGGACCCCTTTGTAGTTGTTATAGTTTCTTTCACATCCTTTTTGTCACAATGTCTTTGGTTGTAGACCACGGGGATTCCCCTGTCGCTCTGCCCACTGAGTTCTCAATTATCAGGACTTAACCGTAGAAGTCCTTGTGGTACTACAGGATATTACCTACGAATATCCAACCTTTCTGTCACCTACGTACAGTTTGTACCTCGCTCGATACTCTACTATCTCAGAGCAAAAGGGCAACGGGATAACCTTTTATTTTTATCCTTAACGATTTCACACAACAGCCAAAAAAGAAATGTCACACTACAACAGACCTATAACAAAACACACAGTTTAGTCCAAACAGCACAGTTCATTGCAGGTTCATTCTACACAGCTTTCAGCTTTCTCACCTTACACACAGACAACTGGATGCAATGGCACTGTCCAAGCTTCACCTGTCACTTTAAAACTTACACATGTAAATTACAACTCAACCATCTGCTATGTCACTGCATTTCAAAGGGGAAGGTCATCACTCACAACTTTACACTACTGTCTTAACAGTTTCATTTTTTGGCAAAAATTCTATTATGTCTTTCATATCAACAACTCAAGATTTACACATTTTCAACAACAACAATTCAAGATAATGTACGCACCTGCAATCATTCATCACACAAAAAGTTTTAACATACCTTTTTGATCTATACTTTCATACCATTTCTGGATATATTTCCCAGCATCCGGGAGATGTGACATCATGATAGCTAATTCCAAGGTTTAAGAAATAGATATGTGAAAGGTTGTGTAAGAATAAGCTTCCTACCTACTGCGTTTTTTTTATTTCACAGATGCAATGCCCGACCTCTCCGTGACAACTATCTCCCGGGTTTTGTCACCAAAGTCGGAAGTCCTGGCTCAAAATATATTAGACTGCAATTTTATAAGAGTGTTCCAACAGACGCTCACTCCGGGAATTTATCCAGATCCAGATCATAGGTTATATCGATATATATCGGAGAGAAGTAAGAGACACAGGCATTGCTAGTATGCTCAAAAATACTAATTTACAATATGACAATAACTCTGATTCACCCAATAGCATACAATGTCATATTGAGCCAATCACATACATTCAATACATTTCAAATGATGATTCAAATGATGATAACTTCATGTCTGGGCGTTCAGCAAGACCGATAACTGCTTACTTATTAAGGTTACAGAAAGAACATTCAGAGACTATATTTTTCTGAAATAGGTGGGGGGGGGGGGTCATTGCAGATGGAATATAAATTACATCTCTGCATGGTCTGGCTCCGGCATCCTGCTCGATAATTCATAATGTCATTTAATACAGAGAATATAAGCAAATGGACCAAGATTTCAGGATTTTATTTAACCCCTTGCCGACTTCTGCCCTATCTATACGGTGGAGGCCAGGAGGGAAAGTATGGAGTGTGCTCACGGGCTGAATCCACTCTATAAGGCTGTATGCTACAGACAATACTTCACTGCAATGAGTGGGATCCCGCTCGTTTAACCACTTAGATGCTGTGGTCAATAGCTACCGCGGCATCTAAGCCGTTAGAAAGAGGGGATGGCCCCTTTCGATGGCACAACTTGATTGCAGGGCCCCCATGGATATCATGGCAGCCTGTGAGCCTAATGAAGGTCTACTATTTCTGTGCTCCTAATAAGCACTCTTAATCAGGGCTTAATAGGAGCCTGTAAAAATCAAGATATGCTGCAATTTATTAGTATTGCAGTATATCATGCAAGCAATCCAGCGATCACTGGTTCAAGTACCCTGCGGGGACTAATAAAAGAAAGTGAAATATAGATATATAAAGTTGTTTTTTATGTGTACAAAAATAAATTAACAGAAAAATGAAAAAGTTATGGCTTTCAGAATATGGCTCACGCCTGAATGGATAACACCAACAGAGAAGTTCCTGGGCGAGTGCGGACCGTAACAGCAGGATCTGATGTCGGCGATCGTCGCTATTGGTCAGTAGTCACCGACTAACCAATAGTGGCGATCGCCGAGATCACTTGATTACAGCATAATGTACTATTACTGAGCTGAGCACATACGATGTGCTCAGTATGACGTACTAGTACTGCACAGAGTGTTAAAGGGTGATACCCTTAGGGACACAAACCGTTTTGGCCTTGTAGACACAGCCCTGGTTTGGTTAGAAATTTGGAATGCTTTTGCTTTTTCAAGTGATTCTGAGATAATTTTCTTGTGACACATTGTACTTTATGTTAGAACTAAAATTTGGTCGATACATTCATACATTTATTTGTAAAATAAAACACTCCAAAATATAGAGAAAATGTTGAAAAATTTGCATTCATCTAAAGTTAAATATATCTGCTTGTTAAGCTTTATTCAGATGAACGTGTGTAAAAATTCGCCATGAAAAAATACATTTTTGTCGGCTGATTTGCACCCATGTGAGACCCGTTTTCACAGATCCCTCATAGACTTGAGTCTATTGAGGGATCCGTGAAATCAGACAAAAATAGGACATGTCCTATTTTTTCACAGACCCTTCATATGGTCCATTAAAACAACGGAAGTGTAAATAGCCAAACAGAAATACATGCAGCCGTGTTACGGCCGTTAAAAAAATCGTCACATGGACGATTTATACATTAGTTTGAATAAAGCTTAAGACAGATAGTAATACAACACAAATTAGTTAGTAATTAAAATTTACCCTATGTCTACTTTTATGTTGGAATACTTTTTTGAACATCCTTTATTTTTCTAGGACATTAGAAGGCTTATAACTTTAGCATTCATTTGTCAAATTTTCAAGAAAATTTCTCAGACTTATTTTTTAGGGACCAGATCAACTCTGAGGGGCTTATATATTAGAAACCACCCATAAATCACACCATTTTAAAAACGCCAGTCCTCAAAGCATTGAAAACAGCATTTAGATCGTTTGTTAACCCTTTAAGCATTTCACAGAATTTAAAACAAAATTAAATGTTACAGATTACATTTTTTGCAGAAATTCAAATGTAATTTATTTTTAAGCCAAAATCAGAATTGGATCCTGTAAAGATGGTCTTAGTTTATACATTTCATCTGTTTAGGTTCCGTTCTTGGTTTTATTTTAAAAACTACATGCAAAATCTAAATTAAATCTGCACTGTGTAAACAGGGCCTAACAATATTGTAACAAATTACAAAAACACAGAAAAAATAATTTTAAAGACAAAAAGTAACAAAAAACATTTATTAACAAAACAGTATGGGGTAGATTTATTATCATTGTGTTAAATTTGCATCATTTAAAGCTAAACCTGGCAGGCAGAAGATGGAAAAAATCAAACACAGTGGTTCATGCTGTGTGATCTAGCTAGACATGTTAGGCACTTTTATCTTGTTTACATAATCTGACTTGCAGTTACGTCCACACTTTAAATGTTAACCGCCGCGCGGCGCTGAAATGTAGCGGCAGTTAACTGCTGCCACAAACCGAGCTTGTCCCCGGGCAGACTACAAGAGACAAACCCAGAGTCGTCCCTTGTCGGCGATTGTTTCGATTGGTTAGACTGTACAGACTAACTGATGGGAGCGCAGAAGTGCAGGAAAAGTTGACGACAGACTCTGATCTCCCATTTTGGTGTCCTGCTACAAGAAGTGCTAAAGACCCCCAATTAACCCCTTGATCACAGTTCTCCCCACTGTGATCACACCCTTACCTTTCCCATTTTTTGTTAAAAAAATCATTAAACACTAAAAAAAAGTATATAGTGATTTAGTCAGTGTTAGCCTGTGTCAATTTAGTTACTGTCAGTCGGCACGTATTTAGTTAGTGTCAGTTAAATTGTCAGTGTGAGTCAGCGTCAGACTGTCTGTCAGTCAGCGTCAGACTGTCTGTCAGTCAGCGCCAGACCGTCTGTCGGTCAGCGTCAGACAGTCTGTTATTCAGTGTCAGTCAGCGTCAGTGCATCTGTTAATCAGCGTCAGTCCGTTAGTGTCAGTCAGTTTCAGTGTGTCAGTCAATAAGCGTCAGTCAGTTAGTGTCCTAAGTCACCGTCAGTAAGAGCACTTTTACACATCCCGACGTTGGCTATGTAAACAAGCGCCTATCAACAAGACAGCTTGGCTCTCGTTTACTAATTTCACAAGGAGCTAGTATGGGGACGAGCGCTTGTTACTCTGATCGCTCATCCCCATACATTTCTATAATTTCGGCAGCATGTCTCCCTGTAGGGAGATGTGCTGCCGAGAACGATAATATTTTGAGCATTTAAATTATTACAATCAGCCGATGAACGAGCGTTATTTGCAGCGGGAAATTATTGGGATGAGTGTTATGTGAACGCTAGTTTGCCCGATAATCGGCAGGTGTAAAAGGGCTGTTAGTCATCATCTTTTTGTCAGTGTAATTTAGTCAGTGTGAGTTAGTTAGTGTTAAATATTAGTGCACGTTAGTTTTAGTGTTTTATGTGAATAACAAAAAGACAAAAAACTGTTCTATATTATAATTTTTTTGGGATAACGTTCTCTACTGGAACATCTTCTACAGTACATACTGTATATACATTTACAGTACATATTAAATAAAAATGGGCGCACAAATTATACACTGCAGATGAGGCATATGAGATGCTCGCATCGGACACAGCGACTGCGAGTGATGTAGGATTTTGCTCTGTCCTCCTCCTCAACTGACACAGAGGAACCTCCTCGCAGTCGCAGGAGGGTTAGCGTTCAGGTTACACTTGCGCCCAACCTCCTGTACCAAAAAGTACCTGAATTCACTGCTTCTGCAGGGGTCCAAGCACAGACAGCCGGGTTGTCAGACATATACATTTTCAATCTGTTCTTTTCTGACAGCCTTGTTGAAAAAATTGTTGAGAAGACGAATTTATGTGCTCAACAATTTATTCCTGTGAAGCCCAGTTCTTTTTATGCCAGGTCATAGAAGTGGCATCCCACCAATACAGCAGAAATGCTGCAATACTGGGGATTGGTGCTAAATATGGGCCTAACTAGGAAGCCATCAGTCAGGGCCCATTGGTCCACTGTTGTGCTCTTCCACTGCCCCTTATGCCACACTACAATGCCCAGGGCTCTTTTATCTATTACAAATCATTCCCAGTGCCCTCCCAGGATGACCCCCAATTGCGACCGAATCTTCAAAATTAGACTCCTTACTTCTTTTTTGGCCCAAAAAAATTCCACCTCATATACCCCTAGACAAGAAATTACCATTGACAAGTCCCTGTTGCATTTCAAGGGGACAGTGAAATATAGGCAGTAACAAGCGTGCCAGGTATGGCATAAAAATTTATAAATTGTGCGAGTCCAAGTCGGGCTACATCCATACTTTGAATATTTTTTAAGGGGGGGACAGTCACATTGAGCCCCCACACTGTCCCTCCATCCTGACCAGAGCTGGGAAGATTGTGCAGGACTTCCTGTACCCACTGTTCGATCAGAGATATCACCTGTAACTTGATAACTGATACATGAGTGTACCACTTTTCAAGTGCCTGGCGGAGCAAAAAATAGTGGCATGTGGGATGGTCCGCAAAAATCAAAAGTACCTCCCAAAGTCACTTCTGAGCCAAACCCTGCAGCTTGGGGAGAACGGGGCACTCCATAGTGAGGGGGTACTTATAAAAATAATACAGGGACAAAAAGGATGTCCTGAGGCTAACATCAATGCATGATGCCACCTGCTCCCTTGTCCTTGAACGTTTTGCAACATTCACCACCACGTCACGGCACGTGTGCTTCCGAGCGTATAAAAAATTCATGAGGGAAGTGGATTGTCTGACCAGATGCTCAAGCCGTACAATGGCATGCAGAAATCTAAAATTTGGTAAAAAAACAGGCGGTGTACTTTATAGCAGCACTGGTTATGAGGGGACATAGCTTGAACACCAGGAGAAGGTAATAAAATCCATTTTCTTTGGTAATGTGGCAGAAGTAGGAGAAAGTTCTACCTCTGCAAGTGATGTTCCCAGGATAGTTCCAGGGCAGCACTTTCCAAGTGAAGTGCCGCCCACAGAGAGAAAACTCCACCCCCAGAAAAGGTGTGGTGTCTGTGACAGAAGAGGCATAAGAAGAGGCACAACATACCAGTGCAACACCTGTCCCTCCATCCTGCCTCCCCCCAGACTTTGCATAAAGTAGTGCTTCCGCATATACCACACCTCTCTGGAGTACTAAATTTAATTTTCATCCATCCCTTTCATTTACAATTACTGTCCCTTTCATTTACCATTAGCATTTCACAATGTAAAAATTTAACATCCCCCATAAAAATTCTCAATATACCCCTAGGATTTGTAATATGGTGTACCTGCACAATTTTTTAGGCCTATGCAAACATGTGCCCAAAAATCATCCAAGTAAAATAAGACCTCAAAATCCTTGAGTTGTTCCAATACTTTCAGGCCCTGCCCTATGTCAAGCAGCAGCAGATTAGAGCCAATTTAGGGGTATTTTTAAACTTTATAGACTTTTAAAAAAGTTATAGGTCTCAAAATATGGCGACACAAAACACTTTTTTTAAACAAATTGTTTTTATTTTGTAAAAGTGATAAAACATGAAAAAATATATATCAATTTGACATTGACAGAATAATGACCCACAGAATAATGCTAACATGTAATTTTTACTGCACAATGAACATCGTAAAATTTAAACAAAAAATAAAAACAGAGTGAGAATCGCTGTTTTTTTCTACTTCTACCTCAAAAAATAATTTGAAAATGTTTTTCTGTACATTATATGGTACAGTAAATGGTGCCACTAAAAAACAACTTGTCCTGCATAAAACAAGCCTCCTTACATCCATGTCTACGGCAAATTGCAGTAAAACTGCATGCGTGTTTATAGTGCGGTTTTCGGCCGTGTGTGAGAAAAAGTAGCAAAACCGTACCGTGTGAATACACCATAAAAAAGGCCATGGAAGGCGGCAAGGAATAAATGGCCTGGACCTTAAGGGGTTAGTGTCAGAGAGCAATAAAACAGTTATGTATATGCACCTCATGTTTTCTTAACAAGGCAAACTATATTTTTCGTGATACCTATGGGCCATTTTAAGATCACCCAGTTTACAGTTGATGATAACTGACTTTTACTTCTCCTTAGGCCTGATTCACACGAACGTTGTATACCATATATGTGCAGTGACATCAGGGGCTCTTCCTGAAGCAGGATCTCCGGCCAGAGCATTGCAGATGCTCTGGCCCGAGGTTTCCGCTCCTAGAGGGAGCCTCTGACGTCACTGTCCATATTTGGACAGTGAGGTCAAGGCTCTTCCTGAAGCGGAATCCCCGGCCAGAGCGTTGCCGATGCTCTGGCCGGGGATTCCGCTCCTGGAGAATCCCCTCGCGTCAGTATACATATATGGACAGCGTGCAAACAACAACAAGAGAAAGAGGCAGCACTCCAAGTTGAAAATATCAAATAGATAGATTTATTGTCCCATATGTTCAATGAAGTAGTGCAATGTTTCAGTTGCTCAATGTAGCCTTTGTCAATCTATCTATCTATTTAGACAGGCCTATAACATTCCCTAATCTGACTCCTTTACATGGCCCCCCCCTTTAGATTAGTCATCAGAATAAGATTCCGTAACACTCCTTCTCTTCATGTCCGTCATACACGGATACTGGCTGGTGACCGGCTCATGCAGCTTTATGTGTACCACCCCATGTGTATAAAAATGGCTGGACTATTGTACAGAACAAACACTGTTACACTTTGTGTCTCCTTTACTTCCGCATAGATTGTAAGCTCTTGCGAGCAGGGTCCTCACTCCTCAGGTTTGAATTGTAAATTAACTTTGTCACTATGTAATGTCTGATATTGTTTATTTCATGTTCTCTCTAAATTGTAAAGTGCTGCGTAATATGTTGGCGCTATATAAATAAAGATTATTATTATTATTATATTATTGAAAATGGCTGCATTGAGCAACTGAAACATTGCACTACTTCATTGCACATATGGGAGAATAAATCCATCTATTTGATATTTTCAACTTTGTGTGCTGCCTCTTTCTCTTGTTCTTGTTTGCACACTGTAGGATCTTCAAATCGGATTCTTGGAGGCTGGCACCCATTTGCCCTGGAGGCTTTGCTGTTCTTCTGTGCTGTCCATACTTCTAAACCTTTGCATATATGAACAGTGACGTCAGGGGGGTTCCTCCTGGAGAAGAATCCCTAGCCAGAGCGTTGTCGACACTCTGGCCGGGCACCTGCTCCTGGAGAAGCCCCTGGTGTCACTATCCATATATGGAGAGTGACATCAGAGGCTACTCCTGGAGCAGAATCCCTGGTCAGAGCAATTCTAATGCTCTGGTTGGGGATTCCGCTCCTAGTGAGAGCCCCAATGGAGCTATCTACATGGGGGTTAGTGCTTTCTACTGGCAGGGTGGTGCTATCTTCAAGTGTGGTGTGGCACTATCTACATGGGCACTGTGGCACTATATGTGCACCATCTACATGGGCACTGTGGTTACTGCCACTTTATATGTGGACACTGGCACTTTATATGTGGGCACTGTGGCACTATGTGGGCACTGTGTTGGTATGTGGGCACTAGCACCATCTATGTGGGCCCTATCTACAGTGGGCACTGTGGCACTATATAGAGGGGATTTGTGGCAATATGATGCATTATACTGTTTGGGGGCATCTGTTTGGGCATTATACTATATTGAGGCAGCTATCGGGGCATTATACTGTATGGGGGCAGCTAATCGGGCATTATACTATATAGGTGCACAGGGCCGCCATCAGGAATTTCAGGGCCCCATACAGCTAAATTTTCTTGGCCCCCCTACCGTGGCACCGCCTGTTAACGGTACTCCGTCCAGCACTACATCATGCTACCCAGGGCCGCCATCAGTGGGGTATTAGGGGTACTGATGTGAGGGGCCCGGCCAAACCTAATTGAAAGGGGGGCCCGGCAACTGCCGCGACTTGCCTTTGGTAGAAAAAAAACAGGCCCCTGCAATGGTGCCTGTTTTTTTCACCAAAAGAATGTCGTGAGCTGCGGGCCCCCCCTCTCGTCATGGGGGCCGTCAAACACCGCCCGCCCGCGCGACCGACCGACCTATCGCGTGCACCCGCAAACTCCCGCGCGTGCGCACTCGCGACCGCCTGGAACTGCGCACCGAATTTTGAGGCAGATTTTGACCTGCCCACACTATCTTGCCACGTTATTTGCCCGCGGCGATTGAGGACAGCAGACAAAAAACGCAGCGAAAAATGCATTTTCTGCCTCCCATTGATTTCGATGGGAGGTCAGAGGCCGAACAGCGGCAAGAAAGGACGTGCTGCTTTTTCTTTTTTCCGCGACTGTCTCCCACTGATTTCAGATTAAATCAATGGGAGGCGGTTTTTGAAGTTGTTTGGTGCTGATTCTGACGCAGAGTCAATATCAAGGCCCAAAAACTCTGTGAACTGGGCCTTATTGTTAGGGCTTATTCAGACGAACGTGTAATACATCCGTGCAACGCGCGTCATTTTCACGCGCCTCGCACGGACCTATGTTACTCTATGGGGCCGTGCAGACTGTCAGTGATTTTCATGCAGCGTGTGTCCGCTGCGTAAAACTCACGACATGTCCTATATTTGTGCATTGTTCGTGCATCACGCACCTATTGAAGTCAATGGGTGCGTGAAAATCACGCCCAGCACTTCCGCAGCAGTATAAACTATGAATAAAAATAGAAAAGCACCACGTGCTTTTCTGTTTACAAACATACAAACAGAGTGTCATCATGATGGCGGCTGTGCGAAAATCACGCAGCCGTGCATCATACGGGGCTGCCACACGGAGCTTTTATGGACCTTTTGCATGCGCAAAACGCCACGTTTTTTGCGTGCACAAAAAGCACACGCTTGTGTAAATCCGGCCTTAGGGTAGGAACACACTAGGCATGAACACTGCGGATTTTATGCAACACATTTTATTGTGGAAATTCCGCAGCGTATTACAGTCGCAGCAGAGTGGATGAGATTTGAACAAATCTCATCCACACGCTGCAAAAAAAATTGACCTGCAGTGTGGCTTTTTAAGCCGCAACATGTCAATTTATTCTGTGGAATCCCTGCTCCTCTGTTGCGGAAGTGCTACGGTTCTGCCGCAAAAATCACAAATGAGAAAAAAAAGGTACTTTTTTAAATTGATAAAAAAGTTTAGACTTGCCCCGGCCGTAGTCCTTGTGACGCGATCCTCTATTCTTAGCGCAGCCCGGCCTCCTGTCATGACGTTTCATCCCATGTGACTGCTGCAGCGGTCAAATGGTCTATAGCGTCATCCCAGGAGGCGGGGCTACGTTCAGAAGAGAGAGATGCGTCACCAGGACTACGGCCGGGGTAAGTCTAAACTTTTTTTTTCCCTGCAGGATTCCCGCAGCGGACATGCCTCACGAAACCTGCACCACTATTTGGTGCAGTTTTGCTGGCAGAACACCCTGCGGCTACCGGGGCGGATAAGCTGTGGAGTTTTACTCAGCATATCCGCCTAGTGTGTTACTACCCTTATGATGTCGCTCCTGGAGCTGCTGTCGGTCTCTAAATAGGCAATTGGTCCAGTAGAATTTGGAATTTTTTTTTTTGTGAATCAGCTTAAAAAAAGACAAAACTTTTGTGTTAGTCGACTACATTATTGATTCCGTCGGAAAACCGAAAACCAGCCGGAATGGTGACAAACGGAAACCATTAGGGATGTTTCCGTCACCATTGAGATCAATGGTGACTGAAACGGTAGCTGTGCTGTCACTTTCACTTTCCGTTGCGGGCTTCACCCGATGGAAACCTCAGACGGAACCCCGGAGCGGAAGCGAACGGTGATGTGAACAGGCCCTAACACAAAAGTTTTGTATTTTTTTAAGTTGGTTCACAAAAATAAATAATTCCAAATTCTACTGGACCAATTGCCTATTTAGAGACTGGCAGCAGCTCCAGGAGCGACATCATAAGGAACACACTAGGCGGATATGCTGAGTAAAACTCCACAGCTTATCCGCCCCGGTAGCCGCAGGGAATTCTGCCAGAAAAACCGCACCAAATAGTGGCGCAGGTTTCGTGAGGCATGTCCGCTGCGGGAATCCTGCAGGGAAAAAAAAAGTTTAGACTTACCCTGGCCGTAGTCCTGGTGATGCATCTCTCTCTTCTGAACGCAGCCCCGCCTCCTGGGATGACGCTGTAGACCATGTGACCACTGCAGCAGTCACATGGGATGAAACGTCATGACAGGAGGCCGGGCTGCGCTAAGAATAGAGGATCGTGTCACCAGGACTACGGCCGGGGTAAGTCTAAACTTTTTTATCAATTTAAAAAAGTACCTTTTTTTTTTTCTCTTTTGTGATTTTTGCAGCATTTCCGCAACAGAGGAACAGCAATTCCACAGAATAAATTGACATGCTGCGGCTTAAAAAGCCACACTGCAGGTCAATTTTTTTGCAGCGTGTGGATGAGATTTGTTCAAATCTCATCCACTCAGCTGCGACTGTAATACGCTGCGGATTTTCCGCAATAAAATGTGTTGCATAAAATCCGCAGTGTTCATGCCTAGTGTGTTCCTACCCTAAGGCCGGATTTACACAAGCGTGTGCTTTTTGTGCGCGCAAAAAACGTGGCGTTTTGTGCATGCAAAAGGTCCATAAAAGCTCCGTGTCTCAGCCCCGTATGATGCGCGGCTGCGTGATTTTCGCACAGCCGCCATCATGATGACACTCTGTTTGTATGTTTGTAAACAGAAAAGCACGTGGTGCTTTTCTGTTTTCATTCATAGTTTATACTGCTGCGGAAGTACTGGGCGTGATTTTCACGCACCCATTGACTTCAATGGGTGCGTGATGTGCGAACAATGCACAAATATCGGACATGTCGTGAGTTTTACGCAGCGGATACACGCTGCGTGAAAAACACTGACAGTCTGCACGGCCCCATAGAGTAACATAGGTTCGTGCGAGGCGCATGAAAATCACGCGCGTTGCACGGATGTATTACACGTTCGTCTGAATAAGCTCTAACAATAAGGCCCAGTTCACAGAGTTTTTGGGCCTTGATATTGACTCGGACACTGCGTCAGAATCAGCACCAAACAACTTCCAAAACCGCCTCCCATTGATTTAATCTGAAATCAATGGAAGCCAGTCACGGAAAAAAGAAAAAGCAGCACGTCCTTTCTTGCCGCTGTTCGGCCTCTGACCTCCCATCGAAATCAATGGGAGGCAGAAAATGCATTTTTCGCTGCATTTTTTGTCTGCTGTCCTAAATCGCCGCGGGCAAAAAACGCAGCAAAAAAACGTGGCAAGATAGTGTGGGCAGGTCAAAATCTGCGAGCACCCTGGCTGTCGCTGGTGCGTGCTTCCGAGCTTTCGCCGGTGCGCGCGGGCGTTCGCGACTGCGGTCGTTCACGGGTTGCGCGCTCGCGGACACTCGCGAGTGCGCACCTGCGGGAGTTTGCGCGTGCGCGCGATCGGTCGCGCGCGAGCGGGCGGTGTTTGACGGCACCCATGATGAGAGCGGGGCACGCAGCTCACGACATTCTTTTGGTGAAAAAAACGTGCCCCATTGCAGGGGCCCGTTTTTTTCTACCAAAGTCAAGTAGCGGCAGTTGCCGGGCCCCCCTTTCAATTAGGTTTGGCCGGGCCCCTCACATCAGTACCCCTAATACCCCCCTGATGACGGCCCTGTAGGTGCATCTATGGATGCATTATACTGTATGGGGCACTGTGGGGGGGTCAGCTATTTGGCATTATACCGTGTGGGAGGTACTATGGTGTATTATACTATGTGTAGGGCAGCTATAGTGGCATTATACTGTGTGGGGGTTCTATGGGGGCATTATACTTTGGGGAGCATAATACTGTGTGGGCTGAATCGGTTGTATAACGACGGGGTTAGAGGCAAGGAAAAAAATTGCCGTCGGTCGTCCCCTGTAATCGTTCACATCACGTGTGTGTGCGTGTGCGTGCATGCGTGTTATAGCTCTAAATAAATAGACCCAAAAAAACTAAATAAAACAACACACATAACAATTCCTCAAGATACTAATCACATCATTGAAAGTTTCCCAGATGCACTTGAGTGCAGTGGTTCTGTTTGTGGCACCTAATCAATAATGTTGAATCAAACGCAAAACTATGGAGATTATTGGTGTCACGATTTGTGCAGTCTTAGTTCCTTGCTCATTTGCAGGGTGTGGCTCACATTTGGCAACACCACCTGCTCTCCACAATGGAAATGCCTACTTCCTAGGTTTTTCAGTCTTTGACCAGGTCGCTGACACCCTGTCACTGACACCTGGAACAGTAACTTTGGACAGCACCAATATATCTGTCTTTCACAAAAAAGCGAAGGAATAGAGCTAGTGATGCTGAACTTCTCATACCTGTAAGGCTCCTTTTATACTGCGTTTTAGGCCAATGTTTAACTTGTACAACAGGAAAGCTCCCAACGTACAAGCTAAACGTGTCCATAGAGCTTCATTAGTCCGACGGAGGCCATAAGATAGTGTCCTTTTGGCCTTCATCATGCTAGTATATGTCAGTATGCCTTTTTTCTTTCCAAAAGATGGAAAAGTGTAGTAGACTGCGCTTTTCCATCGCAAAAAAAAAAACCATGTACAGCGTGATGTATGTTTTTCTTACATAGGGCCAATGGGTGATAGATGCCCCTGTTTGGCATCCATCACAGGCCTCCATTAAGCCTATGCATCAGGAAACTCTAGTCACTAAACTGTCCATATATGGACAATCATCACTGGAGCTTCCCGATGCAGCAGAGGCTTACGTCACTGGGGCCACCCCTGGGAAATTCCAGTAACGTAGCTTCCCCGGGCACAGTTAGGGTATGTTCACACGTAGTCAACAAAAACGTCTGAAAATCCAGAGCTGTTTTCAAGGGAAAACAGACCCTGCTTTTCAGACGTTTTTTTACCAACTCGCATTTTTCGCAGCGTTTTCACGCAGTTTTCGCGGCGTTTTTTACGTCCGTTTTTGGAGCTGTTTTCATTGGAGTCTATGAGAAAACAGCTCCAAAAACGTCCAAAGAAGTGTCCTGCACTTCTTTTGACGAGGCTGTATTTTTACGCGTCGTCGTTTGACAGCTGTCAAACGACGACGCGTAAATAACAGGTCATCTGCACAGTACGTCGGCAAACCCATTCAAATGAATGGGCAGATGTTTGCCGACGTATTGTAGCCCTATTTTCAGATGTAAAACGAGGCAAAATACGCCTCGTATACGTCTGAAATTTGGCCGTGTGAACATACCCTTACAGACTACTATCGCGAGAGATATTGGACCATCGTGTGGGTGGCGTCTGAAATCCTCGACCAGCACGCCTCTAATGCATAAATGGACGGTGACGTCAGGAGCTTCCCTAGGGCTGGAATTCCTTTCAAGAGCACTTCCAACGCTCTGGCCGGGGACTCTAGTGCTAAGAGCTCCTGACATCACTGTCCATATATGGACAGTGACATCAGGAGCCTCCCCAGGGCCAGAACCTCTGGCCAGAGCGCTTCTGACTCTCAGGTGTTGAAAGCTCCTGACATCACTGTCCATATATGGATGGTAAAAAAGTAGCAATGCGTGCAGCACAGCAGAACTAGACCTCCAGGGTCAAAACGGGTGCCAGCTTCCAGGAATCCGACTGATGGATACACACAATGTAGATGCAAAAAGGAATAGGAAGCAGCACTCCAATGCAGCCTTTACCAAGCAGTGCTCAACAAAGGCTGCATTGAGCAGCTGAAACGTTGCATAATCTTTGTTTCACATATGGGAGAATAAATCTGGATTCTTGAAATCTTTGCTGGAGTGCTGCTTCCTTTTCCTTTTTGCATATATGGATGGAGACGTCAGGAGCTTTCCTGGACACAGTGCTTCTGGTAGCACTTTGCCCGGGTGTTCAAGCGATGTATTCCACTGTTTGCCTACTCATTATATATGTTGCAGTCTTCCCTCGGAGATATACTTCAGAAGTCCCTGACCTATACCTCCGTCAGAGGGAAAAAAACACAGCGTGCAAGGACCTAATTCTTTCTTCACACACACTTTTTGTGTGGCCTTTTTTGGGGCAAAAACACATCTAAAAAAACTCTATTTTTTTTAAATACATGTGGTTCTTATTGTGTTTTATGTAGCGTATTTTCAAATTGTGGATTTTACTTCCTGCGCTTTTTTTAATGTGACTTTTTTTCACATTGCAAATCATATACTTTCTTCTTATTTGACCCTGTAGTAACGTGCCAAAATCCCTTTCCTTCTTTTCTGTGCCCGCCTAACCGCCTGTCTGATTATTACTATTACTTGCTTTTTTCAATAGGATGAAAAGTTGTCCTGGTTATTTGATAACCAGACGTTAATCGTTAAAAACTTTTTATTTATTTTTTCCTTAAAGTATTTATTAGATTTTGATGAGAAAACAAAAAAATAACCAGGGAGAGTTCTCAACATGAGTCTCCCCAAAACACATAACATACAGTAACACTTACAATACAGTACAATACAATACAACACATCACAGGGATTTCATATATAATAAGAAACCATATACAAAAGAGGAAGGCAAAAAAAAAAAAGAAAGAAAGCGCTGTTATACATAACATCATCTATACGACAGGAGCCAAAACTCTATCAGTGTACAAGCCCCTTTCAGAGTACGTATCCCAGTATCAAGATCACTTGTACCTAACCTGACGAAGAGGCCGGTACGGCCTTGAAACACGTTGTTGTTGTTGTTGTACAAATAAAAGCAATTTTCAGTACAGCTGCGCCCTCGGATATTCCATTTTTTATCCCCCTATCTCCTGGATCTACATAGTGGATTTTTATCAATCTTCGAACCGGAATTTGGGCTGCAACTGTCTCAACCTAAGTATAACTTTGACACGCATCATGGGATGTTATGCTCCTAGCATAACAACATCAGGTCAGCATAATTGACCACCTTTATCCTATTGTTCTCATATTTTACAGGCTCATGCACTATGTGCGCTTTGTTCCCTTTTTCCCAATAGCGTGAGTATCAAGATCAAGCAGCAGGGGGGAAGAGCTTTATGGGTCAATCTAGGGATAAGACAAAATTGCTCCATGTTTTCAAAGCTTTTTCAAATTTAGCTAGTGAGTGAGATTTAAAGGCCAATGTATTTTTCCATAAGACAGCAGAACTGGGTTTGATTTACTAGTTCCGCTTTACTCAAAGAATCCGCCAATTTCCATTGGCGGGCAATCATATGTCTCGCAGCCATAATGATGTGAGACGCAATCTGTAATGGCAGGAAGGAGGTGAAGGGAACAAGTGAGCCCTAATCTACCCACCGCCCTGTCCCTGCCTACTTGCAACGACCCGCCCTAGGCGACGGGGTACAACTTGGCGGCGGTCCCTACGCTGTCTAAGTGCAAGGGAGTACAAACAGGGAACACGCAAGGGAAGGGGCAGTAGCCCACGGAATGCCGCGAGGAAACGGAGCGGTGAATGAGTCAGTCAGGATCAGGATGTAGTGGAGTATACCAACGAGAGCACGGAGCAGGAAGCAAGCCAGGGGCAAAGCGAAGCAGGATAAGCGGAACTGAAGCAAGGCAGAAGCACGGCAGAAGCAGGCTGGAGCAAGGCAGCAGTGGGGCCAGGAATCCAAGAAGAATAACAAGCACTGAGGAAGAGAACACGGCAGGTATAAATGGACAGGGGGCGGAGCTAACTCCGACTGACCAGGCCGCGATAGGCTCTCCCACTCCTGAGCCTGCCACCCTGGTTGGTGGGAGCCGGTGTCAGTCTAAGAGGTCTGGCCTCAGGTGTCGACTGATTAATCCCGGGAGTATACACAGACGTAGTACCTGGCAGATCCTTTACAGTACTCCCCCTTTTATGAGGGGCCACCGGACGCTTACTAAAAGGACCCGGTTTAGTGGGGAAGAGAAGGTGGAACCTCCTGATCAATGCCCCAGCGTGAACATCACGAGCAGGTACCCAAGTCCTCTCCTCCGGCCCGTATCCTCTCCAATGGACCAGGTACTGGAGGGAGCCCTGGATCATCCTACTGTCCATAATCTTGGCCACCTCGAATTCCACCCCCTCAGGGGTGAGAACGGGAACAGGAGGTTTCCTCGAGGGGGACCAGGACGGGGAGCAGCGTTTATGGAGGGAGGCATGGAAGACGTCATGTATGCGAAAGGATGGGGGCAGCTCCAGACGGAAGGATACAGGGTTGAGGACTTCAATGATCTTATAAGGTCAAATAAATCGGGGAGCAAACTTCCTGGACGGGACCTTAAGGCGCAAGTTCCTGGACGACAACCAGACCAGATCCCCGACGACAAACCGGGGGTTAGCAGAACGTCTACTATCAGCCTGAATCTTTTGTACGCTCTGGGACGCCTCTTGGTTCTTCTAAACCTGGGCCCAGACTGTGCACAGTTCCCGATGAACGTCCTCTACCTCGGGATTATTGGAACAACCAGGAGAAATGGAGGAGAACCTTGGGTTAAACCCGAAATTACAGAAAAACGGGGAGACCCCTGACGAGTTACTGACCCGGTTATTCAGGGAAAATTCGGCGAGGGGAAGGAATGAGACCCAATCAAATTGACAGTCAGAGATGAAACACCTTAAATATTGTTCCAGGGATTGGTTAGTCCTTTCCGTTTGGCCATTAGTTTCGGGATGGAAGGCGGAGGAGAAGGACAGATCAATCTCCAACTTTTTACAAAAAGCTCTCCAAAATAAGGAAACAAATTGTACCGCTCTGTCAGAAACAATATTGACTGGGGCCCCATGGAGACGCAGAATGTGTTTAACAAACAAAGAAGCTAACGTCTTGGCATTAGGTAGTTTCTTAAGGGGCACAAAGTGGCACATTTTGCTGAAGCGGTCTACTACCACCCACACCACCGACTTGCCCTGAGATGGAGGCAAATCGGTGATAAAATCCATGGAGATATGGGTCCAAGGTCTCTGGGGAATGGGCAAGGAACGTAGTAAGCCCGCAGGTCGGGACCTAGGGGTCTTGGACCTAGCAAAAACTTCACAAGCGGCGACGTAAGCCCTAACGTCTTTAGGCAACCCAAGCCACCAATAGTTTCTGGTAATGAGGTGTTTGGTACCCAAGATGCCAGGATGACCAGATAGTGCGGAGTCATGGTTTTCCCTGAGTACCCTTAGCCGGTATTGCAGGGGGACAAACAGTTTGTCCCCAGGGAGGTTCCCGGGAGCTGAACCTTGATCAGCCGCGATGTCAGAAGCTAAATCAGAATCAGTGGCAGAAACGATTATACCAAGGGGTAAAATACAAGCAGGATCCTTCTCGGAAGGAGGATTGGCCATGAAACTACGTGACAGTGCATCAGCCTTAATATTTTTGGACCCAGCCCTATAGGTAACCAAGAAATTAAATCTGGTAAAGAATAGTGCCCAACGAGCTTGTCTAGGATTAAGCCTCCGGGCAGATTCTAGGAAAACCAGATTCTTGTGGTCAGTAAGGACCATTACCTGGTGTCTGGCCCCCTCCAGGAAGTGCCGCCACTCTTCAAAAGCCCATTTAATGGCTAGAAGTTTGCGGTTGCCAATATCATAGTTACTCTCCGTGGGCGAAAACTTCCTAGAGAAGTAAGCACAGGGGCGGAGATGGGTGAGGGAGCTGGTACCCTGGGACAAGACGGCCCCCACTCCCACCTCGGATGCGTCAACCTCCACAATAAATGGCTCCCTTTGGTTGGGCTGAACCAGCACGGGGGCCAAGATGAAGCACTTCTTGAGGGTCTCAAAAGCCTGGACGGCCTCAGGGGGCCAATGGAGGACATCAGCACCCTTGCGAGTAAGGTCCGTAAGAGGCTTAGCGACGACCGAGAAGTTGGCAATAAATTTCCTGTAATAGTTAGCGAACACCAAAAAACACTGTAGCGCCTTCAAGGAGGCAGGTTGGACCCATTCCGCCACAGCCTGAACCTTGGCAGGGTCCATGCGGAATTCATGAGGAGTGAGGATTTGACCCAAAAATGGTATCTCCTGTACCCCAAACACACATTTTTCGGTTTTCGCAAACAGATTATTTTCCCGGAGGACCTTCCTGACATGCTCCACGTGGGAGGACCAGTCCTTGGAAAACACCAGTATGTCATCAAGGTACACTACAAGAAAATTACCCAGGTAATCTCTCAGAATTTCATTAATAAAATTCTGGAAGACGGCAGGGGCATTACACAACCCAAAGGGCATGACCAGGTATTCGAAATGACCTTCGGGTGTGTTTAACGCAGTTTTCCACTCATCCCCCTCTTTGATGCGGATAAGGTTATATGCCCCCCGTAGATCGAACTTAGAAAACCATTGGGCCCCCTGAACCTGATTAAAAAGATCCGGAATCAAAGGAAGGGGATACTGGTTCCTTACGGTGACCTTATTCAGGTTCCGATAATCAATGCACGGCCTAAGACCACCATCCTTCTTCCCCACGAAGAAGAAGCCAGCACCTACAGGAGAAGTCGAGGGGCGAATGAAACCCTTGGCCAGGCATTCTTGGATATACTCCCTCATAGCTTCATGTTCAGGACATGAAAGATTAAATATCCTACCCTTAGGAAGCTTGGCACCAGGCACCAAATCGATGGCGCAATCGTAATCTCTATGAGGGGGCAACACCTCGGAGGCCTCCTTAGAAAACACATCAGCGAAGTCCTGAACAAACTCAGGAAGCGTGTTTACCTCCTCCCGGGGAGAAATAGAGTTAACCGAAAGACATGACATCAGGCATTCACTACCCCATTTGGTGAGCTCCCCAGTATTCCAATCAAACGTGGGATTATGCAGCTGCAACCAGGGAAGACCTAATACCAGATCGGACGATAATCCCTGCATCACCAGTACAGAGCACTGCTCCAAATGCATGGAGCCAACAAGGAGTTCAAAAACAGGAGTATGCTGAGTAAAATAACCATTAGCAAGAGGAGTGGAGTCGATACCCACTACCGGGATAGGATAAGGCAAATCAATAAAAGGCATTTTTAGAGACATAGCAAATTCCACAGACATGATATTAGCAGATGAGCCAGAATCCACGAAGGCACTGCCAGTGGCAGACCGGCCAGCAAACGAGACCTGAAAGGGAAGCAAAATTTTATTGCGTTTCATATTAACGGGAAATACCTGTGCGCCCAAGTGACCTCCCCGATGATCACTTAGGCGCGGAAGTTTTCCGGCTGTTTATTCTTGCGCCTGGGACAGGTGTTCAGTAGATGCTTGTCGTCCCCACAATAGAAGCAGAGACCATTCTTCCTGCGGAACTCTCTACGTTGTCGGGGGGACACGGAGGCCCCGAGTTGCATAGGTACCTCCGAGTCTTCCGTGGAAGAGCGAGGAGACGGGACCTCGGGGGGAATCGCAGGGAAGTCAGAGGGGAACACATTGAAACGTTCAAGCTGACGTTCCCTGAGACGTCGGTCAAGTCGTACTGCTAGGGCCATAACCTGGTCTAGGGAGTCAGAAGAGAGGTAGCTAACCAGCAGATCCTTCAGGGCGTCGGATAATCCTAACCTAAACTGGCACCTTAGGGCGGGTCGTTCCACCGAGAAGCTACGCACCACTTTCTAAAATCAGAACAGTATTCCTCAACAGGTCTCCTACCCTGACGTAAGGTCACCAGCTGACCCTCGGCTAAGGCATTCCTGTCAGTCTCGTCGTAAATGAGTTCGAGGGCAGAGAAAAAATGATCAACGGAGGAAAGTTCAGGGCGTCAGGAGCCAAGGAGAAGGCCCACTCTTGGGGCCCTTCCTGGAGTCGGGATATAATGATACCCACCCGCTGGTTCTCGGAACCTGAGGAGTGAGGTTTTAGGCGGAAATAAAGTCTGCAACTCTCCCGGAAGGAGAGAAAAGTCTTACGGTCCCCTGAGAACCGGTCAGGTAACTTGAGGTCGGGTTCTAGAGGTGAGGTGAGGGGTACTACTAAGGCAGCGTCACCCTGGTTGACCCTCTGAGCCAGGGCCTGGACCTGTAGGGAAAGGCCCTGCATCTGCTGGGTCAGGGTCTCAAGGGGGTCCATGATAGCGTCAGCGTAGGAGAAATGGTAGACTAGGTATGGGCTTGTTATTATGTAATGGCAGGAAGGAGGTGAAGGGAACAAGTGAGCCCTAATCTACCCACCGCCCTGTCCCTGCCTACTTGCAAGGACCCGCCCTAGGCGACGGGGTACAACTTGGCGGCGGTCCCTACGCTGTCTAAGTGCAAGGCAGTACAAACAGGGAACACGCAAGGGAAGGGGCAGTAGCCCACGGAACGCCGCGAGGAAACGGAGCGGTGAATGAGTCAGTCAGGATCAGGATGTAGTGGAGTATACCAACGAGAGCACGGAGCAGGAAGCAAGCCAGGGGCAAAGCGAAGCAGGATAAGCGGAACTGAAGCAAGGCAGAAGCACGGCAGAAGCAGGCTGGAGCAAGGCAGCAGTGGGGCCAGGAATCCAAGAAGAATAACAAGCACTGAGGAAGAGAACACGGCAGGTATAAATGGACAGGGGGCGGAGCTAACTCCGACTGACCAGGCCGCGATAGGCTCTCCCACTCCTGAGCCTGCCACCCTGGTTGGTGGGAGCCGGTGTCAGTCTAAGAGGTCTGGCCTCAGGTGTCGACTGATTAATCCCGGGAGTATACACAGACGTAGTACCTGGCAGATCCTTTACACAATCATACGCCTGGCGGAGGGGAGAAGGTCCACTCCTAGAAAGCATAGATCTAATCCAGGAGAAGACGACATATTAGATTTCAGAATTTTAGTTATAAGCCGGAAAACGATTTCCCAAAGAGAAAACACAGTTGGACATTCCCACCACATATGGGTATATGTACCCTTTACTCCGCATCCCCTCCAGCATAGATCCGATAGATCCATTGCATTTCATTCTATATCAACGCATCATTTCCCACTACTGGACCTCCACCAGCTCCCTATCTGATCTAAAATAGTCGCCATGTAATACTTATAGAGATCAGGTACTCACAATCCCTTCTGCCACGGTCTGATCAAAGTAGACATACGGATAATTTCCTTTGGAATCTAGGGATAAAAGAAGACTGTAAGGGTATACGGACCGTCCGAAATGTATATAGAATAATTGGAAGCGCCATCATTTTAGTTAGCGCTATTCTACCTGCCCAAGAGATAAATGGGGTATGGAGTTTTCCCAACAGAGCTGACATTCTAGTTACTAGGGGTGAATAATTATGACAAAACAGCAAAGAACTTGGGTATGTCAATTTGATGCCCAGATATTGAATGTTAGCGGTGTTCCACTTATACGGATACTTAGCAGCTAAACTCGACTGCAAGGAGGAAGATATTCCCATATTCAAAACCTGAGATTTACCTGGATTAACTATATAGTAAGATACTCGTCCAAACCCCTCCAGAGTAGTTTGCACTTCTGCCAGAGAAGACTCAGGATGTGATAATACTAAAAGTACATAATCAGCGTATAAACCTATTTTATGAGTATTCCCTCTCACACGTATACCCTGAATTCCCATGTTCTTTCTATTGCCTCAGCCAGTGGTTCCATCACCAAAGCAAAAACAAGCGGCGAGAGTGGGCACCCCTGGCGAGTACCATTCTTAATCTGAAAAGACTCAGAGAGAAAACCTGAGTCTAATACTTTAGCCGAGGGTTTATAATATAACGCTAGGATAGCAGATTTTATGTATCCCGAAATACCAAATTTCTCCAAAATATTAGAAAGATATGCCCAACTCACCTGATCAAATGCCTTTTCTGCATCTAGGGCTAATAATAAAGGAGTTTTATTGTACTCAACCCATTGAATTAAATCAATAAAGCGTCTGGTTCCATCAGGAGCCTGTCTCCCAGCAACAAAGCCCACTTGATCAGAAGAAATTAGGTCTGGAATAATATGAAACAACCTTTCAGATATCACTTTAGAAAATATTTTCACATCGGAGTTCAGGAGCAAGATAGGCCTAAAATTAGCTGGGGTATCAGGAGGTTTCCTAGACTTAGGGATAGCAACAATAGTTGCGGATAACATCTCTTCTTGGAAAGTTCCATCTACCACAGCTTTATTAACCCCTTCCCGACATTTGACGTATGCATACGCCAAAGTCGGGTAGGGGAAGTATGGAGCGGGCTCACGCAGCCGAAACTTCAGAGTAACTAGCGGCATCGCGCTCGAGCGTGATCCTGCTAGTTTAACTCGTTATATGCTGCGGTCAATACTGACCGCAGCATTTAAATCATCAGAAAGAGGGGGGCGACCCCTTCTAACAGCTCATCGCGCCCCCCCGCAATGCAATCGCGATAGTTGCTATGGCTGCCTGGGGGCTTAATGAACGCCCCCAGGTCCGCCATCTTTGTACACCTCCGGCAGGGCTTAATAGGTGCCTGTCAGAATCACAATATACTGCAATACATTAGTATTGCAGTATATCGTACAAGCAATCTAACGATCGCTGGTTGAAGTCCCCTAGGGGGACTAATAAAAAAAGTTCAAATTAGTTAAATAAAGTTTCTTTGGGTGTAAAAAAAATAAAAAATAATTAAAAGTTCAGAAAACCCCCCTTTTCCCATTTTCCCCCTAGAGCATAGTAAAAAAAATAAATAAATAAACATAATTGGTATCGCCGCGTCCGCAATAGTCTGAACTATTACAATATATCATTATTTAACCCGCATGGTGAACGCCGTAAAAAAAAAATTGTAAACCCCAGAATGTCTATTTTTTGGTCACCTCATCTCCCACAAAAATGAAATAAAAAATGATCAAACCGTCGCATGTACATCAAAATGGTATTATTAAAAAGTACAGCTTATGCTGCAAATAATAAGCCCTCATACCACTTAATCGACAAAAAAATAAAAAAGTTGCGGCTCTCAGAATTTGGCGACGCAGAATAAATTTTCTTTTTTACACTTAGGTTTTTATATGTAAAAGTAGTAAAATATAGAAAAAACTATATATATTTGGTATTGCCGTATTCGTATTGACCCACACAATAAAGTTAACATGTTGTTTTAATTGCACAGTGAATTCCGTAAAAACAACGTGCAAAAAAACATGGAGGAATGGCAGTTTTTTTAATTTTCTACCCCACAAATAATTTTTTCCTAGTACATTATATGGCAAAATAAATGGTGCTACGAAAAACTACAACTCGTCCCACAAAACTCAAGCCCTCATAGTACTATATCGACGGAAAAATAAAGACGTTATGGCTTCTGGAATGTGGGGAGGAAAAAACGAAAATGAAAATCTGAAAGTTGTTTATGACGGGAAGGAGTTAAATATAGCTGCTGTGTGGCGATAAGAGATCAGAATTTATTTTATAGTACACATTTGTGAAACCGTCCGGTCCGGGGGCTTTAAATGATTTAAGTGAAAAGATCGCCTGAGAGATCTCTACAGTAGAAATAGGTTCACATAATAATCTCAGGGACTCTGAGTCAATTGAGAGCAGCTGTACACTATCTAAAAATGAGGAGATTTCTTGTTGTAAGGGTTGATAGATAGAGGGATCTGAAGATAAATTATATAACCCTTCATAATATAAACGGAAATGTTCAGCTATCAAACGCGGGTCTGCCACTTTCCCCCCACTTTCTACAATTAAAGGGGTTTTCCAGAAGTAAAAAATTACATTAATTTAAATGAAACAATGAAAAATATACAACTTTACAATGTACTTACGTTTCATCAGATGGCTGTAGCGTCGTATATCCTCTTCTGTCACAGCCCCCTTAGTAAAGCAAAATCTGCACTTCCTGTGCAGACCCGTCCATTTGGTCTGCTACCTTACTTCCGGTTTCCGGCTTTCACACTGTACGGTTACGTCACAAATGACGTAACCGTACCACGTGCTTCTTTATCTGATTAGAGCATGCGTGGTTAACACACTCCACCGCGCATGCTCTGTGAAATTAGCAATGGAATATGAAGTTGCGGGAATAACGGCCGTCTTCCCGACAGATGCAGGAGCTGTGACAGCTCCTACAGCGGGGACCGATCGCTGTTTCCCTGCTGTTTAACCCCTTAAAAGCCGCATTCAATAGAGATCACGGCTTTTTAGGGGTTAAGTTACCATCGCCGGCCTACTACACGATAGCGGCCGGCGATGGTTACTATGGCAACCGGACACCAAACAATGGCGTCCGGCTATGCCATAGACGGAAGCCTAGTGGGTCCTGACAACGTCAGGACCCACTATGCTTGCTGTCAGTGAGTAGCTTACAGCTCTAATACACTGAGCTCTAAGGCTGGGTTCACACGTGGCGGAATTTCACTTAAATTCCGCTGCGGACACTCCGCAGCGTTAATCCGCAGCGGAGCCGTTTGTCCATTGACTTACACTTTAATTTAGCAGTGTTCGTTTAGACGAGGCGTAAACTTCCGCTGCGGAGCATAGGCTGCGGAGCGGAATTTGGTGTCCGCAGCATGCTCTGTCTGTTGCGGAGCAGTGGCGGACTCATGGCGGAATTTCTCCATTGACTTCAATGGAGATTCTAATTTCCGCAATGAAGTCCGCAGCTGTCATGCACATGTTATGTGTGCTGCGGATCCGTCTTGCTTTTTTAACTTGACATTTCTTCATTCTGGCTGGACCTATGTATTTCTAGGTCTACAGCCAGACTGAGGAAGTCAATGGGGCTCCCGTAATGACGGGAGCGTTGCTAGGAGACGTCAGTAAATAGTCACTGTCCAGGGTGCTGAAAGAGTTAAGCGACCGGCAGTAACTGTTTCTGCACCCGGGACAGTGACTACCGATCCCAATATACATCTATCTGTAAAAAAAAATGAAGTTCATACTTACCGAGAATTCCCTGCTTCTGTCTCCAGTCCGGCCTCCCAGGATGACGTTTCAGTCTAAGTGACGGCTGCAGCCAATCACAGGCTAATAACAGGCTGCAGCGGTCACATGGACTGCCGCCTCATCCAGGGAGATCGGGCTGGATGCCGAAGAAGGGACGCGTCACCAAGACAACGGGCGGTAAGTATGAATTTATTTGACTTTCACAAGGGAAAGTGCTGTCCCTTCTCTCTATCCTGCACTGATAGGGAGATGGGAAGTACTTTTCCCGCAGTCCGCAGCAGCTAGTCCGCATCAATTTACTGCACATTTTGTGCAGATCCGCAGCAGAATCTGCAACGCAGATTCTGTGCGGCATTGATGCGGACAGTTGCGGAGGAAATCCGCCACGTGTGGTCATGCCCTTATACACTGCACTACGCATGTAGTGCAGTGTATTAGAATAGCGATCAGGGCCTCCTGCCCTCAAGTCCCCTAGTGGGACAAAGTAATAAAGTTAAAAAAAAGTAAAAAAAAAAAAAGGTGTAAAAATAAGAAAATAAAAGTTTTAAAAGTGAAAGGTCACTTCACCTCCCAAAAATTTATTAAAAATAGATCAAAAAGTCGCATCTACCTAAAAATGGTAATGATGGAAACTACAGTTCGTTACGCAAAAAATAAGTGCTCGCACGGCTTTATTGATGAAAAATAATAAAGTTCTGGCTCTTTGAATAAGGTAACACAAAAAGTGAATTATTTTTTACAAAACGTATTTTATTGTGCAAACGCCATAAGACATAAAAAAAACCTATAAACATCTGGTGTGCGCAAAAGGCACTTAACAGCTCCGTGTGTCAGCCCTTTATGATGCGCGGCTGCGTGGTTTTCGCGCAGCCGCCATCATTATGACACTTCGTTTGGATGTTTGTAAACAGAAAAGAACGTGGTGCTTTTCTGTTTTCATTCATCCTTTACAGTGCTGTTGCGCGAACCACGCTTGTCCCACGGAATTGCTTCCGTGCGACATGCGTGGTTTTCACACACCCATTGACTTCAATGGGTGCGTGATGCGCGAACAGCGCACAAATATAGGACGTCGTGCGTTTCACAGAGCGGACATACGCTGCGTGAAAATCACGCACCTGTCTGCACGGCCCCATAGACTAACATAGGTCCCTGCGACGCGCGTTGCACGGACGTATAACACGCTCGTGTAAATGAGCCCTAATCGTATCGCCCCATAGAATAAAGTGAGTATGTCATTTATAGCGCACGGTGAACGCTGTAACAAAAATAGAATAAGAAAACAATAGTAGAATTGCTGTTTTTTAGTCACCACGCCACCTAAAAATAGAATAAAAACTGATCAAAAAGCCGCATGCACCCCAAGAAATCTACAATGAATTCCTCAAGGGGTCTAGTTTCCAAAATGGGGTCACGTTTTGGGGGTTTCCACTGTTTTGGTACCACAAGACCTCTTCAAACCGTTTAACCCCTTAATGACCCGGCCATTTTGCGCGTTAATGACCTTTGGATTATTTTTTGTTTCTTCACGGTCGCATTCCAAGAGTCGTAACTTTTTTTTTATTCCGTCGACATAGCCGTATAAGGGCTTGTTTTTTGCGGGACGAGTTGTATTTTGTAATTGTACCATTTTTAGATGCTTATAATATATTGATTAACTTTTATTAACTTTATTTTCGGAGAGTATTGAAAATAAGCAGCTATTCCAGCATTGATTTTCACGTTATAAGTTTACGCCGTTTACTATGCAGCGTAAATAACATGTTAACTTTATTCTATGGGTCGGCCCGATTATGGGGATACCAAATATGTAAAGGTTTTATATGTTTTCCTACGTTTGCACAATAAAAAGCCTTTTAGAAAAAAATTACTTGTTTTTGCATCGCCGCATTCCAAGAGCCGTAACGTTTTTATTTTTCCGTCGATGTGGCCGTATGTGGGCTTGATTTTGGCGGGACAATATGTAGTTTTCATTAGTACTATTTTGGTGTACATAGGACTTATAGATTCATTTTTATTTAATTTTTTATGTGGGGAATGGGAGAAAAGAGCGAATTTTGCCGTTGTTTTTTTGGGACGCCGTTCATCCGGCGGTTTAATTAATGTGTTAATTTTATTGTTCAAGTTGTTACGATCCCCGCATACCATATATGTGTATGTGTGATTTGTTTTGACACTTTTACTAAATAAAACCAAGTTTTATTTGATTTTCACTGTAATTTTTTTTTTTTCACCAACTTTATTTAACGGATTTACATATTTTTTTTTAGTCCCACCAGGGGACTTCACTATGCGATGTGCTGATCGCATATATAATGCTTTGGTATACTTAGTATACCAAAGCATTATTGCCTGTCAGTGTAAAACTGACAGGCAACCTGTTAGGTCATGCCTCCGGCATCGCCTAACAGGCAGATGCTGAAGACAGACCTAGGGGTCTTTGTTAGACCCCCGCTGCCATGAAAACCTGACGGCGACCCGCGATTTCTTTGCGGGGGGCCGATGGGGTGACAGAGGGAGCTCCCTCCCTCTGTCAAACACATTAGATGCCGCTGTCACTATTGACAGCAGCATTTAATGTGTTAAACTGCCGGAATCGGAGAGCGCTTCGATTCCGGCAGTTGCAGCAGGAGCCAGGCTGTGTATAACAGCCGTGCTCCTGCCGCTGATCGCGTGGGTACAGTGACAGTACCCGTGCGATTACAGGACGGATATATCCGTCCTCCTGCGCGAACTAGCAGCTGCTGAGGACAGATATATCCGCCCTTCGGCGTTAAGAGGTTAAAAACGCAGATATCCAGTGATTTCAGCTTGTGCTATCAGTAATAGAATGAGAGCACCAAAATGAAGACTGAGATTGCAGAAGTTAGTAGAGCTGGGTGTAGTAGGCGGAGCAAGTGCACTGCTGCATGCACATTGCATGCTGGGACTAGAGCAGTGCATGCAGGGAGGAGAAACACAGGAAGAGAAGAGGAATGAACTTACTGAGCAAAACAAACCTCTCAATGTAAACAATAGGGAGTAATGTTACTAAAACCATTTATTACCAAGAAAAAGATAGTCAGAGTGCACTAATATATTAATAGAGGAACATTGCATTGATTTAAAAAAAAAAAAAAAGGATTGGAAAACCCCTTTAAATAAGCAATTTTAGACCTCCCAGCTGAGTATTTAACCTGTCGATCTAAACGTGCCCCAGCTCTATTACTATGTACTTTGGAGCTTAATTGAAGTTTCCTTAAAGAAGAGGCTGGACGCAGCCTGCAGGGCTTAGGAGGGAAGCCTCCATGACAGACCTAGTAGGGAAAGTGTTAACGGTGAGGGAGAGGTAGGGGGTGGAGGACGAGAGGAGGGAGGAGTTAGGGGGCCGTTACCAGGCTTCCCGCTGCTTTCGACATTGAGCCGGAAGCAGCGGGAGGAGTAACACACAACAGTATAAGCTCCTCCGCTGTCCCGCTCGGTCTATGTCGGAGGCCGACATACTTGCGCGGCTGCGAGCCACAGCTTTGCACCACGGTCCCGGATGGTTGGAGGAGACCGTGGCGGCACTCACCGCGATCCCGGACGCCGAATCGTCGCCACGTCAGGCACGGCACCCGAGGTCTGTGGCTGAAGGGGACAGGCTTCCCTCCCCTGGCCCCCTTCCTAGCTGTAATATGGCGGCGGGGGGGGAGTCGGCAACCCCCGCTCCTACTCAGGCCGGGTCTACCCGTCGCTCCCGGCGGTCTCGCCCTCCTGAACGCCTCAGCCCTGAGGTGGTCCCGCGGACACGGCATCGCAGAGGGAGCCCTACAAAGGACGCTGCAGGCCAGGCAGCTGGGGGGGCCGCCTCTTCCCAGGCCCTGCATCCTGGCAGGAATCCCCGGCCGCGACGGGGTCCGGCGGCAATCAGGGAGTCGCAGGCCGGGCTCCCTGTCACCCCTCCCCCATCGGATGGAAGATTTGGAGGACAATCTACGGCCGCCCCGCCTGGTGATGCTCCGGCCAGGGGGCAGGCTTCATCGGGATAATTTAGACGGACGCCTAGAGCTGCAGCGACGACGAGGCAACAGGTCCGGTCGGAAGTCTGGGTCCCAGCAGTCGGGCGGCAGGTTGCCGGCCCATCTGTCAGCGCGTCGTCGTCACCGTGTAGGAGATGTCGGTGGGATGGCCAGTCGTCTGCGAGAGAGGAGCTGGAGGAAGGTGAACTGGACGTTTATCGGCGAGGTCAGGATGGTCCGGCTGACGGGAACACAGCGCCTGTGCAGCCCGGTGAGTGCATAACTCCGTCTTTGCCATATCCTGCGATTTTTATGTCGGGTGTCGGCGGGGGGGCTGCTAGCGTAGCGTCGGCGGCCGGTAGCGACGCGGTCGGGCGCGACGGCGCGGGTCTAGCGGACTTAGTGGGTTGCTTGCGGGAGCTGGTCGGGCGTTTAGATAAGGCGGCGGCTCCAGTAGTTACGGAGGTGTCCCCGGCGGTAGTTTGGGAAGGCCTCCGGGACGGGGGATCGTTACTGGCGCGGCCAGGGATGGCGGCGAAAGAGGCGGTCGCGGTGTCAGTACAGACCGAGGCGCAAAAGGAAGGCGATAGGGTGCGTATTGATGATCGTGCTCGTGGGGAGGTGTATGTTTGCTTCGAGGGTCCGTTGGGGGCGCATTTAAAGCAGGAGGTGCGCGAGCGAATATAGAAGGACGAATACGTCGAGATTTTTTCTCTCCTGCCGCTTGCTAAATTCAATTTGAATAAGAGCAAGCGGGACGAGAGTAAGAAGGATGAGGAGGAACGTCGGCGGTATAGGCTTATCCCGCAGACGTTTGTCAATTGGTCGCAGGCGTTTGCAATATTAGCCAGTGTGATAGGGGAGAAGGCGCCGGAAAATTGTTCGGCGTTGTTTTGCTATTTTTGATGCCATTGGGGAGGCTCATAGGGTGTACGGGGGCAGGCGTGGCTAAGATACGACGAGCAATTCCGTCAGCGAAAAGCGGTTCGGCCAGCGATTCGTTGGGACCAGAAGGATATTGCTCTCTGGTTAAGGGTTACGGCTCCGGTTAGGCAGTCCTTTCCCGGGAGCGTCGGCCAGGGAGGCCAGTCCAGTCAGGTCGGGCAAGGCGCGGGGGCAAAGTTGGGATTCTGCTGGCAATTCAACGATGGCCAGTGTAAGTTCGGGGCCACATGCAAGTTCAAGCACGTGTGTTCAGAGTGTAATGGTGCATCCCACGGCGCTGCAAAATATATGCGAAAGAAGAGGTCAGGGAACCAGTCCTCCTCGGTTAGTCAAGGGGTCGTCACCGGTGAGGGTGGAAAGGATGGTCCCTTATCTAAATGAGTATCCGGATAGGGCGGCGGCCAAGTTACTTTACGAAGGGTTTTCTGTTGGTTTTATTATTGCTCCGCCTCCTTATGAGGTCCCGGTTACGCGGAGGAACCTTAAGTCGGCCTATTTGCATGCTCAGGTCGTGTTGTAAAAATTGTTTAAAGAAGTTTCGTTGGGCCGTATGGCGGGGCCTTTTGTTGATCCGCCAACAAAAGATTTAGTGGTGTCTCCGTTGGGTATTGTTCCAAAGCGCGAGCCTCGGAAATTTTGTTTGATTCAGCATTTATCGTTTCCCAGGGGTTCGTCGGTGAATGACGGGATTGATCACGAGTTGTTCTCCGTAGTGTATACCTCATTCGATAAGGCGGTGGGGTTAGTTCGGGCTTCGGGTCCCGGTGCGCTGTTAGCAAAAACCGACATCGAGGCGGCTTTCAGGTTGTTGCCAGTTCATCCAAAGAGCCAACGGCTGTTGGGTTGTTTTTGGAATGGGGCCTTTTACGTGGATAGGTGCCTTCCGATGGGATGTTCCCTTTCTTGCGCATACCTCCAGGCGTTTAGTAGTTTCGTTGAGTGGGTGACGAAGGGAGTCGACTCGTTGATACATTACTTGGACGATTTCTTGTGCGTCGGCCCGGGGGGTTCGCCGGTTTGCGGTAATTTGCTTCATGCACTGCAGAAGGTGGCAGGGGATTTTGGGATCCCTTTGGCGCCAGAAAAGACTGAGGGCCCGGTATCGACTATTCGCTTTTTGGGTATCGAAATTGACTCGGTGGCAATGGAGTGTAGTCTTCCTGCGGATAAGTTGGGGGCTTTGATTCAGGAGGTACGCTGGACTTGTAGGTTAAAGAAAATTGCGCTGCGTGAGCTTCAGTCGTTTCTGGGGAAGTTGAATTTCGCTTGCCGGATTATGCCAATGGGGAGGGTATTTGGTAGACGTTTGGCGGCGGCAACGGCGGGAGTGCGCGCGCCACATCATTTTGTGCGGCTCAAGGAGGAGCATCGAGCTGACCTGCAGGTATGGGATGACTTCTTGGGCCAGTATAACGGTCGCTCGCTATGGATGGCTCCGGCACAGGATACGAGTGATTTAAATATTTTTACGGATGCGGCTGGGGCGGGCGGTTTTGGAGCGTACGGGGGAGGTCCGTGGTGCGCAGGTCAATGGCCGGCTAGCTGGGTGTCCAGTGGAATCACGCGTAATCTGGCCCTGCTCGAGCTGTTCCCCATCGTGGTTGCGGCGACGATTTGGGGGGACAGGCTCAGGGATAAGAAGGTTCGTTTCTACTGCGACAACATGGGGGTGGTGCTGGCCATTAATAACATCACGGCATCATCTCCGCCGGTAGTTCAGTTGTTGCGACATTTAGTGTTGGTGTGCTTGTCATTGAACGCGTGGGTGGTGGCGGTTCATGTGCCGGGGGTACGGAATTGTATCGCTGATGCTCTCTCTCGCTCGCAGTGGGACCGGTTTCGGCAATTGTCTCGGTTTGCCTTGTCCGGAACATCTCTGGGATCTGGTCTCGGTCCCGTAGAACGATTGGTGGAGAGGTCCTTGGCGCGCACAACGTGGAGTGCTTATTCTGCTTTTTAGAGGCAGTGGGAGGAGTGGGTAAGAGAGTTGGGTGACGTCAACACGGATAGAGACAGGTTGGTGGCACTTTTGTACTGGTTAGGGGACGCCTGGGAGGCGGGGTTTTCAGTGGCAAAGGTTAATCGTTTCATGTCTGCGGTAGCGTTTGGTTTTAAGTTGCGGGGCTTTCGGGATATATCCAAGGAATTTTTAGTGGGACAGGCTTTGAAGGGTCTGCGCCGAGGTAGGGTCGAGGCGGATTGTAGAAGGCCTGTGTCGTTTTCTCTGCTTAGCTCTGTGGGCGGATAATTACCATCGGTTTGTCGTTCTTCGGCCGAGATGGAGTTGTTTCGGTTCGCTTTTTCTTTGGCGTTCTTTGGGGCATTTAGAATTGGCGAACTGGTGTCGCCTAGTACCAAGCGGGCAGGGGGGTTGAGACTGGGGGAGGTGAGCCTATATGCGGACCGGCTCGAGGTATGGTTGCGGAGGTCGAAAACTGACCAATTAGGATAGGGTAAGCTGATAGTTTTGTTCGCCCTCCCGGGTTCGGCTATGTGCCCGATCGCTTGCATGCGGGGTTTTGAGCCATGAGGGGGGTCTCCAGAGCTGCCATTGCTGTGTCACGAGGATGGGTCATTTTTGTCCAGATTTCAATTAGGAGCTGTATTTAAAAAATGTTTGGCAGCGGTCGGTGTCGCGGCGGGCCCGTATTCATCTCATTCCTTCAGGATTGGCGCAGCAACAGAAGCAGGGAGCTGGGGGTTGGATGATGAAGGGGTGCGGCGCATCGGTCGTTGGGAGTCCAACAGATTTAGGTCTTATGTTCGCCCCCATCTGTTATGAGTCATGTTGTTGGTGGTTTAAAAAATGTTTGTGTGTTGGTATCTAACTTTCTTTTCCGTTTCAGATCCGTCTCCGTGTCTGGTGTGGTTGTTGGGCCACTCTTACGTGCATTGGGGGGCTCTGAGTGCGGACGTCCGCCCGGACGGTCGCCAGTTGCGCATTCCGCGGCAGGATGCGGTTTTGCATTGGCTGGGATTTAGAGGTATGTCATGGAGCAGGGTGTTAGCGGAATTCCAGACATATTCCCGGCTGGATAGGGTTCCAGAGGTCTTGGTTTTGCACGTGGGTGGGAATGATTTGGGGGTCCGCCCCTTTCGTGAGTTGGTGCGGGATATCAAACATGATATGTTGTGTTTGTGAGTTTCTTATCCCAGGTTGGTGATAGTGTGGTCGGACATCGTCTCAAGGAAACATTGGCGTTTGGCTAGGTCAGTGGAAAGAGTCAATAAGGCTCGCATAAAAGTCAACCGGGCGGTGTCCCGTTTTGTAGCCAAAAATGGGGGCATTTGCGTGCGGCACAGGGATTTGGAGTCAGGATTGGGGAACTACTGGAGGAGTGATGGGGTTCATTTGACCGAGGTTGGGATCGATCTGTGGAGCCTGGAAATAGCAGAGGGAATTGAAAGGGCGGTGGTGGTGTGGCGGAACTCACAGGCTTAAGGTGGTCAAGGCCTGTTTCGCTGTGGCGGGGGGAGTCCTTGAGGTCAGTCAGTACAAAATGGTGGGGGGGTCGCATCGGGGGTATGCGTCCCCCAAAAAAGGTACATGGTTGAAGACTTCATCAGGTGTTATCCCTTTGAAGTGGTCTTCTGGTGGTTGGAGCCATCTGCAGAGGTGAGCGGTGCCTCCGAGCTGGTTTACGGCTGGAGGTAATTGGTTGGTGGTGGTTGCAGATGGCTAACTCGGGTGTTTAAAAAGTAATATCAAAAATGGCTTCAAGGACTTCCCCTGCTCGGATTAATGTTAATGTTAAAATTGTTATTTATGATTCTGACCCATGTTGGGTCATGTGGATTATTAGAAGGAATTCTCTGGTTGGATTCCTAATTATTTATCCGAATGTTTCGGATTTAAATGGTATTTTATAAACTGTGAAATTAATAAACGGCTGCTGTGGCCATTTCACATCCAACCTCGGTGTCACGTGTTTTTTTCTGAATGGTGGGGGTGGAGGGATAGGAAGGGATAAGTGAAGGTTCACTAACACACGACTCTACTTAGGCAGGTCAAGAAGAGGCTGGACGCAGCCTGCAGGGCTTAGGAGGGAAGCCTCCATGACAGACCTAGTAGGGAAAGTGTTAACGGTGAGGGAGAGGTAGGGGGTGGAGGACGAGAGGAGGGAGGAGTTAGGGGGCCGTTACCAGGCTTCCCGCTGCTTTCGGCATTGAGCCGGAAGCAGCGGGAGGAGTAACACACAACAGTATAAGCTCCCACCCTCCCGCCCTTTGTTTGTTGATCCCATGTGGTCTTTATGTGAGTCCGTCTATGAGTGTTGTGCTTTTACTGTGTGCTTATCTAACATGTTGTTTTTGTTTTCATTCGGAGTAGGTCCAGGTGTCATAGCAGCTGGCGGGGGGAGTCCTTGAGGTCAGTCAGTACAAAATGGTGGGGGGGTCGCATCGGGGGTATGCGTCCCCCAAAAAAGGTACATGGTTGAAGACTTCATCGGGTGTTATCCCTTTGAAGTGGTCTTCTTGTGGTTGGAGCCATCTGCAGAGGTGAGCGGTGCCTCCGAGCTGGTTTACGGCTGGAGGTAATTGGTTGGTGGTGGTTGCAGATGGCTAACTTGGGTGTTTAAAAAGTAATATCAAAAATGGCTTCAAGGACTTCCCCTGCTCGGATTAATGTTAACGTTAAAATTGTTATTTATGATTCTGACCCATGTTGGGTCATGTGGATTATTAGAAGGAATTCTCTGGTTGGATTCCTAATTAGTTATCCGAATGTTTCGGATTTAAATGGTATTTTATAAACTGTGAAATTAATAAACGGTTGCTGTGGCCATTTCACATCCAACCTCGGTGTCATGTGTTTTTTCTGAATGGTGGGGGTGGAGGGATAGGAAGGGATAAGTGAAGGTTCACTAACACACGACTCTACTTAGGCAGGTCAAGTAAAATCATACCTAGATTGGAGAATAGTCTGTAACTGCATCCTCAAATATGTAAAGTATTCCCATGAGCCACTGAGGGGGACACTTTATTAAGGCTCTCAATTTGAGAAATTTTAGTTACTATGTCAGTCACATATTTTTCCCTCTTACGCTTAGCCTGAGCGTAAGCCTGAATAAAGATACCCCTTATGTATTCCTTATGCGCATTCCACAAGGAATGGGGATTAATAACAGATGTAACATTAATTTCAAAATAAGTGGTAAGAGCATCCTTAATTCTATTCTGGTAATCAGGATGAAACAGTATATAATCATTAAGCTTCCACTGAGTAGGAGATGGGGAGCTAAATCTTTCCTCCAGAGTTATTGAGACTGGGGCGTGATCAGACCAGGTAATATCCCCTATAATAGAAGCCTTAGTCAACATTAACGTTTGCCTATCAACAAGAAAATAATCTATACGAGAATAAAATAATCTAGGGGAGGAAAAGAACGTATAATCCCTCTCACTGCCATGCTGACATCTCCATACATCGAATAATCCTTCCTCCAATATCTGACGTGGGAAAGAATAATTCCGCCTACCAACCTTAGAAGAGCCCAAGTCACCATTTAATACCGCAATAAAATCCCCCGCAATAATCAGACGCCCTTGTTTAAGATCCTCCACTTTTAGGGCTAAATTGGAAAAGAATTTGCTTTGTCTCTTATTCGGAAAGTACACATTTACAATCGTATATTTCACATTATTAATATCAAAAATTAATATAAGAAAGCGACCTAAAGGATCAGACACCACCATATGAAGAGCAGAGGTTACCGAATTTTTAACCGCGATAAACACCCCTTTTTTCTTAATTTTGGCTGAGGCAAAAAAAACATGAGGAAAGGCCTTATACGTACATGCAGGGGCCGAGGAATTGCAAAAGTGAGTGTCCTGAACAAATAAAACATCAGATTTTAAACTGCTGGCTTTTTTCCATAACATTAGAGATGAGCGAGCTTATGAAAAGTTCGGTTCGGCTGGTTCGCCGAATTTCATGAAAAAGTTCCATTCGGAACGAACTAGTTCTGACGAACCTGTAATTCAAGAAAGCCCCTAAAAATCATGTATAAGCCCTAGAAGCCCTGTATAACACTCTTAGGTCACCCATGAGTGTATCCAAGTACTTTTGAGCTGTCTTTAAGGCAAAGTTAGTGTCAAAGTTACGCCAACATGTATGGCTATAGGAAAACGGATGGGACACGGTGATAACTAACAGAAACCACTGCACTTGTGCATGTTGTATGCTTAATGCATTGTTAAAAAAGGTACAAAAATTAACCATTTTAGGCGGCTGATGCCTGCCAGGGTTACATAGTTACATAGTTACATAGTTAGTACGGCTGAAAAAAGACACATGTCCATCAAGTTCAACCAAGGGAAGGGAAAAGGGAAGGAAAAATTTCTACACATAGGAGCTAATATTTTTTTGTTCTAGGAAATTATCTAACCCTTTTTTAAAGCCATCTACTGTCCCTGCTGTGACCAGCTCCTTCGGTAGACTATTCCATAAATTCACCGTTCTCACTGTAAAGAAGCCTTGTCGCCTCTGCAGCTTGAACCTTTTTTTCTCCAGACGGAGGGAGTGCCCCCTTGTTTTTTGAGGGGGTTTTACAAGGAACAGGATTTCACCATATTTTTTGTATGTGCCATTAATATATTTATATAAGTTAATCATGTCCCCCCTTAGTCGTCTTTTTTCAAGGCTAAATAGGTTTAATTCTTTCAATCTTTCCTCATAACTTAAATTCTCCATGCCCCTAATTAGCTTCGTTGCTCTTCTTTGTATTTTTTCCAACTCCAGGGCATCCTTTCTATGAACTGGAGCCCAGAACTGGACTGCATATTCTATATGAGGCCTCACTAATGCTTTGTAAAGTGGTAATATTACATCCCTGTCCCGCGAGTCCATGCCTCTTTTAATACACGACAATATCCTGCTGGCCTTTGAAGCAGCTGATTGACACTGCATGCTGTTATTGAGTTTATGATTTACAAGTACACCCAGATCCTTCTCAACAAGTGAATCCGCCAGTGTAGCTCCCCCTAGGACATATGATGCATGCAGGTTGTTGGTACCCAGATGCATAACTTTACATTTATCTACATTAAACTTCATCTGCCAAGTGGACGCCCAAACACTTAGTTTGTTTAAATCTGCCTGTAATTCATGAACATCTTCCATAGTCTGAACTATATTGCATAGCTTGGTGTCATCTGCAAAAATAGAAATAGTGCTATTAATCCCATCCTCTATATCATTAATAAATAAGTTGAATAATAGGGGTCCCAGCACTGAACCCTGGGGTACACCACTTATAACCGGTGACCATTCACAGTAGGAATCATTGACCACAACTCTCTGGATACGGTCCTTGAGCCAATTCTCAATCCAATTACAAACTATATTTTCTAAACCTATAGTCCTTAATTTACCCATTAGGCGTCTATGGGGGACAGTGTCAAATGCCTTTGCAAAGTCCAAAAACACTAAATCCACAGCGGCCCCTCTGTCTAGACTTCTGCTCACCTCTTCATAAAAACAGATTAGGTTAGTTTGATAACTTCTGTCCTTAGTAAAACCGTGCTGGCTGTCACTTATAATGCTATTTATTGTCACATAATCCTGAATATAGTCCCTCAATAGCCCCTCAAACATTTTCCCCACGATGGATGTTAAGCTTACTGGTCTATAATTACCCGGGGAAGACATAGAGCCCTTTTTGAAAATAGGCACCACATTTGCCCTGCGCCAGTCCCTTGGCACTATACCAGTCACTAGAGATTCTCTGAATATTATGAAAAGGGGGACAGAAATAACTGAACTAAGCTCTTTAAGAACTCATACATATAAGATGGTAAAAGAAGAAGCAATGGCTTTTGACAAGCCCTCCAAAAATTTACCCTTTTTATTGGCAGATGCCTGTCGGGGTTCATCCATACATGGATGTAAAAGCAACAAGCAATGGCTTTTCACAAGCCCTCCAAAAATGTACAATTTTTATTGGCAGATGCCTGCCGGGGTTCATCCATACATGGATGTAAAAGCAACAAGCAATGGCTTTTCACAAGCCCTCCAAAAATTTACTCTTTTTATTGGCAGATGCCTGCCGGGGTTCATCCATACATGGATGTAAAAGCAACAAGCAATGGCTTTTCACAAGCCCTCCTGGCCTGCTTGTAGCAGATGGCAGTGGAGGTTTATTGGTGGTAGTATAGGTAGCCAACGGACAGCACGGGTGGTGGTAGTAGTAGTAGTAACAGCACATTAAAAGACACTGGACAGTCACACGACAAAGCCCTGTAGTGGGGCAAGCCTCAGGCCTGCTTGTAGCAGACGGCAGTGGAGGTGTATTGGTGGTAGTAGAGGTAGCCAACGGACAGCACGGGTGGTGGTGGTAGTAGTAGTAGTAGTAGCAGCACATTAAAAGACACTGTACAGTCACAGGACAAAGCCCTGTGGTGGGGCAGGCCTCAGGCCTGCTTGTAGCAGACGGCAGTGGAGGTGTATTGGTGGTAGTAGAGGTAGCCAACGGACAGCACGGGTGGTGGTAGTAGTAGTAGTAGTAGTAGCAGCACATTAAAATACACTGGACAGTCACAGGACAAAGCCCTGTGGTGGGGCAGGCCTGCTTGTAGCAGACGGTAGTGGAGGTTTATTGGTGGTAGTAGAGGTAGCCCACGGACAGCAAGGGTGGTGGTAGTAGTAGTAGCAGCACATTAAAAGAGACTGGACAGTCACAGGACAAAGCCCTGTGGTGGGGCAGGCCTCAGGCTTGCTTGTAGCAGACGGCAGTGGAGGTGTATTGGTGGTAGTAGAGGTAGCCAACGGACAGCACGGGTGGTGGTAGTAGTAGTAGTAGCAGCACATTAAAAGACACTGGACAGTCACAGGACAAAGCCCTGTGGTGGGGCAGGCCTGCTTGTAGCAGACGGCAGTGGAGGTGTATTGGTGGTAGTAGGGGTAGCCAACGGACAGCAAGGGTGGTGGTAGTAGTAGTAGTAGCAGCACATTAAAACAGACTGGACAGTCACAGGACAAAGCCCTGTGGTGCGGCAGGCCTGCTTGTAGCTGACGGCAGTGGAGGTGTATTGGTGGTAGTAGAGGTAGCCAACGGACAGCAAGGGTGGTGGTAGTAGTAGTAGCAGCACACTAAAATAGACTGGACAGTCACAGGACAAAGCCTTGTGGTGGGGCAGGCCTCAGGTCTGCTTGTAGCAGACAGCAGTGGAGGTGTATTGGTGGTAGTAGAGGTATCCAACGGACAGCACGGGTGGTGGTAGTAGTAGTAGTAGCAGCACATTAAAAGACACTGGACAGTCACAGGACAAAGCCCTGTGGTGGGGCAGGCCTCAGGCCTGCTTGTAGCAGACGGCAGTGGAGGTGTATTGGTGGTAGTAGAGGTAGCCAACGGACAGCAAGGGTGGTAGTAGTAGTAGCAGCACATTAAAAGACACTGGACAGTCACAGGACAAAACCCTGTGGTGGGGCAGGCCTGCTTGTAGCAGACGGCACTGGAGGTGGATTGGTGGTAGAAGTAGTAACAGCACCAACAGCGGCACATTAAAAAAAGAGTGGACAGGACAGAATCCCGTAGTAGCAGGCGGCAGTAGCAGGCGGCAGCGGCAGCAGCAGCAGCAATTTCAGATCTAATCAGTGGCATCAGGCACAGGGGTTTAAAAATCCTCACCGATCCACGCTTGATTCATTTTCAGAAACGTGAGATTTTCCAAGCTGTTGGCGGACAATCTTGTTCGCTTAGGGGTGACGAAGCCCCCTGCCACGCTGAATACCCTCTCTGACGCTACACCAGAGGGTGGACAAGACAGTACACACATGGCAAACTGGGCCAGTTCTTGCCAATGATCCAATCTGCTGACCCAGAAGTCGATGGGGTCTGGGATCAGGATTTCTGACGGAGAAAGGGCACAGTGCAAGTACGAGTGAACCTGGTTGTTTAGGTGCTGGTGATAGTGAACATCCCTTTGGTGACTACGATGTGTGTCAGGTCGGCATATTGGATGTAAAAATGTTGTCATCATATTTTCCAAACTGAATTGGCTGCTGCTGCTGCTGCCGCTGCCGCTGCTGCCGCCTATTGCAGAGGTAGCTCTGCCAGAGGCGGTGGAACGATAAGACATTGGGGAGCGGAGAGTGGCCCCCCGGTCAGACATGCTTGCAGCAGGTGTTTGCCGTTTGAAAGCCGTGACAAGCTGGCTACATAGCTTCTCTCAATAATAAGCATATTTTGCCTCACTCTCAAAAGGCGCAAAAACCTCCCCCATTCTGGTTTTATACCGAGGGTCTAAAAGTGTGGCTATCCAGTACTCATCTCTTTGCTTCATGCTAACAATACAACAGTCAGCGCGCAAGTAACGAAGCATACAGCTCGCCATCCTGGCCAGCGTTTCAGAGGGCCCGGTTGGTTCCATCTCCGCCCCATACTGCCATGGTTGTCCATCATCAAGGTCGTCGTCAGACTCGTCATCACCATCACTGTCATGTTGTGCGGCTGCCTCGTCCCCTATCCCTTCCTGTGATTCCTTCTCCAAATCCAGCTCCTCTTCAGGTCCTGTTTCCTCATCCTCCTCCTCAACATCCATAGCCAGATGTGATCCTTCCTCCATCCTTTGCTGAATCATCGCTGTGAGCGTTTGCTCCATAATGAATATCAGCGGCATAACATCGTTCATTCCGCTAGCGTCACGGCTCACAAATCGTGTGGCCTCTTCAAAGGGCCTCAAAACGCGACATGCGTCTCTAACCAGCTGCCAGTGCCTGAGCTCGAAATTATACTGGCTCCAAACGCTGCCCGTCTGCTGCATCAGGAAATCATTCACGGCTTTCCGCTGTTCGTACAGACGGTCTAACATGTGCAGGGTGGAATTCAAGCGTGTTGGAACGTCGCAAATCAGGCTGTGTTCTGGGAGATTGCTTTGACGCTGCAAGTCCAGGAGGGCGTGCTTAAATGCATACGAACGTCTAAAGCGAACGCAAACCCTCCTGGACATGGCCAGCACACCCTTCAAACCAACATATGACTTTAAGAAGCGTGTTATGACCAGATTGATCACATGTGCCATGCAAGGAGCGTGTGTCAGGTGACCTAGACGCAGTGCAGCCACAACTTTCTTCCCGTTATCAGAGACAACATTGCCCAGTGTGAGTTTCAGAGGAGACAGCCAGCGTGCGATTTCCTCCTTGATGCACAGCAGCAGCTCCTGCCCTGTGTGGCTTTTCTCGCCCAGGCTCAGCAGGTGTAAGACAGCGTTGTGGCGCTTCACCTTGCACCTATAAAAAGAGGAGCGAGGAGGAGTGGAAGATACGCTGTGTCCTGTCGGGGACTGGAAGACCTCCATTGAGGAGGGCAAGGAGGAGTAGGAGGAGGAGTAGGAGGAGGAGAATGGTAGGCGCCTGGTGTCCGGAGTTGAACCAGAAAGATACAAGCGTTGAGGTAGTAATGCCTGCGGTGGTGCATCGGACTGCAAAATATTGTCCAAGTGGGCCGTGAAAGACATGTACTGTCCCTGCCCATAGTTGCTGCTCCACGTGTCGACGGTGGCATGTACCCTGCTGCACACGGATAATTGCAAGGACTGGCCCACCTTTTCCGCCACGTGCTTGTGCAAGGCAGGGACAGCTGTTTTGGAGAAGTAATGGCGGCTAGGTATTCGCCACCTAGGCTGAGTGCACTCCATCAATTGCTTGAAGCCGGCGGAGTCGACCAGGTGGTACGGCAGCGACTGCACCACCAACAACTTAGCCAGGTGTGAATTAAGCCGCACGACAAGTGGATGACTGGGTATATATTGTTGCTTATTGGAAAACGATTCCGTAATGGATAACTGACGGGACGTAGGAGGAGCACTAGATGACAGCGATGATGATGATGACAACGACATGGTGATAAGGCCTGGCTACTACTTAGATGACAGGGAGCAGCAGCAGCAGCGGCAGAGGGGTCTTCATTAGATGTACATGATGGTGGGGCATGTCGATTGTCCCACATGGCCATGTGATGCCGCTCCATGTGTTTACGTAGAGCGGTAGTTCCTACATTGCTGCCCTGCCCACGCCTACTTTCTGCTTGCAGATACGGCACTGTGCCATGTTTTCGTCTTCCGGGAAGGTACAGAAAAATTGCCACACGGCAGAGTACCGTAATGAGGTAGTACCACGTCCTTCACCAACACCACACGAGCTTGCTCCTTGTCTGGCAGGCTTTTTTCGGGAGCCTACACCAGTAGCATCAGTGTCGCCGTCACCGGCTCCTGAGCTGACCCTACCGCTGCAACATTTTGCAGATTGACTTCTGCCCCTACCTCGGCTTGGCTGTTTATCACTGCCAGTGCCGCCACTACTACCCTCCTCCTCAGACGCCGTCATCACCTCGTCACCTGGTTCCCACGTCCTGTCTAAAACAACATCATCATAGCCCTTCTCATCATCCCCGCCACTTCTGTCACTGTGTTGTGAATGTGATGTGACATCATGGCGGGCTCCATGCCCGCCTTCATTACTGCGTCTGCCACCACGGCTACCACCAACACCCCCACTACCACAGCTATGCGTCTCGGACACCACTTCCACCTCCACCACCGCCGCAACACACTCCGTTAGCTGACTCGCGGAAAACAAATCATCATCACTTTGTTGTTCAGTATCTTCCTTCGCACCCGAGGGGATGTCTCTTAGGACTCTCAGGAAAGATGGCTTCCCGCTAGGAAGGGGGAGTGAAGACATAGATGATGGAATGGAAACGCTAGAAATACCCATATTACTACTGTCACTGTGCCAAGGAACTGTAGAGGATCTGGAATCCAACGAAACCTGGCTTGAAGCCAGATCGTCAGAGTCTTCCTGCTGAGATGACCGCGAGCCAGCCAACTAGTCCTCAATGGCCGTATTGTCTAAAGTAACCCGCCCACCGGAGGAGATGGACAAGTCTGGCTTGCTGATACTGCTACTACTACCAGCAGGCACATGGCTGCTGCTACTAGTGGAACTGGGCACATGTCATGTGCCACAAATGCTGGTACTGGGTCTAGCACCAACAGATCCAACATTTGGACTGGAAGAGGACATGGCATGGGTGTTTTTTCCTCTACCCCGTCCTTTCACAACCTTTTTTTTACCAGACATTTCACTGCTGTGCTGGAGTGCAGCAAGTTGAATCAAAACCCCTTCCCCTACTAGAGGAATGAGGCCCTTATAAAATATTATTGGACTGGCTGAAAATGAGTGACTGTGAATAGGTGGCAGTCAGTATATGCTGTGACTTGTATAATAGCACCCAAGGCACCGGCTGTACTTAATTAGCACGTTGAATTAAACCCTTAGACAGAAATGAGGCCCTTTTAAATTGTTATTCGGACTGGCGGAAAATCGGTGACTCATAAGGTGCCAGTCAGTCGGGGAATGCTGGGCGTTATAGTACTATAAAGGCTGCCTGTATTGCAAGTTGGATGTTAACCCATGCAACGGGAATGAGCCCCTTCTAAAAGCGTATTCACACACTGGCTTGGCAAATGGCAATGAATGAGAATTTCTATCAGCCATTGTGCACTCAGGGAATGCTGGGCGTTGTAGTACTACAAAGGCTGCCTGTATTGCAAGTTGGATTGTTATGTTAACCCATGCAACGGGGATGAGCCCCTTCTAAAAGCTTATTCACACGCTGGCTTGGCAAGTGTCAATGAATGAGAATTTCTATCAGCCACTGTGCACTCAGGGAATGCTGGGCGTTGTAGTACTACAAAGGTTGCCTGTATTGCAAGTTGGATTGTTAACCCATGCAACGGGGATGAGGCCCTTCTAAAAGCTTATTCACACACTGGCTTGGCAAATGGCAATGAATGGGAATTTATATCAGCCACGGTGCACTCAGGGAATGCTGGGCATTGTAGTACTACAAAGGCTGCTTGTTTTGCAAGTTGGATTGTTAACCCATGCAACGGGGATGAGCCCTTCTAAAAGCTTATTCACACACTGGCTTGGGGCAAATGGCAATGAATGAGAATTTATATCAGCCACGGTGCACTCAGGGAATGCTGGGCGTTGTAGTACTACAAAGGCTGCCTGTATTGCAATTTGGATTGTTATGTTAACCCATGCAACGAATATGAGCCCCTTCTAAAAGCTTATTCACACACTGGCTTGGCAAATGGCAATGAATGAGAATTTCTATCAGCCACTGTGCACTCAGGGAATGCTGGGCGTTGTAGTACTACAGCTGCCTGCCTGGATTGCAAGTTGGATGTTAACCCATGCAACAGGGATGAGCCCCTTATAAAAGCTTATTCACACACTGGCTTGGCAAATGGAGAATTTGTATTGCAATTTGGATGTTGATTGTTGAGAGTAGAGTAGACTCCCGCTGTAGTTGATGAGCCCCTTCGATTGCTGGATTCCTGGCTTTTAGATTCCTAAAGCTTTCCCTTACTGCAGAGAGATGCTATCCCTACAGCTCCTGTCTCTAAAATTGCCGCTGAGCTCCGTGCATAGACTTTTATTGCAGGCTTGAGCCCGCCCCTATGCTGCCTCCCGATTGGCTGGGAGAGCCGTTTGCAAGGCATTATGGGGTAGCCTGATGTCAGGTGATATTTTGAAATCCTCCATTTTACATCTAACATGTGGCAGGCGCCAAAATGTATCCGGGTTCGGTCAAAACGGGTTCGGCCGAACCCGGTGAAGTTCGGATTCGCTGCGAACCGAACTTTTCACGATGTTCGGACCGACACCGGGTTCGGTTGTCCCGGTTCGCTCATCTCTACATAACATACTACGTTTAAAGGGACTATTTAGCCCATGGGCATTAATAGAGGAAATTTTAAGAGGCATTAAAGGGTTATTCCCAAGTTGAGTCTTTTTTTTTTTTTTTAATACATCCTAAACATAAATAAAAATATAAATATATTTCTCTAAAAAAAAATGTAATAATCATTTCCTAACTCCCTTTTTCCTCAACTAGATAATGCAGCTAGTGCTGGTTATATTTTCTAAAAGGGGGCGTGAGCGGCTTGATGTCAATCAAGCCGCTCTGCTCTGTTGGTGCGCGCTCCCGACGTTGTTAGATGCTACCCCCCTCTCCCTTCCCTGTGACTAACTCCATTGGGACTCCTATGAGTGTAGTTTCCAACACAGCACTCTAAGCAGGAATTCCTGTCCTGGAGGATCCCCCGACTGTAGGGTCCATGGCGTAGGCTGCACATAAATCAACTGTACGAGACAGCGTCCTGCTCTGTCTCCTGTGCTCCTGTCGGCAGTATAGCAGCCCGCACTGACACACTGTTAGGGTATGTTCACACGGCCTATTTACGGACGTAAATCAGGCGTTTTTGCCGCGAATTACGCCCGAAAATAGCGCCTCAATAGCGTTGACAAACATCTGCCCATTGAAAGCAATGGGCAGACGTTTGTCTGTTCACACGAGGCGTATATTTACGCGCCGCTGTCAAATGACGGCGCGTAAATAGACCTGTCACTTCTTTGACCGTAATTGGAGCCGTTATTCATTGACTCCAATGAATAGCAGCGCCAATTACGGCCGTAATGGACGCGGCGTTCAAGCGCCTGCACATGCCGTTACGGCTGAAATTACGGGGATGTTTTCAGGCTGAAACATCCCCGTAATTTCAGCCGTAACGGACGCCCTCGTGTGAACATACCCTCAGGCTGGGTTCACACGACCACATTAACGTCCGTAATGGACGGACGTATTTCGTCCGGAAGTCCCGGACCGAACTCAGTGCAGGGAGCCAGGCTCCTAGCATCATAGTTATGTACGATGCTAGGAGTCCCTGCCTCTCTGCAGGACAACTGTCCCGTACTGTAATCATGTTTTCAGTACGGGACAGTAGTTCCACGGAGAGGCAGGGACTCCTAGCATCGTACATAACTATGATGCTAGGAGCCCGGCTCCCTGCACTGAGTTCGGTCCGGGACTTCCGGCCGAAATACGTACGTCCATTACGGACGTTAATGTGGTCGTGTGAACCCAGCCTTACAGGGCTGGCTTCCTTACAGCAGATGAGAGCACAGAAGACAGAGCAGGACGCTGTCTCATACAGCTGATTTATGTGCAGCTTACACCACGGACTGCGGCTAGTCCATGCTGCATAAGTATGTAACACACAATGTTACATACCAGTCCTAATAAGGGCTCAGCTCAGCTGGCCTTTAGTGATGTGCCGAGTACAGGACGGCTCCAGGGCTACTGCGCATGCCTGGGGCTGTCCTATAGACTTGAATAGAACCCCAGAGGTGGTCGGGCAGGGAGCTACTGCGCATTTTCTAGCATGCTCGTTCCCAAGATCCCGGCCACGCTCACTGCAATATAAAGATGTAGAACAGCGCAGGTGCGGCCACCGCTAGAAGAAAGCAGTGGTGGCCAGATCCCTAGGCAATGAGCAATAAACAAAGAGGGGCTGTCAGTAAGATGGAGCCAGGATATCTCGCAAAGTACAGCATTAAAAAAAAGAAGGTATTTGCAAAAATGTCTAATTTTAGGTTGTTAATCTTTATAGCTATATTTGTCAAGATGGGAACACCCCTTTAAATCTAAGAGGTAAGAAATACTCAACATACGGTCTAAGCCCCCATCCTATAAATTCAGGGAGAAAAAAACCCCGACATCCTGTGCTTAACATATATGAACTATATAATAATACCTGATATCCCTGTGAAGGTAGACAATTAAACTCACACATAACAGAAATCAAAAAAACAAATACGAATAAAAAATTGAAAAAAAAGAGAAGAGCAAAAACAAGATCAAACAGCAGAAACAATAAAGAAGAAAAAAAGTCCCGTAGCACCATCGCACCGAAAAAAATAATAATAATACCCCCAAGAAAATAAAAAAAAAGGAAAAATTTGCAATGCACTCCTGTGCTTATACAATATTCAAGTCACCATCAGACATGACATCCATAAACCTATTCAGGTAATACCCCCAGATCGGATAACTGAGGACCATTCCTCCGTGATCCGCGCAGGTGAAGGGGGCAAAGAGCGATAGGATGAGGTAGCAGGGCCCGTTAAGTGGATATTCCACTTTTTTAGCAAGAGAAAACCTTCTTCCACTGAGGAAACCACCGACAGTCCACTGTTTTTATTGATCAGGAGCTTAACTGGGAGCCCCCATCTATATTTAATACGGGATTTCCGCAAGGCTTGCGTGATAACAGAAAATTGCCTCCTGGCCCTGTAACGTTGCTGCCGACAAGTTCGGAAAGAACAGAACATCAGTGAATGGGGCTGGAAAACGATCCAGCCTTCTGGCTGTCATCCTCAGACGTTCCTTGATAAGAAAAAAATTTACTCTCACTAAGGGGCATTATCCGGAGCCATTTTGGATTTGGGTATACGATGGGCTCTGTCAAGAATTGAATCCATCTCCGTCAAAGTAGGAATCAAAGCTTTAAACACTTGTACAAGGTAGTTCAGAATCTCAGATAGTGTTATACTCTCCAAAATCCCCCTCACTTTAATATTATTACGCCTAGACCTATGCTCTGCATTTGCAACTTTCGATTTAAGCCAGTATGAACTTCCAATGCAGTATGAGCGTGCACTAACTCATTATGGGCCGCAGAGAACTCTGACATCTTTCTTTCAACATCATCAGTTATCACCCGAAGTGCATCAATATTAGTTTGGAGGGGTGTTGCTAGGACAGAGATACGTTGTGAGATATTGTTCTGCAACATAATCAACATAGATTTAAGAGAGTCTTCCGTGTTCAGGGCTGAGGAGGATCGGAATCCCTCCAGAGTATCAAGACTCAGTATCACCCAACCCCCGTCTCTCAGAATCTGTTACTTCAATAGGTATAAGAATTATCTGTGATAGGGCACTTATATCCACAATACCTGTACCTGTCCCCGTCTCCATCTTAGAACTAGAATGTTTCCCCAGGGGTGAAAGGGTGGGGGGTGATATAGAAGTACCAGGTACAGATTCCCCTTCAGCCTCCCCTTCTGCTTCCACATTGGTAAAGTAGGCTGTCAACTTCCCTGGGCCCACAGTTTTCCCTCTCCACTTCACTATGGCCCCTAATACAGTGACCACAATACAGCTTATATTGCAGAGCAAAGAACCAAAGTACCAAATATATATAACAGGGTTCTATCAAGCTATCAGTCAGTCTGTCAGAGTTATTTTGCAGGAGGTTAACTGAAAGTTTTTAACAAGAAAAAAAATTCCGGTCGGAGGCTAAGACTAAGCCCCAATGGGCCACCTTCTGCAGGAAAGACCGCTAGAAGCCTTAGAAGACACAGCCAGACGCCAGAGGCAAGCACAACCACCAACCTTGCTTACAATAGTCCCAAAATCCAGAAATCCCGATAATCTCGACAGACCCAGCAGATGTCCAGAAGTCCCAGCAGAAGTCCAGAAGTCCAAGGTCCAGAAATCCCAGAACAGAGGCAAACGTACGGGCAGGTAGAGCCAACAACCATCCGGGACCCTCAGGATCCCGTAAACCAACCGCTTCCTGCTACGCGTTGAGCCGGAAGTCGTTCAAGGATCACACTGGAGCCGGAGCCGGGGGTAGCGGGCCGTCGGGAAGCACTGTTGCTGCTGCGGCCGTTGGGGGCTAGAAGAGTATGAAGTGCCGAAGATCACCCTACTACATTACCGGAAGCAAGCGTGGATGCGAGCGGAGACAGTCAGGTAATCATCGCCGGAGACCAGGAGCCGTTAAGAGCCGCTAAAGCACAGGTAAGCAGGAGCTCTCAATTCATGCGACCGTTCAAGTCGGTCATCTGTGATTAAACTTTTCATTATATATTATTTAATTAAACTGAAATACCTTAAAAAAAAATAGATATAAATATTCATCTATCTATGTTGTGTGTGTTAAAAACATAAATTTGTGATGACATTTTTTATGTGAATATTTGAGCGATGCCACCAGTGAGACCACATTTTATTGACATGGTAGTCTATGAGTGATGGATGCCACTGTATGGCATCTGTCACAGGTATACTTTAAATGTATATGTCAGGAAGCTCCTGACATTACTATCCATATACGGACAGTGATGTCAGAAGCTTCCCAATGGCGGAGTCCCTGGGTAGAGCATCGGAAGTGCTCTGCCTGCTGACTTTGGCCCTAGGGAAGCTCCTGACATCACTGTCCATATGGGGCTTCTTCAAGGCCGGAATCCCCGGTCCGAGGGCTGCTGACGCTCTGGTTGGGGACTCTGGCATCTCAACGCACCTGACGTAACTGTCCATATATAGGCAAAGACAAGAGAAAGAGGCAACACTCTTTAGAATAAACCCTTTTTTGCACATATGGGAGAATAAACCCTTTGAAATCTTCTATTTTGAAGTGCTGCCTCCTTCTCTTGTCTTTGCCTGTATTTTGGAGATCTTCAAGTCGGATTCCTGGTGGCTGGCACCAGTTGTGCCCTGGAGGCTTAGTTCTGCTGTGCTGCCCACATCCCTACCGTATGACTGTCGATATATAGACAGTGAGGCCAGGGGCTTCTTTAGGGCCGGAGTTTCCCGCCAGAGTGCTTTATTTGATCTGACTCGGAACTCCAGCATTGAAAAGCTTTTGATATTACTATACATATATGAATAGTTAGGTTAGGGGCTTCTCGAGAGACGGAGCCCCAGGCCAGAGCGCTACAGTGACGGCAGGAGCTTCCCGAAGCACAGCACTTCTGGTAGTGTTATGTCTTCGGGTTCGGGCGACGTATACAGTGGGATGTGTTTCAGCCTAATAGATCACGCGCCGCTGTCAAATGACGGCGCGTAAATAGACCTGTCACTTCTTTGACCGTAATTGGAGCCGTTATTCATTGACTCCAATGAATAGCAGCGCCAATTACGGCCGTAATGGACGCGGCGTTCAAGCGCCTGCACATGCCGTTACGGCTGAAATTACGGGGATGTTTTCAGGCTGAAACATCCCCGTAATTTCAGCCGTAACGGACGCCCTCGTGTGAACATACCCTCAGGCTGGGTTCACACGACCACATTAACGTCCGTAATGGACGGACGTATTTCGTCCGGAAGTCCCGGACCGAACTCAGTACAGGGAGCCAGGCTCCTAGCATCATAGTTATGTACGATGCTAGGAGTCCCTGCCTCTCTGCAGGACAACTGTCCCGTACTGTAATCATGTTTTCAGTACGGGACAGTAGTTCCACGGAGAGGCAGGGACTCCTAGCATCGTACATAACTATGATGCTAGGAGCCCGGCTCCCTGCACTGAGTTCGGTCCGGGACTTCCGGCCGAAATACGTACGTCCATTACGGACGTTAATGTGGTCGTGTGAACCCAGCCTTACAGGGCTGGCTTCCTTACAGCAGATGAGAGCACAGAAGACAGAGCAGGACGCTGTCTCATACAGCTGATTTATGTGCAGCTTACACCACGGACTGCGGCTAGTCCATGCTGCATAAGTATGTAACACACAATGTTACATACCAGTCCTAATAAGGGCTCAGCTCAGCTGGCCTTTAGTGATGTGCCGAGTACAGGACGGCTCCAGGGCTACTGCGCATGCCTGGGGCTGTCCTATAGACTTGAATAGAACCCCAGAGGTGGTCGGGCAGGGAGCTACTGCGCATTTTCTAGCATGCTCGTTCCCAAGATCCCGGCCACGCTCACTGCAATATAAAGATGTAGAACAGCGCAGGTGCGGCCACCGCTAGAAGAAAGCAGTGGTGGCCAGATCCCTAGGCAATGAGCAATAAACAAAGAGGGGCTGTCAGTAAGATGGAGCCAGGATATCTCGCAAAGTACAGCATTAAAAAAAAGAAGGTATTTGCAAAAATGTCTAATTTTAGGTTGTTAATCTTTATAGCTATATTTGTCAAGATGGGAACACCCCTTTAAATCTAAGAGGTAAGAAATACTCAACATACGGTCTAAGCCCCCATCCTATAAATTCAGGGAGAAAAAAACCCCGACATCCTGTGCTTAACATATATGAACTATATAATAATACCTGATATCCCTGTGAAGGTAGACAATTAAACTCACACATAACAGAAATCAAAAAAACAAATACGAATAAAAAATTGAAAAAAAAGAGAAGAGCAAAAACAAGATCAAACAGCAGAAACAATAAAGAAGAAAAAAAGTCCCGTAGCACCATCGCACCGAAAAAAATAATAATAATACCCCCAAGAAAATAAAAAAAAAGGAAAAATTTGCAATGCACTCCTGTGCTTATACAATATTCAAGTCACCATCAGACATGACATCCATAAACCTATTCAGGTAATACCCCCAGATCGGATAACTGAGGACCATTCCTCCGTGATCCGCGCAGGTGAAGGGGGCAAAGAGCGATAGGATGAGGTAGCAGGGCCCGTTAAGTGGATATTCCACTTTTTTAGCAAGAGAAAACCTTCTTCCACTGAGGAAACCACCGACAGTCCACTGTTTTTATTGATCAGGAGCTTAACTGGGAGCCCCCATCTATATTTAATACGGGATTTCCGCAAGGCTTGCGTGATAACAGAAAATTGCCTCCTGGCCCTGTAACGTTGCTGCCGACAAGTTCGGAAAGAACAGAACATCAGTGAATGGGGCTGGAAAACGATCCAGCCTTCTGGCTGTCATCCTCAGACGTTCCTTGATAAGAAAAAAATTTACTCTCACTAAGGGGCATTATCCGGAGCCATTTTGGATTTGGGTATACGATGGGCTCTGTCAAGAATTGAATCCATCTCCGTCAAAGTAGGAATCAAAGCTTTAAACACTTGTACAAGGTAGTTCAGAATCTCAGATAGTGTTATACTCTCCAAAATCCCCCTCACTTTAATATTATTACGCCTAGACCTATGCTCTGCATTTGCAACTTTCGATTTAAGCCAGTATGAACTTCCAATGCAGTATGAGCGTGCACTAACTCATTATGGGCCGCAGAGAACTCTGACATCTTTCTTTCAACATCATCAGTTATCACCCGAAGTGCATCAATATTAGTTTGGAGGGGTGTTGCTAGGACAGAGATACGTTGTGAGATATTGTTCTGCAACATAATCAACATAGATTTAAGAGAGTCTTCCGTGTTCAGGGCTGAGGAGGATCGGAATCCCTCCAGAGTATCAAGACTCAGTATCACCCAACCCCCGTCTCTCAGAATCTGTTACTTCAATAGGTATAAGAATTATCTGTGATAGGGCACTTATATCCACAATACCTGTACCTGTCCCCGTCTCCATCTTAGAACTAGAATGTTTCCCCAGGGGTGAAAGGGTGGGGGGTGATATAGAAGTACCAGGTACAGATTCCCCTTCAGCCTCCCCTTCTGCTTCCACATTGGTAAAGTAGGCTGTCAACTTCCCTGGGCCCACAGTTTTCCCTCTCCACTTCACTATAGCCCCTAATACAGTGACCACAATACAGCTTATATTGCAGAGCAAAGAACCAAAGTACCAAATATATATAACAGGGTTCTATCAAGCTATCAGTCAGTCTGTCAGAGTTATTTTGCAGGAGGTTAACTGAAAGTTTTTAACAAGAAAAAAAATTCCGGTCGGAGGCTAAGACTAAGCCCCAATGGGCCACCTTCTGCAGGAAAGACCGCTAGAAGCCTTAGAAGACACAGCCAGACGCCAGAGGCAAGCACAACCACCAACCTTGCTTACAATAGTCCCAAAATCCAGAAATCCCGATAATCTCGACAGACCCAGCAGATGTCCAGAAGTCCCAGCAGAAGTCCAGAAGTCCAAGGTCCAGAAATCCCAGAACAGAGGCAAACGTACGGGCAGGTAGAGCCAACAACCATCCGGGACCCTCAGGATCCCGTAAACCAACCGCTTCCTGCTACGCGTTGAGCCGGAAGTCGTTCAAGGATCACACTGGAGCCGGAGCCGGGGGTAGCGGGCCGTCGGGAAGCACTGTTGCTGCTGCGGCCGTTGGGGGCTAGAAGAGTATGAAGTGCCGAAGATCACCCTACTACATTACCGGAAGCAAGCGTGGATGCGAGCGGAGACAGTCAGGTAATCATCGCCGGAGACCAGGAGCCCTTAAGAGCCGCTAAAGCACAGGTAAGCAGGAGCTCTCAATTCATGCGACCGTTCAAGTCGGTCATCTGTGATTAAACTTTTCATTATATATTATTTCATTAAACTGAAATACCTTAAAAAAAAATAGATATAAATATTCATCTATCTATGTTGTGTGTGTTAAAAACATAAATTTGTGATGACATTTTTTATGTGAATATTTGAGCGATGCCACCAGTGAGACCACATTTTATTGACATGGTAGTCTATGAGTGATGGATGCCACTGTATGGCATCTGTCACAGGTATACTTTAAATGTATATGTCAGGAAGCTCCTGACATTACTATCCATATACGGACAGTGATGTCAGAAGCTTCCCAATGGCGGAGTCCCTGGGTAGAGCATCGGAAGTGCTCTGCCTGCTGACTTTGGCCCTAGGGAAGCTCCTGACATCACTGTCCATATGGGGCTTCTTCAAGGCCGGAATCCCCGGTCCGAGGGCTGCTGACGCTCTGGTTGGGGACTCTGGCATCTCAACGCACCTGACGTAACTGTCCATATATAGGCAAAGACAAGAGAAAGAGGCAACACTCTTTAGAATAAACCCTTTTTTGCACATATGGGAGAATAAACCCTTTGAAATCTTCTATTTTGAAGTGCTGCCTCCTTCTCTTGTCTTTGCCTGTATTTTGGAGATCTTCAAGTCGGATTCCTGGTGGCTGGCACCAGTTGTGCCCTGGAGGCTTAGTTCTGCTGTGCTGCCCACATCCCTACCGTATGACTGTCGATATATAGACAGTGAGGCCAGGGGCTTCTTTAGGGCCGGAGTTTCCCGCCAGAGTGCTTTATTTGATCTGACTCGGAACTCCAGCATTGAAAAGCTTTTGATATTACTATACATATATGAATAGTTAGGTTAGGGGCTTCTCGAGAGACGGAGCCCCAGGCCAGAGCGCTACAGTGACGGCAGGAGCTTCCCGAAGCACAGCACTTCTGGTAGTGTTATGTCTTCGGGTTCGGGCGACGTATACAGTGGGATGTGTTTCAGCCTAATAGATCACAGCACAAATGAACCAAAAGGTGATATTGTGGTGGCTGGAGGATCACCTATTACTCGATCCTTCCAAAACTGGGCTCCGATCGAGATACCTTCATGGATGTAGATAGATGATGTCTACTGCTTACCTCATCTCCGGAAGCCAGAGGACTGTTACTCAGAGGGGATATCCAAGTCCACTAAAGTCAGAAAACATCCACCCCATCCACTTAACCATAATGGCTACTGGCAACATATCCCAATTTCAAACTTTTGGATTATTCAACTGAATGATTCTAGGTACACTTTGTCCTGTATAAATTTTTTGTTTGTATATATTCCTGTTACTGCATTTCCCCTTCTTTCTGCAAATTGTAAGATTTATCATTGCATTTATCCAAAAACACTCCTCTTTATCAATACAAATTGTACCCTTTAATGCCAAAGTGGTCAATTCATCTAATAAGCGTAGTTATAGAATATAGAAAGCGGTCATTAGTCTGTTTCAAGAAACCCACTTCAGGAAACACCACCTGACACTTTTTTCTAACTCCAAATACCCCAAATGGTTTCATATCTGTCATCCTACATCGGTCTCTAAAGGGGTTAGCATTGCAGTATTTCAAGACCTTCCCTTTACACACATTGATACTCTCACAGGCATGGATGGAAATGGTTTATAAAAGCAAGATAATGTCCTTGCTAATTAAATTAGTTTTGCCGTTCTTTTATATTATTGGCCTATTCTTAGGATAGGTAATCAATATCAGATCAGTAGGGGTCCAACTCCTGGCACCCTCACCAATCATCTTAATAAAACGCCATGGCCACTTCATATCCGTAAAGGCTGTGTGTAAGTTTGCAGATCTCTGCAGTTCGGTCCCATTCGCTTGAATGAGACCGGAACTGGAATCCCAGCCAAGGCTGCTACAGGTGTGTACAGTGCTGTGCCTGGTAAACTATGAAGAGGCCACGACAATCGTGACCATTGCCCCTTTAGTTAACTGATCGATGAGGGTGCCGGCATCACCCACCAATCTGATACTGATGACCTATGCTAAGGATAGGTCATCTATATAAAATTACCAGAAAATACCTTATCACAGAGATTAGATCACACCTTTTTCACTCGAATCAAAAATTCCTGTAACCTAATGGCTTCTTCTACATCAGATATTGCAGGAGCCCTCCATGATTTTACCTCCCTGTATAATTTAAATAGAGACAACGCTGCACGACTTGACTATGGCTATAGAAAGCTTCTTGTCGGTCTTCCAACTACCGCAACTGTATCAATCTGAAAAGGAAGCACCGTTAGAACTAATTACATCCAAAGAAATTGTAGATTCATTGTAAACCATTCCCAATGTGAAAAGTCCAGAGCTGGATGGTTTTCCTATAATCTATTATAAGAAACTTATTCACACATTGCTTCCATATATTATTGAATAACATACTAAACCAGGCTCCGGAGGCCCATATCACCATCTTACTTAAAAAAAGGCAAAGACCCTGGACTCTGCAGGAGTTACCAACCTGTCTCACTGGTTAATACTGATGTAAAGCTTTGGGCAAAACGAATACGCCTTTTACTACCATGCATTATTAGTCCTGAACAAACAGATTTTGTTAAAGGCAGAGAAGGCATAGATATGGCCAATACAATAATCTACCTATTCCAATATGTCAGTTCAAAATAGATCCCCCTTAATTTCCTCAGTACTGAAACGGAAAAGGCCTTTGACAGGGTTTAATTAGCACTTCATGACAAAAGCGATATAACATTTTGGTCTCCAACACCAGTTCATAACAGCAAATCCGTCCTTTTACTCCCTTCCATACGCCCTTATCCGAGTAAATTATACCTTGTCTGAACCCTTCGACATCACCAATGGAACCAGACAGGGATGTCCTTTATCCCCATCCTTAGACCTCATGCCCACTTCAGTTATTTTCTTATGGGTGTTATCCGTTTTTTTTAATGGATAGCACCCTGACACATTCTGTTCTATGAGGCCATGCACACTTCCGTTGTTTTAACGGTTTCGTGTGTCCATTCCGTCAAAAGTAGAACATTTCCTACTTCTGTCTGTTGTTTAGTGTCTGTCTCGCCCATACAAGTCTATGGGTCTGTCAAAACAACGGATGGGACACGGAAGGCATCCTTGTGCCATCCGTTTTTCACGGATTCGTTGCCAAGCAACGACAGGGCGTGCCAAAGTTCCCTGCTTTCAACACACAAGATGAATTTTAACGGACCATTTCAAATGGAAGACAAATGGAGGAATAACGTCTGTTAAAAACGGAGCAACCGAATGGATGCGGAGTGACAACGGATACCACACAGAAGTCATAACGGACACACGGATCCGTTTTAAACGGTTGTGAAAATTGTGAGGGATGTGTGCATGAGGCCTTACTCATAAGGCTGGATTCACACAAGCAGGTTCAGTCCGTAACGGACGGAACGTATTATGGCCGCAAGTCCTGGACCGAACACACTGAAGGGAGCCAGGCTCCTAGCATCATAGTTATGTACGACGCTAGGAGTCCCTGCCTCGCTGCGGGACAACTGTAATCATGTTTTCAGTATGGGACAGTAGTTCCACGGAGAGGCAGGGACTCCTAGCGTCGTACATAACTATGATGCTAGGAGCCCGGCTCCCTGCAGTGTGTTCGGTCCGGGACTTGCGGCCGAAATACGTTCTGTCCTTTACGGACCGAACATGCTCGTGTGAATCCAGCCTAACAGTTATGGAAATACTGATCCAACACATCCAAAATAATTCATCCATAAAAGGTCTACTACTTAGTAATAGAGGGCATGAAACAGCAGCATTTGCAGATAATTTATTAATTATTATTACAAATGGAGGAATAACGTCTGTTAAAAACGGAGCAACCGAATGGATGCGGAGTGACAACGGATACCACACAGAAGTCATAACGGACACACGGATCCGTTTTAAACGGTTGTGAAAATTATGAGGGATGTGTGCATGAGGCCTTACTCATAAGGCTGGATTCACACGAGCAGGTTCAGTCCGTAACGGACGGAACGTATTATGGCCGCAAGTCCTGGACCGAACACACTGCAGGGAGCCGGGCTCCTAGCATCATAGTTATGTACGACGCTAGTTGTCCCTGCCTCGCTGCGGGACAACTGTAATCATGTTTTCAGTATGGGACAGTAGTTCCACGGAGAGGCAGGGACTCCTAGCGTCGTACATAACTATGATGCTAGGAGCCCGGCTCCCTGCAGTGTGTTCGGTCCGGGACTTGCGGCCGAAATACGTTCTGTCCTTTACGGACCGAACATGCGCGTGTGAATCCAGCCTAACATTATGGAAATACTGATCCAACACATCCAAAATAATTCATCCATAAAAGGTCTACTACTTAGTAATAGAGGGCATGAAACAGCAGTATTTGCAGATAATTTATTAATCATTATTACAAAACCTCACACAGCATTCCCTAACCTAATGGCCTCCTTTGAACTTTTTAATTTTATTTAAATCTTTAAGATAAATTAAACTAAATCCGAACTACTTAATATCTTACTCTCCTCTACGGAAATTCACTCTCTAAAACAAATCACCCCACTTACCTGAAAGGATTCAGCAGTAAAATACCTTTGCATTTGGCTATCCAAACTCCTTAACCAACTTTTTAAATATACCTACATACCCTTATTAAATTAAATCAAGTTTCTACTGAAAACTTATGACCTCCCATTGTTGGATAGGGTGTAAGAGTGTCCTCAAAACATACATTCTCCCTAAAATATAATATACCTTGATCATGGTCCCAATTCATCGTCCTACTTACTATTTTCTTTAAATATATACAGAAATTGTTTTCCCAATACCTATGGTGTTAAATACTCCCTAGATTGGCGCATAGCTTTTTCATATCAACCAGAAAAACATGCATACAAGACTGCACCTCTCAAATAATGAAAAATTATTTATTAAGTCACAATTCAAAAAACAGACATAGGTAAAAAACAATTGCAACTACACAAACTTGTGCCCAGGCTAACCCACAATAAGGTTAGGGAGCATATCACACATGGAGAAATAGCAAATATCTTACCATAAAATACTTCACATAATAAACATGTGTATATAATATTGGGTGAATAACATTAATGAATAAGCCAGGGCACTGTAAATTAAATATCACGTTGTCCAAGTGAAATGACAAAATACCATCACAGGATATTACCGTATAAGTAAAGTGTCCAGTGGCCCAAAGTTTTGAACTGCAGTATCCAGAAAATCCAGATAAGGCAAAAAAAAAAAAGGATGAAAGCAATTCCCTTTACCAACATGTTCAGGACCCTATGACTCCATGAGGATAGAGGAACCCCATATGTACCGCTGTAAATGGCAGCTTAATCAGGGTTAACTTCAGATCAAGTGCCTCTCCCTCTCACATGGTAGCAAGGCGGTTTAGGCTATTGAAGCAGCTAGCTGGGTAACAATTAGAAGGTGGGGTAGAGGAAAGAGTGTCAGGGAGACTAGTCCTGTTCTGGAACAACCCCAATAAATTTGCCAGGATTGGCAAATGAGGAGTACGACAGTTCACAGGTAGCACAGCTAGACATTAACTCTTGCAACCCGGGAATGTCTGCTCCAGTAAGGAGGGGAATAGGAGCGTAGGAAAGGCTAAACATGTCCTGGTAGTGGAAGACTCTATTATTAGGGAAACAGATAGGGCTATCTGTCACAAAGGCCGGGAATACTGAATAGTGTGCTCGAGTTCGGCATATCGCGGATCGGGTTGACAGATTATTGGGAGGGGTTGGTAAAGAAACAGCGGTCATGGTGCACATTGGCACAAATGACAAAGTTAGAGCTAGGTGGAAGGTCCTAAAACATGATTTCATTTACTTGGGTAACAAGCTCAGGGAAAGGACCTCAAATGTAGTATTTTCAGAAATACTGCCTGTACCACATGCCACACCAGAGAGACAGCGGGAGATTAGGGAGGTGAACAAGTGGCTTAAGAATTGGTGTAGGTAGGGGGGGGTTTGGGTTCTTGGAGAACTGGGCTGACTTTTCTGTTGGCTACAGACAGGAAAAGATGGCTAGAAGGTTGGAGGATTTTTTAAACTAGGGAATGGGGGGGCAATTACTGTATAGGAGGGGTGGACAATGTAGCTAGTGAGCTGGGGATAAAAAAATGAACATGGGGTGGAATAGAGAAATGTGTTAGAACAGTTAATAGGAAAAAGAAGAAAAGTGGTACAGATAAACATATAAAGTGCATGTATACCAATGCCAGAAGCCTCAATAACAAGATTGAGGAATTAGAGTTGATAATGCTGGAGGAGAATTGTGACATAGTGGGGATAAGTAAGACATGGCTGGACGACAGCTATGACTGGGCTGTTAATATGCAGGGTTACAGTCTGTTTAGAAAATATAGTCCTAATAAGAAAGGTGGAGCGGTTTGCTTATATGTAAAATCCTGCCCAAATCTCGTCCTGCGTGATGATGTCTATGAGGGAAATGATCATGTGGAGTCCCTATGGGTGGAAATAAGGGGAGAGAGAAAGAATAATAAAATACTGATAGGGGTTTGTTATAAATTTCCAACTATAATGGAAGAAGCACTAAGAAGAACTAATAAAGCAAATAAATGAGGCAGCAAATCATAATAAAGTCAGGTTTCTTCCTCAGGTAGAATACAAATGAATAGGTGGGTGGGGTGTCGGTTAAATAACCGAGTTAAAGGTCAGTTTGACTTAAGAACTACCGGGTCGGGTATACAGGTCAAGTCTGGTAAACATACATATAAATACAATACAAATAATTGTACGAATAATTACAAACAGTTAGATAAAAATGTGTCTGTGTGGTGTTTAAAAATGTATTTGACTTCCAATTGTTATATAATAAATAGTAATTAAGATTTTATTATTTTAGTTAAAAAAATGTTATCTTAAGAAATGTGTGTGTGTTGGTAAAAAGATCTATAAAAATATCTATGATAAAATTCTTATTATATTAATGGTTTAAGAGAATCTATCTGTGGTGTACAGTCTAATAATTGAAAAATAGGATGATACTCCATTTGTATGCTGAGTTTTTTCTATGACAATCGCGGATGCTAAATAAGTAAGACTGTACACCACAGATAGATTCTCTTACCAACACACACACATTTCTTAAGATAACATTTTTTTAACTAAAATAATAAAATCTTAATTACTATTTATTATATAACAATTGGAAGTAAAACACATTTTTAAACACCACACAGACACATTTTTATCTAACTGTTTGTAATTATTCGTACAATTATTTGTATTGTATTTATATGTATGTTTACCAGACTTGACCTGTATACCCGACCCGGAAGTTCTTACCTCAAACCGACCTTTAACTCGGTTATTTAACCGCACCCCACCCACCTATTCATTTGTATTCTACCTGAGGAAGATACCGGTCTGGTTTCGAAACAGTCCGCTGTTAAACAGTCTGCTGTTGTTTTATATACCTGCACCAATAAACCTCTCAACTACTCACCTTGTCTCCATCCATGAGACAAATGGATAATATTAATCACGGATGACATTCCAATCTTCAGCGCCTGGAAAATACCCGTTCTTTCTTCTTTTTATCCCTTCCATATCAGCATTGAGACTTCTTGTCAAGTTCTCAAACCGGGTCCTGGGCTGCAGCCGAACTCCAACACCACTATACCGTCAAGGTATCTCGGATTCTGCTTCACTGGATGTTATGCTCCCAGCATAACCGCACAAGGTTAGCATCACTTGCACTCTGTTCACACCCGTATACACAGTTTCATGCACTATTGTGCGCTTTGTTGTTTTTTCTGTCATTGCCAAGAAGAGGGGGGCACTTCTAGACCTAATTTTAACCAATAGGCTGGACAGGATATCAAAAGTAAAGGTTGGTGATCACCTAGGCAATAGTGCCCACAACGTAATTTTTCTTTAATAAGAATTTTGGTAGAGTACCTACAAAAACCCCAAACTTCGGAAAGGCCAATTTTTATGGGCTAAGAGATGACCTTAAAGGCATAAACTGGGACAATGTCCTCAAAAATACACAAAATAAATGGGACATTATTAAAAGTCTCCTAAATAGATCCTGTGAAAAAATATATACCTTATAGGAAAAAACAAGTTAGAAACAGAATTAAACCGTTGTGGTTAAATAAAACTGCAAGGGGGGGGGGGGATAAATGATAAAAAGAAAGAGTTCAAACTACTAAAGTAGGATGGTAGTGACAAGGTATTAAATAATTATAAAGAAAAAAATAAGTTGTGTAAAAGACAAATAAAGGCAGCAAAGATTGAAACAGGGAGACTCATTGCCAAAGAAAGTAGAAATAACCCAAAAATATTTTTCAAATACATAAATAATAAGAAACTGAGAAACTGAAAGTGTTGGCCCTCTCAAAAATAATCTGATGGAGAAGGATGAGGAAAAGTCCAATCTATTAAACGCCTTTTTCTCTACTGTATTTACACAGGAAAACCAAATGTCAGACGACATGATTAGGGACAAAGTAAATTCTCCATTAAATGTCACCTGCTTAACCCAGCAAGAAGTGCAGCGCTACCTTAAAAACACTAAAATAGAAAAATTACCAGCTCCGGATGGTATACACCCCTGCGTTCTACAGGAATTAAGAACCGTGATAGACAGACCCTTATTTATGATATTTAAGGATTCTATCATGTCTGTTCCACAGGACTGGCGCATAGAAAATGTGGTGCCAATATTCAAAAAGGGGCCAAAAAGTGATACTAGTAAACTATAGACCTGTACATTTTACCTCCATTGTGGGTAAAATATTTGAGGGGATTTCTAGGGGATGCTATTCTCGAGTATCTCAATGCAAATAAACTGTTAACACAGCATCAGCATGGGTTTATGAGGGATCGGTCCTGTCAAACCAATCTGATTAGTACCTATGAGGAGGCAAGTTCTAGACTGGACCTGGGTAGTCTTGTGGATGTGGTGTATCTAGACATTTCAAAGGCGTTTGATACTATGCCGCATAAAAAGGTTGTTATATAAAATGAAAATGCTGGGACTGTGGGAAAATATGTGTTATTGGGTTAACAACTGTCTCAGTGATAGAAAACAGAGTGTGGTTATTAATGATACATCCTCAGAGTGGATCACAGTTACAAGTGGGGTTCCACAGGGGTTAATATTGGGCCCTGTTCTTTTACATTATGTATATTAATGACCTTGTAGAGGGTTTACACAATATAATTTCAGAATTTGAAGATGATACTAAGCTCTGTAAATTAATTAACACAGCGGAGGATAATGTAATAATACAGAGGGTGTAATGATGGGGTAGGGAGACAGACAGATGAGCCCTAATCTACCCGTCACTCAGTCCCTGCCTACTTGCACGGCCCGTCCTAGGTGACGGCGTACAACTGGGCGACGGTCCCTACGCTCAGTAGGTGCACGACAGACAAACAGACAAGGGTACACAGAAGCTAAGGGAAATGGGGCAGTTGCCCACGGCAACACAATAAGCAACAAGAGTAGTGAACGAGCCGAGTCAAACCAGGAGTGTACGAGGTACCAAATGCAGAGCAGGAGAGTAGTCAGTAAAGCCAGGGTCAATTTGAAGCAGAGGTCAATAGTACTAGCAGGAACAGCAGAGCCAGGAAACCAGACAGAATCACAGGCAAAGGAAGATCAGGAAATGAAGGTATAAATAGACAGAGGGCGGGAGCTAGCTCCGTCTGGCCAGGCTGTAATAGGTTCTCCCACTCCTCAGCCTACCAGCCTGAGTGGTAGCAGATCGAGTCACTCTATCAGACCTAGGAGCAGATGCAGACTGATTAACCACGGGCGTCGACACAGAAACTGTGTCTGGCAGATCCTTTACAGTACCCCCCCTTTTATGAGGGGCCACTGGACCCTTCCTAGGTTTGACCTGGCTTATTGGGGAACCAAAGATGGAACCTCCTGAGCAATACCCCAATGTGAACATCCCGGGCGGGTAGCCAAGTCCTCCCCTCAGGCCCGTATCCTCTCCAATGGACCAGGTACTGGAGGGAGCCTTGGACCATCCTGCTATCCACAATCTTGGCCACCTCGAATTCTACCCCTTCAGGGGTGAGAACAGGGACCGGAGGTTTCCTCGAGGTAGCCAAGGACGGGGAGCAGCCTTTCAGGAGGGAGACATGAAACACGTCGTGTATTTAAAAAGACGGGGGTAACTCCAGCCGGAAGGAGACAGGGTTAAGGACCTCAATGACCTTGTACGGCCCTATAAACCGGGGAGAAAACTTCTTGGATGGGACTTTAAGGCGCAAATTTTTTGAAGACAGCCACACCAGATCCCCGACCACAAACAAGGGGTTAGCAGAACGTCTTCTATCTTCCTGAGTCTTTTGTATGCTCTGCGACGCCTCTAGGTTGTTCTGAATCTGGGCCCAGACTGTGCACAGTTCCCGATGAACTACATCTACCTCGGGATAGTTGGAACCACCAGGTGAAACGGAGGAGAGCCGTGGATTAAACCCGAAATTACAGAAAAAGGGGGAGACCCCTGACGAGTTACTGACCCGGTTATTAAGGGAAAATTCGGTGAGGGGAATGAAGCAGACGCAATCATATTGACAGTCAGAGATAAAACACCTTAAATATTGTTCTAGAAACTGATTAGTCCTCTCAGTTTGGCCATTAGTTTCAGGATGGAAGGCCGAGGAGAATGACAAATCAATCTCCAACTTTTTACAGAAAGCTCTCCAAAACAATGAAACAAATTGTACCCCTCAGTTAGAAACAATATTGACAGGAACCCCATGGAGACGCAGGATGTGTTTGACAAACAAGGTAGCTAACGTCTTGGCATTGGGTAGTTTCTTGAGGGGTACAAAGTGGCACATTTTACTGAAGTGGTCTACTACAACCCACACCACCGACTTGCCTTGAGATGGAGGCAGATCGGTGATAAAATCCATGGACATATGGGTCCAAGGTCTCTGGGGAATGGGCAAAGAACATAGTAAGCCCGCTGGTCGGGACCTGGGGTCTTGGACCTAGCACAAATATCACAAGCGGCGACGTAGGCCTTAACGTCTTTAGGCAACCCAGGTCACCAATAGTTTCTAGCAATGAGGTGCTTGGTACCCAGGATACCAGGATGGCCAGATAGTGCAGAGTCATGATTTTCCCTGAGTACCCTTAGCCAGAATTGCAAGGGAACAAACAGCTTATTCTCAGTAAGGTTCCCGGGAGCTGAACCTTGATCAGCCACAATTTCGGAGACTAAGTCAGAATCAACAGAGGATATGATTATACCTGGGGGCAAAACACAAGCAGGATCTTCCTCCGAAGGAGGGCTGGCCATGAAGCTACGCGACAGTGCATCAGCTTTAATATTTTTAGACCCAGCCCTATAGGTGACCACAAAGTTGAATTTAGTAAAAAACAACGCCCATCGATCTTGTCTCGGCTTTAGCCTCCGGGCAGATTCTAGGAAAGCCAGATTCTTGTGGTCGGTAAGGACAGTTACCTGGTGCCTAGCCCCCCCCCCCCCCCCCAAGAAGTGGCGCCACTCTTCAAATGCCCATTTAATTGCTAAGAGTTTGCGGTTGCCCACGTCATAGTTACTCTCAGTGGGCGAGAACTTCCTGGAGAAGTAGGCACAGTGACGGAGATGGGTGAGAGACCTGGTACCCTGGGACAAGACAGCACCCACTCCCACCTCGGAGGCGTCAACCTCCACGATGAATGGCTCAATTTGGTTAGGCTGAATCAGCACTGGGGCAGAGATAAAGCACTTCTTAAGGATCTCAAAAGCCTGGACAGCCTCTGGAGGCCAGTGGAAGAGATCAGCACCTTTGCGAGTGAAATCCGTAAGAGGCTTAGCGATGACCGAGAAGTTAGCAATAAATCTCCTGTAATAATTAGCAAACCCCAGGAAGCACTGTAACGCCTTCAGGGAGGCAGGTTGGACCCATTCCGCCACAGCCTGAACCTTGGCAGTGTCCATGCGGAATTCATTAGGAGTGAGGATTTGACCCAAAAATGTTATCTCCTGCACCCCAAACACACATTTTTCGGATTTAGCAAAGAGTTTGTTTTCCCAAAGGGCCTGGAGCACCTTCCTGACATGCTCAATGTGGGAGGACCAGTCCTTGGAAAACACAAGTATGTCATCAAGGTACACTACAAGAAATACCCCCAGGTAGTCTATTAAAATCTAATTTATGAAATTCTGGAAGACCGCCTGAACATTACACAACCCAAAAGTCATGACGAGGTATTCAAAATGACCTTCGGGTGTGTTAAACGCAGTCTTCCACTCATCCCTTCTCTGATTCGGATAAGGTTATAAGCCCCCCCGAAGATCAAACTTAGAGAACCACTGGGCCCCCTGAACCTGATTGAAGAGATCAGGAATCAAAGGAAGGGGATACTGGTTCCTTAGAGTGACCTTATTCAAGTTTCGGTAATCGATGCATGGCCTAAGACCACCATCCTTCTTCCCTACGAAGAAGAAGCCAGCATCTACCGGAGACGTAGAGGGGCGAATGTAACCCTTGGCCAGGCTTTCCTGCATATATTCTCTCATGGTCTCACGTTCGGGACAAGAGAGATTAAAAATCCTACCCTTAGGGAGCTTAGCTCCTGGTACCAAATCGATTGCGCAATCGTATTCTCTATGAGGAGGTAACACTTCGGAGGCCTTTTTAGAAAAAACTTCAGCGAAGTCCTGAATAAACTTAGGTAGAGTGTTCACCTCCTTAGGGAGAGAAATAAAATTAACACAAAGACATGACGTCATGCATTCATTACCCCATTTGGTAAGATCCCCAGTATTCCAGTTAAACGTGGGATTATGCATCTGCAACCAGGGAAGGCCTAAAACCAAATCGGACGATAATCCCTGCATCACCAGTACAGAGCACTGCTCCAAATGAATGGAGCCAACAATTAGTTCAAAAACAGGGGTATGCTGCGTAAAATAACCATTAGCAAGTAGAGTGGAGTCGATACCCACTACCGGGACAGGTTTAGGCAAATCAAACAATGGCATAGCTAGAGACAAAGCAAATTCCACAGACATAATATTAGCAGAATACCCTGAATCTACAAAGGCACTGCCGGTGGCAGACCTACCCTCAAAAGAGACCTGAAAGGGAAGCAAGATCTTATTACGTTTCATATTTACGGGAAATACCTGTGCGCCCAAGCGACCTCCCCGATGGTCACTTAGGCACGCAAGTTTTCCGGCTGCTTATTCTTACGCCTTGGACAGTTGTTCACTTGATGCTTGTCATCCCCATAGTAGAAGCAGATACCATTCTTCCTGCGGAGCTCTCTATGTTGTTGGGGAGACACGGAGGCCCCGAGTTGCATTGGTTTATTCGAGATTCCCGTGGAAGAACAAAGCAACGGAACCTCGGGAGCCATCATGGGGGAGCCAGAGGGGAAAACACAAAAACGTTCAAGTCATCATTCCCTGAGACGTCGGTCAAGACGTACCGCTAAAGCCATAACCTGATCTAGAGAGTCGGAAGAGGGATAGCTAACTAATAGGACATTTAGGGCGTTCGACAGACCCAATCTAAACTGGCACCTCAAGGCAGGGTAATTCCACCGAGAAGCTACGCACCACTTCCTAAAGTCAGAACAGTACTCCTCAGCGGGTCTCTTAACCTGACGTAAGGTCACCAGCTGACTCTCGGCAAAGGCAGTCTTGTCAGTCTCGTCATATATAAGCCCGAGAGCAGGAAAAAAAAGGTCAACAGAGGAAAGCTCAGGGGCATCAGGAGCCAAGGAGAAGGCCTATTCTTGGGGCCGTCCTGGAGCCGGGACATAATTATACCCACTCGCTGGCTCTCAGAACCTGAGGAGTGTGGGTCTTAATCGGAAATAGAGCCTACAACTCTCCCGAAAGGAGAAAAAAGTCTTCCGGTCCCCTGAGAACCGGTCAGGCAACTTGAGGTGGGGTTCAAGAGGTGAGGTGGAGGGCACTACCTGGTTAGCATCACGCTGGTAGCACCTCTGAGCAAGGTCTTGGACCTGTAGGGAGAGACCCTGCATTTGCTGAACCAGGGTCTCAAGGGGGTCCACAGTTGTGTAGGAACCAGGGTAGAGAAGGTATATGCGATTATGTAATGACGGGGTAGGGAGACAGACAGGTGAGCCCTAATCTACCCGCCTCTCAGTCCCTGCCTACTTGCACGGCCCATCCTTGCCGACGGCGTACAACAGCGACGGTCCCTACGCTCAATAAGTGCACGACAGATAAACATACAAGGGTACACAGAAGCTAAGGGAAATGGGGCAGTTGCCCACGCCATCACCATGAGTAACAAGAGTAGTGAACGAGCCGAGTCAAACCAGGAGTGTACGAGGTACCAAACGCAGAGCAGGAGAGTAGTCAGTAAAGCCAGGGTCAATTTGAAGCAGAGGTCAATAGTACTAGCAGGAACAGCAGAGCCAGGAAACCAGACAGAATCACAGGCAAAGGAAGATCAGGAAATGAAGGTATAAATAGACAGAGGGCGGGATCTAGCTCCGTCTGGCCAGGCTGTGATAGGTTCTCCTACTCCTTAGCCTACCAGCCTGAGTGGTAGCAGATCGAGTCACTCTATCAGACCTAGGAGCAGATGCAGACTGATTAACCATGGGCGTCAACACAGAAGCTGTGTCTGGCAGATCCTTTACAGAGGGATTTTGGGAAGCTGGTGGTTTGGGCGGAGAAATGGCAAATTAAGTTTAGTGTTGATAAATGCAAAGTTATGCACTTGGGCCGAGGAAACAAATGTTAAAATTATGCATTAAATGGTAAAACACTGGGTAAAACTACTACTGAAAAAGATTTGGGGATATTGTGGACAGTATGTACATTTACCTTTAGCAACCAGTGCCAGGCAGCCAGGCATTCTGGAGATGGGACGCTGATCCAGGGATTTATTCTGATTGCCATATCAGGGAGGATTTTTTCCCCTAATAAGGAAATTAGCATCAACCTCATGGGGGTTTTTCCTTCCTCTGTATTAACAGGGTAGAATTATAGGTTGGACTTGATTGACCTGTCTTATTATCAAACTGGTCAACTATGTAACTATGTAACGTTATCTGCTGTATCGAAAAAGCTTTCTGCAGACCCCCCACCCTGTAGATTTTCCCCAGGATCTCACAGAGAGCAAGCACAAGTATATACTAATTCCTGAAGGGACTCACATCCCACCATATCCAGTGAAGTTTCTGCCAATACTGAACATGGTGATGTCCAAAAGAACTTGGCGTGGTATACTCTCAACAATGCATGTCTGCACACCTATGTATGTGAGCACAGTGTATTCTTTGAATACTGGCACATAGCTTATTGACACAACCTAAGCGCAATAGGGGCCTAGGATTCCCTGTCTGCTATAAGGCCATACACTTGATTAGGTGCTTAGGTCTCGTTAGCACTGCAAACAAAACTTTAAGTACATAAGTGAACAACTCCCCCTATTTGGTGTTGAAGATTACCATTTATTATGGACTAAAAGTCCACTGCAACATCTTGAAACTCTAACCAGCGTTCTCACCATGCCAACCTCACAGTCTGGTTCTCTGCAAACACCCAAGTAGAGTAATCTCCAAGCCCATCCACCGTGGCACTAACAAGCTCTATCCCATACTACATGAACCCGAAGTTCCGGCAGCCGTTCACTCTATGGAAGGGGCTAAAGGAGATGAATATTTTATGCTTGCTATTAAATAGCAAAACACCTTTCCAAACTGAGTGGAACTCAATTTTGATACCAAGAACACTCAATTTCAGATATATTACCCACCTTTCCAAGGTGTGTGAGACTTTCTCTCTTATTACCAACCTACTCGAGCACTTATATTTTAATGCCCAAACCCATCGCTAAATTATTATACAAATTTTATAATCAACTAGTCCGTCCCCGCTTTCAAACAGAAAAACTACATACAGTATCTCCTACTTTGGTATCACCCTATCAAAGAAAGATACAAACGTTATTCTTTATTCTCACCCACTCACATGGCTTTTCACATGGTAAATGTATTCAAGACAAAAGATTTAAACTTGTGTCTAGGTGGTTTCAGATCCATGAACTTCTTCACTTAGAGATGCAACATCCAAAAGTGTTGCTTATTTCATATGTGGTGGAACTTTGACATTATTAGGATGTAGTGGACAGAATTAGAGCACTCAATGAAAGAAATGGGCCTATACATACTTCTCTGTCCGCAGAAATGGTTTTACCCTCCTAACCCTCCAACATATACGTCATCGAATTCAAACCTTCTGAATAATTTATTATCCTCAGCTAAATTATTAATCCCTCTTTACTGGCTCCAAACAGAGCCACCCTCACATCAAGAGTGGATCAATAAAACTCACTCTCATTCTTTGTTCTTAAAATCTTAGAAACCATGGCTGCAATGGTATAGGTTAATTACACTATCCGATATTCTATATTTCTTAGCACAAAACCTCTACCTAATACTAAATTATATACTAAATGTTATCACAAAACAATTGTTACTCCTTCTAAAGTCTGTTGACCCCCCAATTCTTGCCTCCCTTTTGTTTTTTTATCCATGTTAATTCCCACAATTAGAGTCATAATTCAACTGCCTATTTCTTGAATATGGGACAAACCTTTTAGTTTTCGTAATTGCAGATAATCTATGATTTTTCTTTGAAAATTCTAAAATGTTGTCATTTTATATAATATCATCTGTGTATCCACAGATGTACTCTGTTATATTCTGATGTAATTTACATTTTTCTATTTTAATCTGAAACATTCAACATGGTGGGGAAATTTGAAAAAAAATAAAATTTTTGTTTGCAGATTTTCACATTGAATGCAATTTTTTTTTTTTTTTTATTCTTTTATTTATTTAGAATTTTTCAGATTAAATAGGAAAAGTACATCTGAAAATAACAGAGGACTTCTATGGATACGGGGCCGATTCTAGCTTTTCTGCTGCCTGAAGTCAATATTGAAATGGACCTTTACCATCATCCTCCTGGCCGCCCTACATCACTACCAGCCTCCTCCAAATTTTGAGGATGTGCCCTTGCCTTGTATTAGCTGAGCATGCGTACTGCGGCAAAATGTATGCATGGTGCAGTGATGAATTACTACGAAGGAAGCTCAAAGCCAGTTAGCAAAATCCTGTTAAAGGATCACTCCACTTTTTCTTTATTGCACCCTCCCTTTGTACGTTGATGTTTCTGTGGGGTGCTGTGTGCAGAAATACTTACCGATCCTCACATCCTGTTTTTTTCAGGTCCAGCGTCGCTCACATGTTCTACCCTCTGTCTTGTCTTGAATCAATGTGCTTTTCAGAAAGCCGGAAGTAAGGCTCTCAATGTATTCCTATGGAGCCTCGTTCTGGCTCCCATGGGAATGCATTGAGAGCCTGAGTTCCGGTTTACTCAAAAGCACAGTGACTCCAGACAAGTCAGAGGGAAGATCATGTGAGCGGAGCTGGATCCGAAAAAGACAAGATGCGGGGATTGGTAAGTATTTCTGTACACAGCACCCCACTGAAACACCAATGTACAAATGGAGCGTTCAATAAAAAAAATAAAGTGGAGTGCTTCTTTAAATAGATTTCCTTGGGTGTGCAAATAATGTACTCATAAAAACTGTGAAATTGGACACAGCATCAAACTGCACCTAATTTCTAGAGAAGGAGCCGTATAGTCGACTTGCAAAATACAGCAAATTTAAAACACAACCAAAATCCCCTTCTTCATGATAAAAACAATCTCATAAATATATCATATATATAGGAGTAGGGCGTGTGTAAGCCCAATAATGCATGGTATCAATAGTGATGACTCACTGACTAGAAATAATAACCTAAAGATAGTCTATAACACGGCAAGTACAAACACGCATAAATACTGGACTGATGAGGTCACAGCATATAAGTGTTTTCATTAAAAAAACTTTTGTATATAGAAGGGGAAATATAAGGACAAAGGGAAATATGACAATCCCATTGAACCTACAAAGTAGTGGTGTCAGGTGGTAATGCTAATATAGTACAAGAAAGTCTTTTAGGTTTCCGTTTGCATCACCATTGATTTCATTGTTGGCAAAACCGGGGAAAATGGTTTTCGTTTGTCTCAGTGGTGCAAGGGTTCCCTGATTTTGACGGAATGAGTACCACAGTCGACTACGGTATTCATTCCGTCAAAACGACGGAACCCTTGCACAACTGAGGCAAACGGTAACCATTTGCACCAGATCCGTCACCATTGAAATCAATGGTGATGCAAACGGAAACCTATGGTTTCCGTTTGTTTCAGTCAGGGTTCCGTTCAGACGAAAAGCTCAGATGGAACGCCAGAACGGAGCACTGACGCAGATGTGAAAAAAGCCTAAGTAAAAGACATTCGAAACATTTGAACACTTTAATACATTGAAATAGAGACTCAGTATAAAATATTGTTTCCTATTTAGATGTCCTTCTTCTTATAATATTTACTAAATATCAGTAGTACCTTTTCATTGATACATTACAGTTTATGTTTTTATACATTCCACACTAATTAAACACCATGATGTATATGCACAAAGTTTTACAATTTGAATATGTACATACATATATATATATATATATATATATATATATATATATACACACACACATACATATAAGAAAAATAATAATTATATACATGTAAATATATATATATATATATATATATATATATATATATATATATATATATATATCTATATGCACTACTTTTTGCTATTTAGGATATACTTCTGCTAATGGCCTCAGCAGACTGCAGTGATATTCAATATATAAGCTTTTACAAATCCAACAAAGTTTAATTGGAGCACAACTGTCGAGTCTGGTAAAGTGATCTGTTCTTAATTGCTATTCTAATAATTACCAGGGGTATCTCCAAAGACACCCAGACTGTCTCCATGCATTAAATGTTGACACTTTACTCAGTGATTTCCTGGATAAAGTTATTTACTCTGTAATGTGTGACCCTTGAATAGAAGAGACTTGAGGAAGTCATTATAACTTCAGTGATCCTGTCTTACTAAAGCATAATTTTTCAGCTTTTTATTTTTTCATGTTCATATTTGCTGAAGCTGAAACAACTGAATATTTGTCTAATTAAATAGCTTTTTACAACACTGTCTTCACAGGGAAATAAGGTGTTACCTTAAAATATGTAGACTCTGCCAATGTTCTATAAATGTTATGGTATGACATCATACCTCCCAACTTTCAAGTATCGCAAAGAAGGACAACAGATGCAGCACGCGTATCTGCCCCACACGGTATAATGCCCTCTAGATGCCACCATACAGTATAATGCCTCCATAGCTGACACCATACAACATAATGCCCCCATAGATACACCCATACAGTGTAAAGCCAACACAGATGCCTCCATACAGTATAATGCTGACACAGACGCCCCCACACACACAGTATAATGCCCATACAGATGGCCCCATGCAGTATAATGCCCAAACAAATTTCCCCATACAGCATAATGCCCCATAGCTGACCCCATACAGCATAATGCCTCTATAGCTGCCCTTATGCAGTATAAGGCCCCCATAACTGCCCATACAGTATAATTCCCACACAGATGCCCCCATATAATATAATGCCCCTATAGCTGCTCCCATACAGTAAAATGCCCAATAGCTGCCCCCATACGGAATAATGCCCCATGGCTGCCCCCATACAGAATAATGCCCCATAGCTGCCCCATACAGCATAATGCCCCATAGCTGCCCCCACAGCTGCCCTTATACAGTATAATGCTCCTTAACTGCCCCCATACAGTATAATGCCCCACAGCTTTCCCATACAGTATAATACCCCCTAAGCTGCCACCATACAGTATAATGCCCCCTTAGCTGCCACCATACAGTATAATGCCCTTATAGCTTCCCCCATACAGTATAATGCCACCTTAGCTAACACCATACAGTATAATTCCCCTTTAGCTGCCCCATACAGTATAATGACCCTCAGATGCCCCTAGTGCCAGTGCCCACATATAAAGTGTCAGTGCCCACATAGATAGTGCCATAGTGCTCATTTATGAGGTGCCATACACAGTGTCCATGTGGATAGCACCATAGTGTCCCCTGTAGATATTGACCCTATATAGTGTCAAAGTGCCATGTAGATAGTGCCACACCCTCCTTGAAGACAGCACCACCCCATGTAGATAACGCTACCCCACCTGTAGATAGCACCATTGGGGCTCACTCTAGGAGCTGAATTCCAAGCCTGAGCATTGGCCATGCCTTCCGCTCCAGGAGTAGCCCCTGACATCACTGTCCATATATAAATAGTAATGCCAGAGACTTCTATGTGAGTGGAATCCCCGGCCAGAGAGTCGTCAAAGCTCTGGCTGGCGATTCCACTCCTGGAGTAGCCCCTGACTTCACTGTCCATATATGGACAGTGACATCAGGGGTTCCCTCTAGGAGCGGAATCCCTGGCTAGAGCGTCGGCAATGGACATATATGGACAGTAAGTTCAAGGGCTTCCCCGGGCTCAGCCCTTAATGTAGTGCTGTGCACGGAGAGTTCTCGATGAGTGGAGGAGCAGAGGGAGCTCCTCCCCTCTGTACTAATGCTGAAGCAGGGAGCTGACGGTTCCCTAGTTCAGCATTGAGTTCAACTGTATCTGCGTACTCAGGACAGAAAGTGCTGTTTGGATACAGGGCAGGGCTCAGCATGGAAGGAGTGGCATTTGGCTTTTGGAGCATAGATTTAGTTTGAATGGTTTTCGGCACCATGTTACATTTACAGAGCCCCTGAAGTACCAATACAGTAGAATCCACCCAGAAGTGACCCTATATTGGAACCAAAACCCCTCATGGATTATCTAGGTGTTTAGTGAGTATTTTGACCCCACAGGTGTTTCATAGAATTTGGCAATGAAAACTAAAAAAAAAAATTTCCAATAACTTTTCAGAAAACCGAACTAAGGCTGTAAGTGCATTCCTATGGTTGCCAGAACGAGGCTCCCATAGGAATGCATTGAGAGCATGAGTTCCGGTTTTCTGAAAAGTACAGTGAGCATAGACAGGTCAGAGTGAAGAGCTTGTGGGCAGCGCTGGACCTGAAAACGACATGATGCAGGGATCGGTACGTTTTTCTGCACACAGCACCCGACTAAAACACTAATGTACATATGAAGGGGGCAAAAAAAGAAAAAAGGGGAGTGCTTCTTTAAGGTCATGTTAATTTTAGTCTGCGGGTCAGCTTGATACAAGCTGTAGTTTTCATTGCTACAATCTTTGGGTATTTGCGACTTTTTGATAACTTTTTATAACTTTATTTTTTTTAGGTAAAATTTAGGTATAAATTATAGAACATATCCTATCCCTGTCCGTTTTCTAACTCTATAATGGACAGCACAGGAAAGTCATCCTTGCGCTCTACATATTTTGTGGATACACTACATTCCTACGAAAGGCCTGGGAAATCCAATCACGTGACCTTCCTATGCGTGTGGACCACGAAATACGGATGACACATAAAACAACACGGCTGTAATATACCGACATATGGAACGGTTGGGGAAGCAACTCGGAGGCATTACAGTACAAAATATGGATTTTAGGATCTAGGATCTCTGGCAATGATCGTGTGCATGAGGCCTTACACTGAGGGGCAGCCTATTATGCTTTTTAGACATGCCAGAACAGGATGCTCTTGTTATGCCTTCGGTTGCCATAGCAAGCCATTGGCACCCCATGATTGCGTCGTGGGGCATGTTATGGTACAGACGGAACTTACTCCTTCTGATAACCAATTAGATGCTGCGGTCGCTAATGACTGTGGCATCTAAGGAGTTTAATGGTCGTAATTAGTGTTGCTCCTATCCTGACCTCTGCAGCAGGAGCCCAGCTGTAAATTGGTGCCGGTTCCCGCTGTGTTTATTGCGGGCTCAGCTACTAAGCCCGCAACACATGTGCGCTTTAAATATACAGCATTTCGCAGGAACCACTCCCCACCCATGACGCAGATGTACGTCATGGGGTGGGAAAGGATTAAAATGCATTTTTTAACGCAGAAAAAAAATGTATGAAGGCGGCCTTAAAACAGCTGCACACATGGAGCCAGTGAGATAGTGGTGCTGTTGTGTTATAGTACAATTGAACAATGAAGCTGGCTTTTTTCACAATTGCAGAATTGTCTCAACGGAATTCTTTGCAGAAATTTTACAGCATTTACAGTAGCAGAAAAATTGATTAAATTTCTGAAAATCTCAGCCACACTCTCTGTATAAATAACCCACAGAGAAGTCATGTGGAAAATGTACTGTGATGCGACTTTCAAATCTGCAGCATGTCAATTTATGCTGCAGGTTCTTTACGAAGATGCTGCGTGTTTTGGCCACAGACATGATTGGGGAGCATACATTTTGCACTAAAAGACGCAACTTGAGTTTTTTTGTTGTTTGTATTGCTTTACGCAGTGGAACTGCTGTACAGACCTCTGTAAATCCGCAGGTGCACATAAAGTTTGCTATAATCACTGCTTCACACTAAATCCACAGGTAAAACCAATGCGTTTTTGTAGCAATATGCACAGCAAAAACGCACTCTTTGCCGCAGATTTCTGTGACTTCAACAAAACATCTGCAGCGTATCCTGTTAGTTCAGGCTGGACACAGGCCAAAAGACATAGGGGTCCGCCGGCATGACCAGTGGTGTAGGTAGGCAAGGGTTAAGGAATCCTAGGGGAGGAGTTGGAGATAGGTGGGGGGATACTAGTGCGAGTTCATAGGTTATATAAGGGGTGGCAGGTATATTTAGCTCCATTACAAGGACAGACAGCATTATGAGTTGTGTAACGCTGCCTGCTACTTACGTTATGGAGGCCTTACTGGTGCAGCTCCGGGCAGCGGTAGCTGAGCGGGGCATGGCTCGGCTGGTGGATCGTCTGGCGCTATCCAGCCCTCTGGAGATGGGCCTTGGTGTGACGGATGCCGTTGGGAGCGGTGGGGCAGCCATCAGGAGCATTGAGTTGCCGGGGCTTTCTGCTCTGCAAAGACAGTATCGCTCCTGAACTCTTCTCCATGGTATACACGTCTTCTGATGTGGTGGTGGAGTGGGTGCGACATTACTGCAGGGGCACATTGGTGACAAAAACTGACATAGAGTCTGCCTTTCACCTTCTCCTGGTGCATCCTGATAGCCTGCGGCTGTTGGGGTGTTATTGGGACGGGGCTTATTTAGTGGATTGATGCCTCTTGATGGGCTGCTCGATTTCCTGTGCTTACATCGAGGTTTTTAGCTTGTTCCTGGAGTGGGTGATTTGTGATGTGACGGTTGTCTCGTCTGTCACCCACTACCGACTTTTTGTGCGTTGGTCCCGCAGGTTCCCCTGTGTGCGCTAATCTGCTGCACACGATTGAGTGGGAGGCGCAACAGTTTGGTGTTCCATTGGCCCCCGAGAAGACAGTGGGGCCACGCTCGTGCATTGTTTTTCTTGGAATTTGAATTGATCCCATTAAGATGGAGTGTCGCCTACCGGAGGATAAATTAGAGCTTCTATGTGCAGAAGTGAGTCGGGCTTGCAACTTAAGTAAAATTGCCCTTAGGGAGTTGCAGGCTCTTTCAGGCAAGCTTAACTTTACCTTTTGGATTATGCCCATGGGACAGGTCTTTTGCATGCGTCTGTCGGGTGTGACGGCCGACGTCAGTGCCCACCACCATTTTATTTGGCTGAATAAAGAACATAGGCCTAACTTGCAGGATTGGTCTGAATTACTACAATCGTATAATGGAAAGTCGCTTATTATGTCCCCGGTGGTGAATAGTTTTGACTGGGAGCCCTTTACAAATGCGGCATGGTGTGTGGGGTTCAGTGCTTATTGTAAGGTCCAGGGCCAGCCATAGGGGTGTGCGACCGATGCGAGTGCACAGGGCACTGCACCCTCCCAGCATGTAGGGGGTGCCACTGGGCTCTGTCTCTACTCTGAGAGAGGAGGAAGCTCCGCCCACAGCCCGTCCTGCAAGAAACCTGTGATCCTGTCAGCAAGGAGAGATGGTGATGTGTGTCCGTGTGTCTCTTTGTGTATGTGTGTGTCTGTGTTTGTATGTGTATATGTTACAGTGTGTGTGTGTGTGTGTGTATGTGTGTGTGTGTGTGTGTGTGTGTGTGTGTGTGTGTGTATGTGTGTGTATATATATGTGTCTGCATGTGTTTATGTCTCTTTGCAAAAGTGTGTGTTCAATATTAAAGTAGAACAGATAAAATGAAGATATCTGTGCTACCCCCTATATACCCTGCTGCCCCCTCTATAACCTGCTGCCCCTATATACCCTGCTGCCCCCTATATATATCCTGTTACCCCTTATATACCCTGCTGCTCCTTATATACACTGCTGCCTTCTATACACCCTGCTGCCCCTTATATACCTTGCTGCCCCTATATACCCTGCTGCCCCTATATACCATGCTGCCCCCTATATATCCTATTACCCCTTATATACCCTGCTGCCCCTTATTTACACTGCTGCCTTCTATACACCCTGCTGCCCCTTATATAGACAGCTGCCACTTATATATCCTGCTTACCTTTATATACCCTGCTGCCCCTTAAATACCCTGCTGCCCCTTATATACCCTGCTGCCTCCTTTATACCCTGCTGCCGCTTATATACCCTGCTGCCCCTCATATACCCTGCTGCCCCTTATATACCCTGCTGCCACCTATATACCCTACTGCCCCTTATATACCCTGCTGCCTCCTATATACCCTACTGCTCCTTATATACCCTGCTGCCTCCTATATACCCTGCTGCCCCCTATATACCCTGCTGCCCCTATATACCATGCTGCCCCCTATATATATTATTACCCCTTATATACCCTGCTGCCCCTTATTTACACTGCTGCCTTCTATACACCCTGCTGCCCCTTATATTCCCTGCTGCCCCTACATACTATGCTGCCTCCTATATACCCTGTCTCCCCCTATATACCCTGTTGCCCCTATATACCATGCTGCCCCCTATATATCCTATTACCCCTTATATACCCTGCTGCTCCTTCTATACACTGCTGCCTTCTATACACCCTGCTGCCCCTTATATACCCTGCTGCCCCTATATACCCTGCTGCCCCTATATACCATGCTGCCCCTATATATCCTATTACCCCTTATATACCCTGCTGCCCCTTATTTACACTGCTGCCTTCTATACACCCTGCTGCCCCTTATATAGACAGCTGCCACTTATATATCCTGCTGCCCCTTATATACCCTGCTGCCTCCTTTATACCCTGCTGCCGCTTATATACCCTGCTGCCCCTCATATACCCTGCTGCCCCTTATATACCCTGCTGCCACCTATATATCCTACTGCCCCTTATATACCCTGCTGACTCCTATATACCCTACTGCCCCTTATATACCCTGCTGCCTCCTATATACCCTGCTGCCCCCTATATACCCTGCTGCCCCTATATACCATGCTGCCCCCTATATATCCTATTACCCCTTATATACCCTGCTGCCCCTTATTTACAATGCTGCCTTCTATACACCCTGCTGCCCCTTATATTCCCTGCTGCCCCTACATACTATGCTGCCTCCTATATACCCTGTCTCCCCCTATATACCCTGTTGCCCCTTATATAACCTGCGGGTCCTTATATACACTGCTGCCCACATATACCCTGCTGCCCCTATATATCTGCTGCCCCTTATATACCCTGCTGCCCCTATATACCTTGCTGCCCCTATATGCCTTGCTGCCCCTTATATACCCTGCTGTCCCTTATATACCCTGCTGCCCGTTATATACTCTTCTGCCCCTTATATACGTTGCTGCCTCATTATTTACTCTGCTGCCCTCAAGGTAAACACCACATTTTCATATATACTAATCTATAAAACTTTAACTAATTCATGCCAATTAATTGATGGAAATGTTTTAAAGAGTATCCCCAATTTGGAAGTGGACCGCATGATATACATACATATACATACATACATACATACATACATACATACATACACATACACATACACACACACACACACACACACACACACACACACACACACACACACTCCGCGGAGGGGATCACCTTCCCCGAATGGATATGGGAGTTGGCTTACGAGCCATGGTAGTATTGATCCGGTCTTCTCTGGCGCCTGACACTTGGTTGACTTATGACATGGCATGGAGGTATTGGAAGGTTTGTCTAGCTGGTTTACCTGATGTGCGAGTGGATGGTGATCGGGTGGTAGCATTGCTGGGTTTTCTGTGTCAGACTTTTGTCACGGGCTGGTCGGTATCCAGGGTCAATCGGTTTGTGGCAGCTCTAGCTTTTGGTTTCAAACTCTGTGTTGTTGGTATGTCACAAAGGATTTCTTGGTGGGCCAGGCCCTGAGGGGTTATCGTAAAGGTAGGGTCTTACCTGATGGTCGACACCCTATCTCCTTTTCATTATTAGAATGCCTGTGGGAAGTTTTGGTGCGTGTTTGTTTTTTGGCTTTTAAAGTGACCTTGTAGAGGTTGGCATTCTCGTGGGCGTTTTTTGGGGCCCATCAGGTAGGGGAATTGGTAGCGCCTAGCACTAAGAGGGCTGGGGGATTGCGGGTGGAAGACGTGTTTTTGATGGACAGGAGTGTTGAATTTTGGATTAGACGTTCCAAGACGGATCAAGGGGGTAGAGGTAAGTGGCTAGTGTTAGGTGCCGCCGCTGGGGCTCGGATGTGCCCAGTGGAGTGTTTCGCACTTGCAACGTGATTAGGCGGAGTGACAGTGGGCAATTTTTGTGCCATTCTAATGGTTCCTATTTGTCGCGGTATCACTTAACCTGGGTGTTACGTCGATGTTTAGAGTTCTCAGGGCTGGACTGGTTGCAGTTCGCTCCTCATTCCTTTCGTATTGGGGACGCAACAGAGGCGGCCTCCTGGTGGTTAGGATGAGAAGTGTTAAAACGCATTGGCCGATGAGATTCTTGCAGGTTTCAGTATTACGTGCGTCCTCAGTATTTGTGATTATGGATCGTTTGATTTGGTGTAAAGTATTTTTGGGGGTCCTTGTATTTGTTGCTAAATTGATGTGGGGGGATTCATCGTGGGTATGGTCCCTCCTGAATTATATAATTATTTGGGTTATTGCTGGGTGGTGTCCCGGGGAGTGGTTGCACTTAAGGACAGCCAATTGCAGTTTATGACGGTGCCCCTGAGCCTGTGGGGAGACGGCTCGGGGTAAAATATTATTCAAATGCGCAGTTTGGTGCCAGATTTTGTAGCTCCCTTTCCTCGTTATTTTTCTACGTAACTTGTTGTTTATTGTTATTTATGTTTGTCAATAAAATGGCTGCTGTGGCCAAGATTTATCCAATGTGTCTGTGTGTTTTATGGGCTGGGTAAATTAAGATGTCTGACCACTTGGGGGTAAAAAGGAATGTCATAGTTTTTCCCCTAGAGTGAACAAACTCTACCATCCAAGAGTCATGTGGGAACATACCCTAGACTAGTTTTGATGTTGTTTTGTTATAGAGAAACAGTTCTAGGAAGTATAATCATTTAACGTTTTTGCATTTCGTTTTTTCCATTGAAGTCAATGATGAAAAATTTTTAAGCCTTGAACATCCTGAGTTATTTCAGAACTGTAGCATGCTATAAAATCAAAGCAAAAATACTATAATTAATTAATGGAATGTTCATGATTTCCCATTTACAAACATACATCTGGTTACTGAGGGTAGAAAATCAACATCTTCAAAAGGGTCCCTAAATGTTTTGTGGAGCTCTAGAATAAGACCACTTTCAACTCTTGGACTCCACCCAGAACTCTACAATGTTCTAACCACACTTTATTTAGGCCTCCTTCACGCAGGGTTTTTGTCTGTCATTTTAGGGTCTGTTCACATAAAGTTTTTCTCAGGCAGAAAAAAGCAGGCTCAGAATTCCTTCAGGAATTTTGAGGCAGATTTTTACCTGCCTGCGATTTTTTTGCACGGTATTCGCTGTGTTATTGCCCATGCCCATTAAAGCTAATGCAAGGACTGCGGGCAAAAAAATCCACAAAAACGCTTGTAAACGAGCGCCACATTTTTTTTCTGCCTCCCATTGATTTCAATGGGAGGTCAAAGGCGGAACTGCGGCAAGAAAGGACATGCCACTTGTTTTTTCCCTGCATGCGCTAAAAAACTCTTTGTGAACAGGTCGTTAAACTGCATAAAAATACACAGGAAAAAACACAAGCTTTTTTTTTAAGCTGATCTGTCAGGTCTCCTATGGTACTCCATCTAAGGGCATCATAGGATAGACAGTGAGACACTGACCTCAGGGATATGAAGTAGCCTATTAAAGCCTGTGAGTCCTGCCTCCCCCACTCAGGCTTTCTCTGAGTCCTTCAAGAATTGAAACCAATTTTTACTTAAACCTACCGAATCAAACCATAGAAAATTATATATCCCTGCACCAAGGGCGTGTGGTCGAGGGTTAGGGGGGCAAGTGCCCCCTGGTTTCGGCACACAGCCACTGGTGTGGCGATGTATAGTTTTATATAGCGGATCCTGTTTGATGCAATGGCGCACAAAATGTCTTGACATTGGACATGTCTTGCTGTAATGTGCGGCTGGCGGCCGAAGAGGAGAAGAAGAGGCCAAGGGAGTCAGGGACAGTGAGTATAAGGAGGCGTCTATTCTGAGGTCTGAATATTTTTTTTTCCCCTGTACTATAACTACTGTGCTATGGAGGCTGGATGTGTTTGCAGAAGCTAGGGGCCAAAGATGTCTCGGAAGCAAACTCTACAGTCAACATAAAAAATCTTGGCCGGATATAGAAGAAAAATAAATAGCATGACTTCCATCAGAGAAGACGTCACCTGTGTGTCACTGGTTTTATAGAAGAGCTGCCACCTCTCCTGAGTGTTATCATTCCCCTTGTCACTAGGATGTATCGCGACAGAGTCTAATGCTGTCAGCGAGTATTGGACATTGTCAGTGTGTAGGGACCCACCAAGTTGTCAATTTATTCATACATCTCCTGGAGGAATAACAGAGAAATAGCACAATGCAGAGTTCTAAGAAAAGATGCTCCAGAATTGTTATTTCATGGGTAAAATAAGTATTTACTAAAACAGACATGTCAGGAGAGGTGACGGATACTCTTTAATTGTTATGTGTTCTGTCTGTGACTGCGTCTGATAAATCCTGCATTCTCTTGTATGGTTTGCAGCATGATAATACACTGTAGACCTGGTATCTCACTACTATATGGTCACCCTATGGTGGTATTATTGGATACAGTATATTAGTGCTTGTATAGTGGTGGCATACTTTTGTCCCTGACTGAAAAAGCGATGTCTGTCCCTGACAATGTAATTAGGTGTTTATGTGTTCCCCTTTTGTTTTCCTCCTAGTGTGGATGGTGTGGTTAACATATTTAAGTGAGTTGCAATGGCGTACCCAATAGTAGTGAAATTGGATATGACGTGCTCCCATCCATAGATTTTAATCTTTGATTCACCCCTGTACTAACCACTGCATACCGGGAACTCCCCACAAGACTTGCCATTTTGGAGATGCTCTGACCCGGTAATATAGCCATTACAATTAAGCCCTTGTCAAAGTGGGAACCCACTTTTAATCTTAACCATGGAGGGGTCTTTAGACTGCATAAAATATATAGTTATGGGAGGTCTCTAGCCTGCAATTGATATATAGTAAGTGGGGGTCTTTAGCCTGCATATAATATATAGTAATGGACAGTCTCTAGCCTTAATATACTAAATAAGAAGTGGGGGTCTCTAGCCTGCATATAATATTTAATAAGTGGGGGTTCTCTAGCTTGCATATAATATATAGTAATGGGGTGGGCGTCTCTAGTCTGCATGTCATATATAGTAAGGGTGGAGGGGTCTCGAGTCTGCATATAATATATAGTAAGAGGAAGGGGGTCTCCAGACTACATATATTCTGTAAGTGGTGGGGGGTCTCTTGTCTGCATGTAATATATGGTAAGGTGGGGGACTCAAGCTTGCATATAATATATAGTATTGGGGAGGGGGTCTCTACTCTGCATGTAATATAAAGGAATTGGGGAGGGGGTCTCGAGTCTGCATATAATATATAGTAGGGGGAGGGGGTCTCCAGCCTGCATATAATCTATAGTATGTGGGGGGATCTCTAGTCTGCATGTAATATATGGTAAGGTGGGGGTCTCAACCCTGCAGATAATATATAGTAATGGGGAGGGTTTCTCTAGCCTGCATGTAATAAATGCTTATTTTTCTTTACGGAATTGTCTGCCTTTACCTGTGGTTTTGATGCAGATTTAAGGATGTATTCACACGGAGAGGTAAAAGCATGGTCAAAACACATGCGTTATTGCGACATGATTTTCAGTCGTGTGGCAAAAAAACACAACACAACCGCACCATGTGAATGCACCCTAACACTGGTCGTAGTGAAAATTACTTAGCATTTAAAGAAATGTAACATTTCTTACAACTATATTATATTTAGTTACTTAAAGTAAACTTAATGGGCTTTTTTTTATTGTTCTAGCCCCTTCTCTGATTTTTATTATTTTTGTTTCAAATGCTGCTCAGTAAACTGAAAAATTCCTTTAATGTTGAGCTTGTAAATTTACAGCTTGTGCTGCAGCACAGAACTTGACCTATTTGTGAATACTTCTGAAATATTTGTCCCCTCTGAAAGCCAATACAATCAGCAAAGCTGGCATAGATCTAGAGCCGCAGAGAGTTGTATTATAGTGGCAAGACTGTTTTGTGACCATGTTCTGCAGGCACACTTGAGGTGACAGTATTATTTACTTTTGTTGCTTGGGGTCTAAAAAGTGGATAAATTGCTATTGATTTTTAAAACATTTCACTAGCGAGGCTGTAAGGTTTTAGAATAGCTATATGGAAGGTTAGCCTAGAAATTGTTTAGACACTGCCTCTCAAAATGAAAATTAATTTTCCTGCTGTTGTTTAAAACTGCTTTCCTTCCCAAAACAAGTAGTTACTACATCCAATATAGTGTATACATGCTGAAGTTGTGTAATCTTGCCATCATGGTCTTTACAGGCTTATTTTAGTATTAAACCCAAAACTATTTCAGTTCATGATTGTATGTATAGATTATACAATTGTAGGCTGTATCATAGGCTGTATCATGAGAAGACTACATGAAGTTGTATATTTGAGCAAAATAATTCAGTAATACATAAAATGCATTCCTTTGTTCTAAAAAGGTATATATATATATATATTTTACTGTACTGACGGCCTCCACACATTATAATGCCCCCATAGTGGCCTCCACACAGTATAATGCCCCCATAGCTGCCCCTCACACAGTATAATGCCCCATAGCACCCCCACACAGTATAATTCCCCATAGTATCCTCCACACAGTATAATGCCCCCATAGTCGCCCCCACACAGTATAATGCCCCATAATGTCTCCTACACACAGTATAATGCCCCCATTGCTGCCCCCACACAGTATAATGCCCACATAGTGCCACCAACACAGTACAATGTTCACATAGTGCCCCACAGAGTATAATGCCCCATAGCGGCCTCCCATACATTATAATGCCACCATAACTCCCCCATAGAATATTATGCCCCTTCAACTGCCCCCACATAGTATACTGGGCCATTAATGTCCTCACACAGTATAATGCCCCATAGCTGCCCTCACACAGTATAATGCCCCATCGCTGCTTTCACACAGTATAAAGCCCCATAGCTGCCCCCATACAGTATATTGCCCCCTTAGCTGCCCCCATACTGTAAAATGCCCCACTGCTGCCCCCATACAGTATAATGCATGGAATAATGTGACCATAACTACTCCCCCATACCTTGTATAATGCCCCGATAGTGCCTAATAAAAAAAAATAAAAAAAAATACTTACCTAACCCCATTCCCACGATGATTGGAGGAGATCCCTCTGCTTCTCTGGGTTATGCTCAGTGTGGTTTGGCGCAGACACTGATTTCTGTCTGTGCCGAGCTGCTTTGGTTGGCGTTACATAGTGAATGGTGGAGCAGGGAGCTGACGACTCGCTGCTCCACAGTTGGATTCAACTGTATCTGCGCTCTGCGGACTCAGATGTAGTTTTCACCGGGACATGCCCTGGCCGCCCGTGACGGCGGGACACCGCCCGGAATCTAGGACTGTCCCGCTGGATATGGGATGGTTGAAAGGTATGTTACATCTGCAAAACCTTCATTTTACTGGTTACACTCTTCTTCTTATTCATACTACTGCTCATAGTCTATTGCAAACCATATGCACAGGTTTTTGCTTTTTTTAAAAAAAACGAGACATGTTAATTCCTTAGTGACCAGCCTTATTTAGGCCTTAATTGCCAAGTAATTGTTTTCATTTTTCCACCGATGCATTCAAAGAGCTATAACTTTTTATTTTTTTCTGTAGACATAGCTGTATGAGAACTTGTTTTTTACGGGATGAGATGTATTTTTCAATGTCTCAATAGCACCATTTTGGGGTACATATAACTTTAATTGACTTAACTTTTTATTTGGGGGGGAGGGGTGAAAAACCCCCCAGCAACGCTACCATTGTTCTATGCGTTTTTAATTTATGCTGTTTACCGTGCGGCATAATTAACATTTATTCTATGGGTCTGTACTATTACGGCGATACCACATATGTATAGTTTTTTATGTTTTACTACTTTTGCACAATAAAAACTCTCATGTGTTTTTGCATTGCCGCTTTCCAAGAGACACAATTTTTTATCTTTCCATTGAACAATATATGGGCTTGTTTTTTGCGGGACAAGATGTAGTTTTCAATGGTAGAATTTTGGGGTACATGGGACTTATTAACCCCTTCCCGCTGCAGCCCTTTTGCAGATTTTCATTTTCGTTTTTTCCTCCCCACCTTCCAAAAGCCATAACATCTTTATTTTTCCATCAATATAGTACTATGAGTGCTTGAGTTTTGCGGGACGAGTTGTAAGTAAAAACCTAAGTGTAAAAAAGAAAATTTCTTTTTTGTCGCCAAATTCCGAGAGCCATAACTTTTTTATTTTTCTGTCGATTAAGTGTTATGAGGGTTTGCAGGATAAGCTGTAGTTTTTAATAATATCATTTTGGTGTACATGCGACGGTTTGATCACTTTTTATTTCATTTTTTGTGGGAGATTAGGTGACCAAAAAATAGAGATTCTGGCGATTACAATTAAAACATTTTCTATTGTAATAGTTCAGACTTTTACGGACGCGGCGATACCAATTATGTTTATTTATTTTTTTAATATGCTTTAGGGGGGAAATGGGAAAAGGGGGGTTTTTTGAACTTTTAATTTTTTTTTTTACACAAAAAACAACTTTATTTAACTAATTTTTACTTTTTTTATTAGTCCCCCTAGGGAACTTCAACCAGCAATTGTTACATCGCTTGCACGATATACTGCAATACTAATGTATTGCAGTATATCGTGCACACAGATGGCGGATCTGGGGGCCTTCATTAGGCCCCCAGGCAGCCATAGTAACCATCGCCCCCGTGATTGCGTTGCGGGGGGAGCGATGAGCCCCCTCTTTCTAATGATTTAAATGCTGCGGTCACTATTGACCGCAGCATTTAATGAGTCAAACGAGCGGGATCGCGCTCGAGCGCAATGCCGCTCGTTACTCTGAAGTGTCGGCTGTAACAAACAGCCGACACCCGCATCGTATGGAACAGGTTTACGCCGTGAGCCCGCTCCATACTTGCCCTATCCGACTTTGGCGTATGGATACGTCAAATGTCGGGAAGGGGTTACTCAACTTTTAATATTACTTTTTTTGAATGGTAATGCATAAACTAGGAATTACGCTGCATTTTGAGATTTGCTGTACCCTCATCATCTGGCTCCATGACTTAATGTGACACTTGTGGCTTGAAATACACATCTGATTTAACATGGCCTGGCCCTGTGGTACATATCCAGGTTTATTGTACATATTAGACTAATATGGCTTTTTAGGCGGAGATATAACTGTCAGACTCTATTATGGTCCCATTTCTTTATTAACCTGACTCCACTATGTTTCTAAATTTCATCTTAATTATGAGCTTTGCAGGTTCTATCTACCTAATCATATTAGACTATCTGTTACTAATCTTCTATAATCCTGCTTCTCAAGTATGGTGGCTTTCTGATACAGTGATCGTTTGCTCTGAGACATACCCGATCCACTGTATTGTATCTCCGTAAATGTAAATATCTGCTTTCAGGTCTTCAAGGCTACCAGGGACGCTGTATCGTCCGAGTTTGCTCTGATTGGCTGGTAGGAAGGAGGCTCTGCGCCACCCTGTAACGTCATGATTGACGTGTCTACATCGGGTTGGCGGCTGGCCGAAACTACGTCAGCGGAGAGGGAGGGCTCATGCCTGTCAAAAGACCGGCCATTGCATTAGAGTCGTACATGCGCCGGGAGGTAGAACCGGCACATAACTGTGCTAACCAGCATAAACAGATCTTTTAAAAACGTTAATCCCTGATGATGTATCACGCTTACCAGTGATACATAAATGCGTTGGATTACTCAATCAGCAAGCGGTCTCAGTAGATTATATCATAAGGGGAGAGGTGGGTCTAGGGGTGGAACAATACTACCACTACTAATAGACCTTTCTCTGCTGCTGACCACTTGTCTGAGCCTGTTATACTTGAATTAGGGTTTTAAGAGCTTATTTTAACAATGTACCAAAAAAAATTATATTTTAATCGTTCTAACCAGCCAGTCAATTTAGAAATTTAACGGAACGTAAGATTCATATCAATGTGCATAGGTATCTGTTCTGATATTGTCTGCATGGCATCTCTTATCCAACACCGAACTCAGTTAAAACAACCGGGGTTATATGCAGCAAAAAAAAACATCCTGTCTCATGGTGTGCTCTGGCGAAAACCATAGAGTAGCCTTAGACTCTGTTGATCAGAGTTTTGACGGATTTGGGGATGCAGATTTATTTGCACGCTCAGTCCTGACAGTCTCCAGCAGCCTTTGGAGAATCGCTCACCTAGCAACTCTATGAACTTCCATCCCGGGAATTGCTCAACGAGTGATTCCATAACAAGTGCCACAAACTGTTTCCCATAAATATTATGCCACACACTATGCCCCTGAAATATACAGTGCCACATGTTGTACCCATGGATATAATAGTGCCACACACTGTCCCTCCTGAAAATAGCACTTCCACACACTGTGCCCCCTGAAAATAATAATTTCACACACAGTGCCCCTGAATATAATAGGGGCAACTGAAAATAGTGCCATAGTGTATCAGGAAAATAACGGCGCTACACACTGTATTGCCCCATAAAAATTAGGGTGTCCTTCATAGTGCCCCCTTTAAAAATAAATGTGCCATGTAATGAATGCAAAGCTACTTATTTGATGTTTCATCATTGCAGCCACTAGATAATATGGGCACGTGACGTTACATCACTATGTCCCAGTCAACACACTGTTTGGAGGGAGAGCAGCAGTGGAGAACAAAATGATAATTACAGCGTACATAACTTTTCAGCTTACATTTTAGAATAGGCTGTCATATATGTGTGTACATGAGGAACAACACTATTTCTGGCCATTATATGGCTGAATTGTTTATTCTCAGTTTCCTCTCAGCTAGTAGGTGGAGCCTTACTACTATCATGTTTTTTTTATAAACTACACAAATACAGAAGAGAACATCCTTCTTCCCTATCTCTTTTTATTACATGCATATACAAGTTGTAGCAGCATGGAGGATATTATACAGCAGTGATGAGCAGTGTAGCTGAGAATCCAACACTGGGGTTTAACACTTACCAGGAAGCTGCAGAAAGTCTGTGTGTATCTTTGCCCTTGCTCCCCCTCCCCTCTCCATAAGCTTATATGGGTAGCGTGTTTGTGTCTGACTCACTCTGCTCCTGCTGCCTCCTACTCCTCCCCCTTTCCTCTCCATAGACTTCTATTGGCAGGCAGTGAAGAGACAACCCCCCATTCCTGTAGTCCGTCTCCTTTGTTTTGTAACTAGGGACAGATTTTGCTTGAAAACATGAGGTGGACAACAGATTACAGGAAGGGAGACACCTAGTTATGGCTCTCAGAAAATGGCGACACAAAACATTCTTTTAATTTAGCAAATAGTTTTATTTTGTAAATGGTAAAACATAAAACAAAACACAAATTTGTAGAATAAGGTGAATATGTAGTTTTTACCGCCTGATGGATGTCGTAAAAAAAACAAAATCACAAATAAGCACAAATAATTTTTTTTCAGCTTCCTAGCACTCTAAGGGTATGTGCACACGGTGAGAGGCTTTTACGGCTGAAATGACAGACTGTTTTCAGGAGAAAACAGCTGCCTCGTTTCAGCCGTAATTCCTCCTCCTCAAAATGCGAGGCTTCTCTGACAGTTGTAAATTTTGAGCTGTGCTTCATTGAGTTCAATGAAGTACGGCTCAAATTATGTCTGAAAGAAGTGTCCTGCACTTCTTTTGACGAGGCTGTATTTTTACGCGTCGTCGTTTGACAGCTGTCAAACGACGACGCGTAAATGACAGGTCGTCTGCACAGTACGTCGGCAAAGGGAAAGCCTCAGATTTTTGCTGTGGAAAAAGACATTGAACTTTAATGGCAACGTAAGAACGGAGCATTAGTTCTCCTTACATCCTCACAAGCGCTACCCCCTCCCTTTAGGCTCCCTTCACATCATATTGTTGCCCTAAGTTTATCGTGTACTTAAGGAAATCTCCTAACGTACACTATAAACCGCGTAGACGATAATAGAGCTCCATTATGTCCTTTTAGCCTACGTCGGGCCGGTAGACGTCGGTATAACTTATTTTTGAAGGAAGGAATAGCGTAGTAGACTTTGCTACTCCATCCTGAAAGATGCCACAAATAAACGTATACTGCTCCTGACATTAGTATGTGGACAGTGATGTCAGGAGCTTCTCAATGCTGGAGTCCCCAGACAGAGCATCACAAGTGCTTTACCTGTGGACTTTGTCCCTGGGAAAGCTCCTGACATCACTGTCCATATATGTAAAGTGACGTCAGTGGATTCTCCAGGGCCGGAATCCCTGGTCAGAGCGTTGCTGATGCTCCGGCCGTGTACTCAGACTTTGCAAAGCTTCGGACGTCATTTTACGTATATGGACATCAGGAACAGCGCCATAGTCCCTGGGCAGAGCGCTAGTAGAAGGCTCCTGCCCTGTTCATGGACAGTGACTTCAGTAGCTTCCCCTGGGCCGTTCCCTGGGCGACGTATCACACTGTATGCCATACAGTCGGATACGTTTTGGCTAAATAGATCAAAATCCAGAGCATTAACCGGTCACTGCCTGCTCCATGGTTTCGTGCACTGTAATTGACATCAGCACCAAAATCAGTTAATGCGTATAACGTACAAACGTGAGCGCCACACTTTCCGTTGCCCACCCCCGGTATGGGGCCCAGAAATTCCTGATGGCGGCCCTGCAGTTAGGTGTCGGCTGTATTAAACAGCCATCACCCACTAAGTATGGAGCAAGCTTAGCCCGTGAGCCCGCTCCATACTTCCCCTCAACTTTAGTATTGCAGTATATCATGCAAGCGATCCAATGGTCGCTGGCTCAAGTACCCTAGGGGCACTAATAAAAAAAAGTAAAAACAGTTAAATAAAGGTTTTTTTAATGTTACAAAAAAAAAAGTATTAGTAGTTTAAAAAAAAAGAAACTTTTCCCATTTTTTTCCCTAAAACAATATATATATATATATATATATATATATATATATAAAAAAAAAAAAAAATATATATATATATATATATATATATATATATGCATATATATAAGTTAACATAACTGGTATCGCCGCGAGCTATTACAATATAGCATTATTTATTATTTAACCTACTCGGTGATCAATGTAAAAAAGAAAAAAATGGAATACACTGAAATTGCTGTTTTTTGGTTACCTTAGCTCTCCAAAAGAAATGTAATGGAGGGGCGTGGCCGGATGACCAAGCGCATGGACACCTAAGACCTCAGCTCTTCACCTCGACCTCTCTGCATTTGGGCATACCCATCCTCCAACGATTCCCATGGGGAAGAAAAGTGGCCAGAAACCTTCCTCACACCTACTACACCTCCGGGTGGGTTTCCTTCGATGGAGATTTACCTACTGCCGCAAGGATAGGGGATACATGTGTGATCGCTGGCATTGATAGGGAGAACGGGGGACTGAAAGTCCCCTGAAGTTCTCCATCACAAACCTCGGACTTCCGGGGTCTGTGCCAGCAGCTCCGTAGAAATGAATGGAGCGCCGGTCGCGCTTGTGCGCATGCGTGACCAGCGCTCCTTTCATTTTTATTGAGCTGCGCAGACGCCGGAAGTCAGAGGTTAGTCATGGAGAACTTCGGGGGACTTTCGGTCCCCCGTTCTCCCTATCGCTGCCAGCGATCACACATGTATCCCCTATCCACAGGATAGGGGATACATGTCTTTTAGTAGGACACACTGTAGGTCGGATTTTTTTGGGGAGGGGGGACGCTGTATGGCGTTACCTACAGGGGGGGTTGTATCGCGTTCCCTACAGGGGGGCTGTATAGCATTACCTACAGGGGGGGCTCTATGGCGTTCCCTGTAGGGGGGGCTTTATGGCGTTCTCTACAGGGGGAGCTGTATGGCGTTCTCTACAAGGGGTGCTGTATGGCGTTGGCGCCTTCCACCCCCTCTGTAGATAACGCCATACAGCCCCCCTGTAGATAACGCCACACAGGCTCCTCTGTAGATAACGCCACACAGCCCCCTCTGTAGATAACGCCATACAGCCTCCCCTGTAGACAACGCCATACAGCCCCCCCTGTAGAGGACGTCATACAGCCCCCCTGTAGAGAACGCCATACAGCCCCCTGTAGAGAATGCCATACAGCCCCCCTATAGATAACGCCATACAGCCCCCTGTAGATAACGCCATACTGCCCCGCCTGTAGATAACGCCATTCAGCCCCCTGTAGATAACGCCATACAGCCCCCCCTGTAGATAACGCCATACAGCCCCCTGTAGATAACGCCATACAGCCCCCTCTGTAGATAACGCCATACAGCTCCCCCTGTAGATAACGCCATACAGCCCCCCTGTAGAGAATGCCATACAGCCCCCTGTAGAGAATGCCATACAGCCCCCCCTGTAGAGAACGCCATACAGCCCCCCTGTAGATAATGCCATACAGCCCCCCCTGTAGATAACGGCATACAGCCCCCCTGTAGATAACGGCATACAGCCCCCCTGTAGATAACTCCATACAGCCCCCCTGTAGATAATGGCATACAGCCCCCCTGTAGATAACGGCATACAGCCCCCCTGTAGATAACGCCATACAGCTCCCCCTGTAGATAACGCCATACAGCCCCCTGTAGAGAATGCCATACAGCCCCCTGTAGAGAATGCCATACAGCCCCCCCTGTAGAGAATGCCATACAGCCCCCCTGTAGATAATGCCATACAGCCCCCCCTGTAGATAACGCCATACAGCCCCCCTGTAGATAACGGCATACAGCCCCCCTGTAGATAACGCCATACAGCCCCCCTGTAGATAACGGCATACAGCCCCCCCTGTAGTGAACGCATACAGCCCCCTGTAGATAACGCCATACAGCCCCCCCTGTAGATAACGCCATACAGCCCCCTTGTATAGAACGCCATACAGCCCCCCTGTAGATAACGCCATACATCCCCCTGTAGATAACGCCATACAGCTTCCCTGTAGAGAAAGCCATACAGCCCCCCCTGTAGAGAACACCATACAGCCCCCCTGTAGAGAACGCCATACAGCCCCCCTGTAGAGAACGCCATACAGCCCCCCCTGTAGATAACGCCATATAGCCCCCTCTGTAGATAACGCCATACAGCCCCCTTTGTAGATATCTATAGGGGGGGGCTGTAAAAAAGGCACTATCTACAAGGGGGTGGGGGGTTGTGTGACACCCAGGGGAGGGGGGCCCCAGTCAAAAGTTTGATATCGGGCCCAGTCTTTCCTAGTTACGCCCCTCGCCGTTACCTAGAGGACTTGGACAATAGAGGCCGTAGAAACATTACAATCCGCGGCCTCCTGGAAGCAGCGGGAGACGAAGATTTACGGGTCATTCTCGAATGCATCTTTAACCTCGTTTTGGGGGTATCTTCCTCCCACCGTATAAAGTTGGACAGAGCACATCGTGCGCTTAAGCCTAAGGGGACTGCTACTAACCCTAGAAATGTTATTTGCTGTGTTCATGATTATGAAACTAAATAACGCATAATGTCCAAGGCCCGCGGCCTCCGTAATTTTGAGTTTCGTGGTGCCCCATTGCAGCTGTATCCTGATTTGTCCTGGATTACATTGAACAAACGCAGACATCTGCGTCCACTCCTCACTCTGCTGCGGAACTCCCAAATTTTATATCGCTGGGGCTTCCCGTTTTCTCTAACTGCTAGGAGAAATGGTCATTCGGCGACCCTGAAATCATATGTGGACCTGACCGCCTTTTTCACTTTACTAGTGTTTCACTGTGCTCTTACATTTTGGTACCCTCCTCCACAGTGGAATATTTTCCACGACTGGAGGAGTATTGAATCTTTTAGTCTCTGGTGCGTCTGCACCTATATTTTATGTTTGTTGTTTTTGTTTTAATTTTCTTTTTTCTCTTCTTCCTCATCCAGGTACAAAGCCACCTGGTCCACGTGACCAGTGCATTTATCGTCTTCTCTGTGCGTTTAACTATTTTGTTTTCTCTTGTGTTAGTCCTGTCCTTACCCTATCCATCTTGTGACCCATACATCTTCATCGTCCCTTGGTTCTTCCGTCATACTTCTTGACCGCACATCGAACATCTACTTCATCCCTCACTGACATTGACTTTCTGAATGTGGAGTGTTGCTGGGGTGAGTACATTCTTTCCCTTCCTTCCTTGCACACATTTTCAGCATGTTGAACTGTGTTACATTAAATCTCAGAGGCCTTAACTCCAATGCGAAGAGGCGTCTCACACTTAATGAGCTCAGGGATCTGGAGGCTGATTTGGCTTTCCTTTGGGAGACCCACTTTGACTCTACAGGCTCATTTAACTTTGCCAGGAGATACTACCTGACAGCATATTCTGACACCAATGCCTTCAAAAAGGCGGGCACTGCCATTTTACTGTCCGCTACATGCCCTCTGCAGATGACCTCCTCACAACTTGACCCTCTGGGTAGATATGTCATCCTCCAAGGGACACTTCGGGGCTCCCCGATCATCCTCTGCAATTTATACGCACCTAACAAATCCCTAATCCGCTTCATTTCTAGAATATTCAATAGGTTAGCTAACCTCCCCTCTGCAGCTCTTCTACTTGGGGGTGACTTCAATGTAATATTCTCTGACCATGTAGACCGATTTTCCATGACAGGCAAGTCCCCACACCCTAATCAATCCCGACTCTCTTCAGACTTTCGAAAACGTATACGTAGGTTCTCTTTATATGTCCTACTCCTTTTTCTCTCCGATGCATTTCTCCCATACACGCATAGATTATTTGTTTGGAAACACCCTGCTTTTGTGTATGATGATGGATGCCCGTATGGGTTCTGTGACCTGGTCGTATCATGCCCCAGTCTCTGTATCCCCCAAGACCTCGCAAGTCCACACTAGGGTGTGTCATTGGAGACTTAACGAGACTCTCCTCACGAGACCGCAGACTAGGGACGAACGCCGCTCACATCTACAGCAATTTTTTTACCTCAATGTAGGATCTGTTTCAACAGAATGCACCCTTTGGGAGGCACATAAGGCAGTCATGAGAGGACACTGTATTGCTTTGTCTTCTCGTCTTAAAATGGATTCCGCCCTTAAACTGACTGAGCTGCGAACTAGGCTGTGGTCTCTAGAATCTACTATGGCACTCAACCCTACCAAACGTACCCTTAAACACTTAATTGACACTCGTGCTCAAATTAAAGATCTACTGCTTCGTAAAGTGGACAGATTGCTTCTCTACACCAGACAGAGGTACTACGAAAGGGGCAATAAACCCCATACCCTTTTAGCCAAATAACTACGTGATCAAACTGAACAATCGGTGCCATGTGCACTTAGGGGGAGTGATGGTCAGGTTACGTATGATCCAGACGCTATTGCTGCCATTTTCCAGGATTACTACTATAAGCTATATTCCTTGCCGGACTGTCTACCCGGCAATAAGGAGGAGAGAGAGGACCGCTTGAACTCATTCCTTGAGTCTTGCAATCTTCCCTCCCTATCCCCCTCAAAACTCACTTCCATTAACGAGCCCATCACCATTGAGGACATTGACTCTGCCATCAAAGACCTACCCAACGGGAAATCTCCAGGCCCTGACAGACTGACTTATCTTTACTATAAAATATTTAGCCCTGAATTGCTGCCCAACTTACTAATTCTTTTTAACTCCTTCATGTCTGGAAACCCTATTCTCTCTACAATGCTACATTCCTACATTATCTTAATCCCTAAATCGGGAAGGGATCAAACGGACCTCAAACTCTTCACCAAAATTCTAGCTGCCCGCCTCAACTTTTGGGTACCGTCCCTGATCCACAAGGATCAAGTGGGGTTTGTTCCATTCCGGCAAGGAGGGGACATTACCCGTAGAACCATTTACCTTATTGAAGTCGCTAATAGAATTGCGGAGCCCACCTTATTATTGAGCATAGCCGCCAAAAAGGTGTTTGATCGCCTGGGGTGGCCCTTCATGTCCTCCTGCCTGAAGACTTTTGGTCTGTCTGGACCCTTCCTGTCTACCTTATCTCAACTTTATTCTAACCCAACAGCTACGATTAAGCTTCCACATACCTCCACTCTTCCATTCCAGATACGTAATGGCACACGACAGGGTTGCCCTCTTTCCCCATTACTTTTTGCCCTTTCTATTGAACCCCTAGCTGCTGCCATATGATCTCATCCAGACATTACAGGAGTGAAAGTCTGGGATAAAGAGTTTAAATTGTCCCTTTTTTCAGATGATATTTTACTTACTCTCTCGCACTTACGCACCACTCTCCCTAACCTCCATGCTCTACTACGGGATTTTGGACGTCTTTCTGGGTATAAGATTAATACCAGTAAAACTGATGCTCTTCCATCGCACATTCCTTCTGACAACATGCAAAGACTGCAGGCCAATTTGTCATTTCGCTGGCAAACCCACTCCCTTAACTATTTAGGGGTTCAACTGACACCCACTTACCAATCTCTGTATGCTTCCAATTTCCCTCCTCTGTACAGAAATATAGTTCAGACTATGGAATATGTTTGTGAATTGCAAGCGTATTGAAACAAACTGAGTGTTTGGGCATCCACTTGGCAAATTAAGTTTAATGTAGATAAATGTAAAGTTATTCACCTGGGTACGAACAACCTGCATGCATCATATGTCCTAGGGGGAGCTAAGCTGGGGGAGTCACTTATTGAGAAGGATCTGGGTGTACTTGTAAATCATAAACTAAATAACAGCATGCAGTGTCAATCAGCTGCTTCAAAGGCCAGCAAAATATTGTCGTGTATCAAAAGAGGCATGGACTCGCGGGACAGGGATGTAATATTACCACTTTACAAAGCATTAGTGAGGCCTCATGTAGAATATGCAGTCCAGTTCTGGGCTCCAGTTCATAGAAAGGATGCCCTGGAGTTGGAAAAAATACAAAGAAGAGCAACGAAGCTAATAAGGGGCATGGAGTATCTAAGTTATGAGGAAAGATTAAAAGAACTAAACCTATTTAGCCTTGAGAAAAGACGACTAAGGGGGGACATGATTAACTTATATAAATATATGAATGGCACATACAAAAAATATGGTGAAATCCTGTTCCATGTAAAACCCCCTCAAAAAACAAGGGGCACTCCCTCCGTCTGGAAAAAGAAAGGTTCAACCTGCAGAGGCGACAAGTCCTCTTTACTGTGAGAACGGTGAATTTATGGAATAGACTACCGCAGGAGCTGGTCACAGCAGGGACAGTAGATGGCTTTAAAAAAGGCTTAGATAATTTCCTAGAACAAAAAAATATTAGCTCATATGTGTAGAAATGTTTTACTTCCCCTTTCCCATCCCACTTCCCCTTTCCCATCCCTTGGTTGAACTTGATGGACATGTGTCTTTTTTCAACCGTACAAACTATGTAATATAAAGTTTCAGTGCCAGCATAGATAGTGCCAGATCCGCTACCCATGTAGATAGTGCCCATATAGTGCCACACCCCTGTAGATAGTGCCACACCCCAACTGTAGATAGTACCACTGAAGCTCCTTCTAGGAGCGGAATCCCCGGCCTGAGCGTTGCCGGCGCTTTGGCTAGGAATATATTTTTAGTCTTCCATTGCTCTAATTTAAATGTATATATCACAGATAAAAAATTCTTTATTAGACCAATCGTCATTCCTATCCATAAAAATAGTTGAAAACATAATTATAGTTATAAACCATTAAGGATTTATAGGCCAGGTGATAATTTTCATTGCAAATTTAGACTCCCAGGGTATAGCTTATCTAATTTGTATATCCATCTAAGTTCCTTATGGTTAAGCAGGTTTGTCTATCACCCCTCTTCTTAATGGTGGTACAGAATTTATAATGTCAAATCTCAATTGACTCAACTGATGATTTTTGTCAATAAAAAGTTTTGGTACGTGTAAATCCAGTATTCTTTTCCTAACAGTGTATTTGTGTCTATTTATTCTCGCTTTTACTGGCATTAGGGTTTCTTCAATATATATTAGTGAACAAGGACATTGTAACATGTTCCTCACATATTCTGAATTGCATGTAATCACTGTTTAATTTGAAATTCTAAATATAATGTTTCACCTGACCTTTAAATCCTCATTAGTTTATTACTATAATTATGTTTTTAACAATTTTTATGCATAGGGATTATTGATTGTTCTAATAGAGAATTTTCTGTCTGTGATATATACATTTAAATTAGAGTGATGGAAGATTATTATTAGGCTTGAGAAAGACCCTATATGCATGATGGGTCGAAACGTTGCTTTTTTGCTTGTGATGTTTGACGAATAAATACCACATTTGAGTGTAGAAAAGTTTCAAGAATTGCACCAAATTTTTGTTCAAATTGGCACAATATTGAATTTTTCACCTCACTAGACACTTTATAACACTTCTGGGTGGGCGCCATTTAAATTTTCGCCTCAGGCAGCAGAAAAGCTAGAATCAGCCCTTATAAAAAATATGACTATTCAATACTCCTCCAATATTGGAGGGGAAACTAGAAATTCCTCTGATGGAGAGGGGTACCGGAAAACACCAAATAAGAGCAAGTTATAAGCAACAATAGTAAAAGGACTAAAACAGAAGTGTCCTCAACCTGAGAAGCCTAAAAAATCAAATAGGGACAATAAAAGTAATAATAAAGGTGGAAGACGAGTACTCAGAAATGTGAAAAGATCCATCCCATAACCAGCTCCGCATATGTAACAGACTACTGATATGGGGATGCAATAGCCAGGTGCGAGCAAAGTCCGCATTTAGGGGATACTTTAGGTGAATTGCCAGAGGAGCCAGCAGAAGGAAGGTGTCAGCGGTTGTAAACACCAAGTAGCCAGCCTGGGGGGGCAGTGGGTAGCGGAGGTATCACTTCCCAATCCATTGTATCAGGAACAGGAATGTACCGGATGGCACAGGATCGAGGTAGGTCCTCAAAGGACTTCAGTGTCGCAGGCGTCCATCTCTACGAGAAGTCAGGGCAAAGGGGAATCCCCAACGGTACATCACTTGAGAGTCTCACAGTAAGGTGAGTAGTGGGTGCATGTTTCTGCGTTTCTGTAATCCAAGAGAGATCAAGATACAGCTGTATTGGAGCACCATCAAATTCAAAGTTCCAAAGATTACGAGCTTTGTTCATAATGCGTTCTTTGGTCTCAAAATCATGGACGCAGAAGATGACCTTGAGGGTGGGAGATAGTCCCTTTAGGTTTAAGAGCTCGATGAGCTCTGTCCAGCTAAATGTGATGCGTAGCAGATTCTCCAAGTAAAAGATTGAAGATGGCCTCTAGTGTATGGAAGTCCTCATCCTTTGTAGCCTCTAGGAGGCCCTTCACTCTTACTATTCCTACGACCCCTATTATCCAAGTCTTCCAGGTGACGATTAGTGTCTTTAAGTGAAACACCATGTGCTAATATTGTTTCATGTAGCTGAAAAGATGTGTTTAAGATCCTGGCGTACCATTGCTATTTCTGCTTTACAGGTCTGAGTGACTTTGGAAACTAAAGTGTCAAAATCAGTCTTGGTAGGAAGGTGACGGAAAAACGGCAACCAAAAAGGTGGTGTAGGAGGTAATTGACATGGTAGCATCAGGGCCGATTCTAGCTTATCTGCTACTTAAGGAGAAAATTTAAATGGCGCCCCCCAGATCTTGAGTAACATCCTCCTGGCTGTTCTACATCCCTACCAGCCTCCTCCAACTCTAGAGAATGCCCCATTGCAGAATACACCTCACTGCACTGTGCGTACCCATGGAGTACAAGGCAATGGTGCATCCAAGAAAGCTGGAGGAGACTGGTAGTGATGTATAACAACCAGGAAGATGTCAAACAAGCATGGAAAAGTAGGGTTGGAGTCAGGACTGTGTGACTCTTCAGGATAGCGGCACCGACCCCATGACAATTTAAAGAGTAATTAGCATACACTGTGCTAACTTTTAAAAGTTTACTTTATAGATTTTGCTGCACCTGAAAAAAACATACGGGGGAATGTTTGGAAATATTGTCAGGTCATGTATAACCACATGGTGGCGGTTCAAGGGGTTAAAACTACCTGACAGATTTTCATTAAATAGACAATGAATTGCAACAATTCCATCTGCCCAGGAACTTTGTTATTATAAATATATCCTGTATTGTATGACGTAAAACGACAACTCCTAGCATGGCCCGAACAATAGTAAGGATAAGCTGGGAGATGCTGTTTCACAGAAAAAAAAATCATACCACCTATCATCTCACTGCAGATCATACTGTGACTACACTACTTATTAGAGGCAGAATAAACATTTACATTGAGTGACTCACAGGTGAAGTCTTCTCAGATTGGAATCATTCTTTTTCTCTTTTCTTCTCCATCCGGTCCCTGACCTCATGACAACTTCTGGCCATGGCCCACTTCAGTTTCAGATTTGCATGTCATCCCGTGTGTAGCAACGCCTCTCGAAGACTCCTCTTTTCTCCCTACCATTATCACAATTTTTTTCCACTAAAATGTGGAAGTTTCTCATTTTCACAAGGGATAAAGGAGAAAAAAAAAAAACAATTTTTGTAAAGCAATTTCTCCCGAGTATGGAAATACCCCCCATGTGGTCATACATTTTTTTCATTAGAACCCTTTCAGGACTGATCCATTTTTTGCTTTCTTATTTTCGTTTTTCAATCCCCACGTTCTTAAAGTAATGACTTTTTTCTTTTTCCGTCAGTAGAGCGGTGTGGGGCTTATTTCTTGCGGGAGGAGCTGTAGTTTTTATTGACACCATTTAAAGTGCCATAAAATGTACTGGGAAACTCAAAAAAAAATATTTGCGGGCTGATATAGGAAAAAAATCTGATTCCATTTTTTGGGGTTTTCGTTTTTACAGCTTTCGCCGTGCGGTAAAAACGAAAACGTAACTTTATTCTGCAGCTAGATACAATTACAGTAATACCAAATTTATATATATTTTTTTTAATATTATACTACTTTTACAAAGAAAAATCGAATTGTTAAAATAAAAATAGTTTTGTTTCACCACATTCTGAGAGCCTTAACTTTTTTATTTTTCGGTTGATTGAGCGGTGGGAGGTCTTTTTTTTTGCAGGACGAGCTGTAGTTTTTATTGGTACCATTTCTTCGTACATAAAAAGTGATCAAAAAGTTGTATTTCATTTTATTTTGAGAGCTAAATTGACAAAAAAAACTGAGATTTTGGCGGTTTAAATTATTTACGTTTTTACGGTACTCACCGTGAGAGTTAAATAATGGTATATTGTAATAGTTCGGCCTTTTACGGATGTAGCGATACCTATCTGTTTATTTTTTTTACATTACTTTAGAAGAAAAATGTAACAGCGGTGCTCCTGCTGCTGATCGCATGGGTACACTGGCAGTACCCACGCGATCATGCTTTAGCGGGAACTAACTCCTGCACAGGACAGATATATCTGTACTTTGTTGTAAAGGGGTTAAATGCGCCGAAAAAGGTGGCGAAAACATTCCAAATATTCACATAGTCAATGGGAGTTCTAATTACGTGCCAAAAACCGCAAAGAAAGCGTGCACAAAACGCGTAAAAAAACAGGACGAAAAAATGCCCATATTTTAAAAAGCACTTTACAAAAGCGGTAGCGTACTTGACATGTTCCCATGTCTTTTTTGAGCGCCGTGTGAACATGCCCTAAGGTTTAGTTAACATCTCCTTTCAATGTATAGTACGTCCGGCGTGCAAGTTTTGACATGAAAATTTTTGGGACGCAGCGTCTGCATTGTTTCTTATGGACAGGACGGATTCCCCAATAGTGTAGTTTGTGCATACATTTTGTGTGCATCTGTGCCTTAGCTTCTGGATCTCTCTCTGGAGGGGTCGCATGTGCCCTAATGCCAAAAGTAGGATGTGGAGAAGAAACGTATTCAGAACAAAATATTTTTCAGTAGACTTCATTTGTACTAGATACTATGCGTTTCAGGACCGGACAGGTCCCTTCCTCAGGTTCATACAGCGATACACAAGAAAACGGCATCATTTTATGCACAGAAAGACCGGGAAAAAAAGGAGACAAGCATTTTTTTCTAATTGGCAATTACACCTGATCTTTCAAACAGGAGGGGAGGAGTGAATTCACCCCAAAGGTCAGTCTAGATCAAACAGTAATATCAGGTAGTAGCTCCCCCTGATCGTATACAGGTGAACTATATATGCACAATTGTAATGACGGGTGTTTGACCTTGCCATCACAACTGTCTTGCTCATATAAATAAATACTTAACATATTAGAAAAAAACATTAACGTATATATATATATATATATATATATATATATATATATATGTATATATATATATATATATATATATATATATATATATACATATATATGTATATATATATAGTGAAGGAAATAAGTATTTGATCCCTTGCTGATTTTGTAAGTTTGCCCACTGTCAAAGTCATGAACAGTATAGAATTTTTAGGCTAGGTTAATTTTACCAGTGAGAGATAGATTATATATAAAAAAAAAAAAAGGAAATCACATTGTCAAAATTATATATATTTATTTGCATTGTGCACAGAGAAATAAGTATTTGATCCCCTACCAACCATTAAGAGTTCAGCCTCCTCCAGACCAGTTACACGCTCCAAATCAACTTGGTGCCTGCATTAAAGACAGCTGTCTTAAATGGTCACCTGTATAAAAGACTCCTGTCCACAGACTCAATTAATCAGTCTGACTCTAACCTCTACAACATGGGCAAGACCAAAGAGCTTTCTATGGATGTCAGGGACAAGATCATAGACCTGCACAAGGCTGGAATGGGCTACAAAACCATAAGTAAGACGCTGGGTGAGATGTAGACAACTGTTGGTGCAATAGTAAGAAAATGGAAGACATACAAAATGACTGTCAATCGACATCGATCTGGGGCTCCATGCAAAATCTCACCTCGTGGGGTATCCTTGATCCTGAGGAAGGTGAGAGCTCAGCCGAAAACTACACGGAGGGAACTTGTTAATGATCTCAAGGCAGCTGGGACCACAGTCACCAAGAAAACCATTGGTAACACATTACGCCGTAATGGATTAAAATACTGCAGTGCCCGCAAGGTCCCCCTGCTCAAGAAGGCACATGTACAGGCCCGTCTGAAGTTTGCAAATGAACATCTGGATGATTCTGAGAGTGATTGGGAGAAGGTGCTGTGGTCAGATGAGACTAAAATTGAGCTCTTTGGCATTAACTCAACTCGCCGTGTTTGGAGGAAGAGAAATGCTGCCTATGACCCAAAGAACACCGTCCCCACTGTCAAGCATGGAGTTGGAAACATTATGTTTTGGGGCTGTTTCTCTTCTAAGGGCACAGGACTACTTCACCGCATCAATGGGAGAATGGATGGAGCCATGTACCGTCAAATCCTGAGTGACAACCTCCTTCCCTCCACCAGGACATTAAAAATGGCTCGTGGCTGGGTCTTCCAGCACGACAATGACCCGAAACATACAGCCAAGGCAACAAAGGAGTGGCTCAAAAAGAAGCACATTAAGGTCATGGAGTGGCCTAGCCAGTCTCCAGACCTTAATCCCATTGAAAACTTATGGAGGGAGCTGAAGATCCGAGTTGCCAGGCTACAGCCTCGAAATCTTAATAATTTACAGATGATCTGCAAAGAGGAGTGGGCCAAAATTCAATCTAGCATGTGTGCAAACCTCATCATCAACTACAATAAACGTCTGACTGCTGTGCTTGCCAACAAGGGTTTTGCCACCAAGTATTAAGTCTTGTTTGCCAAAGGGATCAAATACTTATTTCTCTGTGCACTATGCAAATAAATATATATAATTTTGACAATGTGATTTTCTGTTTTTTTTTTAAATATAATCTATCTCTCACTGGTAAAATTAACCTAGCCTAAAAATTCTAGACTGTTCATGTCTTTGACAGTGGGCAAACTTACAAAATCAGCAAGGGATCAAATACTTATTTCCTTCACTGTATATACGTTAATGTATTTTTTCTAATATGTTAAATATATATGAAATGATAAAATAAATATATATATATGTTTATATATATATATATATATATATATATATATATATATATATATATATAAAATTATAAAATGTATATACCTTTAAAAGACAAAGCACAGTATTGCGTGTTTGTGATAAAAGTCTGATCTATTTTCTATCAGAATTAAACAAGTATATAAAAAGCCCATCCTTATTCAGCAGCAATGGGCAAGATTAAAACTAACTGATTTTGATAAAAACATATAAATATGACCTGCTTCAGCACTCAAATTTGCGCTGTTTTTGCAAAGGTGCCAAAACTATATAACAAGGCTACCTGAAATTAAATTGATGATATAAAGTGTAAATGGTATGTCCCAACCATACCACTGTCATCCTTTACTAACAATAATGTTTCCATCACATGAGATTGTATCATTTAATTTAAAATAATCTAAAAAGGTCCCCTGTGGATGTCTTGTTTTTGGTTGCCCCTGGTTGCACTGTATTGATAGGTCAACCAATAATATTGGATATATATATATATATATATATATATATATATGTATATGTGTATATATATATATATAAATATATATATATATATATATATATATATATATATATATATATATATATATATATATATATATATATATATGATATTTGATATATATTTTATTTAACAAGTGTTCTCCAGGGTCTCATTCAGCCCCTCCGGAGAGAGACTGTGGAATTTATAGATCCAAAAAGATTCCCTATTTTTCAGAATCGAGAATCTGTTGGTGATCTATATGGGAATTAGTTCTAGTGGTGTGATCTTTGCCTCAAAGCATCCCCCATGATGTTGATACAGATGTCTATAGACACTGTATTTAAAAAATGGATATTTCTGTTCGACCAGTGTTTGTTTATTCTGGTTCTCAATATTTGTTTGGTCCTTCCTATGTATTGTAGTCCACACGTGCATTCCAGGAGGTATACCACGAAATTAGACGCACAATTTAGGAAATGTTTTATTGTGAATATTTCTCCCGTTATGTTGCACTTGGCCATCAACTGTCTGTGTGGGATATTAGCACAGCACTGGCACCTGGATGTATTACATCTATAGGACCCCGTTATCTTGGGGAGAAAACTAATTTTTGTACTTTCATTCCCTTCTATATCTCTCAGCCTACTAGGGGCAAGGATATTTTTTGATATTTCTACCTCTTTGGTATGTGAAATTAGGTTTATTTGGTAGAATCGTTTTTAGCAGAGGGTCATTCGACAGCACACTCCAATGTTTGGTCAAGATGTTCCTTATCATCCTATGACCACTATTAAAATCTGTAATAAAGTAAAATTTTCTTTTGTTAGTTCAAACCGGGGTCCTCTCCTTTTGTTTATTTAGTAGAAATTTTGGTGGAATATGAAGGGATTTTCAATAGGCTGACTGGACCAACTCACGGGGGTAATTTTTCTCATAGAATCTGTAAAGGATCTGCCAGGCACAGCTTCTGTGTCAACGCCCATAGGTAATCAGTCTGCACCTGCTTCTATGTCTGTGAGACTGACTCCATCTTCCACCACTCAGGGTGGCAGGCTTAGGAGTGGGAGAGCCTATCACAGCCTGGCCAGATGGAGCTAGCTACCGCCCTCTGTCTATTTATACCTGCCTTTCCTGTTCCTCCTTGCTTGTGATTCTTCTCGTTTGGTTTCCTGGCCCTGCTGCAGCTTCTTGAACTATTTGTCCTTGCTTCATACTGACCCTGGCTTACTGACTACTCTCCTGCTCTGCGTTTGGTACCTCGTACACTCCTGGTTTGACTCGGCTTGTTCACTACTCTCCTGCTCTGCGTTTGGTACCTCGTACACTCCTGGTTTGACTCGGCTCGTTCACCACTCTTGTTGCTCACGGTGTTGCCGTGTTAAACTGCTCCATTTCCCTTAGCTTCCTTGTACCCTTGTCTGTTTGTCTGTCGTGCACTTATTGTGCGTAGCGACCGTCGCCCAGTTGTACCCCGTCGCCTAGGGCGGGTCGTTGCAAGTAGGCGGGTAGATTAGGGCTCACTTGTCTGTTTCCCTACCCCCAGCATTACATAATTACAAGCCCATATACCTAGTCTACCCTCGTCCCTGACACTACTATGGACCCCCTTGAGACCCTGGCTCAGCAAATGCAGGGTCTCTCCCTACAGGTCCAGGCCCTGGCTCAGAGGGTCAACCAGCCTGATGCTACCATGGTAGTGCTCCTCACCTCACCTCTTGAACCCCACCTCAAGTTACCTGACCGGTTCTCAGGGAACCGGAAGACTTTTCTCTCCTTTCGGGAGAGTTGTAGGCTCTATTTTCGCTTAAAGCCCCACTCCTCAGGTTCTGAGAGCCAGCGGGTGGGTATAATTATGTCCCGGCTCCAGGAAAGGCCCCAAGAATGGGCCTTCTCCTTGGCTCCTGACGCCCCTGAACTTTCCTCCATTGAGCTTTTCTTTTCTGCTCTCGGACTCATTTATGACGAAACTAATGGCCAAACTGAGAGGACTAATCAGTCTCTAGAACAATATTTAAGGTGTTTTATCTCTGACTGTCAATATGATTGGGTCTCCTTCATTCCCCTCGCCGAATTTTCCCTTAATAACCGGGTCAGTAACTCGTCAGGGGTCTCCCCCTTTTTCTGTAATTTTGGGTTTAATCCACGGTTCTCCTCCGTTTCACCTGGTAGTTCCAACAATCCCGAGGTAGAGGTCGTTCATCGGGAACTGTGCACAGTCTGGGCCCAGGTTCAGAAGAACCTAGAGGCGTCCCAGAGCAGACAAAAAACTCAGGCAGATAGAAGACGTTCTGCTAACCCCTTGTTTATGGTCGGGGATCTGGTATGGTTATCGTCTAAAAACTTGCGCTTTAAAGTCCCGTCCAAGAAATTTGCTCCTTGGTTTATAGGACCGTACAAGGTCATTGAAGTCCTCAATCCTGTCTCCTTCCGACTGGAGTTGCCCCCATCTTTTTGAGTACACGACGTGTTTCATGCCTCCCTCCTTAAACGCTGCTCCCTGTCCTTGGCTCCCTCGAGGAAACCTCCTGTCCCCGTTCTCACCCCTGAGGGGGTAGAATTCGAGGTGGCCAAGATTGTGGACAGCAAGATGGTCCATGGCTCCCTCCAGTAACTGGTCCATTGGAGAGGATACGGGCCTGAGGAGAGGACTTGGGTACCCGCCCGGGATGTTCACGCTGGGGTATTGGTCAGGAGGTTCCACCTTTGTTTCCCCAATAAACCAGGTCCACCTAGAAAGGGTCCGGTGGCCCCTCATAAAAGGGGGGGTACTGTAAAGGATCTGCCAGGCACAGCTTCTTTGTCAACGCCCATAGGTAATCAGTCTGCACCTGCTTCTATGTCTGTGAGACTGACTCCATCTTCCACCATTCAGGGTGGCAGGCTTAGGAGTGGGAGAGCCTATCACAGCCTGGCCAGACGGAGCTAGCTCCCGCCCTCTTTCTATTTATACCTGCCTTTCCTGTTCCTCCTTGCTTGTGATTCTTCTCGTTTGGTTTCCTGGCCCTGCTGCAGCTTCTTGAACTATTTGTCCTTGCTTCATACTGACCCTGGCTTACTAACTACTCTCCTGCTCTGCGTTTGGTACCTCGTACACTCCTGGTTTGACTCGGCTTGTTCACTACTCTCCTGCTCTGCGTTTGGTACCTCGTACACTCCTGGTTTGACTCGGCTCGTTCACCACTCGTTCACCACTTGTTGCTCACGGTGTTGCCGTGGGCAACTGCCCCATTTCTCTTAGCTTCCTTGTACCCTTGTCTGTTTGTCTGTTGTGCACTTATTGAGCGTAGGGACCGTCGCCCTGTTGTACCCCGTCGCCTAGGGCGGGTCGTTGCAAGTAGGCAGGGACTGAGTGGCGGGTAGATTAGGGCTCACTTGTCTGTTTCCCTACCCCCAGCTGTAATGGCAGGGGGTAGGGAGACGGACAAGTGAGCCCTAATCTACCCGCCACTCTGTCCCTGCCTACTTGCAACGACCCGCCCTAGGCGACGGGGTACAACTGGGCGGCGGTCCCTGCGCTCAGTAAGTGCACGACAAACACGACAAACATACAAGGAACACAAGCAAGGAAAAGGGGCCGTTGCCCACGGCAACACCGTGAGCAACCAGAGTGGTGAACGAGCCGAGTCAAGCCAGGAGTGTGCGAGGTACAAAACGAAAAGCAGAAGAGTAGTCGGTAAGCCAGGGTCGGTATGGAGCAGGATCAAAAATAGCAGGAGCAGTAGCTGAGCCAGGAACCACAAGGAAAGAAACAAAAGCAATAACAAGCACCGAGGGACAGGAAGTGCAGGCTTAAATAGACCGAGGGCGGGAGCTAGCTGAGTCTGGCCAGGTTACGATAGGCTCTCCCACTCCTAAGCCTGCCAGCCTGAATGGTGGAAGCAGGAGTCAGTCTCAGGGATGTATTCTCAGGTGCTGACTGATTAGTTCTGGGAGTTAACCCCGCTGTGCCTGGCAGATCCTTTACACCAGCATTACAGAATCTTTTTTTAAGGATACTGGCTTGCTGCTTGAAAGTTTTTATGGAACTACAATTTTTCTTTATACTGTTGAACTGGTTGTTGGGGATGTTTGTGAGCCATGGCTTATAATGGGCGCTAGAAAAATGTATATAGCTGTTGACATCAACGTTCTTGAAATGGGTTTTACTGCTGATTTTATTATCTTCAATATATAATGTGAGGTCCAATTAGTCAATTGTGATGTTGGATATATTTAATGTGAATTGTAGGCCCCAATCATTATTAGTCAAAAAGGCGACAAATTTTGTTGCCTCTTCCTCATCCCCATTCCATAAAAAGAATAGGTCATCTATATATCTTTTGTAATATAGAATCTTATCACTGTATATTCTTATGAATGAAATCTTCTTCAAAGCATCCCATGAATATGCTCGCATAGCTGGGTGCAAAACGGCTCCCCATCGCGGTACCTCTGACCTGTTTATAGATTTTATTTTGAAAGGTAAATATATTGTGTGTCAGTATGAATTTCATTGTATTAGTTAAAAATTATATTTGTGATGGTTCCATGTTCCCTGCGCTAGATAATGTGTTATGCATTGCTTCTATTCCTTTGTGATGTGGAATGTTTGAGTATAGGGACGTAACATCCAAAGTGAGAAATTTGCTACCATCAGGGATGAAAACTGATTCCAATTCCCTGAGTAGTTGTGTGGAATCACTTAAGTGGGAAGGTAGGGATGTGACATAGGGTTGTAGGTGAAGATCGACAAAATGGGACAGATTGGAAGTGAGGGATTCTATCCTAGATATGATGGGGCGTCCTGGGGGATTTTGGAGATCTTCATGGATTTTAGGGAGGTGATAGAAAAAGGGTAATTGTGGTTCCTGAATAAGTATAAAATCCTTTTCTTTTTTTATTCAGTAATTCTGTCTCAAATGCCTTATTGACTATTTAATTATTTTTTAAAAATTAGACTGGGATCCTTAGTGATAATTTCATAATAATTTGGGTCAGATAAAATTCGATTGGCCTCAAAAAATGTATGAGGGTCCATCGAGGACTACTCCCCCTCCCTTATCCGCAGCCCTAATCACTATTTCTTCATTATTTTGGAGTTTCACCAATGCCTTAGTTTCAGTCCCATTTAAATTCCCTTTACTCTTATTGCTAGTCGAGAGTTTGGTTTTGTTGTCTGTTTCCCTGAATTCATTTGAAACAAGGGCAAAAAATGTTTCTAAGTGATGTCCCCTGCTGTATGTCGGATAGAATTTTGATTTCGGTTTAACATCGATGTGTTTGTGTCTAGTTTCATGATTGCATTCAACTTCAGTGGTCTTTTTGGTGGTACCTTGTTTTATAAAATGTCTCTCCAAAGTGAGTCTCCTTATAAAATTATTTAGATCTAAAAATTATTTAAAATCATTGGGTTTTGATGTGGGGCAAAAGGATAGGCCTCTAGCTAAAACCTCAATCTCCTCCTCTTTTAAAATATATTGTGAAAGATTAAATAGTTAAATTTTTTTAGGGTGTTCCATCAGTTTCTCACTTTGGTCCTGGTTTTTCCACGCTAAGCAATAGTGTTGTAAAATCCAGCCATGATTAAGAACGCAGGAAGCGTTTGAAACGCGTAGGCTCTTTCAATTTCCCTCACATCTCTCCTAAGCACCTCAGGACACCATCCAGATTGATCCTGATTTTCAAACCATCTTTATTAAACTTGGAACAAGTTCCGTTTTATTCACAGCAACGCTGGATCCACCTCGTCCTTGTCTTCTATTGAACACATATCGCGTGCCGACGCGAGGATCCGTGCGGTGACTCAAGTGCAAAATACACACACAAAGGTGAGCTGGAGGTTTCGTCTCCCCCTCTTTTTTCTACAATAGTGTTGTGCCTATCTCAGCACAACACTGCCAGGTGAGTGTACCAGCTCACCACTTTGCTATCACTGTCCCCCGTTCCTTACAATATTACCTTAGAGGAGCGGCGTTGTCCTCCTCTCTCCCTTTTTCTAATGCCCAAAGAATTGCCTCTAAAGCAGCTGACATGAAACATAAGACCCTCTGCTGCCAAGATTCTTTCCCACCAAGCAGGAGGAAGGGAGAGAATATCTCCTAGGAATTTATGACAAAGCCTAAGAACATCTTTGTTCTTGATGGAACAATTTCCGACTTTCCCAATTTATTATCCAACAGACCTAGAGTTACTGTACAGTAGTTTGATGGAGCATCAGATGAATAGTCTAGGTATGAAAGCACAGATATCCCCTGTGTTCTTATAGCGGACACCACCAGGGGCGTAGCTAAAGGCTCATGGGCCCCGATGCAAATGTTCTTATTGGGCCCCCCGCAAACTTCTCATAGCCGACGGTCCGCAGCTTTCAGCTGCATCGCTGAGTCTCCTAAGTGACCTAACAATGCAGCTCTAGCAGCCAGGGGCGTCACTAAGGACTTAAAATGTCAGGGGAAATAGCTCCAATACATATGTGTCCGCCCCCAAAAATGTGTATAAGAGACAGCGTAGCATATCTATAGCACTACGATCCTATAAACTATTGACAGGATTAGATACATTGGCTCAGCAGACAGTATCACACATGATAGGATTAGATACACAGCTCAGCAGACAGTATCACACGTGATAGGATTAGATACAATGGCCCTGCAGACAGTATCACACATGATAGGATTAGATACACAGCTCAGCAGACAGTATCACACGTGATAGGATTAGATACAATGGCCCTGCAGACAGTATCACACATGATAGGATTAGATACAGTGGCACAGCAGACAGTATCACACATGATAGGATTAAATACAGTGGCTCAGCAGACAGTATCACACATGATGGGATTAGATACACAGCTCAGCAGGCAGTATCACACGTGATAGGATTAGATATAAGGCCCAGCAGACAGTATCACGCATGATAGGATTAGATACAATGGCTCAGCAGACAGTATCACACAGGATAGGATTGGATACAGTGGCTCAGCAGACAGTATCACACATGATAGGATTAGATACAGTGGCTCAGCAGACAGTATCACACATGATAGGATTAGATACAGCGGCTCAGCAGATGTTATCACACATGATTGGATTAGATATAGGGCCCAGGAGACAGTATCACACATGATAGGATTAGATACAGTGGCTCAGCACAGTATCACACATGATAGGATTAGAGATAGGGCCCAGCAGACAGTATCACACATGATGGGATTTGATACAGTGGCTCAGTAGACAGTATCACACATGATAGTATTAGATACAGCGGCTCAGCAGACAGTATCACACATGATAGGATTAGATACAGCGGCTCAGCAGACGTTATCACACATGGTTGGATTAGATATAGGGCCCAGCAGACCGTATCACACATGATAGTATTAGATACAGTGGCTCAGCACAATATCACACATATAGGATTAGAGATAGGGCCCAGCAGACAGTATCACACATGATGGGATTAGATACAGTTGCTCAGCAGACAGTATCACACATCATTGGATTAGATATAGGGCCCAGCAGACAGTATCACACATGATAGGATTAGATACAGCGGCTGTTTCTGGCCTTTCCCAGCCTGATAATACCAGCCTGCGGCCGCCCCATTACCTGACCATCACTACAGATGGTCAGGTACTGGATCGTACCTGGCTCTATCCAGCAGCCCTGGTGGCGGTGGGAACTGGGGTAATAATGAGGGTTAGGGTTAGCTAATACTAAGCCCCGACTTAGCAATGGACGCTGTCAATCAGCCGGCGGCCATTACTAAGGCGGTAGTAATAAAATGTAAAAAAAACACAAAAACATGGAAAAAATATTTTATTAAAATAAAAAAAAACACACAACACTCATTAACCATTTTATTGATAATAAAAATAGCCGTCATCGAAGTAGTCCTGGAATACGACGTAGTCCAACGACCGAACCTGTAAGAAAACACACAAAAAACGATTAGAAGCACATGAGAGATACAGAGGGCCCATGTGTGATACTGTCTGTGGGACCCTGTATCTAAGCCTACCATAAGGTAGGCTTAGATACAGGGTCCAGCAGACAGTAATGTTATACAGTTTAAGATTACTGTGTGCTGGACCCTATATCTAAACCTACCGTGTGGTAGGCTTAAATACAGGGCCCATCAGACAGGATCACACATGGGCCATATATCTAAGCCTACCATGTTATTGGCTTAGATACAGGGCCCAGCAGACAGCATCACACAATCTGTAATCCTGTCTCATGGGCCCTCTAAGCCTGCTACATCGTAGGCTTAAAGGGGTTTTCCAGTCCCTAAACATTGATGGCCTATCCTCAGGATAGGCCATCAATAGCTGATGTGTCGGGGTCCGACTCCCGGGAGCACACCAATCAGCTGTTTTGAAGGGGCCGCAGCACTCGTACGAGAGCTGCTTCCCCTCCATTTCCCTTACTCGCTCACACTCTTAATCGCCGACACGGATTCACAGTGTAAACCAGTGACCAGAATGAAGTGACCGGAATGAAGGGGAAGCAGCTCTCGTACGAGTGCTGCGGCCCCTTCAAAACAGCTGATTGGCCGGCTCCCGGGAGTCGGACCCCATCAATCATCTTCAGCAGACAGGGATATTAATCTTACCCTCCTCTTTAGCCGCGGCGGAAGTTCCGTCCTGACTCTATCCGGGATCACGATGTTGTGTGCGGCGCATAGCGTCGTGACGTCATGCGCTGCGCACAGCGCTATGACGTCAGGACCTCCGCTGCGATTCCGGAACCAGGAAGGTAAGTACTGTCCGTTACTATAGTAACAGGGGCCCGCGGCCCGAGTTACTATAGTAACTTTTTATTGATGTGGTGCGGGGGGCTGTGGGCCCCCTGGCTTCGGGGCCCGGTCGCAATTGTGACCGCTGCGACCCCTATAGCTACGCTACTGGACACCACCTTAGAAAAGGTGTGAGGAGCCGAAGAGATCCTGAACAGAAAAGCTGTTAATTGTAGGGTGCCTGACAGCTGTTCTCAGATATTTTCTGAGAGGTTGAAGAATGGGAATGGGAATGTATGCATCCTTCAAGACAAGGGAGGCCATGAAATCTCCTTTTCATGGATATAATTGTCTCCTATTTGAATTTCTTCCTCCTGAAGAATACACTCCAGTTTCTCTCCCAGGAGTAGAAACCTCCTTTAGGATCTTAAAAAGAAGACACCCAGGATGACCTAATATAAAGGAAATTTTCCTGGAGGAAGCGAATGAAAATCTATTAAATAGCCGGGCTGCATGATCTTCAAACCTAAGAAAGCGTCATAAGACAGCGTCATAAGACAGTTAGAGGCGCCCCCTACATGAGGGGATATGGTGTCAGAGTTTGGGCTTTCTGGTGTTAGAAATGGAATCTGAATCACTGCCTCCACGAGGGACTGTGACCTCAAAGCTAGACTGCTCGGTCATCCTGATTGACATTGTTAAAGGGGTTGTCCGAGATAAAATGACTGTGTGTTAATGCTTGTAATTTATTAATGTAAATAAATTTGTAATATACTTACATTTTCTAAAGTGGCCCCGTTTCCCGATGCTGCCATGGGGTACTTGACGGGTGATGTCACTCTCTGGAAACTGTGTTGATCCTCAATCCCTTTCCAGGTATACGACATGTCACTTCTGTTGTACCGCCCGTAACGTGCATGCGCGGTCCCCTGTTATCTCGAGAACAGCAGGGACCGCGAGAACAACAGGTACCACGCATGCGCGTTACGGGCTGTACAGCAGAACAGCCCATACACGGCACGTCACAAGTGACGTGTCGTATACCCACAAAATAATTGAAGATCAACACAGCAGCCAGAGAGTGACGTCACCTGTCAAGTAACCCATGGCAGGATCTAGAAACGGGGCCACTTTGGAAAATGTAAGTATATTACAAATGTATTTACATTAATAAGGCATTAACACATAGTCATTTTATCTCGGCCAACCCCTATAAGGGCTATGGAGCCTCTTAATCCCCCTCTATGGAACCTTGATCTGCGTCGGTATTGACTTCTGTGTGTTTTTCAACGTTTGAAGGGTCTATGTTAACCTCAAATGACTGTGGTAATGATTACCCCTGCTTGTCAGAGAAGCTCTCCATAATTTTAATCAGCTCAGTACCAAAGAGTCTAATTGACTCAAACTCTAACTCACAGAGGTTGTACTTGAAAGCATTACCTGCAACTCAGAGTTTAATCCAGAAGGAACGTTTACCAGTGGTAGATAGGGCCATAGTCTTGTCTGACAACCTTACCTGTTGGGATAGTATCACTCAGATAGTCAGGCTACAAACTGATTATATCATCATATGTATCTCCGGCATCTATATCATATTGCATCTGAAGAATCAATTTTTGTTGAGCCTTGGAGATTTACAGAAGTCAATGGAACCAGGGATTCCCAGCCAGTCTTCCAGGCACATTTAGCTTAGCTGTAGGATAAGGCAACATTATCGAGCCAGGTAGGAACTGAACCCACAATCTTGATATTTGTAGCCAAACGAGTAATTCATTCCTTCAAAGCGCACACTTGAAGATTTGACCTGAACTCAGCAGGAACAACAGTACGCCTGGACAATCTTGGCCATATAAATCTTTCTAGCCTAGTGTACTGGAGTGTACCTCATCCATAGGAAACATGGACCAAACTCAGAATGTTTCCTCTTCTCCCATCACAGCTTTTTTTCAAAGCTTCATCCACTTTGAAGGCCCTATGCCCCATAAGGGTATGTGCACACACAAAATAAAAAAACGTCTGAAAATACGGAGCTGTTTTCAAGGGAAAACAGCTCCTGATTTTCAGACGTTTTTTTAATAAAAGTCACGTTTTACTCTGCATTTTTAACGGCTGTTTTTGGAGCTGTTTTGAAAAACGGCCTGCGTAAAAAACGCCCCGTCGGAACAGAACGCCGTTTTTCCCAATGACCAAATGTTCTGGAGGCGTTCTGCTTCTGATTTTTCAGCCATTTTTCGGGATGAAAAATGGCTGCAAACACTCCATGTGAACATACCCTAAAGGTGGAGACTAGTGCTTCCCCCTGATCAACATCCTGGTCCCTTTACCGAATGGACTGTAACAATTTCCATTAGAATGATAAATTCACTAGGGGCATTGCCCATGGCAACACTTAAACTTTCATGATAGAAGGAAGACTGATTCTTTCATCTTAGCATGGCTTTTGAACAATCCATAATCACAGTCACATCAGCTCATCTTTGTAGCGTCCATGGCCGCGGACGTCGGGTTTACTCACCCCCGGCGGCTGCAGCCATGGATCCATGAGCGCTGGCTCGCATCTCCTTCCTATGAGACGCCAGTGCTCACTTCCGCTCCGGTCTGCTGTGTCCCGTAGGGTGCACCCATACACTCGTGCCCGGTCTTAAAGGCCAGCGCGCGCACAAATGGGAGTCAACATTCTCAACTGCCCATGATTCCCTGGACTATAAAAAGGGCCCTGCCCTTCTGATCCTTGCCTGAGCGTTGTTAGTGTACCCCCTGTCAGTCTTGCAAATGGTCCCTTAGTGTTTTCCCAATCCAGTTGTTACCTGTGCCCTATTACCTGTATCCTGTATCCCGTGCTGTGTTCTTGTTCCTTAGTGTCACGTACTCTCTGTCCCTCGGTCTCCAGGACATAGAGAGTTACTCGCTCGGGCGTCGTCCGGCCTGGCAGACTGAGGCAGTCTGCAACCAATAGGAGCTCAGGAGCATCAGGCCAATCAAAGCCTGGCTGATGTTCCTGAGCTCCCACCCTCTCCTTATTTAGTTCAGCCTGGGATAGTTGGCCTTTGTCTATAATTAGAGTTTCCTTGCCTGGTGCTTTCCCTTGTTTCAGACTCCCCTGAGCGACTTGCTTTTTGACTTCTTGTGACCTGACCTTGGCTGGACTCCTGACTTTCTTTGCCTTCTGACTTTTGTTTTTTCCGCACTCTCCCGGTTTGACCCTGCCTGCCTGACTGCGCCTTTTGCGCCCGGACTTGTCCATGGCGCAATTGCCCTGCCTCTCCCTCCGTGTACTTCCCAGGTTACCCTTTGTTATTTCGTACTGTCTCTGTCTTATCTGTTTGTCAGTTTCACTTGTACCAGTATAGGGAACGCCGCCAAGTTGTGCACCGTTGTTTAGGTCAAGTCGTACAAGTAGGTAGGGACAGAGGTTTGGGAAGAACAGGGACCTCACTGTTTCCTGTGTATTTGTTCATGACACTTAGCCTATTAGTGTTGGAGTCATGTCCTGTTGCACCTGCTGTCTTCTGCCACGTCCAGTGTACTCTGCCACGTGCAGTGTCGTCTGCCATGTCCAGTGTCGTCTGACACATCTAGTATTTTCTGCCACATCTGGCAGAACCTCCTGCACCCACCTCCATCCGTACTGAAGCCTCGGCCACTGTCTGGACTAGTTCAGGTACCCTTGTGTTACGAACTTCTATAGCCTCTTAAATAGATTGTGACTAGGCCAGCTGCCTCTCCGTTACGGTACATTTTATCCCGCGGAGCGGCCTAGTGGGTCCACATACCCTGTGATCATGACAGTACGCTCAGGCCATGGAACCCGCTGGCCAGTCCAAGACCGCAGTCCAGAAGATACAGACAGCATGACCTACGCACACATCAAGATCAACTCCTCGAGGCTGTAAATTCTATCATGGTTCATCTGGATCAACTCACTGTTCCACCTCCGATTCTTCCTCCAGAGGCTGTTTCTGTGCCACTGCCCGTTGCTCCTCCTGTTTATTCCGGATCCACAGTTCCACAGTTCCACTGCCTCTTCCTCCTCGCTATGACGGTGATCCCAGAGCCTGTAGAGGATTCATTATCCAATGCACGGTTCATTTTAGGCTACGGGCTCATCTCCTACCCTCCAAAAAGGCCAAAGTAGCATTTATTATCTCCCACCTTGCTGGCAAGGCCCTCGCATGGGCGAATCCAATCCGAACAACAAGGACCTGTATCCTCGACCTAGGTCCTGCAGTCTTTCCGTGCCGTGTTCGAGGAGCCAGGCCGAACATTTTCTGCCGCAGCCACTCTGTTGACCCTCAAGCAAGAAGGTTCCACAGTAGGGGAGTATGCTATCTCCTTCCGTACCCTGGCAGCAGAGTAGGCATGGAACAATGAGGCACTGGTGGCGACCTTTTGGCAGGGACTGTCCTCGCACATCAAGGACGAACTGGCAGCCCGCGACCTTCCTTCTACCTTGGATGCCCTCATCCTGTTAGCAACTCGGTTTGACATGAGGATCTGGGAGCGCACTCAGGTGGTTTGACACGAGAGTCGGGGTAACAGACCAGCACTATTGCCTTCCCCTAGTGCACTACCTGAAGAACCAATGCAGGTAGACAGAGTCCGGTTGTCCGAACAAGATAAGCAGCACAGATGCCCCTCTGGATTATGTATGTATTGTGGTTGGTCCTAAGAGTAATTTTGTGCGCCAATGTGCACAGAAACTGGGAAACTCCAGTACCTAGGGTTGGTTGGAGAGGCAACTCTAAGTGGGACGTCTCCAAATGTCAAAACCTCTTCCAAATGATCGATTCCTGTGGCCATCTTCTCCGGAGAGATGTCACATCCCTCCTCTGGTTATCTTGACTCCGGAGCAGCTAATTTCATCCAGCAGGATCTATTGGATCGCTTACCTCTGGCTGCTGCGTCTGTGAATGGTCTACCATTGCCCGAACCGATTGTGTTCCTCATGGAACCATTGACACTACAAATCGGAGCTCTACACTCGGAACATATCGCCTTCCTAGTATTAACCAGAGCTATCAATCCTATCCTGCTGGGTCTGCCATGGCTTCGCCTACATGCTCTGGTTCTTGACAGGAGTTCCGGAGAAGTTCTTCAGATGCCAGAGCCATTGCCTGTCACATGTTCGTCCTGTTTTGCCCCCTCTGCCTCAGTCACTCTCCGATCTGCCTTCTCAGTATGCTAGTTTTGCGGATGTCTTCAGCAAGTGAGAGGCTAAGTCGCTGCCTCCACATTGGAATTATAAATGTATGAATATTTGGAACATTGAATTGGTTCAAAATGCTTCTCTTCCCCGTGGATGGGTATATCCTCTCTCCTTGCCAGAGACTCTATCCATGTCAGCCTATATCAAGGAGAATTTGGAGAGGGGTTTCATACAAAATTTTTCCTCCCCGGCCAGGGCCTGGTTCTCCTACGTTAAGAAGAGAGACAGATCTCTTCGACCCTGCATTGACTACCGTGGTCTCAACCAGATCACGGTCAAGAACAAATACCTATTGCCACTTATATCTGAACTGTTTGACCGTATACGAGGAGCCAAGATTGTTTCAAAGTTAAACTTGATAGACATGTGTCTTTTTTCAACCGTACTAACTATGTAACTATGTATCATATAGCTACCCCTATAGTGCTCCACATTTAGCCCACCCCTGTAAATAACCCACCCCTGTATATAACACTCCTGTAGATAGAGCCGACCCCTGTAGATAGAGCCCCCCTGTAGATAATGTCACTCAAATTTATATTAGGATAAAAAAAACTTTACATACCCTAATCCCGTTCCTGCGCCGTCCGGTGTGTTTGCACACCACCTCTCTTCTGAGCAGGTCTGCTGGAGTTGAAGGACGCAAGCGGCGTGCTCCACTTGCGGTGTTGAAAGGTGCTGATTGACAGAGCAAGTCATTCTGCCCTGCCAATCACCGCCTTTTATATATGGGCAAGTGGCGCGATGACTTGCCCTGTCAATCAACACCTTTCAATGACGCAAGCGGCGCAATGAAGTAATCGCGCCGCTTGTGCCGATAAAAGGCGCTGAATGGCCGGGCATGGAACGTATCCGGCCATTCAACGCCTATAGAGCAGGAGGAGGTGGCGGCGGCTGGTTTCAGTGGCTCCGCCATCCCTCAGAGAGGCAGCAGTCCGCCGTCATGGAAGTGCAGCCCTGGCGCCCCCACCTTCCTTTCTAGTTGCGCTCTGGACACATGCCCCACCTGCCCCCCCCTAGCTACGATGTCGGGAAAGCAGTTGGGGGGGGGCACCAATCTGAATATTTGCCCAGGGTGCAGGAGAACCTAGCTATGCCTCTGGCAAACCCATCTAGTCCAAGTCCACAGCATTGAAAAAAACCACAAGGAGCTAGAGTCCATATGTAGGAAGGGGGCTTCAGTTGATTAGCATTTAATTTGATTAAATAAAAAATTCCATCTGTCCTAATAGCATACAGGGGCAGAAATACCCCATTATTGTGCTGCTGGTAAGACGTAAGGGAAAAGCTGATTTGATACTTAACAAAGTGAAAAAAGCAGATTTTCAACAACGATATTTCCACCTGAGATTTTATTTCTTCTGATATTTATTTTAAATTTATATCGTTTTTTTTTTACTTTTGCACAATATAAACTCTCTTTCTCTAAAACATTTTTTTTTGTGTTGCAAGATTCTGAGAGACATAACTTCTTTTTTTTTTTCCCATCAACGGAGCTCCTTGAGGTTTTTTGTGGGGCGATTTGAAGTTCTTATTGGTACAATTTTGGATTCACAGTACTTTCTGATTAACTTTTATTCTGATTCTTTGGTGGGACAGGTAAACAAAAAAATTCAATTCAGCTATTTTTTTCTGTTTTTTACTGCTTTCATCATGCAGTATACAAACCACCATGCATAATAAGCATACACACATGGCAGACCTTAGCGCCATGAACTGATCAGCACACACCTAGTGTGGTTTTATTCTTATATATAGCTGTAACACACAGCTGACACCCACAGTAGATTGCACAGGCACAGCTCCTGTGCCCACTAAATCCCTGTGCCGATCAGTCATGGCACTTTGCGCAACCTACATAGCACTAATGGTGTAAAAGTACGGCATTTTGCACCAAGAGGTTAACTATATTTTACTGCACACTATAAATCTTTTCTTATGTATATATTCTATTTATACCTTTGTTGCACAAAAGTATTGTTCTCAGTCACCTCAATCTCCATCTCACCCTAGATTTCTGTTAGACATTGTATCTTAAGTCTGACAACACATTTCCCAAGTGTGCTTGACCCGAAGAGCATGCACTTGTTAAGCAATAATGTTTTATGTTTTCCAAGTCTGTTAATCTCCCTGTGCTGCCCCATTTAAGGAAGACCAGATAGTAGTAACCAAGAAAAATATACAAGACTAATGGAAAAATGTATTGATTAAATGTCAACACTAATAATGTTTCAAATTGCACGCTGATAGACGATGGTATTTTTAAAGGCCATGTATAACTTTGAAATATAAAGATTTTTTTAAAATAAAATTGTGCATCAGTGTGATTTGTTCAACTTTCTAAATATATTTTATTAAAAATTATTTTTACTTTTTGAGATACAGCTGCTTTGTATTCTGTATACAGAGCAGCTGTATTGGGTGCTAAGAACTGACTCCATCAGGTCCGCAGGACTGATGGGTTAAGTGACAGTGGGTTCTGTGTGTCTCTGACAGGCAGGATCCACCTGTAATCGATCACATCTAAGTTATTAACTTAGATGTGATCGATAGCAGCTCGATCCTGTGTGTCAGAGACTCGCAGGACATGCTGACACTGAACCTGTCAGTCCCGCGGACCTGACAGATACAGGATTCAGCGCAAGAGCAGCTGTATACAGAAAGTAAAAAGTAAAAAGGATTTTTAATAAAATGTACTTAGGAAGTTGCACCAATCACACTGATGGAGAATTTATTTAAAAAAAAAAAAAACAACAAAAAAAAAGATGTCAAATGTTTACATATCCTATAATGCTATTTTTCATATTGAAATCCTCATTTAAAAATATATTTATACAAAAAAGGTAAGAACAATAGAATCCAATATTGTCTTACCAAACGTAATACATTTACAGGACAATAAATGTCACTTGAGGGTAAGAACATTTTATATTGCTGCTGCTTTACAGGAGGCCTACAAACAAATGTATAAATATGCTTGGTATGTATATACAATGAAGGAAATAAGTATTTGATCCCTTGCTGATTTTGTAAGTTTGCCCACTGTCAAAGACATAAACAGTCTAGAATTTTTAGGCTAGGTTAATTTTACCAGTGAGAGATAGATTATATAAAAAAAAAAAAGAAAATCACATTGTCAAAATTATATATATTTATTTACATTGTGCACAGAGAAATAAGTATTTGATCCCTTTGGCAAACAAGACTTAATACTTGGTGGAAAAATCCTTATTGGCAAGCACAGCAGTCAGAAATTTTTTGTAGTTGATGATGAGGTTTGCACACATGTTAGATGGAATTTTGGCCCACTCCTCTTTGCAGATAATCTGTAAATCATTAAGATTTCGAGGCTGTCGCATGGCAACTCGGATCTTCAGCTCCCTCCATAAGTTTTCGATGGTATTAAGGTCTGGAGACTTGCTAGGCCACTCCATGACCTTAATGTGCTTCTTTTTGAGCCACTCCTTTGTTGCCTTGGCTGTATGTTTTGGGTCATTGTCGTGCTGGAAGACCCAGCCACGAGCCATTTTTTATGTCCTGGTGGACGGAAGGAGGTTGTCACTCAGGATTTGACGGTACATGGCTCCATCCATTCTCCCATTGATGCGGTGAAGTAGTCCTGTGCCCTTAGCAGAGAAACACCCCCAAAACATAATGTTTCCACCTCCATGCTTGACAGTGGAGACGGTGTTCTTTGGGTCATAGGCAGCATTTCTCTTCCTTCAAACACGGCGAGTTGAGTTAATGCCAAAGAGCTCAATTTTAGTCTCATCTGACCACAGCACCTTCTCCCAATCACTCTCAGAATCATCCAGATGTTCATTTGCAAACTTCAGACGGGCCTGTACATGTGCCTTCTTGAGCAGGGGGACCTTGCGGGCACTGCAGGATTTTAATCCATTACGGCGTAATGTGTTACCAATGGTTTTCTTGGTGACTGTGGTCCCAGCCGCCTTGAGATCATTAACAAGTTCCCTCCGTGTAGTTTTCGGCTGAGCTCTCACCTTCCTCAGGATCAAGGATACCCCACGAGGTGAGAATTTTCATTGAGCCCCAGATCGATGTCGATTGACAGTCATTTTGTATGTCTTCCATTTTCTTACTATTGCACCAACAGTTGTCTCCTTCTCACCCAGCGTATTACTTATGGTTTTGTAGCCCATTCCAGCCTTGTGCAGGTCTGTGATCTTGTCCCTGACATCCTTAGAAAGCTCTTTGGTCTTGCCCATGTTGTAGAGATTAGAGTCAGACTGATTAATTGAGTCTGTGGACAGGAGTCTTTTATACAGGTGACCATGTAAGACAGCTGTCTTTAATGCAGGCACCAAGTTGATTTGGAGCGTGTAACTGGTCTGGAGGAGGCTGAACTCTTAATGGTTGGTAGGGGATCAAATACTTATTTCTCTGTGCACAATGCAAATAAATATATATAATTTTGACAATGTGATTTTTCTTTTTTTTTTTTTCTATAATCTATCTCTCACTGGTAAAATTAACCTAGCCTAAAAATTCTAGACTGTTCATGTCTTTGACAGTGGGCAAACTTACAAAATCAGCAAGGGATCAAATACTTATTTCCTTCACTGTATGTACATTTTTGTAATTTTTTCATTATAGTTAACAATAAAGCATCACTCCAGCATTTTGTTTTTGTTTTGTCTTTTTTGCTCAATTTAAATATGGTATTGTTATTAATAAGTAACATCTATTCCCTTTTTCTCCATGGCAGCCATCTTTGGAGCATAGTCCTCCTCTTCGGCTCTCTGAGGAAGAGCTCCCTAATGTGTCCAAAGGCTGCAACTTGATGTCAAGACAGGGATGAAACCGTTAAGCGGGGAGAGTGGTGTGCAGTGACTAACAAACACTTGCTGACAGCCGGAAGTGGGACACGCCATTAGATGGTCGCCACTTCCTACTACAGAGGCTCGAGGAACTCCCAGAAGTTTGGGACAGGATGAAAACATCGATTTTACAGATGCATAGAAAAAAGATACAAAGGTAATAGGGCATTTGATATATTGGCTCAACAGGTATTTAATGATAACAAAAAATAAAAAGTATCAGAGTTTAAATTATCATTGTTTCAAATGTAAATAGAGTGCTCGCAATATTTGTTTGTCTAAATATTAATAGAATTGGCAATAAAATTGACAATAATTTATGTTTTATTTGCAGTAAGAGGTAGATTGACAATTATTAGTGGATGACTAGGTAATGTAGTCTATTAGTAAAAATGAAACTTTTCTAAAAACTGTCTAAAATTTAAAACTGGCCTTGTTGCTCATAGCAACCAATCAGAATTCAGGTTTAATTTCTTTAACTGCTCTGGAAAAATAAAGATGAGCTTATTGTTTGCTGTGAGAAACAAAGACAGTTTTACTTTTGGGGTCAGTTCACATAGAGGTTTCTGACACGTTTCTTGGCGCGTAAACCTCCTCGTAAAACGCGCCAAAAAACTGCCGAAAATACCTCCCATCGATTTCAATGGGAGGCAGATGCATTTTTTCCCGCGAGTGGAAAAACCGTCTCGTGGGAAAAAGAAGCAACATGCCCTATCTTCGGGCGTTTACATCTCTGACCTCCCATTGACATCAATGGGAGGCAGAGAAAGTGTATTTCGCGGCGTTTTTGCCCATGGGATTTATAGAGTGCTAATATTACGTTTCAATCCTGGGTTTTCATCTCTCTTTTTATACACCCCAAAATCCTATTTGCTTTTGCAGCTACCGCTTGACATTGAGTACTGCTGCTTAGCTTATTTTTTACCAGAATACCCAGGTCCTTCTCCTGTTCCATTATCCCCAGGTTTATTCCATTTAATGTATGTGAATTAATGCTGTTATTGCGTCCAAAATGCATTACTTTACATTTATCAACATTAAATTTCATCTGAAATGTTTTTGCCCATGTTGGCAGCTTATCTAGGTCTTTCTGTAGTATTTTAAAGTCAATGTAATGGTGGGGGTAGGGAAACAGACAAGTGAGCCCTAATCTACACGCCACTCAGTCCCTGCCTACTTTGAACGACCCGCCCTAGGCGACGGGGTACAACTGGGCAATGGTCCCTACACTCAGTAAGAGTAGTTAGTAAGCCAGGGTCATATGAAGCAGGGTCAAATAGTACAGAAGCTGCAGCAGGGCTAGGAAACCAAACAGAAGAATCACAAGCAAGGAGGAACAGGAAAGGCAGGTATAAATAGACAGAGGGCGGGAGCTAGCTCCGTCTGGCAAGGCTGTGATAGGCTCTCCCATTCCTAAGCCTGCCATCCTGAGTGGTGGAAGATGGAGTCAGTCTCACAGACATAGAAGCAGGTGCAGACTGATTACCTATGGGTGTATACACAGAAGCTGTGCCTGGCAGATCCTTAACAGTGCCCCCCCTTTTATGAGGGACCACCGGACCCTTTCTAGATGGACCTGGTTTATTGGGGAAACAAAGGTGGAACCTCCTGACCAATACCCAGCGTGAACATCCCGGGCGGGTACCCAAGTCCTCTCCTCCGGCTGGTATCCTCTCCAATGGACCAGGTACTGGAGGGAGCCTTGGACCATCTTGCTGTCCACAATCTTGGCCACCTCGAATTCTACCCCTTCAGGAGTGAGAATGGGGACCAGAGGTTTCCTCGAGGGAGCCAAGGACGGGGAGCAGCGTTTAAGGAGGGAGGCATGAAACACGTCGTGTACTCGAAAAGATGGGGGCAACTCCAGTCGGAAGGAGACAGGATTGAGGACTTCAATGACCTTGTACGGCCCTATAAACCGGGGAGCAAACTTCTTGGACGGGACTTTAAGGGGCAAGTTCTTAGACGATAGCCACACCAGATCCCCGACCATAAACAAGGGGTTAGCAGAACGTCTTCTATCTGCCTTTTTTTGTATGCTCTGGGACGCCTCTAGGTTCTTCTGAACCTGGGCCCAGACTGTGCACAGTTCCCGATGAACGACCTCTACCTCGGGATTGTTGGAACTACCAGGTGAAACGGAGGAGAACCTTGGATTAAACCCAAAATTACAAAAAAAACAAAATTACAAAAAAAGGGGGAGACCCCTGACGAGTTACTGAACCGGTTATTAATGGAAAATTCGGCGAGGGGAATGAATGAGACCCAATCATATTGACCGTCAGAGATAAAACACCTTAAATATTGTTCTGATTAGTCCTCTCAGTTTGGCCATTAGTTTCAGGATGAAAGGCAGAGGAGAAGTCCAGATCAATCTCAAACTTTTTACAGAAGGCTCTCCAAAACAAAGAAACAAATTATACCCCTCTGTCAGAAACATTATTGACAGGGACCCCATGGAGATGCAGGATGTGTTTGACAAACAAGGTAGCTAACGTCTTAACATTGGGTAGTTTCTTGAGAGGCACAAAGTGGCACATCTTACTGAAGCGGTCTACTACAACCCACACCACCGACTTGCCTTGAGATGTAGGCAAATCGGTGATAAAATCCATGGAGATATGGGTCCAAGGTCTCTGGGGAATGGGCAAAGAACGTAGTAAGCCCGCTGGTCGGGACCTGGGAGTCTTGGACCTAGCACAAACCTCACAAGCGGCGACGTAGGCCTTAACGTCTTTAGGCAACCCAGGCCACCAATAGTTTCTGGCAATGAGGTGTTTGGTACCCAGGATGCCTGGATGACCAGATAGTGCGGAGTCATGATTTTCCCTAAGTACCCTTAGCCGGAATTGCAGGAGAACAAACAGCTTTTTCTCAGGAAGGTTCCCGGGAGCTGAACCTTGATCAGCAGCAATATCAGAGACAAAATCAGAATCAATAGAGGAAATTAATATACCTGGAGGCAAACTACAAGCAGGATCTTCCTCCGAAGGAGTGCTGGCCATGAAACTACGCGACAGTGCATCAGCCTTAATATTTTTAGACCCAGCACTATAGGTAACCAAAAAGTTGAATCTGGTAAAAAATAACGCCCATCGAGCTTGTCTCGGGTTTAGCCTCCGGGCAGATTCTAGGAAAACCAGATTCTTGTGGTCGGTAAGGACCGTTACCTGGTGCCTAGCCCCCTCCAGGAAGTGGCGCCACTCTTCAAATGCCCATTTAATGGCTAAGAGTTCGTGGCTGCCAATATCATAGTTACTCTCAGTGGGCGAAAACTTCCTGGAGAAGTAGGCACAGGGACGGAGATGGGTGAGGGAACTGGTACCCTGGGACAAGACAGCCCCCACTCCCACCTCGGATGCGTCAACCTCGATGACAAATGGCTCCATTTGGTTGGGCTGAACCAGCACCGGGGCCGAGATAAAGCACTTCTTAAGGACCTCAAACGCCTGGACAGCCTCAGGAGGCCAGTGGAGGAGATCAGCACCTTTGCGAGTGAGGTCCTTAAGAGGCTTAGCGATGACCGAGAAGTTAGCAATAAATCTCCTGTAATAATTAGCGAACCCCAAGAAGCACTGTAACGCCTTCAGGGAGGCAGGTTGGACCCATTCCGCCACAGCCTGGACCTTGGCGGGGTCCATGCGGAATTCATGAGGAGTGAGGATTTGACCCAAAAATGGTATCTCCTGCACCCTAAACACACATTTTTTGGTCTTCGCAAACAGTTTGTTTTCCCGAAGGACCTGGAGCACCTTCCTGACATGCTCAATGTGAGAGGACCAGTCCTTGGAAAACACAAGTATGTCATCAAGGTACACTACAAGAAATACCCCCAGGTAATCTCTTAAAATCTAATTTATGAAATTCTGGAAGACCGCGGAGCATTACACAACCCAAAGGGGATGACGAGGTATTCGAAATGACCTTCGGGCGTGTTAAACGCAGTCTTCCACTCATCCCCCTCTTTGATGCGGATAAGGTTATACGCCCCCCGTAGATCAAACTTAGAGAACCATTGGGCCCCCTGAACCTGATTAAAGAGATCAGGAATCAAAGGAAGGGGATACTGTTTCCTTACAGTGACCTTATTCAAGTTACGGTAGTCAATGCATGGCCTAAGACCACCATCCTTCTTCCCTACGAAGAAGAGGCCAGCACCTACCGGAGTAGTAGAGGGGCGAATGTAACCCTTGGCCAGGCATTCCTGGATATACTCTCTCATGGCTTCACGTTCGGGACAAGAGAGATTAAATATCCTACCCTTAGGGAGCTTAGCTCCTGGTACCAAATCGATGGCGCAATCGTATTCTCTATGAGGAGGTAACACCTCGGAGGCCTCCTTAGAGAAAACATCAGTGAAGTCCTGAACAAACTCAGGTAGCGTGTTCACCTCCTCAGGGGGAGAAATAGAATTAACAGAAAAACCTGACGTCAAGCATTCATTACCCCATTTGGTAAGCTCCCCAGTATTCCAGTCAAACGTGGGATTATGCAACTGCAACCAGGGAAGGCCTAAAACCAAATCGGACGATAATCCCTGCATCAACAGTACAGAGCACTGCTCCAAATGCATGGAGCCAACAAGGAGTTCAAAAACAGGGGTATGCTGTGTAAAATAACCATTAGCAAGAGGAGTGGAGTCGATACCCACTACCGGGACAGGTTTAGGCAAATCAAACAAAGGCATAGCTAGAGACATAGCAAATTCCACAGACATGATATTAGCAGAAGACCCTGAATCCACGAAGGCACTGCCGGTAGCAGACCTACCACTAAAAGAGACCTGAAAGGGAAGCAAGATTTTATTACGTTTCATATTTACGGGAAATACCTGTGCGCCCAAGTGACCTCCCCGATGATCATTTAGGCGCGGAAGTTTTCCGGCTGCTTATTCTTACGCCTAGGACAGGTGTTCACTTGATGCTTGTCATCCCCACAATAGAAGCAGAGACCATTCTTCCTGCGGAACTCTCTACGTTATCGGGGGGACACGAAGGCCCCGAGTTGCATAGGTACCTCCGAGTCTTCCGTGGAAGAGCGAAGCAACGGAACCTCGGGAGGCATCATGGGGGAGTCAGAGGGGAAAACACAAAAACGTTCAAGTTGTCGTTCCCTGAGACGTCGGTCAAGTCGTACCGCTAAAGCCATAACCTGATCTAGGGAGTCAGAAGAGGGATAGCTAACTAGCAGGTCTTTCAGGGCGTTCGACAGACCCAATCTAAACTGGCACCTTAAGGCAGGGTCATTCCACCGAGAAGCTACGCACCACTTCCTAAAGTCAGAACAATACTCCTCCACAGGTCTCTTACCCTGACGTAAGGTCACCAGCTGACTCTCAGCAAAGGCAGTCCTGTCAGTCTCGTCATAAATGAGTCCGAGAGCAGAAAAGAAAAGATCAATGGAGGAAAGTTCAGGGGCGTCAGGGGCCAAGGAGAAGGCCCATTCTTGGGGCCCTTCCTGGAGCCGGGACATAATTATACCCACCCGCTGGCTCTTAGAACCTGAGGAGTGGGGCTTTAAGCGAAAATAGAGCCTACAACTCTCCCGAAAGGAGAAAAAAGTCTTCCGGTCCTCTGAGAACCGGTCAGGCAACTTGAGGTGGGGTTCAAGAGGTGAGGTGAGGGGCACTACCATGGTAGCATCAGGCTGGTTGACCCTCTCAGCCAGGGCCTGAACCTGTAGGGAGAGACCCTGCATTTGCTGGGCCAGGGTCTCAAGGGGCTCCATAGCGGTGTCAGGGACCAGGGTAGACTAGGTATATGGGCTTGTGATTATGTAATGATGGGGGTAATGAAACAGACAAGTGAGCCCTAATCTACCCGCCACTCAGTCCCTGCCTACTTGCAACGACCCGCCCTAGGCGACAGGGTACAACTGGGCGACGGTCTTTACGCTCAGTAAGTGCACGACAGACAAACAGACAAGGGTACACAGAAGCAAAGGGAAATGGGGCAGTTGCCCACGGCAACACCGTGAACAACAAGAGTGGTGAACGAGTCGAGTCAAACCAGGAGTGTACGAGGTACAAAACACAGAGCAGGAGAGTAGTGAACCAGTTGAGTCAAACCAGGAGTGTACGAGGTACCAAACGCAGAGCAGGAGAGTAGTTAGTAAGCCAGGGTCATATGAAGCAGGGTCAAATAGTACAGAAGCTGCAGCAGGGCTAGGAAGCCAAACAGAAGAATCACAAGCAAGGAGGAACAGGAAAGGCAGGTATAAATAGACAGAGGGCGGGAGCTAGCTCCGTCTGGCCAGGCTGTGATAGGCTCTCCCATTCCTAAGCCTGCCATCCTGAGTGGTGGAAGATGGAGTCAGTCTCACAGACATAGAAGCAGGTGCAGACTGCTTACCTATGGGTGTATACACAGAAGCTGTGCCTGGCAGATCCTTAACAGTCAAGCTGAGTTTTAAGTATCCTAAAAAGTTTTGTATCGTCAGCAAAAACCTGACACCTTGCTATCAATCCCATCCACAAGGTCATTAACTGGTTCCCGACCGCTGGCTGTGTTTTTACGGCCAGCGGTCAGGGTGCTTAAAACCCAAGCCATATACTTTTTATGGCTCGGGTTTTAACTTGCTGCCCGAGCGATCGGGCAGCTTAATGTCGGGTCTCCGGCTGTCAGTGACTGCCGGGGACCCTGAGGAGAGGTTAAAGCAGCTTTCGCTGCTTCTGTCTTCTACGATCTCTCGCTCAATGAACGCTGTGAACAGGAATAGAGGCAGCGGCCGCGCCACTGTCTCTATTGCTCCCGGTGTTCATGTGACTGGTCACATGATCGCCGGATGCCGTTAGTGACAGACTGCTGCTGGGTCTTACTAGACCCAGCACAGTCCTATTAGTGACAATCATCACTATGAGAGGGCTGATTTCCCCTGTAACTGGGGCTGCGGTGCATCTCCATTCGCTAAGTTTCCGTTTTTTTTAAAGAAAACAAAAGTGCAGTCTGCAGAGCTTTTTTTTCCGTTCAAAAGAACGGAAACCTAGTGAACGGAGACCAACGGAAAGCAACTGATACAAAAGAATTACCATTGAAAGCAATGGTAATTCTAATGGAGCCGTTGCTTTCCGTTTAACGTATCGATCCCCTCTTCCTCGGACGGAAGAGAGATAAACGTATATTAATGCTAGTGTGAACAAAGCCTAAAACAACTAAGATATTGATAATATTAAAAAAAAAAAAAACGACCCTTTGAACCAGAAACCTTCCATATGTAAGGCAGACAAGCTGACCACTACACTATAGAAGCCATCATATTTACTACCTGCAAAACAGTAGTAGTTGAGGGATTATTCAAGAACGACAGGCACTAGCTCAATCTATACTGCCGGCAACGTCTGTTTGTCTGCTGCGTGTGGGTGGTGACTGGTCAGAGACTCACAGTCAGACTGGCTGCCGCATGCAGTGTGCACTGGGAGTGACTGTGAGACTCACCAGTCACAGCCCCGCTTGTAGCTTTCCCAGGCTAATTAAGCACAGGAAAGCTACAAGCGGGACTGTGACTGGTGAGTCGGACTCTCAATCCACCTGCAAAGTAGCACTGTGCCCGGGGAGCCCTCGGCGAGTGCAGGAGCTCCCTCTGCTCCTCCGCTATGAACCAATTCTGAGTGGAATCGACGGTCATACCGTTTGCAATGCTGTGACCGGGGATTCCGCTTCAGCAGTTTTCCCTGATGTCACTGTCCATATATGGACAGAGGCATCAAGCAGCGCTCCAGGAGCAAAATCCCCGGCCCCACGAGGATTCCGCTCCCTCAGGGAGCTACAGTGGCGCTATCTATACTGGAAAGGGGGGGGGGTTGCTATCTACAGGGGGGCTGTGGGCTGTGTGGCACTACCTACAAAAAAAACAAAAAAAGGACAACTGTGCAGGAGCACACAAAATACCCAGCTTTCTTCGGTATAAAAAAAAGTATGGAAATGGCACTACCAACCGGGAAGCTGTGGGCTGTGTGGCACTACCAACCAGGGGGCTGTGTGGTACTACCTACCAGGGGGCTGTGGGCTGTGTGGCTCTACCAATCAGGGGGCTGTGTGGCACTACCAACCAGGGGGCTGTGGGCTGTGTGACACTACCAACCAGGGGCCTTTGGGGCACTACCAACCAGGGGGCTGTGGGGCACTACCAACCAGTGGGCTGTGTGGCACTATCAACCAGGAGGCTGTGGGGTACTACCAACCAGGGGCCGTGGGACACTACCAACCAGGGGGCTGTGTGGCACTCCCTACCAGGAGGCTGTGGGCTGTGTGGCACTCCCTACCAGGGGTCTTTGCGACACTTCCTACCAGGGGGCTGTGCGGCACTCCCTACAGGGGGCTGTGCGGCACAACCTACAGGTGCTGCCTCAAGTCCGAAAAGGTTGGGAAACTCTGTACTAGGCTACAGGGTCCTGTCATGATGCAGCTCAGTTTGTCGTGGGAATAGGGCCTAGGTGAGCACAATTATTTTTTTTTTTTTGGGGGGCACTGTCTACAAGGGGGAGGTGCGGGGACTGTATGGTACTGTCTACAAGGGGGAGGTGGGGGACTGTATGGCACTGTCTACAAGGGGGAGGTGTGGGGGCTGTATGGCACGATCTACAAAAAGGAGGTGGGGGATTATGGCACTGTCTACAGGGAGGTTGTATGGCAAAATCTACAAGGGGGCACTATACTGTGTGGGGGCCACTAAGCGGACATTATACTGTGTAGGGGTACTACAGATGGCATAATAAAGTGGGCACAATTAGAGGACAAAATACTGTGTCCTTAAAGGGGCTGTAATATATTATATTATTAAATATTATTATTATACTGTGTGGGGGCACTAATGGGGCATTATCATTTTTTTATGGGGCATTTTTTTTTAATGATGGGGTGGGACACCGAAAGATAATTTCGCACAGGGCGCCATGTATCCTAGGGCCGGCCCTGAACGTTTCAGGCAACATTGATATCAATGGTGACTGAAACATTGGTAATGGTTTCCGTTCGTCACCATTCCGGCAAGTTTCCGTTTTACAGAATCAATAGCGCAGTCGACTGAAACATCAGCTGTGGTTTCAGTTTGACTTTCCGTTGCGGGGTTCACCCGACGGGAACCTCTGACGGACCCCGGAACGGAAAGCGAACGGTGATGTGAACAGGCCCTTACTTTAATCGTTTTTTAATTAAACTTCAGTTGTGCCCGTTCTCTTCTTTTTTCTATCCCACTTGTGTGATCACTTATAAAAGGTGTTAGTTATGCTCTTTATTATCACTGAGGCCCCATGCACATGACCGTGCCCGTAATCGCAATCTGTGATTACGGGCACGGCCGGCCACGGACGTCTGCGGACAGTCATCCGCATTTGCAGACCGTGCTCCCATTATAAAGTATAGGACCATGGCCCATAAAATAAAAAAATAGGACATGTCCTATTTTTTACGGAAGGTTTCTATGGCCATAGAAATGAATGAGTCCGTAATTACGGATGAAATCTACGATTGTGTGCATGGGGCCTTACTCTTGATTTTGTAATGTGTCCGTAAAACTTTTGGTCTGTCCATGATTTTTAGCTCAGTTGTCCAGAAATTTCTGAAGTGGAGTTGGCAACGATGCCGGGTAGTCTTCGGTGAGCGGAGGAGCTCCCTCTGCTCTGAACTAATTCTAAAGCAGGGAGCTGATAGTTTCCTGTTTCAGAATTAGTGGCTACTCCTTGAGCGGAATCCCTGTTGCCGATGATCTGGACATTGACATCAGTGGCTCCTCCTGGAGCAGAATCCCCGGCCAGAGTTGGCAAAGGGGATTCGCTCAAGGAGTATCCACTGATGTCACTGTCCATATATGTTATACAGCATGTGAGAATCTATGTGGGCATTATACTGTATGGGGGCATTTGTGTTGGCCTTATACTGTATGGGGGCATTATACTGTATGGTGGCAGCAAGATGGCAATATACTGTGGCACTACCTACATGAGCTCTGTGTCACTATCTACAAGGGCACTGGAACTAGGGGCAGCTAAGGGGGCATTATACTGTATAAGGCAGCTATGGGGGCATTATGCTGTAAGGGGGAAGCTATGGGGGCGTTATGCTGTATCGGGAAATTTGTTTGGGCATTATACTGCATAGGAGCATCTGTATGGGCATTATACTGCATGGGAGAATATGTGTGGGCTTTATACTGTATGGGGCCATCTGTGTTGGTTTTATACTGTATGGGTGCATCTATGGGGCATTATACTGTATGGTGGCAGCTAGTGGGCATTATACTGTGTAGGGGCAGCTATTTGGGAGAGTGATACTGTGTGAGCTGAATTGGGTGTGTATGGGCGGGGATTGGGTGGGATTAGAGGCGTGGTTTAAAAGAAAAAAAATTGTCCCTCTTTGTGATACTTGAAAGTTGGGAGGTATGTGTATGTGCATATAATTATTCACATCTCCCTTCCAGCCACTTTTTTTCCCCTTCTCTCTCAATCACCTGTGAGTGAGTGACACTTTCGCACTATCAATTTTTATGGCAGGAGAATTAGGTATGCATAAAATTGTGATCCATAGGAGTCATTGAGTACCCGCACACCCTAAGAATGAGGGCTCCTATTCTCGGCAGAGAGATGGCCAGCTATGAGCCTTTAACCCCTTCCCGCTCCTTGACGTACTATTACGTCATGGCAGCTGTATCGTTCGCGCTCCATGCCGTAATAGTACGTCTCGGGAGTAACGGCCGTTTCGGCCGTCCTCCCGACACATACAGGAGCTGTGACGCTGCTGTCTTGTTCAGCAGCTGTCACAGCTCCTACAGCGGGGACCGATCGCTGTGTCCCCGCTGATTAACCCCTTAAAAGCCGCGTTCTATAGAGATCGCGGCTTTTTAGGGGTTAAGCTGCCATCGCCGGCCTGCTACGCGATAGCGGCCGGCGATGGTGACTATGGCAACCGGACACCAAACAATGGCGTCCGGCTATGCCATAGACGGAAGCCTAGTGGGTCCTGACAACGTCAGGACCCACTATGCTTGCTGTCAGTGAGTAGCTGACAGTTCTAATACACTGCACTACGCATGTAGTGCAGTGTATTAGAATAGCGATCAGGGCCTCCTGCCCTCATGTCCCCTAGTGGGACAAAGTAATAAAGTAAAAAAAAAGTTAAAAAAAGATGTGTAAAAATAAGAAAATAAAAGTTTTAAAAGTAATAAAAGTAAAAGTCCCACTTTTTCCCTTATCAGGCCTTTATTATTAATAAAAATATATAAACAAACAAATAAACTATACATAATTGGTATCGCCGCGTCCGTAACGGCCTGAACTACAAAATTATTTTGTTATTTATCCCGCACGGTGAACGCCGTAAAAAAAAATATTAATAAACCGTACCACAATCACAATTGTTTGGTCACTTCACCTCCCAAAAAATGGAATAAAAAGAGATCAAAAAGTCGCATGTACCTAAAAATGGTCCTGATTGAAACTACAGTTCGTTACGCAAAAAATAAGTCCTCGCACGGCTTTATTGATTGAAAAATAAAAACGTTATGGCTCTTAGAATAAGGTAACACAAAAAGTGAATGATTGTTTACAAAACGTATTTTATTGTGCAAACGCCATAAGACATAAAAAAAAACTATAAACATCTGGTATCGCCGTGATCGTATCGCCCCGCAGAATAAAGTTAATATATCATTTATAGCGCACGGTGAACGCTGTAAAAAAAAAAGTATACAAAAACAATAGTAGAATTGCTGTTTATTAGTCACCACGCCACCTAAAAATGGAATAAAAACTGATCAAAAAGCCGCATGCACCCCATGAAAACTACAATGGATTCCTCAAGGGGTCTAGTTTCCAAATTGGGGTCACTTTTGGGGGGTTTCCAATGTTTTGGCACCACAAGACCTCTTCAAACCGGACATGGTGCCTAATAAAAAAGAGGGCTCAAAATCCGCTAGGTGCTCCTTTGCTTCGGAGGCCGGTGCTTCAGTCCATTACCGCCCGAGGGCCACATGTGGGATATTTCTCTAAACTGCAGAATCTGGGCAATAAGTATTGAGTTGCGTTTCTCTGATAAATCCTTTTGTGTTATAAAAAAAATGGTATAAAAAGAGTAAATGTCACCTCTACTTTGCTCTAAATTTCTGTGAAACACCTAAAGGGTTCATAAACTTTCTAAATGCTGTTGTGAATACTTTGAGGGGTCTAGTTTCTAAAATGGGGTGTTTGATAGGGGTTTCTAATATATGGGCCCCTCAAAGCAACTTCAGAAATGAACTGGAACCTAAAAAAATAAATAAATGAGGCAATACTTCGCTTCTTACATTATACTGATAATGAGCCGTGCCCACTCCGAGATGACCCCAGTTTTGACCGTTTGTATAAACGGAGACCCCTATTAGACCGTTCCAGTGCCCGGTTTTCCCAAGCATACACCCCCGAGAAGTGTTTTTCTATTGATGAGTCCCTGGTACATTTTAAAGGGAGGGTTCAATTCCGCCAGTACCTGCCAGGTAAGAGGGCAAGGTATGGCGTGAAGATGTATAAGCTGCGAGAGTGCATCAGGGTATACCTACAGATTTAGGATATATGAAGGAAAGGCCACCCCCAAACCAGACTGCATCCTGGACTACAATAGGTACATGGGAGGGATGGACTTGTCAAATCAAGTCCTGAAGCCCTACAGCGCCATGCGGTGAGGTATAAGAAGCTGGCCGGGCACATCATACAGATGGCTTTGTACAATGCGTATGTGCTACGTCGATGTGCAGGCCAGAGGGGAACTTTCCTGGAATTTCAAGATCTAATCTTTAGGGACCAGGAAGGGGGGGCGCATCGTACCAGGGCAACACTTTCCAGGAGAAGGTCCCCAAACCGGTGGAAAGGGAAAGAGTCAAAAGAGGTGCAGAGTCTGCTATAAGAGGGGGATAAGGAAGAACACAATATACCAATGTGACACGTGTCCCGAAAAACCAGGGCTCTGTATAAAAGATTGTTTTAAAATGTATCATACATCCCTTGATTTTCAATTTACCCTGATGCACTCCGCACAGCTTACCCCCCTCATCTTTCCCTTCTGAGCCCTGCCGTATGCCCAGGCAGCTGATAACAGCCACATGTAGGGTATTGTCGTACCCAGGAGAACCCACATTACAATTTAAGGGGTGTATATCTCCGGTGGCGCATGCTGGGCACACTATATTGGACACTGAAATGGCATATACATATATAAAATTGCAAATCTCACACTGCACCATCTGCTGCGCATTATCTTTTACACAGTACCTGTGGGGTCAAAATGCTCACTACACCTCTAGATGAATGTCTTAAGGGGTGTAGTTTTTAAAATGGGGTCACTTCTCGGGGGTTTCAACTGTACTGGTACCTCAGGGGCTTCTGCACACATGACTTAGCACCAGAAAAGCTCCAGTAGGCCAAATGGTGGTCCTTTCCTTCTGAGCCCTCCCATGGGCCCAAAGGGCAGTTTATCACCACAAATGGGGTATTGCCGCACTAAGGACAAATTGGGCAACAAAATGGGGTATTTTGTTCCCTGTGAAAATAAGAAATTTTGATCAAAAATGACATCTTATTGGAAAAAATATCATTTTTTTCATTTCACAGCCCAATTCAAATAGGTGCTGTGAAAAAACTGTGCGGTCAAAATGATAACAAAAACCATAAATGAATTCCTTGAGGGGTGTAGTTTCCAAAATGGGGTCACTTCTGGTGGGTTTCCATTGCTTTGATACCTCTGGGGCTCTGCAAATGCAACATGGCACCCGAAAACCAATCCAGCAAAATCTGGACTCCAACAAACACATAGCGCTCCTTTCCGTCTGAGCCCTCCCATGGGCCCAAACGGCAGTTTATCACCACAAATGGGGTATTGCCGCACTAAGGACAAATTGGGCAACAAAATGGGGTATGTTGTTCCCTGTGAAAATAAGAAATTTTGATCAAAAATGACATCTTATTGGAAAAAATATCATTTTTTTCATTTCACAGCCCAATTCAAATAGGTGCTGTGAAAAAACTGTGCGGTCAAAATGATAACAAAAACCATAAATGAATTCCTTGAGGGGTGTAGTTTCCAAAATGGGGTCACTTCTGGTGGGTTTCCATTGCTTTGATACCTCTGGGGCTCTGCAAATGCAACATGGCACCCGAAAACCAATCCAGCAAAATCTGGACTCCAACAAACACATAGCGCTCCTTTCCGTCTGAGCCCTCCCATGGGCCCAAACGGCAGTTTATCACCACAAATGGGGTATTGCCGCACTAAGGACAAATTGGGCAACAAAATGGGGTATGTTGTTCCCTGTGAAAATAAGAAATTTTGATCAAAAATGACATCTTATTGGAAAAAATATAATTTTTTTCATTTCACAGCCCAATTCAAATAGGTGCTGTGAAAAACCTGTGCGGTCAAAATGATAACAAAAACCATAAATGAATTCCTTGAGGGGTGTAGTTTCCAAAATGGGGTCACTTCTGGTGGGTTTCCATTGCTTTGATACCTCTGGGGCTCTGCAAATGCGACATGGCACCCGAAAACCAATCCAGCAAAATCTGGACTCCAACAAACACATAGCGCTCCTTTCCTTCTGAGCCCTCCCATGGGCCCAAACGGCAGTTTATCACCACAAATGGGGTATTGCCGCACTAAGGACAAATTGGGCAACAAAATGGGGTATGTTGTTCCCTGTGAAAATAAGAAAATTTGATCAAAAATGACATTTTATTGGAAAAAATATCATTTTTTTCATTTCACAGCCCAATTCAAATAGGTGCTGTGAAAAAACTGTGCGGTCAAAATGATAACAAAAACCATAAATGAATTCCTTGAGGGGTGTAATTTCCAAAATGGGGTCACTTCTGGTGGGTTTCCATTGTTTTGATACCTCAACGCCTCTTCAAACCTGGCATGCTGCCTAAAATATATTCTAATAAAAAAGAGGCCTCAAAATGCACTAGGTGCTTCTTTGCTTCTAGGGCTTGTGTTTTAGTCCACGAGCGCAGTAGGGCCACATGTGGGACATTTCTAAAAACTGCAGAATCTGGACAATACATATTTAGTAGTGTTTCTCTGGTAAAACCTTCTCTGTTACTAAAAAAAAATTGAATAAAATTGAAATTCAGCAGAAAAAATGAAATTTGCAAATTTAATTTCCACTTTGCTTTAATTCCTGTGAAATGCCTGAAGGGTTAAAAAACTTTCTATATGCTGTTTTGAATACTTTGAGGGGTCTAGTTTTTAAAATGGGGTGTTTTATGGGGGTTTCTAACACATAGTCCCCTCAAATCCACTTCAGAACTGAACTGGCACCTTCAAAAAAAGGCTTTTGAAATTTTCTTAAGAATATGAGAAATTGCTGTTTATGTTCTAAGCCTTGTAACGTCCAAGAAAAATAAAAGAATGTTCAAAAAACGATGCCAATGAAAAGTAGACATATGGGAAATGTGAACTAGTAACTATTTTGGGTGGTATAACCGTCTGTTTTTCAAGCAGATGCATTTAAATTCTGAAAAATGCTATTTTTTGTAAATTTTCTCTAAATTTTGCAATTTTTCACAAATAAAGACTGAATATATCGACCAAATTTTACCACGAACATGAAGCCCAAAGTGTCACGAGAAAACAATCTCAGAATCGCTTGGATAGGTTTAAGCATTCCGACGTTATTACCACATAAAGTGAAATATGTCAGATTTGAAAAATGGGCTCTGAGCCTTAAGGCCCAAACTAGGCTGCGTCCTTAAGGGGTTAACCCCTGAGTGACCAGCCTTTTTAAGGTCTTAATGACCAAGCATTTTTCCATCGTCTCATTCAAAGAGCTATAACTTTTTTATTTTTGCATCTACATAGTTGTATAAGGTCTTGTTTTTTGTGGGACAAGTTGTATTTTTTAATAGCGTCATTTTGGGGTACTTATAATTTATTGATTAACTTTTATTATCTTTTTTTGGGCTGGGTAGAGAAAAATGAGCAATTTCGCCACTCATTTTTGCATCCTAAATTTACGCTGTTTACTGTGTGATATAAATAACACAATAATTGTATTCAGCGGGTTGGTATGATTGTAACGATAACAAATTTATATAGATTTTGTATGTTTTACTACTTTTACACAGTAAAAACACTTTTTTTCAAAATATTTGTTTTTGTATCTCCATATTTGAAGAGCCATAACTTTTTTATTTTTCTGTCAATGCAGCTGTTTGAGGGCTTTTTGTTTTGCAGGTCGTCTTGTAGTTTTTATTGGTACTATTTTGGAGTACATGCGACTTTTTGATCACTTTTTATCAACATTTTTTGAAGGCAGGATGAAAAGAAAACAGAAATTTGGGCATTATTTTTTATTTTATTTTTTACGGCGTTCGCCATGCGGGTTATATAATGTAATAATGTTATATTTGGGATCCGTATGGACGTGGCAATACCAAATATGTGTAACTTTTGTACTTTGTTTTGTTTTTTTTAATAATAAATCATTTTGTAAGGGGAAAAGTGGGTTTTTCAATAAATTTGTTAAACTTTTTTTTTTACTTTTTAGCTTGTCCCACTAGGGGACTTCACTATGCGATCATCCAATCGCTTTTATAATACACTGCAATACTTCTGTATTGCAGTGTATTACTGCCTGTCTGTGTAAAACTGACAGGCATATGCTAGGCCATGCCTTAGATGCGGTGCTTGCTATTGAGCACCACATCTGAGGGGTTAAACGGACGAGATCGATACTGATATCGATTAGCCAGTTTGAGCAGGGCTGCTCCCAGCCCTCAGCTACCTCTGGTAACGGAGAGCAGGGAGATTTAACGGCAACCTGCTCTGTTTATTTACATCCGATGTAGCGCCGTGAAAAGTCATATGCTTCAGAATAAAACCCATTAGTGGCCGCTGTGAAAAGGCGTATTGGTGGTCACTAATGCGTTAAATTATCTAGAGCAGACATTGCTTGGAGTTAGTGCTGCAGAAAAGTCTATATCAGGCACTGCATGTCATCAAATGTACTGTTTGTACTGTACTGTTTGAGTGCATGAAGCATGTTTGTACTTACACTAGTCATTCTTGAGACAAACATGACTTACTGGGCTGACAGGAATCAGTAGGGTTAGGCGGGATTCACACGACCGGGTCGTTCCCGAGCCCGAGTGTCGGCCGGTAAAATCGGCCATTTTGCCCGGCCGGTTTGCATTTAGTTTTGCATCCGTGCCGGGCCGGGCAGATCCGGACAGTGACATCAGCGGCAACTCCTGAAGGGGAATCCCCATGTGTTCGGGGATTCCGCTTCAGGAGTTTCCCCTGATGCCACTGCCCAGATATGGACAGAGACATCAAGCGCTCTGTCCAGGAGCGGAATCCCCGAAAACACGGGGATTCCACTCCTTCAAGGAGCTAAAGTGCGGCTAGCACATAGCAGAGCGGGGAGATACCTCCCTGCTCTGCTATAGTGGCGTCGCTACAGTAGTAGCAGCCGCAGCTGCAGCTGCTAGCGGCGCCATCGAAGGTGTCGCCGGGCTAGGGTGCTTTTCAAGCAGGGGAAGGGAGCCAGCGCAGCGCTCCCTTCCACCTGCTGTACACCCCGGCCCTGCCACACCGTGTACAGCGACACCATTCGTCAGAATGGCATCAACTCCTCCTCCTCACATGCACTCTGCGCTGTGAGGAGGAGGAGATAGAGCGCAGGCTCCGGAAAACCCGGCCATCACTCGGGACACATCCCGGTGATGGCCGTGTATTACCCGGCCCCATAGACTTCTATGGAAGCCGGGCGGCCGGGTACCCGGGCAAAGATAGAGCTTGCCCTATTTTTTGACGGCCGGTTTTTCCGGCCGTCAAAAAATCGGTCGTGTGAATAGCCCCATTAGGGGTCTATTATTCCTAATGCAGCCGGGTGCCGGCCGATTTATGAACGGCCGGCACCCGGCCGGGAAACCCTGCCGTGTGAATGAGGCCTTAAGCAAGTTTCCATCTGTCCATCCCCCAGGTTAACTAGATGTCCCCTGGTCCCCAGCTAATTGACATACCAATGAATTGATAGTGAGTAAAAATAAAAAGAAAAAAGCGTCAAAATCCACATGCATTAATAGCATTTCTCCAAACAATTTACTACTGTAAATTGAAAAAAAGTCCCCGTAAATTTAACCAGAAGAAGGTGTGATGGTATGTGAAGTGAAGTTACTCTACCATACTCCTTTATCATCGAAGTAAGTTTCCATAATACAACATACTGTTCAAAATTTGCTAAATATTAACCAAATTAATCTGTCCATTTTCTACATATGTTCCCCTTTCACAAAAGAAGTAATCCTTCAGTAGAGCCACAACTGTATGAGCTTTTGTCAGGTAGCTTTCTATTCACAGTTTGGTCATGCAGTAGAGTGTGTTATGTTGGTTTAGGTCCATATATGATTTGTAGAGATGACTCTATAGATTGTATCGTCATTTTACACATGAAATTTTTAATATGATGGTCAGATTATTATTGTATTATAGTCCTATGGGACATCGAGGGATTTAGGCAGGTTAAGTGTAGATCCTGTTTATATATACCTGATTATCCAACACCCTGTTGAGACTTATATTAATGGTTGTGAAATCAGCATAACAGTGGACCAGAGTAAACACTCCTTAGCATATACGCATGATAGGAGAGTAAATGGCATCTTTGTGTAGCTGGATGTACCATTGAGTGTAGACTATTGTCCAACATGATGCTTAATCTCTATGCCTTTATAATCAGTATAGTACTGGGCTGGAGTCAAAACTCATCAGTAAATACATATATATGACATAATATGAGACCTTATTGTATGAATCAATATTTTTCCCTCGTCTCCCCCACTGTATTCTACGGAACTTGCTGAATATATCTTCTGAATAGTAATGGTAGTATGTAATAGGAACAAACACGTTGCTTTATTGTTAGATTAGTACCCAGGCTGCTGTCCGAGATTGTTACCGGGGCAACAGCCAAGTCTCTCGCGATGGTACTATGACACGCGCCGAGCCTGCAATCCCATTGGCTGAGACAAAGAGGTGGAAGGAAGTCCTTGCGCGCGTCACTCTAGAGGGCCTTTAAAAGCTTGGCGTCCTCGCCGCCACGCAGGGGTGGGATTCAAATTTTTAACAACAGGTTCCCTGTTTTGCGGACAAAGGCATACGCGCCACGGGGGTGGGGGGGGTGGTCACAGTGTTTTGCAGTGTATCGCGCCATTGAAAATGATTCCAATAATAAAATAAAACAATTACGATATTCCAAATACCCCCTACATTAAAGTGGACTCTAAATAAAGAAATTCCCTGTCCAGATTGCTTTAGTTTGGATTGCCGCACTAGGTAGGTATATAATTACATAAGCGTACAGACTGACCCACACATTATATTAAACTCACCCATTACGTATAGGCCTAATTGCGCACATTCAATATCCTAAGTGTGCTCAGCCCATTTAGTTAGGCTGTGCACATGAAAAGGATGGAGCTTTGTTCTGGTTCTGTATTTAAGTACAGAGCTTTGTTCTGGTGCTGTATTTGTGTACTGAATTTGGTTCTGGAGTTGTATATATGTATTGAGTTTGGTTCTGTTGCTGTATATATGTACTGAGCTTTGTTCTGGTGTTGCATATCTGTACTGAGCGTGGTTCTGGTGCTGTATATATGTACTGAGTGTAACGTCCGTGGTCGCTGAGCACAAACTTCTTCCATCCATTCAACGCCCTTCTCTCCAGAGATGTCTGCACATACGGCCGTCCTGTTCCACAGTGACCACCAGGGTGCGCTCGCAAGCTCAGTCCAGACTTAAGAAGCCAAAGTGCACACAGGTGGGAGATTGAGCTGATTGCTCCCAGAGCACCCTGGGCTATAAGAAGGGCTGTTCCCCTCCCTGCAATGCCTGAGCGTTGTTTGTCGTATCCAAAATTTGTCTATGCAAATGGTCTCCTAGTGTTTTCCAGTTCCCAGTGTTACCTATATCCTGTGCTATCCTGGTCAAGTGTCGTGCTGAGCTGTAGTCGTGTTATGCTGTATTCCATGGTACACTATACAACTATAGACTGTGACCTGTGCCCTGTTGGCCAGCTGCCATACCGTCAAGGCGGTACGGCCCAGTGGGTCCACAAACCCAACGTGACACTGAGTTTTGTACTGGTGTTGTATATATGTACTGAGCTTTGTTCTGATGTTGCATATATGTACTGAGCTTGGTTCTGGTGCTGTATTTATGTACTAAGCTTTGTTGTGGTGCTGTATTTATGTACTGAGCTTGGTTCTGGAGTTGTGTATATGTACTGAGCTTGGTTCTGGAGTTGTATATATGTACTGAGCTTGGTTCTGATGTTGTATATATGTACTGAGCTTGGGTCTGATGTTGTATATATGTACTGAGCTTGGTTCTGGTGCTGTATTTATGTACTAAGCTTTGTTGTGGTGCTGCATTTATGTACTGAGCTTTGTTCTGGTGTTGTATTTATGTACTGAGCTTGGTTCTGGTGCTGTATATATGTACTGAGCTTGGTACTGGGGCTGTATATATGTACTGAGCTTGGGTCTGGTGCTGTATATATGTACTGAGCTTGGTTCTGGAGTTGTATACATGTTCTGCGCTATTCTTTGGTGCTGTATTTATGTACTGAGCTTGGTTCTGGGGCTGTATATATGTACTGAGCTTTGTTCTGGTGCTGTATATATGTACTGAGCTTGGGTCTGGTGCTGTATATATGTACTGAGCTTTGTTCTGGAGTTGTATATATGTTCTGAGCTATTCTTTGGTGCTGTATATATGTATTAAGCTTGGTTGTTATGATGAATATAACTCCAGAACCAAGCTCAGTATATATATATATATATACTGCACCAGAACCAATCTCAGTACATACTACCAGAACGATGGTAGGGATATGCTGGGAGTTGTGGTTTCACAAAAAAGAACAATACACACATCATCTCGCTGCAGATCATACAGTGACTACAGTACTGAGCAGTCACAGGGAGAATAAACATTTACATTTAGTGTCTCACCGGTGACTACTTCTCAGATTCTAGTCGTTCTTTTTCTCTTTACTTTTCCATCTGGTCCAGAACTCTATGATGCCTCCTGGCCATGACCCATTTCTGCAGAAATGGGTAAATTTGTTCAATCAGATGTCTTCGGAAGCTAACTTTTTCAACATTTCTGCACCTATAAACGAAGAGCAAATTCTTATGGTGCTACACTCTATGCCACTAAATATAATAGTATCATACACTGTGTCCCCGAATATAAAAGTGCTACATACTGTGCCCCTGAATATTATAGTACCATACACTGTACCCCTGATTATAATAGTACCATACACTTTACCCCTGATTATAATAGTACCATAAACTGTACCCCTGATTATAATAGTACCATACACTGTGCCCATTAATAAAATTGTGTCAAACACTGTAAAGTAATGCACCACACACAGTGCCCCATGTATATAGTGCCCCTCATAGAGCCTCCTATAGATAGTGCCCCTCATAGAGCCCTCTGTAGATAGTGCTCCCAGTAGAGCCCTCTATAGATAGTTCACCCCATTGAGCCCTCTGTAGATAGTGCTCCCCATATAGCCTTCTGTAGGTAGTAGCATTCCCTGTAGATAGTGCCCATGTACCGTTCCCTGTAGACAGGCCCCACTGTAGTTAGTGTTCCCTATATAGTCCCATGTAGTTAGAGTTCCCTATATAGTGCCCTGTAGTTAGTTCCCTATATAGTCCCCTGTAGTTACTGTTCCCTATATAGTCCCCTGTATTTAGTGTTCCCTATAGTCCCCTGTAGTTACTTTTTCCTATATAGTCCTCTGTAGTTACTGTTCCCTATATAGTCCCCTGTAGTTAGTGTTCCCTATATTCCACTGTAGTTACTGTTCCCTATATAGTCACATGTAGTTACTGTTACCTATGTATTGTCCCCTGTAACTACTGTTCCCTATATAGTCCCCTGTAGTTACTGTTCCCTATATAGCCCCCTGTAGTTACTGTTCCCTATGTATTGTCCCCTGTAGTTGCTGTTTCCTATACAGTCCCCTGTAGTTAGTGTTCCCTACAGTCCCCTGTAGTTACTGCTCCCTATATAGTCCCCTGTAGTTACTGTTACCTAAGTAATGTCCCCTGTAAGAGAAAAACAAGGAAAAGTCGATCCAGAGCTGTTTGGTGCTTTAAAAGAGAATCAATGTTCCCACTTTTATTATTGTAGTAGAAAAGATAAAAAAACTAATAAACAGACGCAGTAGCCAGGCAGTTTCTAATAAAGTGTGCGGAAGCCTACGCGTTTCAAACACTGTCAGTGTTCTTAGTCATGGCTAGTATTCACTGGTACTGTGGGTCTCCTGGGTTTATAGTGTGGCTACGTGAAAGGGGCGGTATAGTTCTAAAAAGGAACACCTGTAGTAATTAGCAATGCATGTGGAAAGTAACCCTTGAAGATCCACATTGATTCTATTTATGTGAAATGTATATTTCAATTGAATCAATAATAGAAAGTTTGCCCATTGAAGGACAATGTACGGGTGCTTATATATTTGAAGAATTTGTTAAAACTTAGTACGGTGTTCTTTTGAGCCTACTTCATATTATATTTATTTTTTTGGGTTTGGAAACCGCATTGGAAATGGTCTTTCTGCATGGTGTCAAACCCAGGAGACCCACAGTACCACTGAATACTAGCCATGACTAAGAACACTGACAGTGTTTGAAACGCGTAGGCTTCAGCACACTTTATTAGAAACTGCCTCGCTACTGTGTCTGTTTATTCATTTTTTATCTTTTCTACTACAATAATAAAAGTGGGAACATTGATTCCCTTTTAAAGCACCAAACAGCACTGGATCAACTTTTCCTTATTTTTCTCTTGCAACTTACTGTGGACTGTCACAGAGATCAGGGCGAAGTCTGAGTGCAGGACGCAGGACTGGTGAGCTGGAGGTTTCCTCTCCTTGTTCTTCCTTCCATATTGTCCCCTGTAGTTACTGTTCCCTATATCGTCCGCTGTAGTTATCGTTCCCTATAGTTCCCTGTAGGGACTGTTCCCTATATAGTCCCCTGTAGTTACTGTTCCCTATATAGTCCCCTGTAGTTACTGTTCCCTATATAGTCCCCTGTAGTTTTGTAGTTGCTGTTCCCTGTATAGTCCCCTGTAGTTACTGTTACCTATGTAATATTGCCTGTAGTTACTGTTCCCTATATAGTCCCCTGTAGTTACTGCTACCTATGTATTGTCCCCTGTAGTTACTGTTCCCTATATAGTCCCCTGTTGTTACTGTTCCCTATACAGTCCCGTTACTGTTCCCTATATAGTCCCCTGTTACTGTTCCCTATATAGTCCCCTGTTGTTAATGTTCCCTATATAGTCCCCTGTTGTTACTGTCCCCTATTTAGTCCCCTGTAGTCACTGTTCCCTATATAGTCCCCTGTAGTTACTGTTCCCTATATAGTCCCCTGTAGTTACTGTTCCCTATATAGTCCCCTGTAGTTACTGTTCCCTATATAGTCCCCTGTAGTTTTGTAGTTGCTGTTCCCTGTATAGTCCCCTGTAGTTACTGTTACCTATGTAATATCCCCTGCAGTTACTGTTCCCTATATAGTTCCCTGTAGTTATTGTTCCCTATATAGTCCCCTGTAGTTACTGTTCCCTATGTAGTCCCCTGTAGTTACTGTTCCCTATGTAGTCCCCTGTAGTTACTGTTTCCTATATAGTCCCCTGTAGTTACTGTTCCCTATATAGTCCCCTGTAGTTACTGTTCAGTATATAGTCCCCTGTTTTTACTGTTCCCTATATAGTCCACTGTAGTTACTGATCCCTATATAGTCCCCTGTAGTTACTGTTCCCTATATAGTCCATAAAAAATATACAAGAAAAATTGGTCCGCTCACCACTCATTCAAAGTAAAGACGCCACATTCCATGATTATTCAGTGCACAGGCAAGAGGGCTACGTCGGGAGTAGGTAGAAATCCAAGGAAAAAAGTTGGAGGTCCAGCACACGATTTAATGTGAAAAAATACAAAACTGTTTATTTAAGTCAAAATTAAAACAAGTAATTAAAAAATCCCGGGAGAGAACGCCTACGCGTTTCAAACTTTTCAGTTCTTAATCATAGCTACTCTCTGCTGTATAGAGTCTTCTTTTATGGATCAGATATTGGGAAAAACAACTCAATTTTACATTCTACCAGTTCTCACCCATAACATGTTACTAGAAACCTACCTATCGGAGAATACATCAGGGCTAAAATATTCTGTAGAGGCCATAACGATTATCTACGAGAATGCACTAACATTAATTTTAGATTACAGGCGAGAGGATACTCTATTGGTACATTAAATAGTGCTAGGAATATTGCGGACACCAAGTCTAGGGGACAATATTTATATCCACCAAAAACGGTAAATAAACAAGCAAGAATCAAACAAAATAATATTTTCCACAGATTTTAGCACTGACTTCATCAGAGACGCCATCTCTCTGACTTCATCACTAGAGCGCCGAATGGCGAGGCATCATGTGCCTCGCCAGGGCAGCGCTAGTTAAGTCAATTTATCCTAAGGACGCGAGTACAATTGAGTGCAGGGGACCGGTTCCGGCTTCCTGCTTCACCTGGTTCTGCGAACCGGCTGTAATTTTAACAACCGGTTCGGGGGAACCGGGGTGAACCGGCCGGATCATACCCCTGCCGCCGCATGCAGCTCTCATCGTGGTCGTCGGAGTTTGAATATCATTACTCCGGCGCTCTTATTAATTGGTATCTTTAAATCTTTTCAATATCTAATCGAACAATAGAAAATAGTCTCCTGAGGTGTCTGTGGGTTATACTTCAGACGAAACGCGTTGAAACATAGACTAATACGCTCATGGACATTCTGAATGTCATACTGAATATGGGGCAGGAATCAGGTTGCTAGACCTATTGCGCAATTGTAAGTTCAGACTGCGATGTACTGTGCATTGGTCTGTTCTTGTATAGCGACTACTCCCTCATAACAAACCAATTATTTTAGGTGGAATATAGGAAGGAATAAAAACCTAAAAATAGAGTCAAAACCATGCTTATTGTAGCGTCCATGGCCGCGGGCCGTCAAATTTACTCACCTCCTGACGCCCGCAGCCATGGATCCGTGAGCGCTGGCCCCCATCTCCTTCCTAGGAGACACCAGCGCTCACTTCCACTCCGTTCTGCTGTGTCCCGTAGGGTGCGCGCGCACGCTCGTACCTGGCAATAAAGGGCCAGCGCGCGCACTTAGGAAATCTTCATCATCAACTGCCATGATTTCCTGGTCTAGAAGAAGGCCCCAGGCCTTCTGATCCTTGCCTGAGCGTTGTTAGTTTTCCCAGTCTGTCTTGCAAATGGTCCCTTAGTGTTTCCCGTTCCAGTTGTTACCCGTGCCTTGTTCCCTGTTCCTGTTTCCCGTGCTGTGCCTTTAGTATCAAGTCGTGCCACGTCCGGAGGAATCCGCCATGTCCTGTGTCTTCTGCCACGTCCGGAGGAATCCGCCACGTCCGGAGGTATCCGCCACGTCCTGTGTCATCTGCCACGTCCGGAGGAATCCGCCACGTCTGGTGCAACCTGTGGCACCTGTGTCATCCGCCAGGTTTGGCATAATCTGCTGCAACCATCTACATCAGTGCCAGAGCTGCGGCCACCGTCTGGACTACCCAGGTGCCCTTGTGTGGGACATTGTATTTCTGGAGTTTCCTGTTGTTTGGCCAGCTGCCTCCCCGCTACGGCGGTACAGCCTAGTGGGTCTACTAACCTGCTCCGTGACACTTATACTGATCAAATATATAATTTTATTGGTACAAAATATAAAAAACACACACATTAAAATCAAAGATGATTACCACAGTGTGAAGCAGATGAGGCCAGACAGTTGTCAATAGTTGGATAATAAATAAACATATATGTGTTTTGGAAGTATCATGAGTAAGGCTTGGAGTAACTGCAACCATGAAAGCACATTCAGTGCCCTGCATAGTGTATAAAATATATAAACCCAGGAGACATGTAATGTGTTCTAGATAATATGTCCCCCAGATGCAGGCTCTTAGCCGAAACGTACGTCGGGTGTGACGCCAGACAGCACAAATCTATTGGGAAGTTGCTTATATTATATATCCACATATATTTTTTATGTAACCATTTGTTTGGGTCTGGTGCTGACTGCATCTTTGCCTTCAAATGATTACTCAGACCTGGGACTCTGCATAGTATCTAGAACACATTATATGTCTCCTGGGTTTATATATTTTATACACTATGTAGAGCACTGAATGTGCTTTCATGGTTGCAGTTACTCCAAGCCTTACTCATGATACTTCCAAAACACATATACCTTTATTTATTATCCAACTATTGATAACTGTCTGGCCTCATCTGCTTCACACTGTGGTAATCATCTTTGATTTTAATGTGTGTGTTTTTTATGCTTTGTACCAATAAAATTATATATTTTATCAGTATAAGCATGGTTTTGACTCTATTTTTAGGTTTTTATTCTGATTCTGTTATGAGTCACCGCTGACGTCACCCGTAGTCATGGGCGTTTTCTAATATATGCCCTCCCCCATATAATATATTATATAGGACCTACTGATATCTATTTAGTTTCTTTATAGAGGGGTATTTAGGTTGTCCTCCATATTGGTTGGGAATATAGGAAGGAAGCCTAGTGCTATCTTAATTTTTAACGTTGACTTAATAAAAGGGATGTTTTACTTTATTATATCCACAAGAGAGCCAGTGAGATAATTCAACAGAGGTGGATAAGCATATCTAGTAGTACAGTGAATTGTTTACTGGTTCATTAGAAAGATTCTTTAGCAATATTTAAACCCAGTTAAAACATATTGCATATTTTTTATGAACAAGTTTTGTATTGGAGTAGTATACCGTTGCCAACAAATTCCCCCCCAAAAAAATCTGTTTGCTATGGATGACTTCAAATGTATCTTGAATCATTCATTTTGCTTTAACCTCTACTGTTAGGAGCTTTACTAGACCAATTATTTTAATTAGAAAATTCCCAAGGGAAGAACTAAGGGATTAGAGACATGATGCGAAGTATAGTATATTAATGCTAATAGTAGTTTCAAATCAAACAGGAGATTACTGTTTTATATTTATGAGGTTTTTTATAGTAGCAAAATGCTATTATTTGGGATTGTTTAGTAATAGAAAGGAATTTTATTATTTATGCCTACTTTAACTTTGTACTTTATGGAATAAACTATTTTTATTTACACGCTTGATCTGTTTTATGCATTTAAACAAGTTTAATTTTTACATTTGACTATAAAATACTGAAGAGCTAAATTATTTATTAAACAACTTGGACACAAAATGTATCTAGCTTAATATCCAATTAGATTAGTATATCATACTATAATAATTGTATGAATTAAAATGTGACATAAAGGTAGAAAGCAATAAAACAAATTGTCTAACTACAGTGTCCGACCACAATTGCGTCAGTTAAATAAGAATTTTAGGTTTATTTACAGTGATAATTTGGGTTAATGTGTGTTCAGACTCAAAGGGATTAAAAGATTAAAAGTAATTATGGGACCATCATCAGTGTGACATATGTTATGATCCTACTAAAAGCTCTCTATTGACTAAGGGCCCTTTTACACAGGCAAATTATCGGCCAAACGAGCGTTAACAGAACGCTCATTCCCGATAATAGACCTGTGTAAACAGGGCAACGATCAGCCGAAGAAAGAGCAAACGCTCGTTCATCGGCTGATTGTATAATTTTAAATGGCGAAAATATTAGCGTTATCAGCAGCACATCACCCTGTGTAAACAGGGAGATGTGCTGCCGACATGATAGAAATGTATGGGGACAAGCGATCATAGTAATGAGCACTCATCCCCATACTAGCTCTTTTTAAAAGGAGCAAACGAGCCCTGATCCACGAGCTGTCGTTTACACATCCCACGTCGGGCCGTGTAAGAGTACATTAAGGCTAGGCTCACTTCGAGTTAGGGCATTAAGTTTGGCCGGAATGTTTAAAGTGTTCCAATGAATTTATGCCCTAGATACAGTGTATGCTATCATATATATACAGTTACACACGTCTGCCATTGATTCCCAAATGTAAACCGCACCACATACGTTTTTTCTTTTCTTCATAAATTTGTATTGATAAAGGTAGTCAGCTACACTATTCAATGCAGTTAGGAAAAGGTATACTGACAAAAATTATTTCTGTCCATTCCTCTAGTTATGTTAGGTATTGTGTAACTTTTGTTGAAATGTGACATGTAGAATCATATATTTGTTGATTAAACATGTTGAGATTATTGCTGTACGGTGTTTAAAATTCTACTGCTCTGAATTCTGGGAATTCAAGGAGGAAGTTTAAACCGTAAATACCCATGCCATATAATAAAGTAGGCAGTAAAAGGTAGAGCACTCAAAACAAATAAATATGGTATTGCACTCACCAAATGCTTTTGTTATAGACCATAAACAACTGTAAGTTAAAGAGTTGCACAGAGAACCGGTGCGCTGCAGAACCAGTAAGATGCAAATTAAAACTTTGCCATAGACACAATAAAAATAAAGGTTTGCACAGCTCACGGTTTAAAGTGAAGTCACTAGATCGTTCATAGGGTTTTTCAGGAGCCAAATAGGAGTGCTTCTTTGTTGGTTGTTGAAAAACACGTTACAGTTGCAGGGTCTCCGTTATTTGTTAAGATATATTCTCATTACTGGACTGCAGCTTCCTAGATCAATATACAATTTAAAAAAAAAGAAAAGGACTGGCCTCCGATGGTGTGATAACGTAACGGCTCCAAATAATTTCAAAATTTGGTTTATTATACTCACAAACAGCCATAAAATGCAATCATGTGAGTAAATCAAAGTCCAACACATGGCTCAGCCTGACTCGAGTTTTGCCACTTCACTTTTAGTAGATTGTTCACAAGGCCTATTTTCGGAAGTTTTTCGGGTTGTAAACGCTCGAAAAACGGCCGAAAAATCGGAAGCGTTTTTCACAGCGTTTTTTTGCGCGTAAAAAAACAGCCGCAAAAAAGAAGTGCAGGACACTTCTTGGGACATTTTTGGAGCCGTTTTCCATAGACTCTATTGAAGTAGCACAAAAAACTTCTGAAAATCAGGAGCTGTTTTCTCTTGAAAACAGCTCCGTATTTTGAGACGATTTTGACTCTGCGTGTGAACATACCCTAAACCGTCAGCTGCGCAAACCTTTATTTTTATTGTATTAAATCCTTTTGAATGATAGAACCCATCTTCAGTTGCAATGGATCCTGGTCAGAATCAAACCCAAGCCGTTGCATCCGCTGTATTGGGTTGCTCAATGTTTTTTTTTTCAATTTGGTTTTTATACATTTTTCAATATAACAAAAACAGACAAAAAGGAAAAAAGGAGACATTTGCACTATATAATCTATTAAAAGGAAAAAAAAACAGTTCTGTACATTGTCAACAAGTTAGTGTAGAATCTTAATAAATTACAGTACAAATGCATCAGAAATAACAAACAAACAAACAAACAGCTTCTTCGACTATAAGTAGTAAATTTAACAAAGACCGCCGTGTTACCTTCTTCTACAACATGGAAGGTCTGAGCCAGAGATTTTCCTCTCCTGCATATCCATCCCACAATTGAATTTATTTAAAAGTAGAGAACGAAAAATCAGAAGATAGGAAGATGAACCTATAGCCAAACTTGCCCCCCAAAACTACCAACGCCCATGTCACGAGGGAAGTGGGGTGGGGGGGAGTCCCGGACAACCTATATTCAGACCATAAGGCCCATTGCATCCAAAAACTATTGAATGTATTTAGACGTATAGCTACCATCTTCTCCATAACATAGTCAAATTGCACAAGATTAATAAGTTCCGTTATTGTGATCGGATCTGAGGACTTCCAAGCCCTAGTTATAAATAATCTGGCAGCCAAGATCACATGGCCAACAATCCACCGAAACTCTATAGGGATGTCAACAAGGCCAATAAAACATAGTGCCAGAGCTGGAGATGTGGAGACCCTAAAATGTACAATAAAAGAGATAACTGTAAAAGTTGCTTTCCAAAAATTGGATACTAGAGGGCAAATCCACCATACATGCATGTAACTACCTATCATACCGCAACCCCTCCAACATGACGGAGACTAAGTAACATTACATTTAGCAATTTGCAGAGGGGTTCTATACCACCTAAGTAATATTTTTTGCGCTATTTCTCTATGGCTAGCTCCCCTTGAAATTCTGGAGACACAATGTATAGCAGAGTACCATTCACTTAGCGAGATTCCCAATTTTAAGTCTAATTCCCAATGCAACAGATACCCAGGCTTAACTAGCGACTGAGATCGGGGAACTTCAGAATAAAACAGAGAGATCCCTTTTGAATTTGGCGATACTAGAAGAAATATCTTGTATGCACTAATAGGGAATACTGGGGTATCCAGAGAACTTGACTGTAAGATATGGCGGATTTGAAAGTATTTAAACAGATCATGTTTGGGAATGTAGTAACTATGTATCAAATTATGAAAAGGTATTAATACATCTCCATCATACAGTGATCCTATATCACATAATCCAGCCTTTACCCAGATCTTCAGGTTGATTTCTGGCACAAAGGAAGATAGATAGCAGAGGGTCAGTAGCTTCAGAGATATACACTCCGACACAGGCGTAACTGAAGTAAGATATCTCCAGGAGGATACTGTAAAATGGGGTAGGGAGACAGACAGGTGAGCCCCAATCTACCCGCCACTCAGTCCCTGCCTACTTGCACGGCCCATCCTAGGCGACGGCGTACAACTGGGCGATGGTCCCTACGCTCAATATGTGTATGACAGACAAACAGACAAGGGTACACAGAAGCTAAGGGAAATGGGGCAGTTGCGCACGGCAACAACGTGAGCAACAGGAGTAGTGAACGAGCCGAGTCAAACCAGGAGTGTACGACGTATCAAACGCAGAGCAGGAGCGTAGTCAGTAAAGCCCGGGTCAAAATGAAGCAAGGTCAATAATAATAGCAGGAGCAGCAGAGCCAGGAAACAGGAAAGAATCACAGGCAAAGACAAGCAGGAAATGAAGGTATAAATAGGCCGAGGGCGGGAGCTAGAACCGTCTGGCCAGGCTGTGATAGGTTCTCCCACTCCTGAGCCTACCAGCCTGAGTGGTAGCAGATCAAGTCACTTTATCAGACCTAGGAGCAGGTGCAGACTGCTTAACCACGTGCGTCGACACAGAAGCTGTGTCTGGCAGATCCTTTACAGATACGGAAGCAACAATAGAGAGTAAAGGTCTACACAGTACTGGGCATTTAGACCCTTTTATAGGCAGAAGGGAGACAAGAGGAAACCCCACCATGGACCTCTCAATCTCTACCCATCTAAGATCCGAGTTACTATGCCACCAATGATACATATGGGTAAGAACAGTAGAATGAAAATATTTTTTAACATCCAGAACTCCCATCCCCCCAGAAGGCCATGGTCTGACCATTGTGGAAAGCCATATTCTTGGTTTCCTTCCAGCCCATATGAAATCCGTAAGTAATTTCTGGAGTTTGGAAAGGTAAGCATTAGAAACCGGGATAATTACCGTACAAAACATATATAATATTACAGGCAGTAACATCATTTTAACTATAGCTATCTTACCCACCCAGGAAATCATAGGTTTTTAATATTTTTTAAATAATTTAGAGACTTTAGCAAGTAATGGAATGTAATTCTTCATGAAGAGAGCTGAACTGGGACTAGTAATAGACACTCCCAGATATGTAATCTGATCCTTTTTCCATTCATAGGGAAATTTTGCACTTAGGGCAGCTTTAATAGTGGGATCTATACCTATACTCAATATTTGGGAATTAGCCGGGTTAACTTTATAGTATGATACTCTACCAAACTTAAAAATAGCACTCTGGAACGAAGTTAAGGATTGTAGAGGGTCCATTATTGCAAGAAGAACATCCTCGGCATAGAGACCAATTTTGTGGACCCTAGGACCAACTCTAATACCCCTAATATTCGGATCATTGCGTATCAACTCTGCCAATGGTTCCATGGCTAAGGCAAATATAATAGGGGACAGAGGACAACCCTGCCGCGTTCCATTCTGTATCTTGAATGAGTCGGACAAGAACCCTGAGGAAAGAACTTTAGCTGAGGGAGATGAATACAATGCAAGTATAGAAGATTTTTATAAAACCTCTAATGCCAAAATGCTCCAAAAGATGAGATAAATAATTCCAATGCACTCGATCAACCGCCTTCTCAGCGTCCAAAGCTAAAAGCAGAGAAGGCCTTTGAGATATTTCTGCACACTGCACTAAGTTTATAAACCTACGAGTTCCGTCCTGGGTCTGCCGTCTTGCGACAAACCCTACTTGGTCTGACTTAACTAATTTGGGGACAATTTTGAAAAGTCTGTTTGTAAGAATATCCGAACTTAAAAGGGAAATCGGGCGGAAGTCAGCTGGAGTTATAGGGTCTTTCTGGGCTTTGGAATGGTAACTATAGTAGCAGATAGCATTTCCTCATGGAAATTACCATCTGTTGCAGCCTTATTAAAGTCTTGCAGGAGATGAGGGGCTAAAATTGTGGCATACACTTTATAATAATCATTTGTGAACCCATCAGGGCCAGGAGCCTTAAATAATTTAAGGGAAGATATGGCTTCAATTATCTCTGCCTCAGTAAATGGAGCTGAAATATTTAATAACTGAGATTGTGAAACCTGTGTCAACGAAACAGAATTGAAAAAATCAGTAATATCAGACTCCGTAGGTTGGTAGGTGTCATTATCTCCATGTAGGTTATACAAAGCACTGTAATAAGCTTGAAATTTCTTCACAATTAATCTAGGATCCAGGACTATATGCCCCATTTCATCTATAAGATGAGCAATGCGAGAGTGTGGCGCTGCTTGTTTTAGTTTCTTAGCTAAAAATGCCCCAGCCTTATTATTATGCATGTAAGTATGCATTTCCATACGTTTTTTAGTTACCAATCATGCTGGGAAGCAAGTAAGGATTGTAAGTTTAAACGTAAGGAGCGCAATTCTGCCGCATAGTTTATTGTGGGGGCTACTTTATTTTTCAATTCCAAACTCGAGATGTTCTTTGTTAAATAAAATATCTCCTTGTAAAGGATCTGCCAGGCACAGCTTCGGGGTTAACTTCCATAGGTAATCAGTCTTCACCTGAGTCTATCTCTCTGAGACTGACTCCAGCTTCCACCACTCAGGCTGGCAGGCTTAGGAGTGGGAGAGCCTATCGCAGCCTGGCCAGACTCAGCTAGCTCCCGCCCTCTGTCTATTTATACCTGCCTTTCCTGTTCCTCCTTGCTTGTGATTCTTTCCGTGTGGTTTCCTGGCCCAGCTACAGCTCCTAACAATTTGATCCTGCTCCATTCTGACCCTGGCTTTCTGACTACTCTTCTGCTCTGCGTTTGGTACCTCGTGCTCTCCTGGTTTGACTTGGCTCGTTCACCACTCTGTTGCTCACGGTGTTGCCGTGGGCAACTGCCCCTTTCCCTTTGCTTTATATTCCCTTGTATGTTTGTCACGTGCACTTACTGAGAGTAGGGACCGCCGCCCAGTTGTACCCCGTCACCTAGGGCGGGTCGTTGCAAGTAGGCAGGGACAGAGTGGCGGGTAGATTAGGGCTCACTTGTCCGTTTCCCTACCCCTATCATTACACTCCTTTTCTCTTTTCTTTTTAGCCTGTGAGCAAGCTTTTATCAACATTCCTCTCATATATGCCGTAAGAGCGTTCTATAATACATGTGGGCAAGAAACTGAGCCCACATTAATAGAAAAATACTCTATCAGTTCCTCTGTCAATTTTTTTTTATGATCAGAGTGATGAAGAATATAGTAATTTAACTGCCATTGAGAAGTGCCAAGTGAGGAAAATTTTTCCGCTAAAGAAAGAGAAATCGGGGCATGGTCTGACCAGGTAATCTGTCCAATATCAGTGGACTGAGATTGCAGGAGTCCCATATTATTTACTAAAAATAAATCAATTCTAGAATATGTAACATGTGGGGGAGAGAAAAAGGTATAGTCCCTATTGGCACCTCCACAGGTCGTACAAGCCCTCCTCCACCAGAGTCGCAGCAAAGGGGGATGAAAACCAAACCGACATCTAGCCGTAGTGTCTATAGACGGATCAATGATCATATTAAAGTCTCCCCCGATAACCCGCAGACCCTGCGTTACATTCTTGATTTTTGGGAGCAAGGAATTCAAATAGTGATATTGAGGTTTGTTTGGGAAATACACATTAAATATAGTGTATAAAATATTATTAATTTCGCACATCAATCCCAAAAATCTCCCCTGTGGGTCTTGAATAATTAATTCAAATTTAAAGACCACCATATTTTTAACGGCTATCAAAACCCCTTTGCGCTTAGCTGGACAGGAGGAGGTAAAAATGTGTGGAAATAACTTGTTAATAAGTGTGGGGGATTGATCTGCATGAAAATATTTTTCCTGTACCAATAAGATGTCACAATTCAAATTCCTAGCCTCTCGCTACATCATACTTCTTTTAAAGGGACTGTTCAGCCCCCTTGCATTAATTGATGAGAAGCGCATCCCCATAATAACTCCTCGGGGGATGCCAACAGACGCAAAAAACTGCCACTATAGTACTTCCCATAAATTAGCAGGATACAGACTGTGTGACAATACAATGATAGGTACCAATTACGGCAGAAATAAGTGCTTATCAGCCGGACGACAAAAACTACAATACATAAAATGTTAACATAAAACAAACCATATTCAAGAAAGTTAGGAACAGACATAGTGCGATACACGCACTGATATATCCGGCAAAGAAAACAAGCACATCTTACAAATGCTCATTTATGTACTTCACATTAAAGCTAACCAGGTTAAGAATACTAAAGCTTAAGGATTCACAAAGTACCACACAATAAACTGGGGCAGGAAGTACGCCCACGGGAACCCATAGTGCGCCATTCTGAGACCAATGGACCGTGCACCCGCGAACCTCCTATTCTAGGAGCCAGTTCAGGGACTCGAATGTTCCACTTGTATAACAGTGAAACACCTTCTTCCACTGAAGTAACAGCAACCGGAGCACCATTATGTGATATTAATAATTTAGTAGGGAATCCCCACTTGTATCTAACACCATGCTCTCTCAGAATTTTCGTAATCGGAATAAATTCCCTGCGCGTTTGAAGGGTGGCAGCTGAAAGATCCGGAAATAAAGAAATGGAGGTATAAGGGCTGGGCAACGAACCCAGCTTTCTTATCTCAAACATCAATCTTTCCTTTATATGAAAAAAGTGTATTCTGGATAATACATCCCTAGGTGCCTTTTCTGAAGCTGCTTTGGATTTTGGTATCCGGTGCACCCGGTCAATTGTCAGGTCCAGATCTGAGAGACATCGAGCAATGATAAGAAATAGACGTCTTAAGTAACTTGCGAGGTCAGAAGTATTAATCTCTTCAGGGATACCCCTTATTTTAATATTGTTACGTCTGCAGCGGTCTTCAGCATCTATAACTTTTCCCCTCAGCCATTTAACTTCTTCTTCAAGTGAGTTATGTGCATCCACAAGCTCATTATGTGCCACTGAAAAATCTCAGATTTTACGTTCCAGGTGATCAGTATGGTCTCCCAAAGCGTTAATGTTGAATTGTAGTTTGTTAACAAGAGAGGAGACACTATTCTTAATGCCTTTTTGGAGAAAAACTAACATGCCCTTCAAAGTGTCCACAGTAATCGGAGCATCAGAAGAGGGAAATTGGGAAATATCACAAGGTTCATCCACCAGAACCTGAGACAAAACATCATCTATTTGTGAGCCTATTTGTGGAGCTTTTTCCTTTTCAGGACATTTATTTGTGGGCGAACCCGTAGGGGAGGACATAGTTCTCCTTTTGACACCATCCCCACCACTTGTTGAATCCCTCGACGAATCTTTATCCTCAGAATTTGCCCCATCAGCATGTGATAAAAGGCTAGGAATGACCGTATCTCCAGACATCTGGGTGAGCAAATCAGCCGGCGGAGAGCCCTCATCCTGTGGTATAGCAGAGTTTGCAAAATATTCTGTAAGCTTCCTAGGGACGGTTTTGCTGCTACGTTTAGGCATAGTAGATTGTTATATCCCATCCCACTTCCCCTTTCCCATCCCTTGGTTGAACTTGATGGACATGTGTCTTTTTTCAACCATACAAACTATGTAACTATGTAACTATGTAACTATATAGGCAATATGTGTACAGTCAGAGGTATCCCAGGAAAAAATAGCAAAAGAAACGACCCTGTAGTAATAGTGAGTGCAATACAATACAATACAATAAGGGTGCTAAAATACCAAATTCCTGCAGTTATCTTTACTATTGTGTCCAATACAGAGATGCTGCAATATACTGTATTCAATGTATTCAATGTATTCAAATGCTACTGAGAAGCAAATTTAGATCACTGATGCAAAGCTCCAATTCACACCTGCTGGTGAAAAACTATCTGCTGGAAGGTATCAGCCTCTCACAGACAATTATGTCCACTTGGTATCCGCAGATACTTAACCTCTTGTAGCTCCCATATGTCAAATGCTGAATCCCACCAGCAAAAATCAAGTTCACACGTGTGTGTGTGTGTGTGTGTGTGTGTGTGTGTGTGTGTGTGTGTGTGTGTGCAAAAGGGGGGCAAAAAAAAAGAAATCAAATGCTGTAAGGCTGAACAGGGTCTCAGACAAGCAGCACAATAATCAGTGTGCGCAACAGCGCGCCAGTACTCAGCACCAATACTCAGCTTGTATTCTGTGCTTGAGCAGCTTGTGTAGCTCGATTGTGGCAGGGGGAATCCACAATGCCAGATGGAAATAATTATTTATAACACCAGGTGCAGCATGCAGTTGCTCAAGCCGAGTCTCCGGTCTACCTCCGATATAAGGATCTCATCTCCAAGGGTATATGACAGTACCGAATCAGTCCCACATATAATCCATCCAGACTCCTGGGGTTAGCTTTCAGGGTTTACCGCTTTGAGCGAGGTGCCTCTTAGGAGCACGTTCTTTCAAGCAGCCATTCATTTCGGCCGCTAGGCTCCGCCCACCGTTTCCGGAAGTTCCATGTTAGTTGAAAAACGAAAATATTCCATTGACATAAGTATTCAGACCCTTTACTTTAGTTGAAGCACCTTTGGCAGTGATAACCGCCCCCAGTCTTCTTGGGTATGATGCCACAAGGTTTTCACATCTGGATTTGGGGATTTTCTACCATTCTTCTCTGCAGATCCTTTCAAGCTCTGTCCGGTGGTATAGGGACCGTCAGTGGGCTACCATTTTCAGGCCTCTCCAGAGATGTTCGATTGGGTTCAAGTCAGGGCTCTCGCTGGGCCACTCAAGTACATTCACAGAGTTGTACCTAAGCCACTCCTGTGCTGTCTTGGTTGTGTGCTTAGGGACATTGTCTTATTGGAAGGTGAATCTTCGGCCCAGTCTGAGGGCCAGAGCACTCTGGATCAGGTTTTCATTAAGACTATCTCTGTACTTTGCTCCATTCATCTTTTGCTGAACCATGACCAGTCTCCCTGCCCCAGCCGCTGAAAAACGCCCCCACAGCATGATGCTGCCACTGCCACCACCATGCTTCACTGAATGGATGGTATTGGGCAGATAATGGGCAGTGCCTGGTTTCTTCCTTAGAATTGAGTCCAAAAAGTTCAATCTGGGTTTCATCAAACCACAGAATCTTGTTTCTCACAGTCTGAGAGTCCTTTAGGTGTTTTTTTTGCAAACTCCAGACGGGCTTTCATATGTATTTTACTTAGGAGAGGGCTTCTTTGTGGCCACTCTGCCATAAAGTTCAGATTGGTGGAGTGCTGCAGTGATGGTTGTCCTTCTGGAAGTTTCTCCCATTTGCACACAGGATCTTTGGAGCTCAGCCAGTGTGACCATTGGGTTCTTGGTCACCTCTCTTTGATCAAGGCCTTTCTCCCTGATTACTTATTTTTGTGGGGTGACCAGCTCTAGAAAGACTGCTGGTAGTTCCAAACGTCTTCCATTTAAGAATTATTGAGGACACTGTGCTCTTGGAAACTTTCATTGCAGCAGAATTTTTTTTGTATCCTTCTCCAGATCTGTGCCTCCACACAATCCTGTCTCTGAGCTCTACAGGCAGTTCTTTCCTCCTCATGGCTTGGTTGTTCTGATATGCATTGTCAGCTGTGAGACCTTATATAGACAGGAGTGCGTCTTTCCAAAATCATGTCCAATCAATTTACCACAGGTGGACTCCAATCAAGATGTAGAAACACAAAGATGAATTAGAGAAATGGGAGACCCCCAGAGCTAAAGTTCACGTGTCATAGCAAAGGGTCTAAATACTGATTTGAAAAAAGTGAAAGGGTCTGAAGACTTACCAAATGCACTGTATATATATATATATATATAAATGCTGTGCCAGCATAGAGGACATTATAAAGCAGTAATGAGTAGTTTTGCTGAGAATCCAGCACTGGGGTAACATATAAATCTTACCAGAAGCTGCAGTACGTCTGTGTGTGTCTCACCCTATTTCTGCTCACCCCTCTTCATAGCCTTTTATAGGCAGTGTCTGGGTCTGTGTTTCGCTTCTGCTCTGCAGCTACTGATGGATTTTGCTTTACAACTCAGGGTGGACAGCAGATTACAGGAAGGGAGACACCTAGTGGCAGTAACTTAACACAGAATTTGCATGGATAAAACAACTGCATTTTAACCGTAAGTAAATTACAAAGTTGATATATATATCAGGTATACAATTAGATTAGCATGCATTGTTTAAAAATTTGTGTCCATTTAAGTCTTAAGAGTTGGCCTCGTATTCCGAAATCTCTGTAATACATTGTCTTCCGGCTTCCAGAAAAATATTGGATTTTGAGTTGAGGAGTTTGATATTAGAATATAAAAGATTGTGAATGAAGATAAAAGTATATGCAATTAATTTTTTTTTTCTGTAATAATAGAATTCAGGATGAGAGAATTGAGATCTTCCTCTTGTTTGAGTTTTTGTTTGAGAGATATACACAGGGAGATGTTCTGCAGACAACAATAATATTTTCTGCTGCATAAAGATACAATCAGCCGATGAATGAGCTTTTGCTCGTTCATAGGCTGATCGTTGCCCTGTTTACACACGGCAATAATCAGTTACAAGCATTCATATGAAGGCTCCTTTGATCGATCATTGGCCCATGTAAAAGGGCCTTCAGGCATCCTTCACATAGATTTTTGTGTATAATCACTATAAATAATTTGTGTATCATAGAATTTGTGAACTCCATGGTCCAGGATAAAAGAGATTATGAGTGCAGATGGACCCCGATCATTGAACAGTATGGGCCCAAAATTTTGTAATGGCAGCCCTGTCCCTAACACTCAATTTGTTAGAACGGGTTTAATATCTGTATAATCTGAAGAAATGCGTTAATTGAAGGGATTTCTGGGTTTCTTTTTGATAAATCTTGTATGTGCATGAAATACATACTATATTTACGTTACTGATTATTGGCTGTTCCACTACTGATGGTTTCTTGGGCTCCCTGATGCGCCTTTATTTATAATTTGGGGTCAGGTTTGTCGTCCATAATAATGTCACATCACGCTGTGATGTGGGACAGACAATGTTATGGACAATACACGATGACACCAAGTTCTGAAAAAATAAGCATCAGGGAAACCATCAGTGATGGAACAGCCAAGAATCAGTAACATTAGTGAATGACTGACAACGTTTCTGATATTTTCATTTTTTGCTAATACAAGCGCTAAAAAAAATTAATAAATACAGAAAACCTCTTCAATTACAGAATAGATCCCGTTCACATTACTCTGTGTGACCTGCCCCTCGCCTCTTCCCTTCTGCTACTACAACAGAATTTGCAATGGGCTGCAAAGTGCACTTCAATTCACTGTGCGCCAATTCCATTAGGAGAAAAGAGTTGAGAAACCGTCACAGAAATGTATGTATGTATGTATGTATGTAGTGTGCGTGCCCGTATGTAGATAGTGAGTGTGTGTATAATACTTGAGTGCATTTAGATAGTGTATGTGTGTATGTGTGCATGCCTGTCTTTAGTGAGTGTGCGTTTGTCAGATTGTATCATGTTGTGACCATATGTGTCTCCATTGTGTCAAAATAATTTGGGATTTAAAGCGGTTGTATTGTTTAACCCCTTCAGGACACAGCCTGTTTTGGCCTCAAAGACGAAGCCGATTTTTTCAAACCCTACATGTGTCACTTTATGTAGTAATAACATTGGAATACTTTTACCTATCCAAACGATTCTGAGATTGTTCTCTCGTGACATATTGTACTTTATGCTAGTGAAAAAATTTGGTTGATAAATTCAATATTTATTTGTGAAAAACACCAAAATTGTGAGAAAATTTGCAAAAATTAGCGCTTTCTAAATTTAAATGTATCTGCTTGCAAAACAGATAGTAATACCACACAAAATAGTTACTATTTCACATATCCCATGTGTCTACTTTATGTTGGCATTGTTTTTTTGAACATTCTTTTCTTTTTACAAGGCTTAGAATATTCAAGAAAATGTTAAAAGTCTAATTTTTCAGAGACCAGTTCAGTTGTGAAGTGGCTTTGAGGGGCCCATACAATATAAACCCCCATAAATCACCCCATTTTAAAAACAGCACCCCTCAAAGTATTCAAAACAGCATTAAGAAAGTTTCTTAACCCTTTAGCCATGCAGAAATTCATATTTAATCCTTTTTTTCTGTAACACAGAGGGTTTTACCAGAGAAACACAACTCAATATTAATTACCCTGATTCTGCAGTTTTACTAAATATTGCACATGTAGCTGTAGTGTGCTTATGGACTGAAACACAGGCCTCAGAAGCAAAGGTGCACCTAGAGGATTTTGGGTCCTTCTTTTAATTAGAATATAATTTAGGCACCATGTCAGGGTTGAAGACGGCTTGCGGGGCCAAAACAGTGAAAGACACCATTTGGCAAACTACAACCCTAAAGGAATTTTTCAAGGAGTATAGTGAGTGTAGCGTCCATGGCCACGGGCCGTCGGGTTTACTCACCGCCCGACGCTCGCAGCCATGGATCCGTGAGCGCTGGTCCCCATCTCCTTCCTAGGAGACGCCAGCGCTCACTTCCGCTCCGGTCTGCTGTGTCTCGTAGGGTGCGCGTGCACGCTCGTGCCCGGCCTTAAGGAGCCAGCGCGCGCAAAAGAGGAAATCGTCATAATCAACTGACATGATGTCCTGGTCGATAAGAAGGCCCCAGCGTTGTTAGTTTTCCCAGTCTATCTTGCAAATGGTCCCTTAGTGTTTCCCGTGCCCTGTTACCTGTTCCTGTATCCCGTGCTGTACTTGTTCCTGTGCCTATTAGTGTCTGAGTCGTGTCACATCCTGTGTCATCTGCCTTGTCCAGAGGAATTCACCACGTCTGGCGCAACCTGCGGCACCTGTGACATCCGCCTACTACACCCATCTCCATCAGTGCCAGAGCTGAAACCACTGTCTGGACTATCCAGGTACCCTTGTGCAGGACTTTGTATTCTGGGGTTCCTGTTGTTTGGCCAGCTGCCTCCCTGCTACGGTGGTGCGGCCTAGTGGGTCCACTAACCCGCTATGTGACAGTGAGCATTTTGACCCCATAGGTTTTTTGCTGAATTTAGTGAAACTAGGCCATGGAATTGAAAAGCTGCATTTTTTTCCAATAAAACTTAGACATTTAAAATTTTTACAAGGCATAAAGGAGAAAAAGCACCCAAAAATGTGAAAAACAATTTTTCCCGATTACGGCAATACCCCATAAGTGGTCGTAAACTGCTGTTTAGACACACTGCAGGGCTCAAAAGGGAAGGAGCAACATTTGGAGCTCAAATTTAGCTGGAATGGTTTTCGGGTGCCATGTCACATTTCAAAAGCTCCCATGGCGCCAAAACAGTAGGGGTGCCCCAAAAGTGACCACATTTGGGAAACTACACACCTTAAGGAATCTATATAGTGGTATAGGGAGCATTTAGACCCCACAGGTATTTTGCAGAATTTATTGGAATCAGGCCGTAAAAATTAATATAAATTTTTTTCCACTAATCAGTTGCATTTTTTAATTTTAACAAGAGATAAAGGAGAAAAAGCTGCCCAACATTTGTAAAGCAATTTCTCCTGAGTACGGCAATACCCCAAATGTGGTCATAAATTGCTATTTGGACACACAACAATGCTCTAAAAGTAAAGGAGCGAAATTTGGTTTTTGGAGTGGAGATTTTACAAAATTTGTTTTCTGACACCATGTTGCATTGAGCTAAGGTACCAGTGCAGTGGAAAGTCCTGAAAAATTACCCCATTTTGAAAACTATATCCCTGAAGAAATTTATCTAGAGGTATTGTGAGCATTTTAACCCTGCAAGTGTTTTGCAGAAATTAGTGCACAGTGGATTTTGCAGATTGAAAATTGCCATTTTTCCACTTATATGCCATTTCAGTGACCTATATGTTGTGCCCAGCTTGTGCCACTGGAGACACACACCCCATAAATTGTTAAGCAGGTTCTCCAGATTACAGTAATACCCCATATGTGGTCATAAACTGCTGTTTGAGAGCACTGTCCGGCTCAGGAGTACCACCATTTGGCTTTTGGAGCGTACATTTTGCTTGGTAGTAGTTTTGTTTGGGGTTTTACTGGTATTTCAGTTTATAATGTGGGGGCATGTGTAAGCTGTTCCAAGTACATCAGGGTATATGTAAAATGGGAGAAGTACATCAGGGTATATGTAAGCTGGGCAGAGTGCATCAGGGTATATGTAAGTTGGGTGGAGTACATCAGGGTATATGTAAGTTGGGCGGAGTACATCAGCGTATATGTAAGATGCGATGAGTATATCAGGGTATATGTAAGCTGTGAGGAGTACATCACGGTATATGTAAGCTGGGCGGAGTGAACCAGGGTATATGTAAGCTGGTCGGAACACATCAGAGCATAATAGGATGATGTAATAATGGGGTGAATAAATATTAAAATGAATAATCAATAGATATAGTGGTACGCTTTGAACCAATCTTATGCACAGGCCGGGTTTTTTGGGTATTGTACAAAATATCTGCACTCCATTATTGCCTAATCTTTGACTTCATCTTTAGCTCTATAAGTAGCACAAGACCCTAAAGTTTCCTCATCTCTGCTGCATCTACGGGGTCCACCTGTGGGGTCTAGCAAATGATGATGTGGGGTTTTTAGTGAAAAACTTCTGGACTTAAAAAATTAGCATCATTTAGCATCATTTTGAGAGTCATAACGTGTTATTTTTCCGCTGACGGAGCTGTGTGAGGGCTTGTTTTTTGTGGAACGAGCTGTAATTTTTATTGGTTCCAATTTGGGGCACATGCAATTTTTTTTTAACACTATTTATTCAAATTTTTTTTGGGAGAGGAGGAAAAAAACTGCATTTCTAGCACAGTTTTGTTTCTTCTTTTTTTACAGTGTTCATCGTGCAGTGTAAACAACATGTTAACTTCATTCTGTGGGTCGATATGATTACAGAGACACCAAATTTATATCGTTTTTTTTTTACGTTTTACTACTTTCCCACAATAAAAATACTCTTTTCTAAAAAAATAAATCATGTTTTAGTGACGCCATATTCTAACAGCCATAACTTTTTTCAGTTGATATCTCTGTGGGAGGGCTTGTTTTTTGTGTGACAAACTGTAGTTTTTGTGGGTACTATTGGAGTACTTGCAACTTATTTATCACTTTTTATTGCATTTTTTCTGAGACCGCTATCAGTGTCTCGTATGCGCCGTTACACTAAATGAACAGCTGAATATCGGCTGACCGGCATTTTTTGAATATTACGGGAATAATCAGGCAACTCGTACCCCTGAGGACGCTCCCCTATGTGGTGCAGAAACGCGTTGGGAACTGTGCCTGTTAATCTGTGGCAATCAGACTAAACTAATATTTGCCAGCACATGGAGTTAGGTTATGTGACAAATAACATCTGACATCTCAGGCACTTGTGAATGAGTGCACGCTGACTGTCTATATCACACACACTTCATTGTGCGTCCTTGATCTGGTTGCCAACGCCTGTACTTGGATCTTTTGGCACTCTGTGCCCTACTAATTTTAATAATAAATTTTGTCAATAAATATTTATTTTAAACGTTTATACAGGCAGAATATTTGTACTCTAGTAATTTAAACGTATACCTTTACACTGCTGATTTTGTAATTTAAACAACATGTTAACTTCATTCTGTGGGTCGATATGATTACAGAGACACGAAATTTATCTAGTTTTTTTTTTACGTTTTACTACTTTCCCACAATAAAAATACTCTTTTCTAAAAAAATAAATCATGTTTTAGTGACGCCATATTCTAACAGCCATAACTTTTTGATTTTATCAGTTGATATCTCTGTGGGAGGGCTTGTTTTTTGTGTGACAAACTGTAGTTTTTGTGGGTACTATTGGAGTACTTGCAACTTATTTATCACTTTTTATTGCATTTTTTCTGAGACAAGGTGACCAAAATAATAAATTCTGTCATGGTTTTTTATAAAAATTTTTTACGGTGTTCGCCATGCGGTAAAAATAACATCTTTTATAGTTCAGGTTGTTTCGAACACGGTGATGCCTATTATGTATAGCTGTTTTCATGTTTTAGTTATTTTTTTCATTTATAAAGGACTTGATCAGGGAAACAGGGCAATTATTATTTTTATTACCTAATACTTTTTATTTATTTTAAATGTAACTTTTTTTTTTTTTCAATTTATTTTTACACTTACCTGGGGACTTGAAGATCTGATCTTCTGATGCCCTGTACAATACACTGCACTAGAAATCTGAACATCTATGCGTAAAACTCATGACATGTTCAATATTTCAGCGTTTTTCGCGCATCACGCACCCATTGAAGTCAATGGGTGCGTGAAAACCACGCAGGTCGCACGGAAGCACTTCCGTGCGAACTGCGTGGTTCAAGCAACAGCTGTCAAACTCTGAATGTAGACAGAAAAGCACCACATGCTTTTCTGTTTACAAACATCCAAACGGAGTGTCAAAATGATGGCGGGTGTGAGAAAATCTCGCAGCCGCGCATCATACACTGATGACACACGCAGCTGTTAAGTGCCTTTTGCGCACGCAAAACGCAGCATTTTTTGCGTGCGCAAAATGCACACGCTCGTGTAAATCAGGCCTAAGTGTTTCATTTGATAATTTCTATACTAGTAGCTAGATTTTCTGCCATCAGACAACCCCTTTAAGCACTTTTTACATGCATGTGCGATCCCAACATGAAAACATCACTCTTTTTTAACGACAGCTGGACTTAACCCCTTCAGGACTGAGCCTGTTTTGGCCTTGAGGACGAAGCCGATTTTTTCAAACCTGACATGTGCTACCTTATGTAGTAATAACTTGGGAATGCTTTTACCTATCCAAGTGATTCTGGGATTGTTTTCTCGAGACATATTGTACTTTATGTTACTAAAATAATTTGGACGATAAATTCAATATTTATGCGTGAAAACATTTTGAGAAAATTGCTAAAATTTGAATTTTGAGAAAATTAAATGTATCTGCTTGTAAGACAGACAATAATACCACACAAAATAGTTACTATTTCATATATCCCATATGTGTACTTTATGTTTGCATTGTTTTTTGAACATTCTTTTATTTTTCCAGGACGTTACAAGGCTTAGATCTTTAGCAGCAATTTCTCATATTTTCAAGAAAATTTCAAAAGTCCATTTTTTCAGGGACCAGTTCAGTTCTGAAGTGGCTTTGAGGGCCTTATATATGGGAAAGTCCCCATAAATCACCCTGTTTTGAAAACTTCTACCGTCAAAGTATCCAAAACAGAATTCAGAAAGTGTCTTAACCCTATAGGCGTTTCTCAGGAATTAAAGCCAAGTGGAGGTGAAATTTACAAAATTCTTTTTTTTTTTGCCAAAAATCATTTGTAATACAGTTTTTTTTCTGTTACACAGAAGGTTTTACACGAGAAATGCAACTCATGATATATTGCCAAGATTGTGCAGATTTTAGAAATATCACACATGTGGCCCTAGTGTGCTAATGGACTGAAGCACAGGCCTCAGAAGCTAAGGAGCACCTAGAGGATTTTGGGGCCTCCTTTTTAAAAAAATATATTTTAGGCACCATGTCAAGAGGTCTTGTGGTGCCAAAACAGTAAAAAAAAAAAAAAAGTGACCCCATTTTGGAAACTACATCCCTCAATGAATTTATTTAGGGGTATAGTTATCATTCTGACCCCAAAGTTTTTTTTGCTAAAGTATTTGAGTTAGTCTGTGAAGATGAAAATCGACTTTTTTTTTTTCTGAAAAAACGAAGAAATGTTTAATTTTTACACGCAATAAAGGAAAAAAAATACCCTAGAATTTGTAAAGCAATTACTCCCGATTACGGAAATACACCATATGTGGTAATAAACTTCTATTTGGACCCACAGAAGGGCTTAAAATGGAAGGAGAGCTATTTGACTTCTAGAGCTCAAATTTAGCTGAAATGGTTTTCGGGTGCCGTGTCATATTTGCAAACAGTGGAAATCCCCCAAAAGTGACCCTATTTTTGAAACTACACCTTACTACACTTAAGGAATATATGTAGGGGTATAGTGAACATTTTGACCCCACAGGTCTTTTGCAGAATTTATTAGAATTAGGCCGTGAAAATGAATATCAACATTATTTCCACTAGAATGTTGAATTTTTGAATTTTCACAAAGAATAAAGGAGGAAAAAGCACCTCAACAATTGTAAAGCAATTTCTCCCGAGTACGGATATACCCCACATGTGGTCATAATTTTTTTTTATTAGAAATTAATTAACCCTTTCTGGACTGATCCATTTTTTGCTTTTTATTTTCATTTTTTACTCTCCTTCTTCCAAGAGCCATAACTTTTTTATTTTTCCGTCAATAGAGTGATATGAGGGCTTATTTCTTGCTGGAGTAGTTGTAGTTTCTATTGACACCATTTAAAGTACCATTTAATGTACTGGGAAACTGAAATAAAAGTCTTTGCAGGCTGAAACTGCAAAAAACTGTGATTCCTCCATTGTTTTTTGGGTTTCGTTTTTACGGCTTTCACCGTGTGGTAAAAACGACAACTTAATTTTTTTTTCTGAGACTTAATAGGTGATACCAAACTAATACAGTTTTTTTTAAATATTTTACTACTTTTACAAAGTAAAAACTATTTGTTAAAAAAAAACAACGTTTTGTTTCACCATATTCCGAGAGGCATAACTTTATTTATTTTTTTGTCGATTGAGAGATTTGAGGGCTTATTTTTTGTGGGACGAGCTGTAGTTTTTATTGGTACCATTTTTTGTTACATAAAACGTTTTGTTTAAAGCTAAGGTGACCAAAAAACAGCAATTTAGGCGTTTTAAATCCTTTATTATTTACGGCGTTCACTGTGCGAGTTAAATAACGGTATATTGTAATAGTTTGGACTTTTTTGGACGAAGCAATACCAATTTTGTGTATTTTTTTCTTTTTTAGATTGCTTTAGCGAAAAATGGGAAAAAGGGTTTTCTTTTGGACTTTAAATATATATATATATATTTTTTTTTCACTAATAACTTTATTTAATTATTGTTTTTACACATTTTATTAGTCCCCCTAGGGGACTTGAACCAGCAATCAGTAGATAGCTGGCACAATACACTGTAATACTAATGTATTGCAGTATATTGTCATTTTTACAGGCTCCTGTAACAGCGCGATTGCTATTTCTGTCCGTTAGTCCCGGCTGTCAGCTGTAATACACAGCTAACACCCGCAACATATGGCACGAGCTCAGCGTGTGTGCCCGCTCCATACATCCCCCACACTACGACATACTATTAAGTCGTGGTGCACGAAGGGGTTAATGTGCATATATGTTGTGCCCAGTTTGTGCCACTGAAGACAAATATCTCATAAAATATTAATCGGGTTCTCCCGGGTATGGCGATGCCAGATCTGTGGACGTAAACTGCTGTTTGCGCACGCTGTAGGGCTCATAAGAGAGAGAGCGCCATTTGGCTTTTGGAGCGCAAGTTTTAGCTTGGTAGTAGTTCTGTGTGGGGTTTTACTTGTATTTGAGTTTATAATGTGGGGGCATATGTAAGCTGTGCGGAGTACATCAGGGGTATAATAAGAGGGTATAATAATTGGGTAAATAAATAATAATCTGCAGATATGTGGCCAGTGTCGCACTGATAAATGGTGCCGGACGTTATCCGCTTTTAGAACACTCTGCACATATTGCATCACCATATTCTGAGAGCCAGAATTTTTTTTATTTTTTCTCCACCAGAGCTTCGTGAGGGTTTATTTGTTGCAGGAAAATCTGAAGTTTTCATTGGTACCATTTTGGATTTTACAAAAGTAAAAACACGCACAGTTGTCTTTTAAGAAAGTCATTAGCATAAATCTAAAATTGGTCATAACTTGCTCATGATCGTTTTTCAAAATAAAAACCACTGCTGTTATCTATATTACAGCACCGATCAGATTATGTAGGAGATAGGGCACTTATAATCTGGTGACAGAGCCTCTTTAAATAGTTATACAGTCAGCATATGTGACTTCAAATTGTGAGACAGACCCTGTACATCTGAAAATATTTGACAGCAACTAGTGAGACAGACCTTGCACCTCTGATAACGTGACTGCACCTGGTGAGACAGACCCTGTAACTCTTTTTTTAAATCCAATAGTTTTTATTGACACGTGTTTTCATAGTATACAAACAAGTAACATATAAGACAATAACATCCCGTCCACCCGAACCCTCCCCCCCATCCTATCCCACCCACTTGCAAAGAGCACTATGCACTGTATTACTCTACTGAATTACATCAAACCTCCCAACACTTCCCTACCTACGCGCCTTCCCCCATCAGATATTCGTGATATTCTAATCCAATAGCCTGATAGATACATTGTTCATAAGAGAAGCTGACGGCAACCCTGGTGACATCCACCACTTTGTCCATTGACCCTCAAACTTTTTAAGCGCACCACGTTTGAAGTAAACTGCCCTCTCCAACTGTATAATACCATTCATATGATTAACCAATTCAGTATATGCAGGTGCAAATGAGTCCAACCATCATAGCTGTCAGCTTATGATACTGATACAGTACTTTTTGGATGGCCAATTTTTGGAAATTAGTGACTTCAAGATCCTCCACATAACCCAGAACACCAACTAACGGATCACATGGCACCCGAAGACCAAATACCCTATCTACCAAATCAAAAATCTCTTCCTAATACCTCTGCAAAATGGGACACCCCCACATCATATGAATGAGGTCTGCCTGTTCCTCTGGACATCTTGGACATCCCGCATCAGTTCAAAGACCCATTTTCTTTAAGAGCACCGGAGTACGATAAACTCTAGGAAGTAAAAATAACTGAGATCTGCGGTGTGCCACATTAAAGAGGCTCTGTCACCAGATTTTGCAACCCCTATCTGCTATTGCAGCAGATAGGCGCTGCAATGTAGATTACAGTAAAGTTTTTATTTTTAAAAAACAAGCATTTTTGGCCAAGTTATGACCATTTTTGTAGTTATGCAAATGAGGCTTGCAAAAGTCCAAGTGGGTGTGTTTAAAAGTAAAAGTCCAAGTGGGCGTGTATTATGTGCGTACATCGGGGCATTTTTAATACTTTCACTAGCTGGGCGTTCTGATGAGAAGTATCATCCACTTCTCTTCACAACGCCCAGCTTCTGGCAGTGCAGACACAGCCGTGTTCTCGAGAGATCACGCTGTGACGTCACTCACAGGTCCTGCATCATGTCAGACGAGTGAGGACACCGGCACCAGAGGCTACAGTTGATTCTGCAGCAGCATCAGCGTTTGCAGGTAAGTAGCTACATCGACTTACCTGCTAACGCCGATGCTGCTGCAGAATCAACTGAAGCCTCTGGTGCCGGTGTCCTCGCTCGTCTGACAGGATGCAGGACCTGTGAGTGACGTCACAGCGTGATCTCTCGAGAACACGGCTGTGTCTGCACTGCCAGAAGCTGGGCGTTCTGAAGAGAAGTGGATGATACTTCTCATCAGAGCGCCCAGCTAGTGAAAGTATTAAAAACGCCCCGATGTACGCACATAATACACGCCCACTTGGACTTTTACTTTTAAACACACCCACTTGGACTTTTGCAAGCCTCATTTGCATAACTACAAAAATGGTCATAACTTGGCCAAAAATGCTCGTTTTTTAAAAATAAAAACGTTACTGTAATCTACATTGCAGCGCCTATCTGCTGCAATAGCAGATAGGGGTGGCAAAATCTGGTGACAGAGCCTCTTTAAGTGAAATCAATGGGACATCTGCCAGAATGCTTTTACAAGCACACTCAGATATATTCCCCACATCACGAGACCATTTTTTCTCTCAACTGATCCAAATGTGATTTCAACACATAGGTCAATAATTAACCGTATAAAAATGAAATTGCACCTTTCACACTACCCTCATTCTCAGGGTATGTTCACACGAGGGCGTCCGTTACGGCTGAAATTACGGGGATGTTTCAGCCTGAAAACATCCCCGTAATTTCAGCCGTACCGGCATGTGCAGGCGCTTGAACGCCGCGTCCATTACGGCCGTAATTAGCGCTGCTATTCATTGGAGTCAATGAATAACGGCTCCAATTACAGCCAAAGAAGTGACAGGTCACTTCTTTGACGCGGGCGTCTATTTACGCGCCGTCTTTTGACAGCGGCGCGTAAATTACGCCTCGTGTGAACAGACAAACGTTTGCCCATTGCTTTCAATGGGCAGATGTTTGTCAGCGCTATTGAGGCGCTAATTTCAGACGTAATTCGGGGCAAAAACGCCCGAATTACGTCCGTAAATAGGCCGTGTGAACATACCCTCACTTGACTTGTGCTGTCAATGCATGCCGCAGCGCAATCCCACTAGTTTAACTCGTTAAATGCTGCGGTCAATAGCGACCGCAGCATTTAAATCGTTAGAAAGAGGGGGGCGGCCCCCTCTAACAGCTCATCGTGCCCCCCCCCGCAACGCAACGCAGGGCTTAATAGATGCCTGTCAGAATTATGATATACTGCAATACATTAGTTTTGCAGTATTTGTGAAAGTGATCTAATGATCGCTGGTTGAAGTCCCCTAGGGGGACTAATAAAAAATTTAAAAAGGAGTTATAAAAAAAATTTTGGTGCAAAAAAAATGAATATTAAAAGGTAAAAAAAAAAACCTTTTCCCATTTTCCCCCTAGAGCATAGTAAAAAAAAAAAAAATATATATAATTGGTATCGCCGCATCCGTACAAGTCTGAACTATTACAATATATTATTATTTAACCCACACAGTGAACGCCGTAAAAAAAAAATTGTAAACGCCAGAATGTCTATTTTTTGGTCACCTCATCAAAGTGATCAAACCGTCGCATTTGCACCAAAATGGTATTATTAAAAACTACAGCTTATCCCACAAAAAATAAGCCCTCATACCACTTAATCGACGGAAAAATAAAAAAGTTGTGGCTCTCGGAATTTGGCGACACAAAATAAATTCTCTTTTTTACATTTAGGTTTTTTCTTTTAAAAGTAGTAAAATATAGAAAAAACTATATTTATTTGATATCGCCGTAATCGTATTGACCCACAGAATAAAGTTAACATGTTGTTTTAATGTCACAGTGAATTCCGTAAAAACGGCGCGCAAAAAACCATGGAGGAATCGCTGTTTTTTTCATTTTCTACACCACAAATAATTTTTTCCGGTTTCCTAGTACATTATATGGCAAAATAAATGCTGCTACGAAAAACTACAACTCGCCCTGCAAAAATCAAGCCTTCATAGTACTATATCGACAAAAAAATAAAGACGTTATGGCTTTTGGAACGTGGGGAGGAAAAAAGGAAAATTTAAATCTGAAAGTTGTTTACGACGGGAAGGGGTTAACTGTTGGAAAGATTTTAGTACACCATCTTTATATATTTGCGGGATATATTTGACACCAATACTGTCCCACTGTTCAAACCCCCTTAATTGATACAACTCCCATAGCCTTACGTTGTGCCATAAAGGTGTGAACCAAGTAATCCCCGTGATGCCTTGTAAGTCCCGAGTCTTCCACCAAACCTTATGTATCAAGGAAACTGGGTGGGAGTCTAAGGCCCTGTTCACACGGAGTTTTTTGCAGGAGGAAAATTCCTCCTGTAAAAACTGACCCTGGAGGTTTTCATGTTTGATGTGGTTTTTGACGTTGTTTTTGACGTGGTTTTTGAGGCGGTTTTCCAGGCGGTTTTTGCCGAGGTTTTCACACGCATGAGGCTGGGTTCACACAACCATGTTACGTACATAATGTACGGAACGTATTTCGGCCGGAAGACCCGGACCGAAGACAGTGCAGGGAGCCGGGCTCCTAGCATCATAGTGATGTACGACGCTAGGAGTCCCTGCCTCTGCGTGGAACTACTGTCCCGTACTGTAATCATGATTACAGTACGGGACAGTCGTCCTGCAGCGAGGCAGGGACTCCTAGCGTCGTACATCACTATGATGCTAGGAGCCCGGCTCCCTGCACTGTCTTCGGTCCGGGTCTTCCGGCTGAAATACGTTCCGTACATTACGGACGTAACATGGTCGTGTGAACCCAGCCTGACATCCTTCTGTCAACGGATCTGTCACCATTGAAATGAATGGTGATGCAAACGGAACTTACTTCACACTTGCCTTTCCGTTGAGGGGTTCCCCTGACTGAAAGCACCGACGGAACCCCTCAGCAGAAACCACGCTGATGTGAACAGGCCCACATTAAAAAAAACATTGTTTTCTGTTTGCATCATCATTGACTTCAATGCTGATGGATCCGTTGCTAATGGGATTCCCTACACTGCGGTATTGGTTCAGTCGAAACGACAGAACCCTTTGCACAACGGGGACAAACAGAAACCATTAGCAACGGATCTGTCACCACTTCACACTTGCCTTTCCGTTGAGGGGTTCCCCTGACTGAAAGCACCGACGGAACCCCTCAGCGGAAACCACGCTGATGTGAACAGGCCCACATTTAAAAAAAAAAGTATACTTACTTCTTGAATCAATTTCCCAACATCAATGTCCATTCGGTGGTACACCTCTGCTGTCGTCATTTCTGTTCCTGAAATGTTAAAAAAAAATAAAAAAGAGATGACATACATGAACAACTGCATAACAAAATTAAAAAATTAAAAATAAAAAAATTGAAAAAAAAAATCTAAAAAAAAAATCTAAAAAAAAAATTTTAAAAAAAAATTCTAAAAAAAAAAATGCACAGCTCCATACATGTATAGCATGTATGGAGCATAGGAGCAATTGCACTTACTTGTATTCGATTTGGATGCAGGACTTCGGTTTTCTGTATGCCTGAGTTCTGTCCACGATGTTTTTCAGCCTCCACGAGCAGACAGGAAATGACAGCCCCTTGCTGGGCTGGACTAGCAGCAGGAGACGACTCCTGCAAAACACTCGGCAATATACTCGTCAGAAAACACCTCACTAGTTCGAGGTGTTTTTTGACGTGTCCCCATTGCTTTCAATGCGGTTTTGGACGCGGAAACCGCATCAAGAAGGGTCATGTCCCTTCTTTTTACCGCGAGGCGTTTTTTTTACTCGCGGTAAAAAAACGCCTCCGTCTCCCATTGAAATCAATGGGAGTCATTTTGGGTCGTTTTTGGCGCGTTTTCCGACGCGTTTTCCGCGTCAAAAAACGTGTCAAAAAACTCCGTGTGAACAGGGCCTAAGGCTGTGTTCACACTGAGTTTTTTGCAGGAGGAAAATTCCTCCTGCAAAAACTGCTCCATTAGATTTTTGCACAGTGGTTTGACAAAAACTCGTCAAAACACTCGTCGAGGTTTTTTTTTCCTCTTTCTGACTCATTGAAATGGGGTTTTGGAGGCGGAAACCGCCTCAAGATGGGTCATGTTGCTTCTTTTTACCACGACGAGTTTTTTTTAATCGTGGTAAAAAAACTCGTCTGCCTCCCATTGAAATCAATGGGAGGCATTTTCGGGCGGTTTTTGAGGAGTTTTTTGGCGCGGTTTCTGCCCCAAAAAACTCGTCAAAAAACTGTGCTTCAAGCAAAGAAAACAAGGAGCCATGTCCTAACAAGTGTGTAAATATTGCACCACTGGAACTCCCATGATCCGAAACTCCCCAACCTTTAAAATGTTGCAATTGCGCTGGCCAAAAAGTATGTTTGAATATTAGGGACCACCAGACCTCCCTCATCAGCAGCCAATTGCAAAGTTTCCAACTTAATCCTGGGACTTCCCCGTCCCCATATAAACCCCCTGAATATTTGATTAATTCTGTAGAACAGAGTTAGGAATCCATAATGGGGCATTATGCAATACATAGAGCATTTGCGGCATTAAGATCATTTTTAGCAAGTTAACTCTGCCCACCAATCCCAATGGTAATTTACCCCAGGCCTCAATCCTCATTTTACATTTTCCCAGAAGTGCCAAGATGTTCAGAGGAATAAAGTCCATGACTCTAAGGCCGGATTTACACGAGCGTGTGCGTTTTGCGCGTGCAAAAAATGCGGCGTTTTGCGCATTCAAAAGGTACTTAACAGCTCCATGTGTCAGCAGCGTATGATGCGTGGCTGCGTGATTTTCACGCAGCCGCCATCATTATGACACTCTGTTTGTATGTTTGTAAACAGAAAAGCACGTGGTGCTTTTCTGTTTTCATTCATACTTTTGACTGGTATTGCGCGAATCACGCGCGTCACACGGAAGTGCTTCCGTGTACTGCGCATGATTTTCACGCACCCATTGACTTCAATGGGTGCGTGATGCGCGAACAACACACAAATATCGGACATGTCATGAGTTTTACGCAGCGGACACACGCTGCGTGAAACTCACGGACAGTCTGCACGGCCCCATAGACTAACATAGGTCCATGCAAGGCGCGTGAAAATCATGCGCGTTGCGCGGACGTATTACACGTTCGTCTCCTCCAACCTTCCATATTGAAACCCTACAATTTCCCAGACCCTGTAACTCTGATAATATGTGACTGCAACTTGTCAGCAAACCTTGAACCTCTGATAATGTGACTGAAACTGATGAGACAGACCCTGTAACTCTAATATGTGTCTGCGGCTGGAAAGACAGACCCTGTACCTCTGATAATATGTGACTGCAGCTGGTGAGACAGACCCTGCACCTCTGCTTTTATGTGACTTCAGGTGATACATATATACACTACCGTTCAAAAGTTTGGGGTCACCCAGACAATTTTGTGTTTTCCATGAAAACTAACACTTATATTTATCAAATGAGTTGCAAAATGACTAGAAAATATAGTCAAGACATTGACAAGGTTAGAAATAATGATTTTTATTTGAAATAATAATTTTCTCCTTCAAACTTTGCTTTCGTCAAAGAATGCTCCATTTGCAGCACTTACAGCATTGCAGACCTTTGGCATTCTAGCTGTTAATTTGCTGAGGTAATCGGGAGAAATTTCACCCCGTGCTTCCAGAAGCCCCTCCCACAAGTTGGATTGGCTTGATGGGCACTTCTTGCGTACCATACGGTCAAGCTGCTCCCACAACAGCTCTATGGGGTTGAGATCTGGTGACTGCGCTGGCCACTCCATTACAGATAGAATACCAGCTGCCTGCTTCTTCCCTAAATATTTCTTGCATAATTTGGAGGTGTGCTTGGGGTCATTGTCTTGTTGTAGGATGAAATTGGCTCCAATCAAGCGCTGTCCACAGGGTATGGCATGGCGTTGCAAAATGGAGTGATAGCCTTCCTTATTCAAAATCACTTTTACCTTGTACAAATCTCCCACTTTACCAGCACCAAAGCAACCCCAGACCACCACATTACCTCCACCATGCTTGACAGATGGCGTCAGGCACTCTTTCAGCATCTTTTCAGTTGTTCTGCGTCTCACAAATGTTCTTCTGTGTGATCCAAACACCTCAAACTTCCATTCGTCTGTCCATAACACTTTTTTCCAATCTTCCTCTGTCCAATGTCTGTGTGCTTTTGCCCATATAAGGGCATGACCACACATGGCGGAATTCCTCCGCAACTGTCCGCATCAATGCCGCACAGAATCTGCGTTGCAGATTCTGCAGCGGATCTGCACAAAATGTGCAGAAAATTGATGCGGACTGGCCGCTGCGGACTGCAGGAAAAGTGCTTCCCTTCTCCCTATTCAGTGCAGGATAGAGAGAAGGGACAGCACTTTCCCTAGTGAAAGTAAAAGAAATTCATACTTACCGCCCGTTGTCTTGATGACGCGTCCCTCCTTCGGCATCCAGCCCGACCTCCCTGGATGACGCGCCAGTCCATGTGACCGCTGCAGCCTGTGCTTGGCCTGTGATTGGCTGCAGCCGTCACTTACACTGAAACGTCATCCTGGGAGGCCGGACTGGAGACAGAAACAGGGAGTTCTCGGTAAGTATGAACTTATATGTTTTTTTACAGATACATGTATATTGGGATCGGTAGTCACTGTCCCGGGTGCAGAAACAGTTACTGCCGATCGCTTAACTCTTTCAGCACCCTGGACAGTGACTATTTACTGACGTCTCCTAGCAACGCTCCCGTCATTACGGGAGCCCCATTGACTTCCTCAGTCTGGCTGTAGACCTAGAAATACATAGGTCCAGCCAGAATGAAGAAATGTCATGTTAAAAAACCAATACGCTCCGCACCACACATAACATGTGCATGACAGCTGCGGACTTCATTGCGGAACTTAGAATCTCCATTGAAGTCAATGGAGAAATTCCGCCATGAGTCCGCAACCAGTCCGCCACTGCTCCGCAACAGACAGAGCATGCTGCGGACACCACATTCCGCTCCGCAGCCTATGCTCCGCAGCGGAATTGTACGCATCGTGTAAACGAACACTGCGAAATTAAAGTGAAAGTCAATGGAGAAACGGCTCCGCTGCGGATTAACGCTGCGGAGTGTCCGCAGCGGAATTTAAGTGAAAATCCGCTATGTGTGAACCCGCCCTTAATCTTTTCCTTTTATTAGCCAGTCTCAGATATGGCTTTTTCTTTGCCACTCTGCCCTGAAGGCCAGCATCCCGGAGTCGCCTCTTCACTGTAGACGTTGACACTGGCGTTTTGCGGGTACTATTTAATGAAGCTACCAGTTGAGGACCTGTGAGGCGTCTATTTCTCAAACTAGAGACTCTAATGTACTTGTCTTGTTGCTCAGTTGTGCAGCGGGGCCTCCCATGTCTCTTTCTACTCTGGTTAGATCCTGTGTGTGCTGTCCTCTGAAGGGAGTAGTACACACCGTTGTAGGAAATCTTCAGTTTCTTGGCAATTTCTCGCATGGAATAGCCTTCATTTCTAAGAACAAGAATAGACTGTCGAGTTTCACATGAAAGGTCTCTTTGTCTAGCCATTTTGAGAGTTTAATCGAACCCACAAATGTAATGCTCCAGATTCTCAACTAGTTCAAAGGAAGGTCAGTTTTATAGCTCCTCTAAACAGCAAAACTGTTTACAGCAGTGCTAACATAATTGCACAAGGGTTTTCAAGTGTTTTCTAATCATCCATTAGCCTTTTAACACAGTTAGCAAACACAATGTACCATTAGAACACTGGAGTGATGGTTGCTGGAAATGGGCCTCTATACACCTATGTAGATATTGCATTAAAAAACAGACGTTTGCAGCTAGAATAGTCATTTAGCACATTAACAATGTATAGAGTGTATTTCTGATTAATTTAATGTTATCTTCATTGAAAAAAACTGTGCTTTTCTTTCAAAAATAAGGACATTTCTAAGTGACCCTAAACTTTTGAATGGTAGTGTATATTGTGAAGACCAGAAGATTTCAAGAAAAAAGACCTGAGTTTGTTTAACCCCTTCCCGCACCTTGGCGTAAATGCACGTCCAGGTGAGCAGTAACTTCGCGCACCTGGGCGTGCAGTTACATCCGCGCTTTAACAGTTAACCACTGCACGGCGCTACACCGCCGCGGCGGTAAACTGTGCAGGGTGACAGCCCTGCTCTCCCCGTTGCCGATCATCGGCCTGTCGCCGCTGAAATCGGCAATTAACCCCTTCGATGCGGTGGTCGATTGCGATCACCACATTGAAGAGGTTTACAGCGGAACGGCAGCCCCCCACATGCATTTGCGGGGGCTGGCGATCCTTATCATGGCAACCAGAGGCCAGACAATGACCACCGGGTTGCCATGTACGGAAGCCGGTCCTCCAATGCTTCCTGTCAGTGTGACAGTTATGTCACAATGACAGTTAGAACACATTACACTATGTAGGTAGTGTAATGTGTTCTAGCAGCGATCAGAGCTGCAAGTCTAAGTGTCCCCTAGTGGGACAAGTAAAAAAAGTAAAAAAAAGATAATAAAAATGTTTTTAAAAAGTGTAAAAATGACATAAACAAAGAATGCTTTTTTTCCCTATAATAAGTCATTTATTATAGGAAAAAATTAACACGTTAAAAAAAGTACACATATTTGGTATCACCGCGTTCGTAACGACCCCATATATAAAACTGTAGTATTATTTTTCCTGCACGGTGAACACTGCAAAAAAAATAAACGAAAAACAGTGCCCGAATCACAATTTTTTGGTTGTCAACCCTCCCAAAATATACAATAAAAAGTGATCAAATAGTCGTATGTACGCCAAAATGGTACCAATACAAACAACAACCCGTCCCGCAAAAAACAAGCCCTTACACCGCTTTTTTGACTGAAAAATAAAAAGCTATCGCTCTCAGAATATGGCCGCAATCGGGAGAAATTGTTTTACAAATGTTGGGGTGCTTTTTCTCCTTTATTTCTTGTAAAAATTAAAAATGGCTACCTTTTTTCAGAAAAAAAGTAGATTTTTACCTTTACAGAATAATTCCAATGAATTCAGCAAAACAACTGTGGGGTCAAAATGCTAACTTTACCCCTAGAAAAATTCCTTGATGAGTGTAGTTTCCAAAATGGGGCCACTTTTCGGGGGTTTCCACTATTTTGTTCCCTCCAGTGCATTTCAAATGTGACACGGCACTGAAAACTATTCCAGCAAAATCAGAATTTCAAAATCCAAATGTGCTCCTTCCCTTCTGAGTCCTGCTGTGGGTCCAAACAGCAGTTTATTACCACATATGGGGTATTGCTGTAATCGGGAGAAATTGCTTTACATATGTTGGGGTGTTTTTTTTCTCTTCTATTCCTTGAAAAAATTACAAATTTCCATAAGTTTTTTCAGAAAAAAGTAGATTTTCATCTTCACATACTTATTCAAATTAATTTAGCAAAAAAACTGTGGGTTCAAAATGCTAACTATACCCCTAGATAAATTCCCTGAGGGGTGTAGTTTCCAAAATAAGGTCACTTTTGGGGTCTTTATTGTTTTGGCCCCACAAGACCTCTTCAAACCTGACACGGTACCTAAAATATATTAAATTAGCGCACTAGGGCCACATGTGGGATATTTCTAAAAACTGCAGAATCTGGGTTTTTCTTGGGTAAAACCTTCTGTGGTATAGAAAAAAATGTATTACAAGTGGATTTTGTAAAAAAAAAAAAAATTAAATTTGTAACTTTCACCTCTACTTTGCTTTAATTCCTGTGAAACGCCTAAAGGGTTAAAACACTTTCTGAATGCTGTTTTGAATACTTTGAGGGGTGCAGTTTTCAAAATGGGGTGATTTATGGGGACTTTCTAATATAAAAGGCCCTCAAAGCCACTTCAGAACTGAACTGGTCCTTGTAAAAATCGCCTTTTGAAATTTTCTTGAAAATATGAGAAATCGCTGCAAAAGTTCTAAGTCTTGTAACGTCCTAGAAAAATAAAAGAATGTTCAAAAAACGATGGCAAACTAAAGTAGACATATGGGAAATGTTAACTAGTAAGTATTTTGTGTGGTATTACTATCTGTTTTACAAGCAGATACATTTAAATTTAGAAAAATGCTAATTTTTGCAATTTTTCTCCAAATCTTGGTGTTTTTTACAAATAAATATTGAATTTATCAACCAAATTTTTTCACTAACATAAAGTACAATATGTCACAAGAAAACAGAATCGCTTGGATAGGTAAAAGCATTCCAGAGTTATTACCACATAAAGTGACACATGTCAGATTTGAAAAATCGGCTTCGTCCTGAAGGCCAAAACAGGCTCAGTCCTGAAGGGGTTAAATATGAAAGATGCCCTTCTATAAACATAAACGTCTGCATCCTGTAAACACAGCATTTGCTCCACTATTGGTTTAAAAATATATAAACACCTCAGAAGTTTAATGGAGCAAAGTTATTTAATCTCTGAGGCAAATGAAGTGATTGCTTCCTCATTTATTTATAACCAACACAATATCTCACAAATTATGATAGCCTGACTCTACTCTTATCTGTGATACCAGTGGAAATTCTTCCATTTTACTTAATTAGGAGAATTCCTGCCACACAGTTGCCAAACAGGTAGGGGACAGTGGAAAAAAATTACAAAGGTCCAGAGTGGCTTTGTATACACAGACTTACATTTTGTTACATCTTCAAGGGACAGCAGATCTTGGTTCATTATTGGAGACAGTTGTATCTAGTTATATTCTTTACAATCACTGTAATATTCAGATGCAGCATCCTATATCTTTTAATTTATTTTATTTCAAAATGCAAAGAGCTTAGAGCAGACGAGTCTCAAAGCTCTAAAATCTCACCATCACTGAAACTGTTGTGTTCTCACTTGTGAGAGATTTAGCATAAAATGGTATCATAAATTGAGTCTAAAAAATGGAGTACATGGTGTGTGCCCAATAACCTTCTCCTACCTTGATAGTTTTGAAAAGGGTAAACGAGAAAGACTCGGCTAAGAGGAGTCTTATAATGCCTAGAATGCCCATTGCTAATCCTTCCGCAAGGAGCTTCGTCAGTTTACTTATAAAGATATATTTGGGGTCACCAGTTAACTCTCTGTTGGTTAAATTATCACCCAGCATTCCCATGACTTCACGTTTATACAATGCTACATCCAGTATCACCACTGATCCCCCTTTATCCGAATCTCGGACTATGATGTTATTGTTTTTTCTTAATTGTCTCAGGGCATGATCCTTTCTCTTGGTTAGGTTGCCTTTAATATCAATGTTGTCATTATTCAGCTCTGAGAGGGCTTTTCAACTAGATGTTGGAAATCATCCATAGCCATGGATCGGGACTTCACAGAGTAAAAAGAAGGATTGGGGATCCTGGTGGATATAGGATCTTCTTGTGTGTTAGTATCATCATTATCCCAGCACAGAGATTGTAGTATCAGACTGCTTAATTGTGCTATAAAGTAGAAGTCATTGTATTCATTTTGTGGCGATTCAGGTGAAGGTTCGTCTATAGTACTGGTGTTAGCTATGGAGTAAACATCTTCAAAATTCATAAAAAGTTTCTTGTCTGTTAATAATCTAACAAATCTGTTGACATCAAGTTAGGTGCGGTATAAGTCAAAGCGTCTGGTGGGGACGAAATTGAGACCTTTTTTGAGGACACTGATCTGTTCGGATGAAAGGATCGTGGCAGACAAATTTAGGACTATGAATTCATTCATTTATCCTGTTTGCGTGCCGGATATCTCCGGTTTCCATGGTCTGTGTTTTGCACCTGCTTGTCTGGTGTGTTTTTTGCCTTCGTGCCGGACCCTAAAAAAAGATCTGCCCGTATTATGTTGAGTATCTGTATGTTTGGGTCCTTGACCATGATGGTGTCTGGTGGTCTCGTATGGTTCCAGAAAGCCATCAGAGTCATATAACTCCGTGGTGGCATCTGTAGAGTCATACTCTGTCAAAGCCGGGAAATTTACTCTATGTTGGCTCTTATTATAATTCCTCCTTGAATTGGACCGTTTTTTCAAAATTGGTCTCGGAGGTGCATTATCTCTGCAGTTTTCCCGCCACATGTAAACCAAGTCTTCAGTTAATCTTTCTTGTCCCTTTCGAATTTGGAACGTTTATTTTCAGTAATGATATCTTCCAGTTTAATCATTCTTGGAAGAGCTGTTGTCACATTCTGTGGGTATGTGGACCCACTAGGCCGCACCGCCGTAGCAGAGTAGCAGCTGGCCAAACAACAATGTACCAAGTCTATACAAAGCAATTTGTCCTGATTACAGCAATATGCCATATGTGGTAATAAACTGCTGTTTGGACCCACGGCAGAACACAGAAGGGAAGGAACAATATTTGGCTTTTGGAGCTCAAATTTAGCTGGAATGGTTTTCGGGTGTCATGTTGCATTTGCAAAGCCCCTGAGGTACCAAAACAGTTGAAACCTCCCAAAAGTCCCTTTAGGGGACTGGACCGAGCGATCATTAGGTTGCTGGTACAATACACTGCAATACTAATGTATTGCAGTATAACATATATTTTATAGGCTCCTGTAACAGCACGATCGCTGTTCCTGTCCGTTAGTCCCGGTTGTCAGCTGTAATGCACAGCTGACACCTGCAGAATATGGAGCGAGCGCAGCGCATGAGCCCGCTCCATATATAACCCCCTGTACCACGACATGCTATTAAGTCATGGTGCGCGAAGGCGTTAATGCGCAGCAAATGGTGCATAGTGAAAAATAAAATTTTCCACTGATATGCCATTTTAATGCACAATATGTTGTGCCAAGTTTGTGCCACTGAAGACAAATACCTCATACAATGTTGAGTGGGTTCTCCCGGGTTATAAAATATTATACATATGCGGACGTAAGCTGGTGTTTGGGCATGCTGTGGGGCTCAGAAGGGAGGGAGCGCCATTTGGCTTTTGGAGCAGATTTTGCTTGGTAACTGTTCTGTTTGGGGTTTTGCTGGTATTTCAGTTTATAATGTTGGGGTTTACGTAAGCTGGGCAGAGTACATCAGGTCATAATAAGAAGTTATAATAATGGGGTAAATAAATAATAATCTGCAGATATGTGGCTGATGTCGCACTGATAAATGGCGCCCGATCCAGTGGCGTAACTACCGCTATAGGAGCCATAGCGGCTGCTACGAGGCCCGCAGCATGAGGGGGCCCGTGCCACCCGTCGGCACGGGCCCACCTACCATTGCCGGAGGTTCCGCTAGCAGCCGCTATGGCTGCTACAGCGCGACGCCACTGAAGGGGTTGTTCCTACAAAAGACATGCATCCCCTATCCACAGGATAGGGGATACATGTATGATCGCTGGGATGCCCAGCGATAAGGAGAACTGGGGACCGAAAGTCCCCCGAAGTTCTCCATGACAAACCTCGGACTTCCGGGGTCTGTCTGCAGCTGCATAGAAATGACTTGAGAACCGGTCGCGCTTGTGCGCATGCGTGACCAGCGCTCCTTTCATTTTTATTGAACTGCGCAGACTCCGGAAGTCCGAGGTTTGTCATGGAGAACTTCGGGGGAATTTCGGTTCCCCGTTCTCCTTATCGCTGTCAGCGATCACACATGTATCCCCTATCCTATGGATAAGGGATGCATGTCTCATGTCTTTTGTAGGACAAACTATAGGCCGTTTTTTTTTGGGGGGGTCTGTATGGCGTTATCTACAGGGGGGGTCTGTATGGCGTTATCTACAGGGGGGGTCTGTATGGTGTTATCTACAGGGGGGGTCTGTATGGCGTTATCTACAGGGAGGGTCTGTATGGCGTTATCTATAGGGGGTGTCTGTATGGCGTTATCTACAGGGGGGTCTGTATGGCGTTATCTACAGGGGGGCTGTATGGCATTATCTACAGGGGGGTCTGTATGGCGTTATTTACAGGGAGGGGGTGGTCTGTATGGCGTTATCTACAGGGAGGGTCTGTATGGCGTTATCTATAGGAGGTGTCTGTATGGCGTTATCTACAGGGGGGTCTGTATGGCGTTATCTACAGGGGGGCTGTATGGCATTATCTACAGGGGGCTGTATGGCATTATCTACAGGGGGCACTGTATGGCGTTATCTACAGGAGGACTGTATGGCGTTATCTACAGGGGGGGCTGTATGGCGTTATCTACAGGGGGGATTTGGGGCTGTAAGGCGTTATCTACAGGGGGCTGTGTATGGCGCTATATACAGGGGGCTGTGTTTGGTGCTATCTATAGGGGGCGCAGTGTGGTGGAATCTATAGGGAGGCACTATCTACAAGGGGGGGTTGTGGGATACCCAGCGGAGGGGGGGCCCCAGTCAAAAGTTTGCTATGGGGCCCAGTCTTTCCTAGTTACGCCCCTGGCCCGATCTTATCCGCTTTTGGACACTGCACAATTTCTGTCGCTATATTCTGAGGGACAGAACTTTCTTTATTTTTTCTCCACCGGAGCTGTTTGAGGGCTTATTTGTTGCGGTCCCCCTTTAAAAACTCACTTTGCTATGGCCGCTCTAAGTTCCTTAGTGTAGCTGCATCTACCTTAGCATGGCGTATTTTCTCTCCTTGTATGTCTATACTTGAACATACCACATTGCGGTACTTACCTTTACATTACTTAAATGTTCTGGTCCCTGAATTAGATCTACGCACATGGATCGCGGCTGGCCTGAATAAAATTGGACACCTATACACTGACTCCCACATACGCACATATGAGTCTATATCCCATGAATACTCTCTCCCAGATAGGGATTTTTATACGTTTTTGCAAATATGCCATGCCTTAAACAAGTCATCATGCGATATGCAAAATTTTTCAACGGCCGTATTTATATTTTTTCCTCCTCCAACCCTAAAATATGTGGTATTTCACTGTTTTATAACCTGCTCAACCAATCAAATATAACATCCAGACCAGCTTATATTCTTAAATGGGAACAGGACTTTCAGATTTCTATACAAATGGAAGATTGGTATGGAGCTATTAAGGCCTTAAGGACTATATTTAAAGGCGAGAACCATTGGGAAAAATCATTTCAAATCATCCTTAGATGTTATCTCACACCTGTTCATATATCGAGACTAAACCCATCATATTCGCAGCTGTGCTGGAGAGGTTGTGGAAATAGTGGTACTTATATTCTTTTTTGGTGGGATTGCCCCTTAGTCAATGCCTTTTGGAAATCTGTTACCTCTCTTCTTAAAGAAATAACGGGAATATATATTCCATTAAACAGCTGAAGTGGCACTTTGCTTCTTAGGAATTCTAGATATCCCATTGCCCCTACGTACAGTGGTAGGTCATGTCATTCTAGCTGCACGATCCATAACTGCAAAATCTTGGAAATCTAGTTCTCCATTGACCACCACTGAACTTTGTCATACAGTTCAATTTGCTTATAGTATAGAAAGGCTGTTAGTCATTAGCTCACATACTGTGGTCCAACTGAACTCTAGGTGGTCTTTTTGGAATTCCTGCTATCTGAAAAGATATCCCTAGTCACATTTATGTATTCCCCTTCTCTCATATTACGGTAGAAGGCTACTAGTGCGCACCCCTTGTATCTTCTGTGACGTTCATTAATTGAATGTATTACATACGTGAGCATTGTTTGTGTTTTCCCCTGTTTTATTCCTGCTTCTACTGCATTGTTCTATCTACTGCATACTGATGCATAATGCTGTATTGTTTACTCTGTACAATTGAGTTCCTGTATGATCTCTAAATACTTTTTGATTATACTCATCAAAATGTTTGTATGCGTATATAATCTTCAATAAAAATTTAAATTATAAAAAAAAAAACAGCCCCAAACCTGCACAACACCTTTTCATTTTGTTTAACAACAGTGATGTGATTGGTCAAAGGAAGTACTCTCCAAACAAGTCCACAAGCTCCAGCCTATAGATTCTTTTAGAGGGAGGCAAACTCCTCAGACATTATCTAATTGAATGCTACAAGAGAATATATTACGAGACTAAGCTGTTATAACTTAAAAACTACTCTGACAGAGCCTCTTTAGGCATTCTTCATGCATGTTTTTTTTTGTGCGCATTAAAAAATGTACCAATAAAACAAACTGCTTAAAAGCTGCAAGACAAAGTGACACAGATGGTTGCATTCTTTGGCACAATTTTTGTATAAATTGAGGTCTATGGGTAAAAAGCACCACAAATAGAGCATGCTGTAATTTAGAAATACAAGGCACAAAGAACAAACAAAAATACATTCTTCTTCTATTAAACACTAGCAAACAAGAAGGAAAATACTTTATTGATATTAATAATTGTTATTATAATGGAAACTCTGGACAAAAATAAATTGTTGTGTTTTAATACAGCAACAAAAAGTAAAATAGGGAGTTATGCAGCAACGAGCAAATTGTAATGCAATGCAGACTTAGGCCCTATTTACACAGCTGTGTTCGGTCCATGAGATACGGACCGTATGTCGGCCACGTTTCTCAGACCGAACACAGTCCAGGGAGCCGTACTCCTAGCATTATTGTTGTGTATGATATTAGGCATCCCTGCCTTCCCGTGGGAATAATGTCCCTTAATGTATTTATGTTTTCAATACGGGACGTTAGTTCCGCAGGGAGGCAGTGACTCACAGCGACATGGATGACTATGATACTAGAAGTATGGCTCACTGGACTGTGTTCGGTCAGGGAATTGCAGACCAAATGAATTTTCCCAACTTAGTTGGTTCATCAGGGGACAATATTGGACAATTTGTGTGTAATTGGAGACCTATAAAGGTATATATACATATATGATAAATACTTGCTTGTATCTTCCAAGACCACGCCTCCCCAGGAAGTCATCATAGACCATGTGGAATTCCAAGCCTCCATCTACAGTTTCTGCAAACCAGCATGCCTTGTAAAATGGACTATCTTCATCCACCTGTTCCTTCCTCAACCAACTGTCATCTTTACTCCCAGGAGTCGTGAGTTGTAATCTGGCACACATGTGCCGATACAAGCAAATATTTATCATATATGTATACATACCTTTTATAGGTCTCCAATTACACACAAATTGTCGAATATTGTCCCCTGATGAACCAACTAGGTGGAGGAAACGTGTTGGGACAGTTATGAAGTGTCAGTGGTCATTTTATGCATTTGGTGCTTAGAAATGCCACTAATTGTGTGTAATAGAAATTTTTGTCTCCCTGGATTTTGTCTATAGGTGGTGTATGGTGCCACGCAATCTAAATATAATTTTCCGGATACTCCAGGTGATTATTGTGGATTGCTTATTTGATTCAACACTGGTTGTGTCAGGGGTACTTTTATTCAAAAGAATTACCTAGAGTATTTTAATCTGAATAATGAATAAAGATTATGTTTTCTGAAGAGTTCCCATTCTGTGACACTACTGATTACCTAATTGGACTGCTAGCATAATTATGAAGCTTAAAGGAAATGAATTATCAGAAAATGCCATATTATTTAAATTAGTAAATCCGTACTAGAGCAATCATAGTAAGCTGATATTTGATTATTTTCTGAAGCTCACTTGATAATTTTGCTGTATAGACTGGGGCAAGATAGGCAGAGTCATCTCTGTAATGTCCACGGTCGCAGACCGCAGACTCCTATCTTCCTGCAGACAATGTCCTCTCCAGAGATGCCAGCACATGCGGCCATCCTGTCCTGCAGTGACCACTAGGGTGCACGCTCGAGCTCATTCTCGGCCTCAATGAGCCAGAGTACACACATGTTTTAGATTTGAGCTGATTGCTCCCAGATAACCCTGGACTATAAGAAGGGCCCTGCGTTGCATTGCCTGAGCGATGTTTGTACCTACCCGTGTCTGTCTTTGCAAATGGTCCCTTGAGTGTTTTCCAGTTCCAGTGTTCCCGTTCCTGCTACTTGTATCCTGTATCCCGTGCTATCTTGTTACAGTGCCGTGTAGAGTTGGAGTCGTGTTGTGCTGTATACTACGCCTGTCTTGTTACACCACGCCTGGTGTCTGCCTGCTGCCAAGGTCCCATCCGAGCTTATCCTGCTACAATCTGAAGTTACCACAGGTACACCTATACGAACTGTAGACTTTGACTTGTACCCTGTTGGCCAGCTGCCATACCGTCAAGGCGGTACAGCCCAGTGGGTCCACAATACCCACAGATCGTGACAACCTCATTATGATTACAATGTGTTCAAGTTAAGTACAGCACAATTCTACTGTTGGAGGTCTAATTGAGGCAAGTTAATAACACTATATACTACAGACCCAGATAAGACTCTGCATGCATCTCCCATGCCACTCTCTGGACTTTGGGGGAGGGGATGTACGTCATTACTTCCTGGAGACTGTAAAATTCTATGACACTTCTGTTAATTTACTCCCATTCATTTCAGCTGACATAAGGCAAGACAGGAAGGTAGTGTGTGTCTCCAATATGTGAACCCCCAGGGAAAGTTTTAAAAATAAAAAAGAAATAGCTACAATGGTTGAAAAACAAACAGATATGATTTGTCTTCTGCAGACTTAAGGCTACACGCAACAGCTTCAGAACAAGTTGTTCTATGGCTGTATTCACACGGCCAATTTTTAACAGCCTGTGAATATTGGCCGTCAAAAAATGTAACATGTCCTATTTTTGCCCGTTTTCACCACCATAGAACTCAATCGATCAGTTTTTAATGCCCATTTTCAGGAATCAATCCTTGTGACGGCCATTAAAAACTGATCCTAGCAAAGAGGACTCCCAGGGCACGTCGCTTCTTTAAGCACTGAACCCAGGGAAGCCCTTGACGTTACAGTTCATATATAGACAGTGATGTTAGGGCTTTCAAATATAAAGTCCCTGGCAGGAGCAACGCAAGCTCTCTGGCTGGGGACTCCTGTGTTGGGAAAGCCCTTGACGTCACTGTCCATATATGAGTGGCACTTTATGGGCTTTTTAGATGCCGGAATCTCTGGCCAGAGAATCGGTAACAGTCTGTACAGGGATTCCGCTCCTAGAGAGTGCCCCTCACGTCACTGTCCAAAGATGGGGATCCTCCTGGAGCAGAATCCCTGGCCAGAGTGTTGCTGATGCATGGCTGATGATTCTGCTCCTGAAGAATCCCCTGGTGTCACTATCCATATATAAACAGTGACATCAGGGGATCCTCCTGAAGCAAAATCCCCGGCCAGAGCGTTGCCGATGCTCTGGCCATCGATTCCGCTCCTAGAGAGAGCCCCTGGCATCACTATCCATATATGTCCATATATGGCCATATATAAACAGTGACATCAGGGGAACCTCTTGGATCAGAATTCCCAGCCAGAGCATTGCAGATGCAGTAGCCAGTGATTCCACTACTGGAGGAGCCTCTGATGTTATTATCCATATATGGACAGTGATGTCATGGGATCCTCCTGGAGTGGAATCCCCAGCCAGAGCGTTGCCGACGCTCTGGCCGGTGGTTGTGCTCCTGGAGAAGTCCCTGGCATCACTATCCATATATGGATAGTGATGTCAGGGGATCCTCCTGGAGTGGAATCCCCTGGCAGAGCGTTGCTGATACTCTGGCGGGTGATTCCGCTCCTGGAGCAGCCCCTGGCATCATGATCCTTATATGGACAGTGACATCAAGGGATCCTCTTGGAGCAAAATCCCTGGACGGAACTGCCGACGCTCTGATCGGGGATTCTGCTTCTGGAGGAAACCCTGGTGTCACTATTCATATATGGACAGTGACGTCAGGGGATTCTCCTTGAGCAGAATCCCCAGCCCAAGCGTCGGCAATGCTATGGCTGGGAATTCTGCTCCTACAGGGAGCCCAAGTGGCGCTATCTATATGGGAGGGGGTGTAGCGTTATCCACAGGATAGGATGTGGGTGACGCCATCTACAGGGGAGATGTGTGGCGGTTTCTACAGGGGGGTTTGTGACTCTATCCACAAAGGGGGTGTGTGGCACTATCTAGGGGGTGGTGTAGTGCTATATTTAAGGGGGTAGTGGCACTATCTACATGGGCACTGTGTCACTATATGGGCACTATATAGAGGGGACACAGTGGCACTATCTACATGGGCACCGTGGCACTATTTTTGTGGGCACTGGCACTTTATATGCAGGCACTGTGGCACTATCTACAGTGGGCACTGTGGCACTATGAGGGCACTATGGCACTGTGTGGTTACTGGAACAATCTATGTGGGCACTGGCACTATCTATGTGGGGACTATCTACAGTGGGCACTCTGACACTATCTGCAGGGGCATTGCAGCACTATCTACATGGGCACTGTGGTGTTTTCAGGGGATTTGGAGAAAAAAAAAAACCTAACAAATTAAATCCATAGACGGACTGGAAATGGATGAAAATTTGGAGACACACTGATGCAAAACGGCCATGAAAAACTGACAGTTGATCAGTTTTTAACGGCTATCTTTTTTTTCCCCACAGTCGTGTGAATGTAGCCTAAGCTGGGGATAAAAACATGCACCTTTTGTTCTCTACAATACCTTTAATAGGTGCCTGATATATTTGGTTCTGTGGAAAATATTTTACAGCAGTTTAACAAAAAACATTATTTTGCTGATTGACACAATCTTGTAGTTTGCTGGTTTTAAAAAATTTTAACTTATCTCTCTATTATGAAAATTTATATGAGATTGACATCAGTTTGTAACTAATTCTGGGCCTTATGAGTTAAAACGGTCTCAGAGAGAAAGTGGCCATGCAATTAATTAGAGTCTGGTGCAGGTAAAAAAAGTAAAAATATGTTGAACACCTTATTCTCTGAGACAATTTACATATATTTTTTTTTATATATTAAAGGGTCATTCCCATCACAGAATGTGATACATAATATCTTTAGGATATTTAATCTCTTTCTGATTGGTGGGGATGTGACCTCTGGGACCCATGCCAATCCTAAAAATAAAGGGGCCGCAGCGCTGGTTTTGCGCTACTCTCCTTACTATTTTCCTTGCACAATGGTGCTTCCGGCCACTGGACGTGTAGGGGATTGCAACACAGCTCTATTCAAGTGCACAGCACTGTGGCCCCTTCATTTTCAGGATCTCTTAGGGTCACAGAGGTTGGAACCCCTCACCTCAGTAAGTGATGACATACCCTAGTGATATGCCATCACTTTCTGTGATGGAAATAACCTATTGAGCCCACTAAATGATGTAGATTTTTTTTTAAATTCATAATATATTTACATAGGTTAATACAAATAGATAATTCACTCTTAACATTTCCTAACTGTTGTCTGTTTCTAAGGCCTCCTTCACACAGCGTTATTTTTCTGCATGCTTTTTTGCATGCGGTTTTAGTGGCATTTTTTTTAATGCTGGGTTTATGAGTGGATTTTCATCAGTTAGGCCTCATTTACACGAGCGTGTGCGTTTTGCGCGAGCAAAAAACGCTGCGTTTTGCGCGCGTTTGTATGGCGTATGCACTGCGTATACGCAGCCTTGTTGCGTTTTAAACGCGCAAAAGGCATTTGACAGCTCCGTGTGTCATGATGCGCGGCTGCGTGATTTTCACGCAGCCGCCATCATAGAGATGAGGTAGTCGAGGCCCGTCACTGTCCAAGGTGCTGAAAGAGCTAACTGATCGGCAGTAACTCTTTCAGCACCCTCGACAGTGAATGCCGATCACAATATACACCAACCTGTGAATATAAAAAGACTTTCATACTTACCAAGAACTTCCTGCTTCCCCCAGTCCGGGCTCCCGGCCGTTGCCTTGGTGACGCGTCCCTCTCTTGCCATCCGGCCCCACCTCCCAGGATGACGCCGCAGTCCATGAGACCGCTGCAGCCTGTGATTGGCTGCAGCCTGTGCTTGGCCTGTGATTGGCTGCAGCTGTCATTTGGACTGAACTGTCATCCCGGGAGGTCGGACCGGAGTTATCGGTAAGTCAGAACGTCGTTTTTTTTTTACAGGTTCATGGATTTTCGGAGCGGAAGTCACTGTCCATGGTGCTGGACCAGTTTAACGCTTTCAGCACCGTGGACAGTGACTGTCTCCTGACGTCGCGTACCCGAACATTTTTTACCGGTTTCGGTCAAAACGAGTTTGGCCGAACCCGGTGAAGTTCGGTGCGCTCATCTCGAATTTGACACTCCGTTTGGATGTTTGTAAACAGAAAAGCACGTGGTGCTTTTCTGTTTACATTCAGGAGTTTGACAGCTCTTGCGCGAATCACGCAGTTCGCACGGAAGTGCTTCCGTGCGGCATGCGTGGGTTTCACGCACCCATTGACTTCAATGGGTGCGTGAGTGCGCGAAAAACGCACGATTATAGAACATGTCGTGAGTTTTTTTCTGCGCACACGCGCTGAGCGCAATTCACGCATCGTCTAAACAGCCCCATTGACTAATATAGGTGCGTACGACATGCGTGCAAAGCACGCGCGTATAATACGTTCGTGTAAACGAGGCCTAAGTGTGTGGTCCGAATCCTGAGACCCAGAGAGCACCTTGTTTATTCTTCCTATGTTTCAATCATCCACTTTAATTTACATTTTATTTATTTTATTTCGGTTTCTTCATTTATTTTTCTTTATTTTATTCTTATTTGGTGTTTTCCTATTCCTTCTTTTCACTCGGATCTTGGTGCCTGACCGAGAATTGAGAAAATGCATGATATGATATTGTATTTTATAGTCTCGACATTTTGTCTATATAAGGGTAAAGCACTTTGGGCTATGTAACCAGTCTATGATTGGTCGCCCGCACACTTAAATTAGTATTCTATACTTACCCTGTTTTACAAGCTCTGAAGTAGTTACATGGTGACAAAACACGCCAGCGTACGTAGTCCACGTCTTGATGTCACACACACCGGCACCCTGTCTGATCGGAGGCACATACACACGACAGTGTGCACACCACACATGCTGCATAGGCATTTCTGATTATACCCAGAAACGAATGCTACTTGCCTCCACTACTGGCCTAGGACACAGCTTGGCCAGACGGCCGTCCAGGGCTCCTTGATGTCCTGATGCAAAAGGCCTACAACTGGAGGTTTCAGACTGTATATTGACATCGTGCAAGAGTATTAGTCTCAATGTCTTTTACACTCCCTAAGCTGATACCAGTGACTGTTGCAGTATCCCCAGTAGGGGAATATCAGCCTAGTACTTGCACTGTTCTCACTGGTTCCTCAATTGTTGGACAATTTCTATTTGGGATAGATTCTGGCAGCCAGGAACTTGTTCATAGGCCTCAACTCTAGGATTTTAATTATCATTAGAGCAAGTTATCCACGTATATATTGCGTCATATCCCCTGGGGATCCTATTGACCTTGGCAGTGATTTCTGTTTGGTGATTTTCCATTTGCTTCATCCTGTTTACTTTCCCCAGTATTGGTTGTGCACTCTTTGACTTTGTAGTCCATTTGGGGTCCAATTTATTAGTCTACCTCTGATTTCATTAATTGTTTATAGCACTAATTGATGTACATATAGTAATTGTAAGTTTTATATTTTTAAATGCAATATTTCTATGCCAAATTCATGTATGACTGTATAGTCTTAGTATATATCTAATATATTACTAACTGAGGTGAGTTGTGCCTCTACCCAGTTGGGTGTGTGACTTTTTGACGTGATGCAGGATCACCTATGATGACATTTATTAATATTTTATATTTATTCAATAAAATTATATTATTTTCTACCCCCGAGCAGAGTTCCAAAAATAAAAAGGGAAATAATGGGCAGAATGATTTTAAATATCATGTTGGTTTGCAACGCCAAGACACTTTTTGTTGCGAATAAAATGTTGGTTGGTTTGGTTGAGTTCATTAAACAATTTTAAGTTTTCTTAAGAGGACTGGTATAATTTAGAAGAACATTGCTTTATCTTTGCTCATGCATTCTTTTTTACTTATGCTGTTACATTTATAAAACATATAATCTAAAAAGACAGTTCTGAATGTGATATAATAAATTTGTTTTAAATTGTTAATACATTTTTTCTTTGTCTGGTGCTTAGAAGTTAATGACATAAAAATGAAAAAAATAAACTAGAATAATAAACAGTCAAGCTATTATAAGGCCACCGCAAAATAGGACCACACATAAATGTGAATATTGGGATGTTGTTGAACCTTGGCTTTCTTAAGGGCCTGTGCACATCACATTTTTGCCCTGAATTTAGCCGGTACGTTGGGAAAACTGCAGACGTATATGTAGGCATTTACGTGGAAGCAATATCTTAAAAGAGAGTCTATGTAAGCCACACAGATATGTCCGTCCGGATCTTGTGTTATCTAGAAAAAAATAGCTGTTCCATCTTACAGGAATGAGAAACTGAATGAATGGCCTCTTGGAGAGAGGGGGGAACAGGAAATTTCCAATACCGAGCAATGACCAAGTGAGCAGCGAATACTATGTAACTTATGACCACTGCAAGATCCTTAGGGAGACGGTTTGCCTCCAAAAAACATAGTGCCAACACTGGGTTAGGTGAGATTGAGTATTTAGTCACTGTGTGTATGAAGGTATATATTGAAACCCAGAAAGCTTTTATTACTGGGCATAACCACCACATATTGAAATAAGTTCCTTTATTACCACAACCCCACCAATAGGCCTCCACATATGTGTTATCCATTTTTGCAAATTTAGCTGGGGTAAGATACCAGTGGAGTAGGTTTCTGAGAAGATTTCCAGTGACTAATTTCATTAAGCCTTTCATGACCAAGGGTCATTAATACCCCTGTGTCCAGCTCAAATGTTCAATTTCTGCTATACACTTTTTTAAATGACAATATCTTTGCAACCGCTTTGAAAATCGTAACTTTTTTTAACTTTGTTTTTTTACAAGACATATGAGGGTTTTATATTCTAGATTAGTTTAATTAATTCCATGTTTTTTATATTTTATTATGAGCAGTCAAATCACAAAAAATACACTTTTTTTGTAATTTTCCCCACTTCAGTTTTTTTTATTAGTAGCACAATTGAATAAACCTATGCCAAAATATGTTAACTTCTCTGGAGTAATATAGTATCTGAATTGTGCTTCTAAACCACTGCCAGGGCATGTTATCCTGCCAAAAAGTAAAGTGGTACATTTTCAATTTTAAGGGACTTTTTTCTCATGGTTAATTTTATGCCACCATACTGTCGATGCAATGTGTAACTGCAATAATTACACTATAATAGGCCCAAAAAGTACACTATTAAACAAAATAGACATTTCAAGGTATTCAGTAATAGGTATATTTTAATGCTGGCGCTTTCCATTTTTTTACCATCTTTTGTAAAAAAACAATCGCACGAAATTTTTTAAATTTTTTTTTCCAATTTGTTGTCGATTTATGCTCATACTGCAAGTTACTAAATAAAACTATGCTGGAAATGCACCCCAATATCAATGCGATAAACACTTCTGAGCAAGAAGATACCTTATTTGTGTACATAACCCACTGCTAGGACATTTTCTGTAGGCCTAAAGAGGTAAATTTCAAGTGGCATTTTTTCTATAGTCTATTAGATACCATACAGTCTTTGCACTGGGGCTATGCAACAAAAACATTATAAACCACACAAAAAAAGACCGTGACCCTTAAAGATACTCAGTGAGGGGAATATTTCAAAATTGTTGGTTTTTATCCTTAACTTGGCAGGCAAATGGGGTAAACATAAAGCTTTTATATCATAAGACAAAATAGGAAAATAAAAAAAAAAGGAATTATACCTAAGCCTTATGTTTGAATATTTACCCAAAAATTAGGGAATAAAAAAAAATATTGTCACAACAGAGATTATTTGTTTTTAGCGATTAGCAATTTTAAAAGCATGCCTGTGTGTGATAGATTTTGAAGCAGTCTCCAATACACAGTTGTGGCAGAGAAGGGCAGTCAGGGTGAAAATATCTTATGTCTCTCCTGAAAACTTGTTTCGTACAGTCATGGCACCTTCTTTAACCTCTTCCCGCTTTTTGCAAGGTACTTATTGTACTTGGTGTTATTTTTCCCTTTGGGGAGATGTGATATGTCCTCACATACAGTTATGGGTATTTATTGTCTGTTTTCTCTTTGATATGTGTGGACGTTTATTATAACGTTTATCGTTAGGTCTGGTTCTATATAGGTATTCATCAATGTGTGCAGTAAGTTCGCGCACCTTGACGTGCAGTAACGTCTGTGCTTTCACAGTTAACCGCCGCACGGCGCTACACCGCAGCGGCGGTTAACTGTGCAGAGTGTCTGCCCTGCATTCCCCATTGCCGATCAGCGACCCATCGCCGCTGATTTCGGCAGTTAACCCCTTAATTGCGGCGTTCGATTTTGAACGCCACAATTAAGGTGTTTAGCGCCAATCGGCAGCCCCCATGTGAAATCACGGGGGCTGGCAATGGTACCCATGGCAACCGGACACCAGACAATGGCTTCCGGGCTGCCATGTACAGAAGCCTATGAGGACAAGCGTCCGCTGGTGCTCCTAGGCTTCCTGTCAGTGTGACTGTTACGTCACAATGACAGTTGGAATGCATTACACTACGTGTGTAGTGTAATGTATTCCAGCAGCGATCAGAGCTGCAAGTCTAAGTGTCCCCTAGTGGGACAAGTGAAAAAAGTAAAAAAAAGAATAAAAATGTTTTAAAAAAAGTGTCAAAATAAAAGTTATATGTGATATAAACAAGAACTGCTTTTTTTCCTATAATAAGTCTTTTATTATAGGAAAAAAAATGAACACGTAAAAAAAATTACACATATTTGGTATCACCGCGTTCGTAACAACCCCAACTATAAAACTATAATATTATTTTTCCCGCACGATGAACACTGCAAAAAAATAAACAAAAAACCATGCCAGAATCACTATTTTTTGGTCACCACCCCTCCCAAAATATACAATAAAAAGTGATCAAAAATAGTACCGATACAAACTACAACCCGTCCCGCAAAAAATAAGCCCTTACACAGCTTTTTTGACTGAAAAAAAAAAAAACGTATGGCTCTCAGAATACGGTGACACAAAAAATTAATTATTTTCTAAATAAGTTCTTTTATTGGGCAAACGCTGCAAAACATAAAAGAACGATATACATATGGTATCGCTGTAATCGTACCGACCCGCAGAATAAAATATAATGGTCATTGTCAGAATTGCTGGTTTTTGGTCACCTGGTTTGCCGAAAAATGGAATAAAAAGTGATGAAAAAAATGGCATGTACCCCAAAATGGTACCAATGAAATCTACAGATTGTCCCGCAAAGAATAAGCCCCCACACGGCTCCGGTGGTGAAAAAATAAAAAAAGTTCTGGCTCCCAGAATATGGCTATGCAAAATGTGAGGTGTTCCAAAAGCGGATAAGATCAGGCGCCATTTAGAAGTGCCACAAAGGCCACATATCTGCGGATTATTATTTATTTACCGCATTATTATACCCTCTTATTATGCCCCTGATGTACTCTGCCCAGTCTACATATGCCCCCACATTATAAACTGAAATACCAGCAAAACGCCAGAGTTACTAACAAGTAAAATATGCGCTCCAAAAGCCAAATGGCGTCCCTCCCTTCTGAGCCCTACAGTGTGCCCAGACAGCCATTTACGTCCACCGATATGGCATCGCCATACCCGGAAGAACCCGGTTAAAATTTTATGAGGTATTTGTGGCACAAACTGGGCACAACATATAGTGCACTAAAATGGCACATCAGTGGAAAATTTTAATTTTCACTCTGCACCATCCGCTGCGGATTAAACCCTTCGCGCACCATGACTTAACAGAATGTCGTGGTGTGGGGGGTGATATATGGAGCGTCTCACGCGCTGAGCCCGCGCCATATGCTGCGGGTGTCAGCTGTGTATTACATATACCATTATTGAACTCGCACGGTGAACTCGCACCGTGAACACCGTGAAAAATAAAGAATTTTAAACTGCAAAATCACCGTTTTTTGGTCACCTTCGCTCTACCAAAAAATGTAATAAAAAGTGCTCAAAAAGTCTTATGTACCAAAAAATGGTACCAATAAAAACTACAGCTCGTCCGGCAAAAAATAAGCCCTCACACCACTCTATTGACGGAAAAATAAAAAAGTTGTGTCTCTCGGAAAGCGGGGAGGAAAAACGGAAAAGAAAAAGCAAAACATGGATCAGTTCGGAAAGGGTTAATTACTTTCTAATGAAAAAACATTTATGACCACATGTAGGGTATAGCTGTACTCGGGAGAAATTGCTTTACAAATGTTGGGGTGCATTTTCTCCTTTATCCTTTGTGAAATTGAAAAAAATCAATATTTTAGTGGAAATAATGTTGATATTAATTTTCACGGCCTAATTCTAATAAATTCTGCAAAAGACGTTTGGGGCCTAAATTCTCACTATACCCCTAGATAGATTCCTTAAGTGGTGTAGTTTCTAAAATGGGGTTACTTTTGGGGGGCTTCCACTGTTTCGGTCTCTCAGTGGCTTTGCAAATTCGACATGACACCCAAAAAACTATTCCAGCTAAATTTGAGCTCCAAAAGCCAAATAGCGCTCCTTCCCTTCTAAGCCCCGGTGTGGGTCTAAACAGCAGTTTATTACCACATATGGGGTATTTACGTAATCAGGAGAAATTGCTTTGCAAATGCAGGGGTGCTTTTTCTCCTTTATTCCTTGTAAAAATTAAAAATGTCTAAGTTCTTACAGAAAAAAAAGTTGATTTTTACCTTTACAGACTAATTCCAATGAATTCAGCAAAACAACTGTGGGGTCAAAATGCTAACTTTACCCCTAGAAAAATTCCTTGAGGGGTGTAGTTTCCAAAATGGGGTCACTATTGGGGGGTTTCCACGGTTTTCATCCCTCCAGTGCATTGCAAACGCGACACGGCACTGAAAACTATTGCAGCAAAATCAGAAATCCAAAATCCAAATGGTGCTCCTTCACTTCTGAGCCCTGCTGTGGGTCCAAACAGCAGTTTATTACCACATATTGGGTATTGCTATAATCGGAAGAAATTGCTTTACATATGTTGGGGTGTTTTTTCTACTTTATTCCTTGTGAAAAATTTCTACGTTTTTTCACAAAAAAAGTAGATTTTCATCTTCACATACTAATTCAAATAAATTTCGCAAAAAAATGCTAACTATACCCATAGATAAATTCCTTGAGGGGTATAGTTTCCAAAATGGGGTCACTTTTGGGGGGTCTTTACTGTTTTGGTACCACAAGACCTCTTCAAACCTGACATGGTGCCTAAAATATATTCTAAAAAAAGGAGGCCCCAAAATCCACTAGTTGCTCCTTTGCTTCTGAGGTCTGTGTTTCAGTCCATTATCCGCACTAAAACCACATGTGGGATATTTCTAAAAACTGCAGAATATGGGCAATAAATATTGAGTTGCATTTCTTGGGTAAAACCTTCTGTGTGACCGACAAAATGTATTACAAATGAATTTTCGAAAAAAAAAAAAATGAAATTTGTAAATTTCACCTCTACTTTGCTTTAATTCCTGTGAAACACCTAAAGGGTTAAAACACTTTCTGAATGCTGTTTTGATTACTTTGAGGGATACAGTTTTCAAAATGGGGTGATTTATGGGGACTTTCTAATATATAGGGCCCTCAAAGCCACTTCAGAACTGAACTGGTCCCTGAAAAAATAGGCTTTTGAAATTTTCTTGAAAATATGAGAAATTGCTGCTAAAGTTCTAAGCCTTGTAACGTCCTAGAAAAATAAAAGAATGTTCAAAAAAATGATGCAAACATAAAGTAGACCTATGGAAATATAAACTAGTAAGAATTTTGTGTGGTATTACTATCTGTCTTACAAGTAGATATGTTTAAATTTAGAAAAATGCAAATTTTTGCTAATTTTCTCTAAATCTTGGTGTTTTTTACAAATAAATATTTAATTTATCGACCAACTGTTTTCCCTATCATAAAGTACAATATGTCATTTGAAAACAGTCTCAGAATCACTTCGATAGGCAAAAGCATTCCGGAGTTATTACCACATAAAGTGACACATGTCAGATTTGAAAAATCGGCCAAAACAGGCTCAGTCCTGAAGGGGTTAAGGATGTCTTTGGTTTTCTGTTGGAGGAGTAGCTGCAATAAAGTGCCTTTCATTCAGTCTATTTACGTCCTCTGCTTGAAGTGGTAACTTGGGGACTGTAGTGGGGTATTTCTCGATAATTATTTATTGATATTAAAAAAAAAAATTTGTTCCTCCAGACTGTTTATACAATACATAGGAGTTGTACATTGCCATCTGCATGGGATAGATGGATCATTTTTTTGTACCATACATAGGATCTGCGCATTACCTCGTAGGGTATAAGCATCTGGTCAGACAGGTCAACACCCCCCATGTACTTGGTATAATCTACAACACAAACTGGTTTTTGTTTTTCAGAGATTAACCCCCTTTCTTTTACTGGCAACAGGACTTCTGTGTGAATCGTACTAACCATAAGTACATATTTTTTGTCACTGTAGCGTAGTGCCACTACAAAGGCTATCTAATTATCCTTTTTGTCCTTTCTTGGCCAACAGCGATTGCGAAAATCCTTTGCGGTTTTTCCTGAATGTGCCACATGCTTCCATATTTGCCTCTTGCAGGCTTTGTAAAAGGGGAACGCTTGTCTACCAATTATCAATATATAACTTGTACCCCTTCTATAACATTGGGCCCATTAGCTCCCAAAATTTTTTGCATTTGTGCCTAATCCAGCTGGGCATCCGAGGGGGTTTCGTTTTCCCTTGGTACACTCGAAACGCAGTAGTGTAGCCTGTTGTGCTTTCGCACAATTTGTATAGTTTTATTCCATATCTGCCCCACTTTAATGGAAGGTAGTGTTTGAAATGCAACCATCCTTTAAATTCCTTTAAATGTAACGAGTGACTCATCAATTGATATGTTTTCAGAAGGGATATAGACTGTTAAAAAAAAATTCAGACCGATGATTTAGAAGTGGCCTAATTTTATACAACTGGTCATAATCAGGAGAAGAACTTGGGGCACATTGACTGTTATCAGTAAAAATTGAAAAATTTCAAGAGTGTTTCACAGCGACATCTGGGCATAACAGACAAAAAACATGGGGTGCTATGGACGGAGCTTGCCTCCCAATAAGATCGGATTGTAGTTTTTTTTTTTAAATATCCATTGCCAGTGTTAACCCCAGAAATTTTTTAAATTCTTCCACATTTGTGGCTTTCCATTGTCCAGACCTGTCATAGTAAGAGGAGGGATTTTGAGAAATAAATTGGTCTCCATATAAATTAGTCCCTAACAAAAATCTCAAATAGATTATCGGTTATGAACAGCTGAAAAAATTTTAGTAGGTCAAATCCGGTGAGTCCAAATTAATACCAGACACAATATTACATTCGGGGACAAAAGGGTTGCCAGTACTTGGTGGTTGCAAATTCAGAATGCGAATTCAGGGAGCTCTTCTGGTGAAAGTTCAGCAGACACTTGCTCCTGTCTGCTGGTAGTTGGCATGTCTCTACTGGTGCTAGGCATGTTTGACATCTGCAACCTGGTTCTACGGGTTTTTGCTAATAGGCACACTACTGTCAGAGCTCTCTGGGCCACTCTCATCAAAGCCTTTAAAGCTGATGTCCCTACCATTATCAGATTTCTCACTGTCCGAGCACAACAGTGCATATGCCTCCACTGCACTGTACAATTTGTGAATTTTTTTATTTTTTTTTCGTTTTTTTTTTGTCTAGTAACAAAATTGCAGATTTTTTATATAGATATGTAAAATGATGTATGTACAAATGGATTAAAATGTGCAAATGTTGCAACTAGCAATTATAGTTAAAATCCCTTTGTGATAAATAGCCTAGATATGTGTATATATACAATTAAAAGTAAGACAGGGGGGTAGGAAACAAAATGTATATTTTATATATTTTCATATATAGATATACTAGAACAAAATTAGAGCATCACGACTGCTAAAATTAGATCTAATAAAATCTGTTAGAACCCAGAACTAGAACAAAATCCCTGTGAATATATGTATATACAATTGTATGTAATTGTAAAGCTACTTGTGAATGCACCCAACTGACCTATGCATATAAATGTATATACAGTACAACAACTGATATATGTATATGTATATATATATATATATATATATATATATATATATATATATATTTATTGTTACGGAGGGGGTGTGGACCCACTGAGCCTTACCACCATAGCGGGATAGCAGCTGGCCAAACAGGGTACAAAGTCAATGTTAATAGTTCGGAATAAAGGCACCTGTGGCAATTCAGAAAGTAGTGATGGTTTAGGCTCGGATGGAACTCTGGCAGCAGGCAGACAACAGGTGTGGTGAAACACAGCGGGTGTAGTAGGCGACACAACACGACTCCAACACTGTACAGCACAGGAACACGGTAGCACGGGAAACAGGATACAGGTAGCAGGAACGGGAACACTGGGAAGTGGAAAACACTCAAGGGACCATTTGCAAAGACTAACACAGGTATACAACAACAACGCTCAGGCAATGAAGGAAGGGACAGAGCCCTTCTTATAGTCCAGGGTGATTTAGGCAAATTGGAACATTACTCATACAGGATGCTGCAGAATGGGACGAAAGTGAGCGCTGGCGTCTCCTGAGGAGGAGATTTGGGCCAGTGCTCTCAGATCCATGGCTGCGGCTGTCGGGGGCTGAGTAATCCCGACGGCCCGCGGCCATGGGTGTTACAGTATCCCCCCTCTTACGCCGCTCTTTTTGGGGCCAGAGCGGGAGAGAAACCTCTTAAAGACGGCAGAAGCATTGAGGTTCTCCTCTGGCTCCCAGGACCTCTCCTATGGACCAAACACCCTCCAATCCACCAAATAAATCGTTTTTCCGCCTACTTTCTTGGTGTCCAAGATCTCCCTCACCTCGAATGTATCTGATGAACCGCTGGGGGCAACTGCAGGACTAGAAGTCTTGGTGTAGCGATTCAGGACCACAGGCTTCAGGAGGGAGACGTGAAAGGAGGTTGGGGATATTGAGAGTAGGAGGTAGCCGAAGCTTGTAGAAGACAGGTTTGATCTGTTGTATGATCTCGAAGGCTCCGAGGAACCTGGGGCAAACTTGTATGATGGCACACTCAGCTGGATATTTCTAGAGGACAGCCAGACCTTGGTACCCAGAACAAATTGAGGGGGCTCTCTTGTCCTTGTGTCTGCCTTTCGCTTCATGCCATCGACCGCCAGCAGAATAGAGGATCGGGTTTGCTGCCAGATCTGCAGAAAGTCCCTGAAAGCAGAGTCAGCTGCGGGCACCTGGGATGTAACAGACACCGGGAGAGGAATTCGAGGGTGTTGTCTGTAAACGATGGTGAATGCTGTGGTTCTTGTGGACTCGCTAGTATGATTGTTATACGAGAACTCGGCCAAAGGAAGAAGCTGCACCCAGTCATCATGCTGCGTGGAGATGAAGTATCATAAGTATTTCTCCATGATCTGATTGATCCTTTCAACTTGGCCATTGGACTGGGGGTGGTAGGCTGAGGAAAAGTCCAACTTTATATCGAGGAGTTACAGCGGTCCCTCCAGAACTTTGAGGTGAACTGAACCCCCCGATCAGACACAATATGCAGAGGTAGGCCATGTAGGCGAAAGATGTGGATGAAGAGGTTGGCCAGTCGAGAAGCAGAAGGCAGGTTGGTCAGCAGAACATAATGAGCCATTCTTTAGAATCGGTCCACCAGCACCCAGACTGTACTGCATGCAGTAGGGGGAGGCAGATCCATGACAAAGTCCATTACAATATGCTGCCAGGAAGCATTGGGCACAGGCAGCGGATGGAGCAGACCAGCCAGTTTGGAGTGAGCAACTTTGTTTGCTGCGCACACCGTGCATGAGGAGACAAAGTCCATGATGTCTTTGGGCAGCATGAGCCACTAGAACTGATGGGCAATCAGGTCTCGGGTCTTATGGACACCCACGTGACCTGCCCATTTTCAGCTGTGTCTCCAGCGGAGGATTCTTCTTCTGTCTGCCAGACGCTCAAAAGTCCTACCCGGAGGGATGTTTCTAACCTGCAGAGGGTTGACAGAGATAATACAGGATGGGTCAATTATATTTTGTGGAGACTCCATGATGTCCGGCATCGGCCCTCACATTCTTGTCGGCAGGGCGGTAGTGGAGCTCAAACTGGAACCGGGCAAAGAACAGTGAACACCTGGCTTGACGGGGGTTCAGCCGTTGGGCCGTCTGGAGATAGGTGAGGTTCTTGTGGTCAGTGAATATCAGGATGGGATGATCTGCACCCCCTAGTAGGTGTCCCCACTCCTCCAGGGCCAGTTTGATGGCCAGTAACCCCCTATCCCCAATCGAGAAGTTGTGCTCTGCGGAAGAGATAAGCTTGGAGTAATAGCCACTTACCACTGTCTTGCCTTTGCAGCCTCTCTGGAACAGAAGTGCTCCAACACCAACAGAGGAGGCGTCCACCTCCAACAAAAACTGTAGAGATACATCAGGATGATGGAGGGTTGAGGCTGACGTGAAGGCATTCTTCAAGCTATTAAATGCAGTCTTTGCCTCTGGGGTCCACATCTTGGCGTTCATGCCTTTTTTGGTGAGGGTAGAGTTGGGAGCGTTCAGTGAGGAAAAGTTTGGGATGAACTGCCTGTAGAAATTGGCGAATCCCAAGAAACGCTGTATGGACCTGAAGCCTGGAGGACATGGCCATTGCAGGATGGCCTTTACCTTCTCAGGATCCATCTTGAGACCTTGATCCGAGATAATGTAGCCCAGGAAGGGTAGAGACTTTCTCTCAAACACGCACTTCTCCGACTTGGCATACAGGCGATTCTCACTTAATCGCAGCAAAACTTGACGGACATGTCTCTGATGACTCACTGGATCTGGGGAAAAATCAGAATGTCATCGAGAAAGACTACAACACAGGCATAGAGGAGATCTCGGAAGATGTAATTAACGAACTCTTAGAAGATCGCGGGAGCATTACACAGACAGAAGGGCATTACCAGGTATTCATAGTGCCTGTCTCGAGTGTTAAATGCCGTCTGAGCCGTACTACCATAGAGGGATAGCAGCTGGCCAAACAGGGTACAATGTCAATGTCAATAGTTCGGAATAAAGGTACCTGTGGCAATTAAGACAGTAGAGATGGTTTAGGCTCGGATGGAACTCTGGCAGTAGGCAGACAACAGGTGCAGTGAAACACAACGGGTGTAGTAGGCGACACAACACGACTCCAACACTGTACAACACAGGAACACGGTAGCACGGGAAACAGGATACTGGTAGCAGGAACGGGAACACTGGTAACTGGAAAACACTCAAGGGACCATTTGCAAGACTAACACAGGTATACAACAAGAACGCTCAGGCAATGAGGAAAGGGCAGATCCCTTCTTATAGTCCAGAGTGATTTAGTCTAATTGGAACATTACTCCAGGTGCACGCGCTGGGCCTTTAAAAAAAAAACGAAACCGTATAGCTTATGCAACAACAATATGGAAAGTACTCACCCTGTACTTACCACCTGGCCGTGCAAGTGTCCTTTGTTAGGTGTTCGTTGGAAGCAGAGTCTCCCTGGAGGAAAACCACTCTCCTTCCTCCTTTGAGGTTCTCTAATGTCCTCCTTTTTGTGATAATTTATGACACATTGGTATTATTTATTTATTTTTATGTTTATTTCTATGAACATTAATTTTTATATTTTTGCATTTCTTTTAGATCCAAACACCATTCCCAACAGAACTTCGGGATCTCTCATATTTATATCTAATAGTAATGAATTTGTTAAACAGACATTATACATTGCTATATTACGAGTTTTCGGTCCTAGAAAGATATTAATAAAATATTTTTTTACCTGGTGTTTATTTCTAGTCTCCTCTCTTTGGCGATAAGTAACTTTGAGATATTGTGGTATTATTTATATACTATGTTGCTAAAAGAGGCACTATTGGTCCGCTACACGTGAGAGGTTGACGGAATATCCTGTGCACATGAAGATGTTGCCAGTGGATTCTGGAAACCCTGGGGGTGAGATCGTTCTGAACACGCAACAGTGAGCAGAGATCCACATACCCACGTGTGGATCAACAACAGTAATCTCTTATTATAATGACGAAAGTCCGATATACTTCATCGCTATTTTTTCTTTCCCTAAGATATCTCCGTTACTTATCAGCAGGAGCCCTTAATAGTATATATGTTTTTTTCCATTTTTGGACCTATTGACTCGTTATAGCTATGTTATTATAGTATAATAATATATGATAATGCCATCCGATACTGTAGCCATGATGTGCGGCGGATTCATATCAGTTGCATGGCAACTGAGGACGCCACCATTCACATGATCTAGACAGTGGAACGTACTGTGTCGTCAACATGCGCCTTGTTGCCTAGCAACGGTATACTTCCGCTTCTACTCTTTACACAGTCGCACTACTTCTTGATTACAACGTGGTGTACAGCTGAACATCGCTATGGATTCTAATGGCCTGACATGCTAACGAAGACCTAAAGTTCTGATTGGTGAGTGGATCTGTGATGCTTTATTCCAACACTGCTGAAGCTTAAATGATTATGTCCTAATCACTTGTTTTTAACGTTTATTGTACTATGTATTGTTGTTCACAATATTGTAGATGCACATCAGCACTTTATGTATCATGTTTATATGTTCATTGATACCTTAAAATTATTTGTTGATAACGATTTTGGCACCAAGCACTTTATTTGTATTTTAATGAGATCAATTATGCAAAGTGATCTCAGCCCTATATATGTTTGCAATACTAGATGTGTCACTATGCTTGATAAAGATCCTATTGTAGGATTGAAACGTCGCTTTTGTATTGGGATTGAATAAACCACCATTTTTTTTCACATTGGAGTGCTGCAAATCTTCTTTCGTTTTATATATATATATATATATATATAGAGCGAGAGAGAGAGAGAGAGAGAGAGATAGAGAGCTGTATGTATGTATATATATCTACAGTATGTAATGGCAGGGGGTAGGGAGACGGACAAGTGAGCCCTAATCTACCCACCACTCTGTCCCTGCCTACTTGAAACGACCCGCCCTAGGCGACGGGGTACAACTGGGCGGCGGTCCCTGCGCTCAGTAAGTGCACGACAAACACGACAAACATACAAAGGAACACAAGCAAGGAAAAGGGGCCGTTGCCCACGGCAACACCGTGAGCAACCAGAGTGGTGAACGAGCCGAGTCAAGCCAGGAGTGTGCGAGGTACAAAACGAAAAGCAGAAGAGTAGTCGGTAAGCCAGGGTCTGTATGGAGCAGGATCAAAAATAGCAGGAGCTGTAGCTGGGCCAGGAAACCACAAGGAAAGAGTCACAAGCACCGAGGGACAGGAAGTGCAGGCTTAAATAGACCGAGGGCGGGAGCTAGCTGAGTCTGGCCAGGTTACGATAGGCTCTCCCACTCCTAAGCCTGCCAGCCTGAATGGTGGAAGCAGGAGTCAATCTCAGGGATGTATTCTCAGGTGCTGACTGATTAGTTCTGGGAGTTAACCCCGAAGCTGTGCCTGGCAGATCCTTTACAGTACCCCCCCTTTTATGAGGGGCCATCGGACCCTTTCTAAGTGGACCTGGCTTACTGGGGAAATGCAGGTGGAACCTCCTGACCATTACCCCAGCGTGAACATCCCGGGCGGGTACCCAAGTCCTCTCCTCGGGCCCGTATCCTCTCCAATGGACCAGGTACTGGAGGGAGCCTTGGACCATCTTGCTGTCCACAACCCTGGCCACCTCGAATTCCACCCCCTCCGGGGTGAGGATGGGAACAGGAGGTCTCCTCGAGGGAGCCAAGGACGGGGAGCAGCGTTTGAGGAGGGAGGCATGAAACACGTCGTGTATCCGAGAAGACAGGGGTAACTCCAGCCGGAAGGAGACAGGATTGAGGACCTCAATGACCTTATACGGCCCAATAAACCGGGGAGCAAACTTCTTGGACGGAACCTTGAGACGCAAGTTCCTAGACGACAACCGCACCAGATCCCCGACCATAAACAGGGGGTTAGCAGAACGTTTTTTATCAGCCTGAGTTTTTTGTACGCTCTGGGACACCTCTAGGTTTTTCTGAACCTGGGCCCAGACTATGCACAGTTCCCGATGAACGACCTCTACCTCGGTATTGTTGGAACTACCAGGTGAAACGGAGGAGAACCGTGGATTAAACCCAAAATTACAAAAAAAAGGAGAGACCCCTGGCGAGTTACTGACCCGGTTATTAAGGGAAAATTCGGCGAGGGGAATGAAAGAGACCCAATCAAATTGATAGTCAGAGACAAAACACCTTAAGTATTGTTCTAGAGATTTATTAGTCCTCTCCGTTTGGCCATTGGTTTCAGGATGGAAGGCAGAGGAGAAGGACAGATCAATCCCCAACTTCATACAGAAGGCTCTCCAAAACAATGAAACAAATTGTACCCCTCTGTCCGAAACAATATTGACCGGGACCCCATGGAGATGCAGGATGTGTTTGACAAAAAAGGTAGCCAACGTTTTGGCGTTGGGTAGTTTCTTGAGGGGCACAAAGTGGCACATCTTACTGAAGCGGTCCACCACCACCCACACCACCGACTTGCCTTGGGATGGAGGCAAATCGGTGATAAAATCCATGGAGATATGTGTCCAAGGTCTCTGGGGAATGGGCAACGAACGCAGTAAGCCCGCTGGTCGGGACCTGGGAGTCTTGGACCTAGCACAAACCTCACAAGCGGCGACGTAGGCCTTAACGTCTTTAGGTAACCCAGGCCACCAATAATTTCTGGTAATGAGGTGTTTGGTACCCAGGATGCCTGGATGACCAGATAGTGCGGAGTCATGATTTTCCCTAAGTACCCTTAGCCGGAATTGCAGGGGAACAAACAGCTTGTTCTCAGGAAGGTTCCCGGGAGCTGCACCTTGATCAGCAGCAATATCAGAGACTAAATCAGAATCGATCGAGGAAATGATTATACCTGGAGGCAAAATACAAGCAGGATCTTCCTCCGAAGGAGGGCTGGCCATGAAGCTACGCGACAGTGCATCAGCCTTAATATTTTTAGACCCAGCCCTATAGGTAACCAAAAAATTGAATCTGGTAAAAAATAACGCCCATCGAGCTTGTCTCGGGTTTAGCCTCCGGGCAGATTCTAGGTAAACCAGATTCTTGTGGTCGGTAAGGACCGTTACCTGGTGCCTAGCCCCCTCCAGGAAGTGGCGCCACTCTTCAAATGCCCATTTAATGGCTAAGAGTTCGCGGTTGCCAATATCATAGTTACTTTCAGTTGGCGAAAACTTCCTGTAGAAGTAGGCACAGGGGCGGAGATTGGTGAGGGACCTGGTACCCTGGGACAAGACAGCCCCCACTCCCACCTCAGATGCGTCAACTTCCACGATAAATGGCTCCATTTGGTTGGGCTGAACCAGCACCGGGGCCGAGACAAAGCACTTCTTAAGGACCTCAAAAGCCTGGACAGCCTCAGGAGGCCAGTGGAGGAGATCAGCACCTTTGCGAGTGAGGTCCGTAAGGGGCTTAGCGATGACCGAGAAGTTAGCAATAAATCTACTGTAATAATTAGTGAACCCCAAAAAACACTGTAACGCCTTCAGGGAGGCAGGTTGGACCCATTCCGCCACAGCCTGAACCTTGGCGGGGCCCATGCGGAATTCATGAGGAGTGAGGATTTGACCCAAAAATGGAATCTCCTGTACCCCAAACACACATTTTTCGGGTTTGGCAAACAGTTTATTTTCCCGAAGGACCTGGAGCACCTTCCTGACATGCTCAATGTGGGAGGACCAGTCCTTGGAAAACACCAGTATGTCATCAAGGTACACTACCAGAAAAATCCCCAGGTAATTTCTCAAAATCTCATTTATGAAATTCTGGAAGACCGCAGGGGCATTACACAACCCAAAGGGCATGACGAGGTATTCGAAATGGCCTTCGGGCGTGTTAAACGCAGTCTTCCACTCATCCCCCTCTTTGATGCGAATAAGGTTATATGCCCCCCGTAGATCCAATTTAGAAAACCATTGGGCCCCCTGAACCTGATTAAAGAGATCAGGAATCAAAGGAAGGGGATACTGGTTCCTTACCGTGACCTTATTACGGCTACGGTTGTCAATGCATGGCCTAAGACCACCATCCTTCTTCCCCACGAAGAAGAAGCCAGCACCTACCGGAGAAGAAGAGGGACGAATGTAACCCTTGGCCAGGGATTCCTGGATATACACTCTCATAGCTTCACGTTCGGGACAAGAAAGATTAAATATCCTACCCTTAGGAAGCTTAGCTCCTGGTACCAATTCGATAGCGCAATCGTATTCTCTATGAGGAGGTAACACTTCGGAGGCCTCCCTAGAGAAAACATCAGCGAAGTCCTGAACAAACTCGGGTAGCGTATTCGCTTCCTTAGGGGGAGAAATAGAATTAACAGAAAAACATGACGTACAACATTCATTACCCCATTTGGTTAGCTCCCCAGTATTCCAGTCAAACGTGGGATTATGCAACTGGAACCAGGGAAGACCTAGAACCAAATCGTATGATAATCCCTGCATCAACGGTACAGAGCATTGCTCCAAATGCATGGAGCCAACAAGGAGTTCAAAAACAGGGGTATGCTGTGTAAAATAACCATTAGCAAGAGGAGTGGAGTCGATACCCACTACCGGGACAGGTTTAGGCAAATCAATCAGAGGCATAGCAAGGGACATAGAAAATTCCACAGACATGATATTAGTAGAGGACCCTGAATCCACGAAGGCACTGCCGGTAGCAGACCTACCACCAAAAGAGACCTGAAAGGGAAGCAAGATCTTAGTACGTTTCATATTTACGGGAAATACCAGTGCGCCCAAGTGACCTCCCCGATGATCACTTAGACGCGGAAGTTCTCTGGCTGCAATCTTACGCTTAGGACAGTTGTTCACTTGATGCTTGTCGTCCCCACAGTAGAAGCAGAGACCATTCTTCCTGCGGAATTCTCTACGTTGTTGGGGGGACACGGAGGCCCCGAGTTGCATAGGTATCTCTGAATCTTTCGGGGAGGAACGAAGCAACGGAGCTTCGGGAGGCATCATGGGGGAGTCGGAGGAGAAAACACATAAACGTTCACGTTGTCGTTCACTGAGACGTCGGTCAAGTCGTACCGCTAAAGCCATAACCTGGTCTAGGGAGTCAGAAGAGGGATAGCTAACTAGCAGGTCCTTCAGAGCATTCGACAGACCCAACCTAAACTGGCACCTTAAGGCAGGGTCATTCCACCGAGAAGCTACGCACCACTTCCGAAAGTCAGAGCAATACTCCTCAACAGGTCTCTTACCCTGACTTAAGGTCACCAGCTGACTCTCGGCAAAGGCAGTCCTGTCAGTCTCGTCATAAATAAGTCCGAGAGCAGAAAAGAAACAATCAACGGAGGAAAGTTCAGGGGCGTCAGGAGCCAAGGAAAAGGCCCACTCTTGGGGCCCTTCCTGGAGTCGGGACATAATTATACCCACCCGCTGGCTCTCAGAACCTGAGGAATGAGGCTTTAAACGAAAGTAAAGCCTACAACTCTCCCGAAAGGAGAGAAAAGCCCTCTGGTCCCCTGAGAACCGGTCGGGCAACTTGAGGTGGGGTTCAAGAGGTGCGGTGAGGGGAACTACCAGGGTAGCATCAGGCTGGTTGACCCTCTGAGCCAGGGCCTGGACCTGTAGGAAGAGACCCTGCATTTGCTGAGCCAGGGTCTCACGGGGATCCATAGTGGTGTCAGGGACCAGGGGTAGACTAGGTATGGGCTTGTGATTATGTAATGGCAGGGGGTAGGGAGACGGACAAGTGAGCCCTAATCTACCTGCCACTCTGTCCCTGCCTACTTGCAACGACCCGCCCTAGGTGACGGGGTACAACTGGGCGGCGGTCCCTGCGCTCAGTAAGTGCACGACAAACACGACAAACATACAAAGGAACACAAGCAAGGAAAAGGGGCCGTTGCCCACGGCAACACCGTGAGCAACCAGAGTGGTGAACGAGCCGAGTCAAGCCAGGAGTGTGCGAGGTACAAAACGAAAAGCAGAAGAGTAGTCGGTAAGCCAGGGTCTGTATGGAGCAGGATCAAAAATAGCAGGAGCTGTAGCTGGGCCAGGAAACCACAAGGAAAGAGTCACAAGCTCTGAGGGACAGGAAGTGCAGGCTTAAATAGACCGAGGGCGGGAGCTAGCTGAGTCTGGCCAGGTTACGATAGGCTCTCCCACTCCTAAGCCTGCCAGCCTGAATGGTGGAAGCAGGAGTCAGTCTCAGGGATGTATTCTCAGGTGCTGACTGATTAGTTCTGGGAGTTAACCCCGAAGCTGTGCCTGGCAGATCCTTTACACAGTGTGTAACTTTTTAAGACTTATTTTTTTCCCCTCCCTTAGGCTTTATTCAGACGAACGGGAAAAACGTCTGTGCAACGCGCGTGATTTGCACGCGCATTGCACGGACCTATATGTGTCTATGGGGCCGTGCCGACATGTCCGTGATTTTTCCTCAGCGTGAGTCCGCTGAAAAAAAGTCACGACATGTCCGTTCTTTCGGCGTTTTGCACGCATCACGCACCCATTGAAGTCAATGGGTGCGTGAAAACCACGCATGCCACACGGAAGCACTTCCGTGCGAACTGCGTGATTCGCGCAAGAGCTGTCAAAAGGATGAATGTAAACAGAAAAGCACCACGTGCTTTTCTGTTTACAAACATCCAAACGGAGTGTCTTTGAGATGAGCGAACCCGGACAACCGAACCGAACTTCACCGGGTTCGGCCGAACTCGTTTTTGCCAAACCTGGCAAAAAAATTTCCGGTACGCAACGTCAGGAGATAGTCACTGTCCAGGGTGCTGAAAGAGTTAAACTGTTTCAGCACCCTGGACAGTGACTTCCGATCACAATATACATGAACGTGTAAAAAAAAATAAGTTCTGACTTACCGATAACTCCCGGCTTCTTCCTCCAGTCTGACCTCCCGGGATGACAATTCAGTCCAAGTGACAGCTCCAGCCAATCACAGCTCAAGCACAGGCTGCAGCGGTCACATGGACTGCCACGTCATCCAGGGAGGTGGGGCCAGATGTCAAGAGAGGCGCGTCACCAAGGACGCGTCACCAACGCAACAGCCGGGTGGGAAGTTCTCGGTAAGTACGAACGTCTTTTTTTTTTTTTTTAACAGGTTGCTCGATATGGTGATCGGAATTCATTGTCGAGGGTGCTGAAAGAGTTACTGCCGATCAGTTAACTCTTTCAGCACCCTAGACAGTGACTGACGTCGACTAGCCTCATCTCTATGATGGCGGCTGCACGAAAATCACGCAGCCGCGCATCATACACGGATGTCACACGGAGCTGTCAACGTTCGTGTTAATCCAGCCTTAGCTAATTACTAAAGGGGCATGGGACTACAATGTATTTTTTTTTATTTATACATGTATATATATATATATATATATATATATATATATATACTGTTGCAGCTCTGAGGGGAGAGTGAAGCAGGTTAAAAGTTCACAGCTGCTCGAAAAGTTTGTTTAGAAAACAAACTTTTCTATCATCACCATTAGAGATGAGCGAACCGGGACAACCGAACCCGGTTTCGGTCCGAACTTCCGGAAAAGTTCGGTTCGCAGCGAATCCGAACTTCACCGGGTTCGGCCGAACCCGTTTTGACCGAACCCGGTCAAAAATATTATACAAATCGGCAGCCGCTTATCTCTATCAATCACTGATAGAGAAAAGAGGCTGCTGATATAAAATAAAAAGCATTTCATACGTACCTGGTCGTTGTCTTGCGGACGAGTCCCTCTTCTTCCTCCAGTCCGACCTTCTTTTCTGACGCGGCAGCCTGTGATTGGCTGCAGAGGCCTCTGCAGCCCGTGATTGGCTGCAGCGCTCACATTCACATGGGCTGCATCGTCATCAAGGAATGTCGGGCCGGATGTCGCGAGGGACGCGTCACCAAGGCAACGGCCAGGAGACCGGACTGGAGGAAGCAGGGAGTTCCCGGTAAGTATGAACGTCTTTTTTTTTTCTTACAGGTACTCTATATTGTGATCGGTAGTCACTGTCCAGGGTGCTGAAACAGTTACTGCCGATCAGTTAACTCTTTCAACACCCTGGAGAGTGACTATTTACTGACGTCGCCTAGCAACGCTGCCATAATGACAGGTGCACACATGTAGCCACCCGTCATTACGGGGCCTCATGCACACGACCGTAAAAACAACCGTAATTACGGATGTAATTCGGGCGTTTTTGCCCCGAATTACGCCCGAAAATAGAGCCTCGATAGCGCTGACAAACCTCTGCCCATTGAAAGCAATGGGCAGACGTTTGTCTGTTCACACGAGGCGTATATTTACGTAAATAGACGCCCGCGTCAAAGAAGTGACCGGTCACTTCTTTGGCCGTAATTGGAGCCGTTATTCGTTGACTCCAATGAATAGCAGTGCCAATTACGTCCGTAATGGACGCGGCGTTCAAGCGCCTGCACATGCTGTTACGGCTGAAATTACGGGGATGTTTTCAGGCGTTACAGACGCTGTCGTGTGAACATACCCTAATTATAGCAGCACGGCCCGTAAAATAGAAAAATAGAACATGTTCTATTTTTTTAACGGCACGGGCACCTTCCCGTGAGAAAACAGGAAGGTACCCGTGGGTAACAGAAGTCTATGAGCCCGTTATTGCGGGTCGTAATTACGACCCGCAATAATGGGTGTTTTTACGGTCGTGTGCATAATGGGAGCACGGCTTGGAAAAACGACCGGCTGCCTGTGGCCGGCCGTGCTCATCTCCTGAAATACTCTGTGCTGCCTTAAACTCTGTGGACAGGTCAGGATCCTGTTTCTTTTAAATGCTGCTAGGGAACCCGCTCGATCCACTATATAAGGCTGCGCTACAGTGCAGCATTTAAAAGAAACAGGATCCTGACCTGTCCACAGAGTTTAAGGCAGCACAGAGTATTTCAGGAGATGAGCGTGCAGATTCAGTGCTGCTGTGAACTCTGCTCTTACCATTACGTAGCTCTCAGTCTGTTACCTCTCCTCCACTACTGTCCTCAATAACACCTTCATGATTGGCAAGTCACCACGTAACGGTAAGAGCAGAGTTCACAGCAGCACAGAGTATTTCAGGAGATGAGCGTGCGGATCTTGTGCGGGGTGGTGACTTGCCAATCATGTGAAGGTGTTCTTGAGGACAGGAGTGGAGGAGAGGTAACAGACTGAGAGCTACGTAATGGTAAGAGCAGAGTTCACAGCAGCACAGAATATTTCAGGAGAGGAGCGTGCAGATTCTGTGCTGCTGTGAACTCTGCTCTTACCATTACGTAGCTCAGTCTGTTACCTCTCCTCCACTCCTGTCCTCAATAACACCTTCACAAGATTGGCAAGTCACCACCCCGCACAAGATCCGCACGCTCATCTCCTGAAATACTCTGTGCTGCTGTGAACTCTGCTCTAACCATTACGTGGTGACTTGCCAATCATGTGAAGGTGTTCTTGAGGACAGGAGTGGAGGAGAGGTAACAGACAGAGCTACGTAATGGTAAGAGCAGAGTTCACAGCAGCACTGAATCTGCACACGCTCATCTCCTGAAATACTCTGTGCTGCCTTAAACTCTATGGACAGGTCAGGATCCTGTTTCTTTTAAATGCTGCACTGTAGCGCAGCCTTATATATTGGATCGAGCGGGTTCCCCAGCAGCATTTAAAAGAAACAGTGTGTGTGTTTGGGTATGTGTCTTTGTCTGTTTTTGTTTTTATATGTGTGTTTGTGTATATGTGTGTTTATGTGTGTTTGTGTATATATGGGTGTGTTTGTGTATATTTGTTTGTGTATATGTGTGTGTATATATGGGTGTATGTGTATATGTTTGTGTGTAGATGTTTGTGTGTGTGTTTTTGTATATGTGTGTGTTTGTGTATATGGGTGTGTGTTTATGTGTGTGTGTTTGTGTATATATGGGTGTGTTTGTGTATATGTGTGTGTATATATGGGTGTATTTGTGTATATGTTTGTGTGTAGATGTTTGTTTGTGTGTGTGTGTTTTTGTATATGTGTGTGTTTGTGTATATGGGTGTGTGTTTATGTGTGTGTGTTTGTGTATATATGGGTGTGTTTGTTTATATGTGTGTATATGTGTGTTTGTGTATATGTGTGTGTGTTTGTGTATGGTTGTTTGTGTGCGTGTGCGTGTATATATGTGTGTAGGTGAGTAGAAGTATTGTTATTGTTCACATTGATAACTGTTTTTTTATGTTGTTGCAGATTTTGATGTACCGATTGGACTACATCTTCGATTCGTTGGACTACTGCGTAGATCTAAGTTTTTTCAAATTTTAATAAAATGGTTAACGAGGGTTTTGTTGGGAATTTCTTATTTCAATAAAAATGAATTGTCTTTGTTTTTTTTTTTAAACTTTATTAGTGCCTAGATAATGGCAGTTGGCTGATTGACAGCGTCCATTATTAAGGCGGTACTTAGTTTTAGCCGGTGCAAAGGCTAGCACTAACCACCCATTATTACCCCGGTACCCACCACCACCAGGGGTGACGGGAAGAGCTTGGTACGATCCAGTACCCGACCATCTACTGTGATGGTCGGGTACTGGGGCGGCCGCAGGCTGGTATTATGAGGCTGGGAAGGGCCAAAAACAGTGGACCTTCCCACCCTTGTAATGCTAGGCTGCTGCTGCTGTGTTGTATCGGGCTGGTTATAAAAATGGGGGGGACCCCACGTCGTTTTTTTTTTTTGAATTTAACAAATTTAACAATAGACGTTGGGTCCCCAACATTTTTAACAACCAGCCATATACAAGGCCGCAGCAGTCTGGCATTACATGGGTGGGAAGGGCCACTGGTTTTGTCCATTCCCAGGCTAATAACACTGTGTTGTATGTGGCTGGTTATGATAAATTGGGTGGAACCCCATGTCTTTTTAAAAAAAAAAAAAAAAAAAAAAAAATAATTTAAAAAAATGACGTGGGGTCCCCCCAACTTTTATAACCAGCCAGATACAACACAGCAGCAGCAGCCTAGCATTACAAGGGTGGGAAGGTCCACTGTTTTTGGCCCTTCCCAGCCTCATAATACCAGCCTGCGGCCGCCCCAGAGCCCAACCATCACAACAGATGGTCGGGTACTGGATCGTACCTGGCTCTTCCCGGCACCCCTGGTGGTGGTGGGTACCGGGGTAATAATGGTGGTTAGTGTTAGCCTCTGCACCGGCTAACACTAAGCCTCGCCTTAGTAATGGATGTTGTCACTCAGACAGCGGCCATTACTAAAGTGGTAGTAATAAAATTTGAAAAGAAAAAGACAAAGATATAGATAAAATATTTTATTGAAATAAAGCACCCCCAACACAACCCTCATTAACCATTTTATTGTAGAAAAAAAAAACGTCATCTAAGTAGTCCTCGAAACCGACGTAGTCCAAACACCAAACCTGTAAAAAAAAAAAAATGAAATAAAACATGTCGTAGGCTTAGATTCAGTTTAATGTGTGATAATGACTGTTATACCATGTATAGAAGCCTGTCGCGAAGTTGACTTAGATACAGGGCACCAGCAGACAGTATCATACATGGCCATACAGACATATATACAAACAAACATACATGCAAACATACATACATATATACAAACATATACAAGCATGCACATATATACATGCAAACATACACACATATATACATACATACATGCAAACTATCATACATACATGCATACACACACACATGAAAACATACAAACATGCAAAGATACATACATACATATATACAAGCATGCACAAATATACATGCAAACATAAATACATGCAAACATAATTACATGCACATATATATAAACATACATGCAAAAATAAAAACATGCAAACATACATGACAACATACATAAATACATACATACATACATGCAAATATATACATTCAAACATGCACATATATACATACATACATGACAACATACATACATGACAACATACATACATACATGCAAATATACATTCATGCAAGCATACATAAATGCAAACATACATACATACATGCAAATATATACATGCAAATATACATACAAACATGCACATATATACATACATTCAAACATACATGCACATATATACATACATACCCGACAACATACATACATGACAACATACATGCAAACATACATACATACATGCAAACATACATAAAATGCAAACATACATACATACATACATACATACATACATACATACATACAAACATACATTCATGCAAACATACATACATGCAAATATATACATGCAAATATACATGCACATATATACATACATGCCAACATACATACATACACACATGCAAACATACATACATGCAAATATACATACAAACATGCACATATATACATACATGCCAACATACATGCAAACATACATGCACATATATACATACATACATACATACATTCATGCAAACATACATACATGCAAACATACATACATACATGCAAATATATACATGCAAATATACACACATATATACATACATACATGCAAACTATCATACATACATGCATACACACACATGAAAACATACAAACATGCAAAGATACATACATACATATATACAAGCATGCACAAATATACATGCAAACATAAATGCATGCAAACATAATTACATACATGCACATATATATAAACATACATGCAAAAATAAAAACATGCAAACATACATACATACATGACAACATACATACATACATGCAAACATACATACATACAAATATATACATGCAAATATACATTCAAACATGCACATATATACATACATGCCAACATACATGCAAACATACATGCACATATATACATACATACATGACAACATACATACATGACAACATACATACATGCCAACATACATACATACATGCAAATATACATTCATGCAAACATACATAAATGCAAACATACATACATACATACAAATATATACATGCAAATATACATACAAACATGCACATATATACATACATGCAAACATACATGCACATATATACATACATACCTGACAACATACATACATGACAACATACATACATACATGCAAACATACATACATACATGCAAACATACATAAAATGCAAACATACATACATGCAAATATATACATGCAAATATGCATGCAAACATGCACATGTATACATACATGCCAACATACATACATACATACATACATACATGCAAACATACACACATGCAAACATACATACATGCAAATATATACATGCAAATATACATACAAACATGCACATGTATACATACATGCCAACATACATGCAAACATACATGCACATATATATATATACATACATACATGACAACATACATACATGCAAACATACATACATACATACATACATACAAACATACATACATGCAAACATACATACATGCAAACATACATACATTCATGCAAATATATACATGCAAATATACATACACACATGCACATATATACATACATGCCAACATACATGCAAACATACATGCACATACATACATACATACATACATACATACATACATGACAACATACATACATGCCAAAAAAATAAAATAATACGTTCATACTTACTTTCCTCCAGTCCGGCCTCCAGCGATGACGTTTCATCGATGTCGCCTCTGCAGCCTGTGATTGGCTGCAGAGGCGGTCACGTCGGATGAAGCATCATCCTGACGTAAGTGACCGCCACTACAGCCTGTGATTGGCTGCAGCGGCGAAAGGGATGAAACGTCATCGCTGGAGGCCAGACAGGAGGAAAGTAAGTACGAACATATAATTTTTATTTTTTTATTACATTTAAATTGTATTTTCCGCGCGCCGAGCATGTACTGTCAAGGTTGCTGAAAGAGTTAGTGCAGCCCATTAACTCTATCAGCACCCTGGACAGTAGCATGCTCGGCGCACGGAAGTGACAGGTTCGGTCCGAACTAGTTCGGTCCGAATCGAACTTTTTTGTGAAATTCGGCGAACTAGCCGAACCGAACTTTTGAAAAGTTCGCTCATCTCTAATCACCATGATTGGACAGTCATGGTTATCATCAGATCCTAATCTTCCGAGATAAGGAGCTTACTGGCACCGTTATCTCTGGGCAGAAGCCATGGACCAAGGGAAAAGGAGGGGGGAGGTGTCGGCACACGGGGAGAGATCCAGGGGACAGAAAAGTGCAGACTGCCTCATTGTGAGCTGCACTGCACTTACAAGCTTAGTTTCATTAAAAAAACACGTTCTTTTTTATGAAACTAAGTGGAAGAAGTGTCGGCACTTGTAGAGAGAGCCGACACATAGATTAGTGCAGAGCTACTCACAGTGCAGCAGCTTTGCACTCATTAAACACTGATACACACTGCAAACGTCTATGTACTGCTAACTGCACAGGGAATCGGCAGTTGGAACGTATATAGCCATATGGCAGTCGTGAAGGGGTTAAACACTCTTTTAACCCAGGAGAGGGTATGTTAACTGTCTGTTAAAATCCTGTTCCCATGTGAGCATGGGAAAAGATTTACTTTGTAAGGCAGAAGCCAAAAAAAGCGTTATAAAACATAGAAATAACCCTCACTTTATGGGAGGACAAAGTGAAAAAAAAAACAATTGCAACTTTAGGAAAAACGGGAGCGGTGATAACTACAGGTAATAATGCATGTCTAATTCTAAGAAATTTGTAAAAATCCATGTCAGCGATCTTAAATTTACATTTAAGAACAGAGAAGTCAAACAAAGCTCTGTTCTCATATAAATCCCCCACTTTTCTAATACCCAAAAATTCCCAAGTGGACAAGTCAATATGTGGGAGAAAAGTATTCAAGAATCTTAAAGTTACAACCGAGATTAGCACCGTGTCTGAGGAGTCTGAAAGCCGTGAAGAGACAAGATATGACCATTTCTGAACTGCAGTTTTAATACTGGCTATCTGTGGCATAGAGTGTGGTGGAGGTGGACTCAACGGGTTCAGTAGGGAAATTAAAGGTTCTTTTACATGTGCCATTTCTACAGAAGCCCAGCGTTTATGTGTCGAAGAGGACCACCAATGTTTAAGCTGATTTAGGACAGTGGCATAATAATATTGTTTAATATCTGGAGCTCTTATGTCACCAGAAATATATGGTTTTGAAATTGTGGAAAATTTAATTTTAACGTGAGATCCCCCCATATGTATTTTGTTCAAAAGTTTAGTAAGGAATGACATAGGCATAGGTACAGGTATAGGATATGTGGGAAGACCAACATTTTAAGTACTGCTATACGTCCAACACAAGAAATAAAAGGTTTACAAAAGCTAGATAATAGTTGAGGGAGAATGGTGTCCTGCAAAAGTCAGGGAGCTCGGACTAGTTAAAAAGATGCCTAAGTAAGGGATGTAAGAGTCACTCCACTGAAAGGAAAAATAAGTCCCAATAATGCAATTAGTATGCAAATCTATACCTATATTAAGAAGTAGAGATTTTGTGTTGTTGACTTTGTAATAAGAAATCCGACCAAAATCTAGCAGAAGGGTGTGGGCATAATATAATGAGGTAATTGGACTTGTCAAAACCAAAATTACGTCAATGGCATAATGGCCGATTTTATGTTCATGCGTCCCACAGTGATACTCGGTATTTAAGGTGTATGTCTAGCCAAGTCTTCTAAAGGGTCCATACAAAAATGAGAGGCGACAGGGGGCAGCCCTGGTGCGTCCCATTTGTGATGCGGAAAGGACTAGAAATACAATCAGATGAAAAAAACTTTGCAGAAGGTGTCGAGTAAACTGCCAATATAGCAGATGTAATGAGATCTGAAAAGCCAAACTTTGTCAAAGTTGCCTCAAAGTTGCCTCATGAAAACCCCAGAGGATGTGATTGAATACCTTCTATCGTCTAAGGCGAGCAACAGAGAATGAGTTCGAGCAAGTTCTGCAGATCTAAAAGGATTAAAAAAATCTTCTTGTGCCGTCACGGGCCTGTCTATGGGGAACAAATCCCACCTAGTCAGGAAAAATCAAGTTAGATAAGATAGTACAAAGATGGCTAGATAGTATCTTTGCATAGATTTTGACGCCTGTGTTCAGAAAGGAAATGGGACGGAAGTTTACAGAAGTGACTGAATCCTTGCTTGGTTTAGGCAGAGTAACTACAAGACTTTCCAACATTTCAGTGGGGAAGGAACCGCAACTCATGGCCATGTTGAACACACACGCCAAATGTGGACAAGAACCATGGCGTACCTTTTATAATACCCATTGGAAAGGCCATCTGGGCCAGGTGACGTAACTGGTTGCCGAAACAGGACGAGTATACTCGTCCTGAGCGGCGGGTACTTGCCAGATCAGGACAAGTATTCCACTCCTGTGTGACAGCAAGTGTCCGCACGCCATGATGAGCGGGGCAAGGGCTGCAGCCTCACTCTATCGGCGGAGAGAAGGGAAACTATCAAAGCTGATTGCGGCATTCAAAGCTAAAGTGAGAAGGGGGACTGCCCTTTGAGTGCTTCATAGGAAATCCCTGTGGCGCAATCAATGGCTATACCTGGTATGGGAAGACAGCCCAGGGTCCATTGAAGGACCCAAGGGCTGTCTGACCATATTTCCTGTTGTTAGGGCATACTGAGATATGTCCTAACAACTGCCTGTGTACTATCAGTATACAGGCTAATGTACTGGCATATTGATATCTATAATAAAAAAAAAAGTTTTGTTAAATAAAAAAAATAGTAAAAAAATACACAGAAATACACATTTTTTAGATATAAGTCCCAAAACATGAAATAATATATGCATATTTGGTACCACCATGTCCATAACAACCTGTACAATAAATGTATAATGTTATTTATGATGATCGGTGTGTGTAGTGTAAAAAATAAATAAAGAAAACTGCAGCGGATATGCTTTTTTTTCTACATTTTTACCAAAATAAATATTTATAGAAATGAAACAATAATGTAAATGTACCAAAAAATTTTACCTACATAAAGTACAACTCGTGCCACAAAAAACAAAGTCTCATACAGCTACGTCGGACAAAAAATGAAAAAGTTATGGGCGCCGGGATGCAAAGAGGGAAATAAAAAAAGTTGTTCGGTCTTCAAGGCCAAAATTGGCTGTGTCCTTAAAGTAGATATGGTCCAAGCTAAGTTAAATAAAATAAATGTACACAAGGCCCTGGGACCAGATGAGTTACACCCTAGAGTTCTTAAAGAGCTTAGTTCAGTTATTTCTGTCCCCCTCTTCATAATATTTAGAGATTCTCTAGTGACTGGTATAGTGCCAAGGGACTGGCACAGTGCAAATGTGCTGTCTATTTTCAAAAAAGGGCTCTAGGTCTTCCCCAGGTAATTATAGACCGGTAAGCTTAACACCCATCATGGGGAAAATGTTTGAGGGGCTATTGAGGGACTATATACAGGATTAATGTGACAAAAAATGTTAGTAAAACTGTGCTGGCTGTCACTTATAATAAGGACAGAAGTTGTCAAACCAACTTGATTTGTTTTTATGAAGAGGTGAGCAGAAGCCTAAACAGAGGGGCCGCTGTGGATATTGTGTTTTTTGGACTTTACAAAGGCAATTGACACTGTCCCTCATAGACGTCTAATGGGTACATTTAGGACTATAGGTTTAGAAAGTATAGTTTGTAATTGGATTGAGGATTGGCTCGAGGACCTTATCCAGAGAGTTGTGGTCAATGATTCCTACTCTGAATGGTCCACGGTTATAAGTGGTGTACCTCAGGGTTCCGTGCTGGGACCACTATTATTCAACTTATTTATTAATGATATAGAGGATGGGATTAATAGCACTATTTCTGTTTTTGCAGATAACACCAAGCTATGTGGTATTGTTCAGTCTATGGAAGATGTTCGTAAATTGCAAGCTGATTTGAACACAAATGTTTGGGCATCCACTTGGCAAATGAGGTTTAATGTAGATAAATGTAAAGTTAAGCATCTGGGTACCAACAATCTGAATGCATTATATGTCTTAGGGGGAGCTACACTGGGGGAGTCACTTGTTGAGAAAGATCTGGGTGTACTTGTAGATCATAAATGAAATAACAGCATGCAATGTCAATCAGCTGCTTCAAAGGCCAGCAAGATATTGTTGTGTATTAAAAGAGGCATGGACTCGCGGGACAGGGATATAATATTACCACTTTACAAAGCATTAGTGAGGCCTCATCTAGAATGTGCAGTTCAGTTCTGGGCTCCAGTTCATAGAAAGGATGCCCTGGAGTTGGAAAAAATACAAAGAAGAGCAACGAAGCTAATAAGGGGCATGGAGAATCTAAGTTATGAAGAAATATTACAAGAATTAAACCTATTTAGCCTTGAAAAGAGATGACTAGGGGGGGGGGTGGACATGATTAACTTATATAAATATATTCATGGCACATACAAAAAATATGGTGAATTCCTGCTCCATGTAAAACCCACTCAAAAACAAGGGGGCACTCCCTCCGTCTGGAGAAAAAAAAAGGTTCAACCTGCAGAGGCAGCAAGCCTTCCTTACTGTAAGAACTGTGAATCTATGGAATAGTCTATCGCAGGAGCTGGTCACAGTAGCTACAGTAGATTTCTTTAAAAAAGGCTTAGATAATTTCCTAGAACGAAAAATATCTGCTCCTATGTGTAGAAATCTTTCCCTTCCATTTTCCAATCCCTTGGTTGAACTTGATGGACATGTGTCTTTTTTCAACCGTACTATGTAACTATGTAACTATGTAACTTAAGAGGTTAAAGGCCTTTAATGATACAATTGTTCGAGTCACCACTTCAGTAGTAATAGAGAGAGAAAGTAGATCTAATTGATCAAAAGACAGGTGTGGGAGAGAAACTCTGTCTAGAAAGGCAGAGATTTCAGCAGCGAGAGGCTGATATATGATGCTGTCCTGCTGGAGATTATAGAGTAAATAATAGTAAGAAGCAAACTGATCTGCTATTTTCTGAGGGTGTGAGATTTTATGGCCCTGAGAATGCAACAAGAAACGAATCCAGTATTTGGATCTAATGCATTTCAGTTGTCTAGCTAGAGAGTCACCTGAGTGGTTGTCATGCGCATAAAGGTTCATTTGAGATTTTTTAAAGGCAAATTTAAATTTCAGCGCTAGGAGAGTATGCAAAGCTGAGCGAAGCTTAACTGGTTGCTGACACAGGACGAGTATGCTCGTCCTGAGCAGCGAGCACTTCGCGCATTAGGACGAGCATACTCGTCCTGTGTGACAGCCGTCTGTGCCGTCTCTGTGTGTGCGATCGAGAGCGGGGCAACGGCTGTAATACACAGCCACGGCCCCGCTCTGACAGCGGAGAGGAGAGAAACATCTTCTCTCCGCTGTTAACCCTTTGAACGCCGCGATGACAGCTGATCGCGGCGTTCAAGGAGAGGGGACTGCACATTGATCGCGTCACAGAAAATAACAGTGACGCGATCAAAGCCAACAACTCGTATGGCCAGACAGCCCAGGGTCCAGTGAAGGACCCCAGGGCTGTCTGAACATATTTCCTGTTGTTAGGGCATACTGAGGTATGCCCTAACAACTGCCTGTGTACGATCAGTAACAGGCTAATGTACTGGCATATAGATCTATGCCAGTACATTACAGTTACAAAATAATAATCAAAATGATAAATCCCTTTATGGGATTAAAAAAAAAAGTTAAATGAATGTAAAAAAAAAATAATGGTAAATAAATAAATAAAAAGTAAATAAAATACACAGAAACACACATTTTTTATAATAAATAAACTTTTTAAAATATAAGTCCCAAAACATGAAATAATATAGACATATTTGGTATCACCACGACCGTAACAACCTGTACAACAAATGTATAACATTATTTATGATGATCGGTGTATGGTGTAAAAAAAAAATATTAAAACTGCTGCGCAAATGCTTTTTTTCTGCATTTAATCTAATTAAAAATTTATAAAAATTAAACGATAATGTATTTGTACCAAAAAATGGTACGTACATAAAGTACAACTCGTCTCGCAAAAAACAAAGTCTCATACAACTACGTCGTACAAAAAATAAAAGCGTTATGAGCGTCGGGATGCAAAGAGGGAAATTTAAAAAAAATTGCTCTGTCCTCAAGGCTAAAATTGGCCGTGTCCTTAAGGGGTTAAACAGCTCAGAAGTCAAATAAGCAGCAGGGATAGACATTTTGAGCTTCTAGAAGCTTAATCCGTGAGATTAAATAAGCAAACTCCTTTTCTCTCTTCTTTTTAGCCTACAGGATTACAGGAGTACTGGATTTAAGAAACATACCTCTCATGACCACTTTATGCACATTCCAAACTGCAAATATGTCAGGGACAGAATTAGGGTATGTTCACACGGCTTATTTTCAGGCTGAACACCTCCAAACGTCTGCCCATTGATTTCAATGGGAAAAACTGTGTTTCGTACCCACAGGCTTTTATTACGCGACCCTTTGCAAAAACTGCACGTAAAAAAACGCCCCGTAAAAAAGAAGAGCATGTCACTTCTTGAACCATTTTTGCAGCCGTTTTTCATCGGGTCAATAGAAAAACAGATCCAAAAGCAGCCGTAAAAAATTCTTGATGCATAAAAAACGGCTGAAAATCAGAGGCTGTTTCCCTTCAAAATAGCTCCATATTTTACAGACGTTTTTTGTCAAGCATGTGAATATACCCTTAGGGTATTTTCACATGCAAAACGAAAAACAGCTGTACTATACGGAGCTGTTTTCAAGGGAAAACAGCCACTGATTTTCAGCCGTTTTTTAAGCATATGTTTATTCATCGTATTCTAATAGACATTTTTTGTTTTTCCGATCATCGGGGCCTACAGGATGTTTTAAGAACCGAGATTGGAACCATAACTTGCTCTGATCATGCCCCAATTGTGCTTACTCTTAATGAAGCTGTATTTCATTTCCTTATCTCCCTGTGGAGACTTAATGAGTATATTTTATCACACCCAAAATATCAGCACATGCTAGAGTCTGAATTGAAGTCCTACTTTGACACCTACCCTTAGGGTATGTTCACACAGCTTATTTTCAGCCGTTTTTCGGGCCATAAAAACACAGCGTATTCAGGTATACATCAAAAAAGGAAATAAAAATACAATATAACCATATAACAAAAAAGTGAGTGCCGTGAGAGTTGGGAGGAAATTAACAGTATCTATATGCAGGATGGTAGGCCAATTTGGCGACCAGCAAAAAGAAAGAAAAATGTGCATTCAAGAGTGGCAACGTTTTCTACTCACAACTTTCCATTCTTGAGGGTTGCGAGCTGGTGAGCCTGCAGCAAGAGGTGATGTGGTAGATTCAGAGATGACATTCCATATTTTCAGTAGAGAAAGATTCTTATTGGCGGGCATGTATAACAGTAGGAATCACTCCGCCAACCATGTACACGAAGATCCGAGCGGTGGGACTGAGCTACTGGACATGTCTGTCTACCAGCACTGGATCCATTAGCTGGACATTCTGAGAGGAAATCAAAAGAACACCAGGAGACGCCATAACAAGTATGTAAGATAATATCTAGACATTTTTCTAACAATGATTCCAATTGAAAATGTTTTATTTTGTGTGATCTAACAGAGAAATGTTCTAACAGTTATATTTGGTCATGCAATTTAGTCAAATTGATGCATAACTGCGCGCATCATATATTCTTAATATTCCTTTATGGCAAACATTAAAAAATAAGTCAGACTTTTTGTGGCGGTCGCAATATCATCCAAAACCTTGTATCTTATACAGTGCACCGTGATCACATAATCCTGACATTTATCAGCGAAGCTTATGCAACCAAATATTGCCATCTATTCAACATTTATCAGCGAAGCTTATGCAATCAAATGTTGCCATCTGGAATTGGAGTATATTGATAAATGCATGTACTTTATGATTTTACAAAAATAAAAATAAAAAATAATAATAAACCCTGGGTGATTATCTTTGAAACAGAGCTCTTTATATTATATTTCATTAGAATTGCCTTTGTCACTTTTGTGGTGTTATAATCAGGACAGAGTATTTATGTTGTTCGGCATCGCTTCTCTCCAGCTGGTAAAGATATTGCATTTTCTGACCCATGCTTCGATACCAGAAGTCTAACCATCTGTCCCTGCACTCACTGTAATCATGTATGATGTATTATCATACATTATGACTTTAACAGCTTTTTGTATGAAAATAGGACTACAGCAAATATGTCAAGATGTGTTTAAATCATTGAGTGAAATGTTTATCTATAACTTTGATAGTTACGGAATAAAAAAAGTTTAATAAGTGTTATGTCATTCTAATTACATAAATATGCCCCATATATCATAAAATAATCTTGATCTACCTATATCACAGTATAACCTTGATCTTCTTATATCATAATAAAATCTTGATTTTCTTAGTTTATTGTTTAAATCTATTCTTTAATCCATCTAAATGTAGATATGACTAAAAAAAAATCTTAAAGTTGTCATGTCAGTCGACAGTTTTTAATACAAATGTTTCAAAGTACTGGATTGCACACTTCTCTTGTCTTCCCTAACTCCTTACTATTGTTTTTAAGAATAGAAAATTAAATTTCCTCTTAAAGACCTGTAAACCTATATTTAGCTGACCATATTTTACCTTTTCCTCCAAATTGGACTCAAAAATCACCAATAAATACTCTTATCACAAAATACAAGCAGGATAACCAGTATAATGCAAAATATAACATCTTTATTAGATACAAGATAAAATACAGAATATATGATGGAACGACAAGCCTATGATACAAGGATACCCACACGTAAATACTAAAAACCTCCTATAGAAAAAATGCATGGGTAATTACAGCAAAGTGCAAGTGCCTGAACAATAAATGCAGCAGCCCTATACTGACAAGTGTGGAGTTAGGGAAAACAATTAAACTAGACAGGCACAAAAAGGGGAGGATCCCCCTCTTTTGGTCTGTATTCTGTCTTCCTTTTTGTGCCTGTCTGGTTTAATTGTTTTCCCTAACTCCACACTTGTCAGTATAGGGCTGTTACATTTAGGGTATGTTCACACACACTAATTACGTCCGTAATTTACGGACGTATTTCGGCCGCAAGTACCGGGCCGAACACAGTGCAGGGAGCCGGCCTCCAAGCATCATACTTATGTACAATGCTAGGAGTCCCTGCCTCGCTGCAGGACAACTGTCACGTACTGAAAACATGATTACAGTACGGGACAGTTGTCCGGCAGCGAGGCAGGGACTCCTAGCGTCGTACATAACTATGATGCTAGGAGCCCGGCTCCCTGCACTGAGTTCGGTCCGGAACTTGCGGCCGAAATACGTCCGTAAATTCCGGACGTAATTAGTGTGTGTGCACATACCCTTATTGTTCAGGCACTTGCACTTTGCTATATATACCTATGCATTTTTTTCTATAGGAGGTTTTTAGTATTTACATGTGGGGATCCCTGTATCATGGGTTTGTCATTCCATTCTATATTCTGTATTTTATCTTGTATCTAATAAAAATGTTATATTTTGCATTATACTGGTTATCCTGCCTGTATTTTGTGATAGGAGTACCATATTTTAACTTGTAACTTATAATGTTTCACATATATGAAATATTTATCTTTTAGTTACAATGTACTAGGAGTGCGGGGGGAATTGATTAAGACTGGCATTTCATGTACTAGTCTTAATAGGAAACAAGCTGGAGTAAGATGCTACAAATTTATTAAGAGGCGCATGTTTCTCAATAAATTTGTTGCATCTTTGGATTTTTGTGTGCCACTAAGAAAAATCGACACCAGCCAGATTCAGGCAAGAGCGGCGGAAAAAGCTAAAAAAGTTTACACTTTTGCGACATTTGAGCCGTTTGTGACTTTTGTACGCCAGAAATTTTACATAGTTACATAGGTTGAAAAAAGACACATGTCCATTAAGTTCAACCCTTTCCAAGCAATTACACAGCATTACACATCATTCATTGCTAGATTAGTTATAACCCTCAATGCATCCTTCGTTAAATAATCATTTAGCCTTTTTTTAAATGCTGGCACAGTATCTGCCATTACTACCTCTAAGGGTATGTTCACACGACAGCGCAAAATACGTTTGAAATTACGGAGCTGCTTTCAGGGGAAAACAGCTCCTGAATTTCAGACATTTTTGCATGTACTCGCGTTTTTCGCAGCGTTTTTTACGGACGTAATTGGAGCTGTTCTTCATTGGAGTCAATGAAAAACAGCTCCAAATATGTCCCAAGAAATGTCCTGCACTTCTTTGACGCGGGCGTAATTTTATGCGCCGTCTTTTGACAGCGACGCGTAAAATTACACCTCATGTGAACAGAACATCGTAAAACCCATTGCAGGCAATGGGCACATGTTTGCAGACGTATTGGAGCCGTCTTTTCAGGCGTAATTCGAGGCGTAAAACGCCTACATTACGTCTGAAAATAGGTCGTGTGCACATACCCTTACTGTAAAGACCCATTTCCTATATTGACGACTGAAACTCCTTTTTTTTTTACACAAAATGAACGTTCCATGGTCCCTGGAAAGAAAAAATCATGTGCTAGTTCTTTGTATTGACCAAACATATACTTATGCATGTTGATAAGATCACCTCTAAGGCCTCATGCACACGACCATAAAAACACCCGTTATTACGGGTCGTAATTATGACCCGAAATAACGGGCCCATAGACTTCTGTTGGCCACGGGTACCTTCCCGTTTTATCACGGGAAGGTGCCCGTGCCGTTGAAAAAGATAGAACATGTTCTATTTTTTTCTTTTACGGGCCGTGCTACTATACTTTATAATGGGAGCACGGCTCGGAATAACGGCCGGCCGCCTGTGGTCGGCCGTGCTCGGCCATGCTCGTAATTACGAGTCGTAATTACGAGCACGGTCGTGTGCATGGGGCCTAAGGCGTCTTACACTGAAAAAGTAAATTTTTTTCTACCCTTTCATTGTAAGACAGACCTTCCATTCAATTTAATAATCTAGTCGCTCGCCTTTGAACCCTTTTCAGCTCCCCTATATTCTTTTTACAATGTGAAGACCAATATTAAAACCCACATTCAAGATGTGGCCTTACAAGGTATTTATAGAGGGGTAATATTACATTTGAATCACAGGTTTTTGTCTCTCTTTTATTCAACCTAAAATCTTATTTGCTTTTGCATCTGCTGCTTGATATTGAGTAGTGCTGCATGGCTTGCTTGTAACCCAAATACCCAAGTATCTTATCTTGTTCTGTTATCCCCAGTTTTACTCGATTTAATGCATATGCATTAGTACTATATCTGTGGCCTTGGCGCATTGCTTTACATTTATAAACATTAAAATTCATTTGCCCGGGTTTTGCCCATGCTGCCAGCTTATCTAGGTCTTTCTGCAATATTTTACAATCAAGCTGAGTTTTAGGTATCTTAAAAAGTTTTTGTGTCGGCAGCAAAAACTGATACATTACTATCAATCCCATCCACAGGGTCATTATTAAAAAGATTAAAAAGAATTGGGCCTAACACCGATCCTTGTGGTACCCCGCTGCTGACTTTAGCTTAAGTATGTACCATTTATAACAACTTTTTGTTTTCTGTCCCTTAACAAATTATTTACCCACGTGCATACATCGTTAACCAGTCCCTTCCTCTGTAGCTTCAGAACAAGACTGATGTGGTACATTGTCAAATGCTTTTGCAAAATCCAGATATATTACATCAGCCACATGACCAACATTCAGATTTGCACTTTCCTCCTCATAGGCAAAACCGTTTTCATGACTCCAAGCTGGTTATCAGTTATTAGATTATTCTCCTCTATATACTGTTGCAGTTCATATCTTAGAATACATTCAAATATTTTACATACCACAGATGTCAAACTTACTGGACGGCCGTTCTACATTCTCATCCTTCTTAAATAGGCTCTGTCACCAGTTTATAACTGCCCTATCTTCTACCTAATCTAATGGGCGCTTTAATGTAGATAAGTAATGTGTTGTTTTTTTTAAAAAAAAATGTTTATTTTTGACAAATTTATGAGCATTTTAGGTGTTATGCAAATTTGTTCTTAATCCCTTCCATATCCATACGCCAAAGTCGGGCAGGGGAAGTATGGAACAGGCTCACGGAGTGTACCCGCTCCATACGATGCCGGTGTCGGCTGTATGTTAGAGCTGACACTTCAAAATAATGAGCAGGATCGCGCTCGAGCGCGATCCCGCTCGTTTAACTCGTTAAATGCCGCGGTCAATAGCGTCCTCGGCCTTTAAATCGTTAGAAAGAGGGGGGGTGACCCCCTCTAACAGCAGATTGTGCCCCCCGCAATGCAATTGCGGGGTGGCGATGGTTGCTATGGCGGCCTGAGGGCCTAATGAAGGCCCCCAGGTCTGCCATCTTTGTGCTCTTATTAAGCGCTGCCTCCGGTGGGGCTTAATAGAATCCTGTCAGAATCACGATATACTGCAATACATTAGTTTTGCAGTATATCATGCAAGCGATCCACCGATTGCTGGTTGAAGTCCCCTAGGGGGACTAATAAAAAAAAGTAAAAATTAGTAAAATAAAGTTGTTGTTTTTTATGTAAAAAAAATATATATATTAAAAGTTCAAAAAAAACCCTCTTCCCATTTTCCCCCTAGAGCATAGTAAAAAAAAATTGGTATAAGGCGATGCAAAAACAAATGATTTTTATTTAACCCCTATCCGCACGAGTAAGTAACTATACGTCGTCGCAGGAAGGTCGTGGGAAGGTCACCGACAGCTGACACTCCACACTTGCTGGCCAGCGGTCCTTTGCCTCTGATTTTGGCGAATTAACCCCTTAAATGCGGCGATCGGTTGCAATATTTTAGGGGTTTCTAGCATATCGGCAGACCCCGGTCCGAAATCGTGGGGTTTGCCGATAGTTAGCATGGCAAATGGAAACCAAATAATGGCCTCCGTGTCTGCCATGGATGGAAGCCCAACAGGACCAACCTCTGGCTGGTCCTGATAGGCTTCCTGTCAGAGTGACAGGAAGTCACTGTGTCGTTCCCGATGCACACTGTCGGAGACAAGGTGTACATCGGGAACTGGGAGGTCTGCTCTCCCCGACAGCTGACACTCCAGTGTTGCCGATCAGCGGCTTATCTCCGCTGATTTAGTCAATTAACCCTTTAAATGCGGGGCTCGATTGCGATCGCCACATTTAGGGGGTTTGTAGCACATCAGCAGCCCCCATGCAATTGTGGGGGTTGCTGATGCTTCTGATGGCATCTGGAGGCCAGGCAACGGCCTCCGGGTCTGCCATGTATGGAAGCCTATGAGGACCAGTAACTGGCTGGTCCTCGTAGACATAGGCTGGGTTCACACTACCTATTTTCAGACGTAAACGAGGCGTATTATGCCTCGTTTTACGTCTGAAAATAGGGCTACAATACGTCGGCAAACATCTGCCAATTAATTTGAATGGGTTTGCCGACGTACTGTGCAGACAACCTGTCATTTACGCGTCGTCGTTTGACAGCTGTCAAACGACGACGCGTAAAAATACAGCCTCGTCAAAAGAAGTGCAGGACACTTCTTTCAAACATAATTTGAGTCGTTCTTCATTGAACTCAATGAAGCACAGCTCAAAATTTACGGCTGTCAGAGAAGCCTCGCAAAATGCGAGGAGGAGCAATTACGTCTGAAACGAGGCAGCTGTTTTCTCCTGAAAACAGTCTGTCTTTTCAGACGTAAAAGCCTGCTACCGTGTGCATATACCCTTACTGTCAGAGTGACTGTGATGTCACACTGACAGTTGGAATACGTTACACTACCTAGGTAGTGTAATGTATTCTAGCAGCGATCAGAGCTGTAGGTAAAAAAACTAAAGTGTAAAAAGTAAAAAAAAGTTAATTTAAATGTTTTATAAAAGTGTCAAAATAAAAGTTTAAAAAGTATAAAAAGTTATATATAAGTAATTTATTATAGGAAAAAAATGAAAACGTTAAAAAATGTACACATATTTGGTATCACCGCATTCGTAACGACCCAAACTATGAAACTATAATGTTATTTTTTCCACACGGTGAACGCCGCAAACAAAATAAACGGAAAACTATGTCAGCATCGCTATTTTTTTGGTCACCACCCCTCCCAAGATATAGAATAAATGTTGATCAAAAAGTTGCATTTACACCAAAATAGTACCAATAAAACTACAACCCATCCCACAAAAAACAAGACCTCCCAATAAAATAAAAAAGTTACGGCTCAGAATATGGTGTCTCAGAAAAGATTTTTTTTTATAGAAATGTAATTTTATTGTGCAAACGCTACAAAACTTTAAAAAAAAACTATATACATATCGTATCGCCGTAATCGGACCGACCCGCAGAATAAAGTAAAATGTAATTTATTGCGCACGGTGAACGCTGTAAGAAATAAAGAATTTAAAACGCCAAAATCGCTGTTTTTTGTCACCTTAGCTCTAAAAAAGATGTAATAAAAAGTGATCAGGAAGATGTATGTACCGTAAAATAGTACCAATAAAAGCTAGAGCCCGTCCCACCAACAATAAGCCCCCAGACTGCTCAATCGACCAAAAAATAAAAAAGTTCTGGATGTCAGAATGTGATGATACAAAACAATTAATTTTTTTTAACAAATAGTTTTTTCTTTGTAAAAGTAGTAAAACATAAAAAAACTATATACATTTGGTATCACCGTATTCATATTGAGACGCAGAATAAAACTAAAGTTGTCGTTTTTACCGTACGGTGAAAGACTTAAAAATAAAATTGAGGAATCACAGTTTTTTCCAATTTCAGCCCGCAAATTATTTGTTTTCAGTTTCCCAGTACATTTTATGGTATTTTAAATAGTGTTAATAGAAACTACAACTCTTCCCGCAAAAAATAAGCCCTCACACCGCTCTATTGACGGAAAAATAAAAAAATTATGGCTCTTGGAAGGCGGGGAGTGAAAAACGAAAATGAAAAAGCAAAAAAGGATCAGTCCTGAAAGGGTTAATTAATTTCTAATAAAAAAACATTAATGACCACATATGGGGTATTGCCGTAATTGGGAGAAATTGCTTTACAAATGCTGCAGTGCTTTTCCTCTTTTTATCCCTTGTGAAAATTAAAAAATTCAACATTTTAGTGGACAAAAATGTGATATTCATTTTCACGGCCTAATTCCACTAAATTCTACAAAAAAACCTGTGGGGTCAAAATGCTCACTATACCCCTATAAAAAAATGCCTTGAGGGGTGTAGTTTCCAAAATAGGGTCACTTTTGGGGGGTTTTCACTGTTTTGGGCCCTTCGGGGCGTTGCAAACCCGACATGGCACTGAAAACCAATCCAGCAAAACCTGCGCTCCAAAATCCAAAAGGCGCTCCTTCCCTTCTAAACCCTGCAGTGGGACCAAACAGCAGTTTATTACCACATATGGGGTATTGCCATAATCTGGAGCAATTGCTTTACATATGTTGGGGTGCTTTTTCTCCTTTATTCCTTGTAAAAATGAAAAAATTCTATGTTTCCACAGAAAAAAGGTGATTTTCATCTTCACAGACTAGTTCCACTAAACTCTGCAAAAAAACTGTGGGGTCAAAATGCCAACTATACCCCTAGAAAAATGCCTTAAGGGGTGTAGTTTACAAAATGGGGTCACTTTTGGGGGGTTTCGACTGTTTAGGTACCACAAGACCTCCTCAAACCTGACATGGTGCCTAAAATATATTCCTAAAAAAAGGTGACCCCAAAATCCACTAGGTGCTCCTTTGCTTCTGAGGCCGGTGCTTCAGTCCATTAGGACACTAGGGCCACATGTTGTATGTTTATAAAAACTGCAGAATCTGGGCAATAAATATTGAGTTGCGTTTCTCTGTTAAAACCTTCTGTGTTAAAGATTTTTTTTTATTACAAATGAATTTCGGCAAAAAAAATGAAATTTGTACATTTCACTTCTACTTTGCCTTAACTCCTGTGAAACGCTTAAAGGGTTAAAATACTTTCTGAATGTGGTTTTGAATAATTTGAGTGGTGCAGTTTTCAAAATGGGGTGATTTATGGGGGACTTTCTAATATAGAAGGCCCTCAAAGCCACTTCAGAACTGAACTGATCCCTGAAAAAATAGCCTTTTGAAACTTTCTTGAAAATATGAGAAATTGTTGCTAAAGTTCTAAGCCTTGTAATGTCCTAGAAAAATAAAAAGACGTGAAAAAAACTGATTGCAATCATAAAGCAGACATATGGGGGTTGTTAACTAGTAACTATTTTGTGTGGTATTACTATCTGTTTTACAAGCAAATACATTTAAATTTAGAAAAATGCACATTTTTGCTAATTTTTGCAAAAAATAGTTTTTCACAAATAAATATTGAATTTATCGACCAAATTTTTTCACTAACATAAAGTACAATATGTCACGAGAAAGCAGTCTCAGAATCGCTTGGATAGGTAAAAGCATTCCAGAGTGATTACCACATGAAGTGACACATGTCAGATTTGAAAAAATCATCTGTGTCCACGAGGCCAAAACAGGCTGTGTCCTGAAGGGGTTAAACAAGTTCTTATTGTGCAAAAACAGTATATCTGGTATTGCCGTAATCATGCCAACCCATAGAATAAAGGTGACATGTTAATTATACCGCACGGCATACGTTTAAAACGATAATAATAATGGCAAAATTGTTGGGTTATTATCATTCCCTCTCAAAAAAAGTTAATAAAACTTCATCAAGAAATTGTATCTACCCATTAAAAAATACACCTCATCCCACACAAAAAATCCCACATACAAATATGTTGACGGAAAAGTAAAAAACGTATGGCTCTTGGAATGTGAGACTGAGTAAAGGAAAAGGAATGTTTCGTCCTTAAGATCGAAATAGGCATGGTTGTTAAGGGGTTAAATGTGTTTTGTTTTTATCTTATTATATTCAGTACTTCCCTATTTAGCCATATTGGTCTTTTATTTCTAGACATTTTGTTACCAGAGAGTATAACCTTACTAGACAATTCATGTAATATATCTTTAAAAAATGGCCAATTTAGCTTCAATATCTCTATTAACCATTACATGATCCCAGTCTGCAAGACCTTGTGCTTCCGTCAGTCGATTGAGAATTGTATAAAAAGACAATGGCCCACATTTACTAATGCTGTCCATGTTTTAGACAGTCAGAAAATGCACCAAATTTATCAAAGTGGTGCATGCTGTATGAAAAATTTCAGGCTAGACATGTCAGACTATTTTCTCTTCCTTATACCATATTAGTTGGCTAAATTTATTCCACTTTTTTGTGCTAAAATTTTGGTACATTTTTGGAGCCCGATGTCGCATTTTAAGCCACGCCCCCTCTCACTAAACCATATCCCTTTCCCAATAGGTTCCACCCCCTTGTCAAGCGTTTACAAAAAGTGTTTAAAACAGTTAATAAATGTGACACACAACAAGTAAATTTAAGTCAGAATTTTGGCACACTTTAAAGAGTAATCTGTCCCATTCTGCTTCCATTGGCATTACAGAACAATTTTCTCAGCATCATCAATTTGCAACCTAGAATACACCAAAATTAGAAATGTATCTGCTGTTATTCACACCCAACACAGAGCTGAGACTAATTCAAACTGGATTATCTGTTAAAGTAGCTACACCAGTTATCTGGTGTTTAAAAAACATGGCATTTAGCATGAATGCCTTATATAAATAAAGGTGCCCAACAACGTGGTGGAACGTGTGGACAAATTGCTGGGAGGGGCTGGTGATGATCCAGCTGTTGTGGTCCATGTAGGTACCAATGACAGAATAAATGGTAGGTGGAGAAGCCTTAAGAATAATTTTAAAGAACTAGGCTACAAGCTGAAGGGAAGGACCTCCAAGGTTGTATTCTCAGGAATACTGCCTGTGCCATGCACATCACAGGAAAAACATTGGGAGCTCAGGGAGTCAAATGCATGGCTTAAGTCTTGGTGTTGAGGAGAAGGCTTTGGGTTCCTAGAGCACTGGGCTGACTTTTCATTGGGGTACAAATTGTATTCTGCAGATTATTTGCACCTAAATGGAAGGAGGTCCGCTGTGCTGTGGGAGAGAATTCTAGCTGAGGTGGTGGAGGATTTAAACTAGGGCTGAGGAGGGAGTTCAAAGTAGAAAATAAAGGGGTAGTCAGGTTAGAGAGGGGTCAGACTATATTGGTGGGGGGAGAAACAGACTGTGGGGAGGGGACTAGACAACAGGATAAGGAGATCGTTTTATTACAAAACAGCAGTGAAAATAAAAATGCCCAAATAATGTCAAATAATCACATTTCTGATAATAAAAATGAAAACCTGAAATGCAAGTTAAAGTGTATGTTCACAAATGCCAGAAGTCTAGCAAGCAAAATGGGGGAGCTGGAGGCCTTGATACTGGAAGAAAATATGGATAAAGTTGGTGCTGAAACATGTCTAGGCTCTTCGCACGACTGGGCTGTAAATCTAGAGGGTTTTACACTTTTTGGGAAAGACAGGACAAATAGGAAAGGCGGAGGTGTATGTCTGTATGTGAGAAGTGATATGAAGGCGAGTGTGAAAGAGACAATAGTGGGTGAAGATTGTGAGGAGGTTGAAACCTTGTTGGTGGAATTAAAAAGGGAGATAAACACTGAAAAAAAATACTTTTGGTGTAATCTATAGACCCCCCAATATAACTGAGGAGATGGAAGGTAAGATATATAAACAGATGGAGCGGGCTGCACAGGCGGGTACAGTAGTGATAATGGGAGATTTTAATTACCGGGATATTAATTGGTGTCATCGTTCGGCTTCAACTGCAAAGGGGAGAAATTTCCTCAACCTGTTGCAGGAAAATTTTATGGGCCAGTTTGTGGAAGACCCGACTAGAGGTGAAGCTCTGTTGGATCTGGTCATTTCTAATAATGCAGAGCTTGTTGGGAATGTCAATGTTCGTGAAAACCTCTGTAATAGTGATCACAATATAGTTAAATTTTACCTATACTGTAAAAAACAAACACAGGCTGGGAGGGCAAAAACTCTTAATTTTAAGAAAGCTAATTTCCCCAGGATGAGGGCTGCAATTCAAGATATAGACTTCGAAGAACTAATGTTAAATAATGGGACAAATGATAAATGGGTGTTTTTCAAATCTACTTTGGGTAATTATAGTGTAAAATTTATTCTTATAGGTAACAAGTATAAACAACTAAAATTAAATCCCACATGGCTTACACCTTCTGTAAAAAGGGCAATACATGACAAAAAAAATTCCTAGAACAAAAAAATATTACCTCCTATGTGTAGAAATTTTTACCTTCCCTTTTCCCGTCCCTTGGTTGAACTTGATGGACATGTTTCTTTTTTCAGCCGTACTAACTATGTAACTATGTAACTTTTACCGATTTCTAGACTAACATATTGGTCAGCTGGTATTTCATTCTTTGCTAGGCTAAGGTCCAAAGGGTGAGCGTGTCCCGGCACAAATAGAGAGCAGTTCAATACATATAGCACTGTACTGTATCTCATAGAGGCAGTACTAGACAGCCAATCAGCACATGCACTTTAGTTATACATTACCCACGATTGGCTATACAAACCCCAATGTAATGCACTAATTTACAGGTAATTACCAGTGAAATGCCGACACAGATTTTCTAGCCACATCATGTGTTGCAGATCAGCACTGCCTGTAAGGGTCGTAAGTTGAATGCGATTTCAGGTTACCATGAACCAGGAAAGGCAATTGTAAGCTAAACATATTGTAACCTGAGGGTATTGTGACATGAGGGACCACTGTAATGTGATGTCAAATTGGTTTTATCTTTTAACCCATTAGTGACTTCCAATATGCCTTTTTCCAGCGGTTATTAAGGGGCCTAAGGCTAGGCCGGCGCCTTTTCACTTCTGTCTAGTCTAAGCCCTGCATGGGTGTTTCCGTGAGGGCTGGAGCAAGTGTCCAACAGTCTAATGATCGGGATCGGAGTTAAATCTGATTACGGACTTTTAACCGATAAGGTGCCACAGCCAACAGCGACTGCGGTAGTTAAGTGGTTTCAGAAGGAGGGGGCTCCCTCTGTCAATCATCAACGTCTCACAAATGCGATCAAAGACCCCCAGACCTGCCTTGGTTTATACCTATCATGTTTTACACTGACAGGCAATAATGCTTTCGTATACTAAGTATACCAAAGCATCATATAAGCAATCAGAATACCCCAGTCCCCTAGTTTTGAAAAAACGAATTCATTAATGTGAAATAAAAATTATTTTAAACGTGAACAGTAGAGATGAGCGAACCGGGACAACCGAACCCGGTTTCGGTCCGAACTTCCGGTAAAGTTCGGTTCGCAGCGAATCCGAACTTCACCGGGTTCGGCCGAACCCGTTTTGACCGAACCCGGTCAAAAACATTATACAAATCGGCAGCCACTTATCTCTATCAATCACTGATAGAGAAAAGAGGCTGCTGATTAAAAATAAAATAAAAAGCATTTCATACGTACCCGGTCGTTGTCTTGTTGACGAGTCCCTCTTCTTCCTCCAGTCCGACCTTTTCTGACGCGGCAGCCTGTGATTGGCTGCAGAGGCCTCTGCAGCCTGTGATTGGCTGCAGAGGCCGCGGCAGCCTGTGATTGGCTGCAGCGCTCACAAGGCTGCATCGTCATCAAGGAATGTCGGGCCGGATGTCGAGAGGGACGCGTCACCAAGGCAACGGCCAGGAGACCGGACTGGAGGAAGCAGAAAGTTCTCAGTAAGTATGAACGTCTTTTTTTTTACAGGTACTGTGATCGGTAGTCACTGTCCAGGGTACTGAAACAGTTACTGCCGATCAGTTAACTCTTTCAGCACCCTGAACAGTGACTATTTAGTGTATGTGCACACACACTAATTACGTCCGTAAATGACGGACGTATTTCGGCCGCAAGTACCGGACCGAACACAGTGCAGGGAGCCGGGCTCCTAGCATCATACTTATGTACGATGCTAGGAGTCCCTGCCTCTCTGCAGGACAACTGTCCCGTACTGTAATCATGTTTTCAGTACGGGACAGTAGTTCCACGGAGAGGCAGGGACTCCTAGCATCGTATATAAATATGATGCTAGGAGCCCGGCTCCCTGCAGGGTGTTCGGTCCGGTACTTGCGGCCGAAATACGTCCGTCAATTACGGACGTAATTAGTGTGTGTGCACATACCCTTACTGACGTCGCCTAGCAACGCTGCCGTAATGACGGGTGCACACATGTAGCCACCCGTCATTACGGGGCCTCATGCACACGACCATAAAAACACCCGTTATCACGGGTCGTAATTACGACCCGAAATAGCGGGCCCATAGACTTCTGTTAGCCACGGGTACCTTCCCGTTTTCTCACGGGAAGGTGCCCGTGCCGTTAAAAAGATAGAACATGTTCTATTTTTTTATTTTACGGGCCGTGCTCGTAATTACGACTCGTAACTACGAGCACGGCCGGCCGGCCACGGGCAGCCGGCCGCTTTTGCGAACCGTGCTGTCATTATAATTATAGCAGCACGGCCCGTAAAATAGAAAAATAGAACATGTTCTATTTTTTTAACGGCACGGGCACCTTCCCGTGAGAAAACGGAAAGGTACCCGTGGGTAACAGAAGTCTATGAGCCCGTTATTGCGGGTCGTAATTACGACCCGCAATAACGGGTGTTTTTACGGTCGTGTGCATGATGGGAGCACGGCTCGGAAAAACGAACGGCTGCCCGTGCTCATCTCCTGAAATAATCTGTGCTGCCTTAAACTCTGTGGACAGGTCAGGATCCTGTTTCTTTTAAATGCTGCTAGGGAACCTGCTCGATCCACTATATAAGGCTACGCTACAGTGCAGCATTTAAAAGAAACAGAATCCTGACCTGTCCACAGAGTTTAAGGCAGCACAGAGTATTTCAGGAGATGAGCGTGCAGATTCAGTGCTGTTGTGAACTCTGCTCTTACCATTACGTAGCTCTCAGTCTGTTATCTCTCCTCCACTCCTGTCCTCAAGAACACCTTCACATGATTGGCAAGTCACCACGTAATGGTAAGAGCAGAGTTCACAGCAGCACAGAGTATTTCAGGAGATGAGCGTGCGGATCTTGTGCGTGGTGGTGACTTGCCAATCATGTGAACGTGTTATAGAGGACAGGAGTGGAGGAGATGTAACAGACTGAGCTACGTAATGGTAAGAACAGAGTTCACAGCAGCACAGAGTATTTCAGGAGAGGAGCGTGCAGATTCAGTGCTGCTGTGAACTCTGCTCTTACCATTACGTAGCTCAGTCTGTTACCTCTCCTCCACTCCTGTCCTCAATAACACCTTCACATGATTGGCAAGTCACCACCCCGCACAAGATCCGCACGCTCATCTCCTGAAATACTCTGTGCTGCTGTGAACTCTGCTCTTACCATTACGTGGTGACTTGCCAATCATGTGAAGGTGTTCTGGAGGACAGGAGTGGAGGAGAGGTAACAGACTGAGAGCTACGTAATGGTAAGAGCAGAGTTCGCAGCAGCACTGAATCTGCACGCTCATCTCCTGAAATACTCTGTGCTGCCTTAAACTCTATGGACAGGTCAGGATCCTGTTTCTTTTAAATGCTGCACTGTAGCGCAGCCTTATATAGTGGATCGAGCGGGTTCCCCAGCAGCATTTAAAAGAAACCGTGTTTGTGTATGTGTGTGTTTGTGTATATATGTGTGTTTGGGTATGTGACTTTGTCTGTTTTTGTTTTTATATGTGTGTGTGTATATATGGGTGTGTTTGTGTATATGTGTTTTGTGTATATGTTTGTGTATATATGGGTGTATTTGTGTATATGTTTGTGTGTAGATGTTTGTGTGTGTTTTTGTATATGTGTATATGTGTGTATATGGGTGTGTGTTTGTGTGTATATATGGGTGTGTTTGTGTATATGTGTTTGTGTATATGTGTGTTTGGGTATGTGTGTTTTTGTTTGTATATGTGTTTGTGTATATGTGTTCGTGTATGTGTGTATAACTGTGTGTGTGTGTGTTTGGATATGTGTGTTTTTGTTTGTATATGTGTGAGTTCGTGTATATGTGTGTGTTTGTCTGTTTATGTGTGTGTGTATATCTTGTTGTGTTTGTGTATATATGTGTGTGTCTGTGTATGGTTGTTTGTTTGTGTGTGCGTGTATATATGTGTGTAGGTGAGTAGAAGTATTGGTATTGTTCACATTGATAACTGTTTTTTTATGTTGTTGCAGATTTTGATGTACCGATTGGACTACATCTACGATTCGTTGGACTACTGCGTAGATCTGCGTTTTTTCAAATTTTAATAAAATGGTTAACGAGGGTTTTGTTGGGGATTTCTTATTTCAATAAAAAAGAATTGTCTTTGTGTTTTTTTTTCAAACTTTATTAGTGCCTAGATAATGGTAGTTGGCTGATTGACAGCGTCCATTATTAAGGCGGTACTTAGTGTTAGCCGGTGCAGAGGCTAGCACTAACCACCCATTATTACCCCGGTACCCACCACCACCAGGGGTGCCGGGAAGAGCTTGGTACGATCCAGTACCCGACCATCTGTTGTGATGGTCGGGTACTGGGGCGGCCGTAGGCTGGTATTATGAGGCTGGGAAGGGCCAAAATCAGTGGACCTTCCCACCCTTGTAATGCTAGGCTGCTGCTGCTGTGTTGTATCGGGCTGGTTATAAAAATGGGGGGGACCCCCACGTCGTTTTTTTTTTGGAATTTAACAAATTTAGCAATAGACGGGTCCCCCACATTTTTAATAACCAGCCATATACAAGGCCGCAGCAGTCTGGCATTACATGGGTGGGAAGGGCCACTGGTTTTGTCCATTCCCAGGCTAATAACACTGTGTTGTATGTGGCTGGTTATGATAAATTGGGTGGAACCCCATGTCTTTTTAAAAAAAAAAATGTAAATAAATAAATAATTTAAAAAAATGACGTGGGGTCCCCCCCACTTTTATAACCAGCCAGATACAACACAGCAGCAGCAGCCTAGCATTACAAGGGTGGGAAGGTCCACTGTTTTTGGCCCTTCCCAGCCTCATAATACCAGCCTGCGGCCGCCCCAGGGCCCGACCATCACAACAGATGGTCGGGTACTGGATCGTACCTGGCTCTTCCCGGCACCCCTGGTGGTTTTGGGTACCGGGGTAATAATGGTGGTTAGTGTTAGCCTCTGCACCGGCTAACACTAAGCCCCGCATTAGTAATGGATGTTGTCACTCAGACAGCGGCCATTACTAAAGTGGTAGTAATAAAATTTGAAAAGAAAAAGACAAAGATATAGATAAAATATTTTATTGAAATAAAGCACCCCCAACACAACCCTCATTAACCATTTTATTGTAGAAAAAAAACGTCATCTAAGTAGTCCTCGAAACCGACGTAGTCCAAACACCAAACCTGTAAAAAAAAAAAATAATGAAATAAAACATGTCGTAGGCTTAGATTCAGTTTAATGTGTGATACTGACTGTTATACCATGTATAGAAGCCTGCCGTGAAGTTGACTTAGATACAGGGCGCCAGCAGACAGTATCATACATGGCCATACATACATATATACAAATATACATACATATATACAAACATACATACATATATACAAGCATGCACATATATACATGCAAATATACATACATGCAAACATACACACATATATACGTGCAAACTATCATACATACATGCATACACACACACATGAAAACATACATACATACAAACAAACATGCAAAGATACATACATACATATATACAAGCATGCACAAATATAAATGCAAACATAAATACATGCAAACATAATTACAAACATGCACATATATATATAAACATACATGCAAACATACATGCAAAAATAAAAACATGCAAACATACATACATACATGACAACATACATACAAACATACATGACAACATACATACATGCAAACATACATACATGCAAACATACATACACACATGCAAACATATATACATGCAAATATACATACAAACATGCACATGTATACATACATGCCAACATACATGCAAACATACATGCACATATATACATACATACATGACAACATACATACATGCAAATATACATACATACACACATGCACATATATACATACATGCCAACATACATGCACATATATACATACATGACAACATACATACATACATACATGACAACATACATACATATATATATATATATACACACATGCAAATATACATACAAACATGCAAACATACATGCAAACATACATACATACAAATATACATACACACATGCACATATATACATACATGACAACATACATACATACATGACAACATACATGCAAAAATACATACATGCAAACATACATGCAAATATACATACAAACATGCACATATATACATACATGCCAACATACATGCAAACATACATGCACAGATATACATACATACATACATGCCAACATACATACATGCCAAAAAATAATAATAATACGTTCATACTTACTTTCCTCCTGTCCGGCCTCCAGCGATGACGTTTCATTCATGTCGCCGCTGCAGCCTGTGATTGGCTGCAGAGGCGGTCACGTGGGATGAAGCGTCATCCTGACGTGCGTGACCGCCACTACAGCCTGTGATTGGCTGCAGCGGCGAAAGGGATGAAACGTCATCGCTGGAGGCCGGACAGGAGGAAAGTAAGTACGAACGTATAATTTTTATTTTTTTATTACATTTAAATGGTATTTTCCGCGCGCCGAGCATGTACTGTGAAGGTTGCTGAAAGAGTTAGTGCAGCCCATTAACTCTATCAGCACCCTGGACAGTACTATGCTCGGTGCACGTAAGTGACAGGTTCGGTCAGAACTAGTTCGGTCCGAACCGAACTTTTTTGTGAAATTCGGCGAACTAGCCGAACCGAACTTTTGATAAGTTCGCTCATCTCTAGTGAACAGTATAAAAAAAACAAAAACAAACATTTTTCCCAGAAAAAGTGGTTTCATTTTGTAAAAGTGTAAAAAAATAAATACATATGTATGGTATTGCGAGATCATAATGAACCTAACAATAAAGTTAACATGTTATTTAAACGGCAAGATGAACGGCATAAAAAAAAACAAAGTCAAAATTGCTATTTTTTCCATTAATAATAATAAAAGTTCATCAATAATAACCAATGAAAACTACATCTCGTTCTGCAAAAAACATATGCTACATCGGTGGAAAAGTAAAACAGGTTATGGCTCTTGGAATGGCAAAATATTTTAGTTTAATTGTGAAAAAGTAGTAAAAATAAAAAAATATACATATCTTCTATCGTTGTTATCATACCGACCCATAAAATAAAGGTGACATGTTATTTATGCCGGTAACATGATAATCTTTTCTATACACAATATTCTACTGCAATGATCTGGAGCTACTCAGAATATACTTTGGGCAACAAAATAAAATGCCAATTAGATCATGGTAACTGCCTGGCTAATACTAGTGCCTGCTACTTCTTTATTTTGACCTCCAATTTCTTAAAATTATAAGATTCTCTGTAATAGAATTACTCTTGTCATGGAACATAATGTAACTGTTGCCAACAATAGCCTTGCAGGAACTGGTATTTTAATCTGCCCTGGTAACAGTAAGTATGATCAGTAGCTACATATTCCTTTTTTGCATTTACTCTAATATAATATATAACAGTGTTCAGTATTCATAGCTTTTTACTTATTGAACAGTGAGTCCCTTAATTATTTATGCTCTCTTGATTTCTTTGTAGTGACAGTATATCTGCTTGAAAAACAATTACTTGATGGATTGTGAGGTCGACATATGGTGAGAAAAAAAAATATGAAAGACCACAGTTTGCTGGAAGCAAATACAAGTGTAACATATTTTGGTTACTTCTTGCTCTGCCACACATTATTAATGCAGAAACGTGTAATCATTTCTTGGCAACATGTTCTCTGAAATTCTGTCAAACTAGAAAATTTATTTTTGGCACAAAATACAGTACGCATTAGTTCGTCTGACATAGCTACATAGTTACATAGTTAGTACGGTTGAAAAAAGACACATGTCCATCAAGTTCAACCAAGGGATGGGAAAAGAGAAGGGAAGAATTTCTACACATAGGAGCTTTTACTTTTTTTTTCTAGGAAATTATCTAAGCCTTTTTTAAAGCCATCTACTGTCCCTGCTGTGACCAGCTCCTGCGGTAGGCTATTCCATAGATTCACAGTTCTCACCTCTGCAGGTTGAACCTTTTTTTCTCCAGACGGAGGGAGTGCCCCCTTGTTTTTTGAGGGGGTTTTACATGGAACAGGATTTCACCATATTTTTTGTATGTGCCATTAATATATTTATATAAGTTAATCATGTTCCCCATAGTTGTCTTTTTTCAAGGCTAAATAGGCTTAATTCTTTTAATCTTTCCTCATAATTTAGATTCTCCATGCCCCTTGTTAGCTGCATTGCTCTTCTTTGGATTTTTTCTAACTCCAGGGCATCCTTTCTATGAACTGGAGCCCAGAACTGAATTGCATATTCTAGATGAGGCCTCACTAATGCTTTGTAAAGAGGTAATATTATATCCCTGTCCCGCGAGTCCATGCCTCTTTTAATACACAACAAAATCTTGCTGGCCTTTGAAGCAGCTGATTTACATTGCATGCTGTTATTTAGTTTATGATCTACAAGTACACCCAGATCCTTCTCAACAAGTGACTCCCCTAGTGTAGCTCCCCTGGGACATATGATGCATGCAGGTTGTTTTTACCCAGATGCATAACTTTACATTTATCTACATTAAACTTTATTTGCCAAGTGGACGCCCAAACACTTAGTTTGTTTAAATCCGCTTGCAATTTACAAACATCTTCCATAGACTGAACATTACTACATAGCTTGGGGTCATCTGCAAAAATAAAAATAGTGCTATTAATCCCATCCTCTATATGATTAATAAATAAGTTGAATAATAGTGGTCCCAGCACGGAACCCTGGGGTACACCACTTATAACCGGGGACCATTCAGATTAGGAATCATTGACCACAACTCTCTGGATACGGTCCTTGAGCCAATTCTCAATCCAATTACAAACTATACTGTCTAAACCTATAGTCCTTAATTTACCCATTAGAGGTCTATGAGGGACAGTGTCAAATTCCTTTGCAAAGTCCAAAAATACTATATCCACAGTGGTCCCTCTGTCTAGGCTTCTGCTCACCTCTTCATAAAAACAAATCAGGTTGTTTTGACAACTTCTGTCCTTAGTGCTGGCTGTCACTTATTATACTATTTTTTGCCACATAATCCTGTATATAGTCCCTCAATAGCCCCTCAAACATTTTCCCCATGATGGATATTAAAGAGGCTCTGTCACCAGATTTTGCAACCCCTATCTGCTATTGCAGCAGATCGGCGCTGCAATGTAGATTACAGTAACGTTTTTATTTTTAAAAAACGAGCATTTTTGGCCAAGTTATGACCATTTTTGTAGTTATGCAAATGAGTCTTGCAAAAGTCCAAGTGGGTGTGTTTAAAAGTAAAAGTCCAAGTGGGCGTGTATTATGTGCGTACATCGGGGCGTTTTTAATACTTTCACTAGCTGGGCGCTCTGAAGAGAAGTAACATCCTCTTCTCTTCAGAACGCCCAGCTTCTGACAGTGCAGATCTGTGACGTCACTCACAGGTCCTGCATCGTGACGGCCACATCGGCACCAGAGGCTACAGTTGATTCTGCAGCAGCATCAGCGTTTGCAGGTAAGTCGATCTTACCTGCAAACGCTGATGCTGCTGCAGAATCAACTGTAGCCTCTGGTGCCGATGTGGCCGACACGATGCAGGACCTGTGAGTGACGTCACAGATCTGCACTGTCAGAAGCTGGGCGTTCTGAAGAGAAGAGGATGTTACTTCTCTTCAGAGCGCCCAGCTAGTGAAAGTATTAAAAACGCCCCGATGTACGCACATAATACACGCCCACTTGGACTTTAACTTTTAAACACACCCACTTGTACTTTTGCAAGCCTCATTTGCATAATTACAAAAATGGTCATAACTTGGCCAAAAATGCTCGTTTTTTAAAAATAAAAACGTTACTGTAATCTACATTGCAGCGCCTATCTGCTGCAATAGCAGATAGGGGTTGCAAAATCTGGTGACAGAGCCTCTTTAAGCTTACTGGTTATAATTACCTGGGGAAGAACTAGAGCCTTTATTGAAAATAGGCACCACAGTTGCCCTGCGCCAGTCCTTTGGTACTGTAATAGAATAGAATCTCTGAATATTATAAAGAGGGGTACAGAAATAACTGAACTAAACTCTTTAAGAACTCTAGGGTGTAACCCATCTGGTGCCAGGACCTTGTGTACATTTATTTTATTTTATTTAGCTTGAACAATGTCTACATTGAGCCAATTCAGTATATTAACTGATATATTAACAGCACTGGCACCGGCTACATCAGCTGCTGTTTCTTCTGTTGTATATACAGAGCTAAGGAACCCATTTAGTAACTCTGCCTTCTCTTGATCCCCTGTGACCAACTCCCCATTACCAATATCTAGGGATCCTACATATTCAGAACTTGGCTTTTTTGCATTTATATTCTTGAAGAATTTTTGGGGATTTGTTTTACTATCCTTGGCCACCTGCCTTTTATTTTGTATTTTTGCTGATTTTATTACCTTTTTACTGATTTTATTAAGCTCTTTATAATTTAAAAAGGCTACAGCTGTTCCCTCAGATTTGTATTTTTCAACTGCCCTTTTTTTGTCATGTATTGCCCTTTTTACAGAAGGTGTAAGCCATGTGGGGTTTAATTTTAGTAGTTTATACTTACCTATAGTAATACATTTTGCACTATAATTACCCAAAGTAGAATATCTCACATTTATCATTCGTACTATTATTTGACATTAGTTCTTCCAGTCTATATCCTGAATTACCTGTTTTTTTATTTAGCATGTCAAAAGATATAGAAACAGTAATTTGTCATATAGGCTGAAGGCATCATGCATACAACCGTTTCCGTTATACAGTCCAAAAAATATGGTCCGGTGTGCTTTGTTGTGCTTTCACATCCGTTCTATGCGTCCGTGTGTCATACGTTTTCACAGTTCCACAAGAAAAGGACACAGGAAATTACTATCCACTATTCTTGGCCCAATACACCAGAAACACCCATAGGAAAGTTACATTATCGCTCTGGCATCATTTTATATTGCTTTCATAGCATAGATTCCTCTGCTGGGCTAGCTTTGATTTATGGTGTGTTGCAATCCTGTCCTAGCTTCGGCAATTTGGATAGGAAACGCCTATGATGGAAAAAGACCCAATGAGGAGAAGGAGGCATTGGTTTCACATCATAGTCTTTCAATGGTTCAGGAAAGACTACTTTCACATCCTCTACCACGACCTGAGGCTGTCTATCCTTAAATTCAACCACCTGCTGATGGAGCTGCGTCATGGCCTAACCTACCAGGACTGCAACTTGCGATGCTGCATATCTTCTGAGGAGCGGCTCATCATACACCACAGGTAAGTACCCATACTTTCCATTTTTCCGCCATTTCACCCTGATATTGAGAATTGCCACTGTTATGGAATCACTAGTTGAGCAATTCCTAGAATGAAATGTGATGGAATTGCTATGTGAGCAATTCCCCGAAGGCAGCTGAAGACTGTCTGGAACAAGCGTGCAAGTAAATCTGCTACCCTAATCCATCACAACTATGATCAGCAGTGTCTAAGGCTACTCCGTGGTCTTCACCAGAGCACACCGCAAGGCAGGCTGGATTTGGCTGCATAGGACCCAGGTTGCTTTAACAAAATTCGGTGTTGGGCAAGAGGTGCAATGCAGGCAATACCAGAAAAGATAACAAGACAGACAGAGGGTAAACAGAAAGTCCAAATCCCAAAACTAGAGGATATTAGTAAGCAAGGCGTAAATCCAGAGTAAAGCCGAGGTCTAGTTCCAAAAGATCAAATAGTCAAAGATACAGGGTACAATCAGGGGCTTGATCAAACACATGCAAACAAGGAGAATCACATGCAAAGAAGACAGAACCAAACCAAATTTAAATACTCCACCCTTCAATCAGATAGGAAGAAAGAAAGAAACAGGCTCTGCAACTAAAACCAGAGCCGCCCAGAAGCTAGACTAGTAGTCATGGCAATCTTAACCCCTAGGCGCACCAGGACGCAACTGTACGTCCCTGCTGCCAGTGTCTTAGCGCACAAGGACGTACAGTTACTGAGTTTTTCCCGGTGCAGACTGTCGGTGACAGTGTGCACCGGGAACCGGGAGGTCAGCTGTCGTCGACAGCTGACACTCCACTCTTGCCAACCAGCGGTCCTTTGCCACTGGTTTCGGCGAATTAACCCCTTAAATTCGGCGATCGGGTGCAATCGCCGAATTTTGGGGGTTTCTAACATATTGGCAGACCCTGGTCCGAAATCGCGGGGTTTGCCGATAGTTACTATGGCAAACGGAAGCCAAACAATGTCTGCCATGGACGGAAGCCCATCAGGACCAACCTTCGCTTGAAAAGTTTCCCCCCTCCCATATACTAATGTGCCACAAACAGGAAGTTAATATCACCAACCATTCCCATTTTATTTAGGTGTATCCATATAAATGGCCCACCCTGTAGAATAAAAAGTGATCAAAAAGTCGCATTTAGCCCAAAATAGTACCAATAAAAACTACAAACCCGTCCCGCAAAAAACAAGACCTCCCAAAGCTTTTTTGCCGAAAAAATAAAAAAGTTACGGCTCAGAATAGCGTGTCCCAGAAAATAAATTATTTTATAGAAACGTAATTTTATTGTGCAAACGCTGAAAATTTAAAAAAAAAACTATACACATATGGTATCGCCGTAATCTTACCAACCGGAATAAAGTAAAATGTAATTTATTGCGCACGGTGAACGCTGTAAGAAATAAAGAATTGAAAGTGTCAAAATCGTTGTTTTTTGGTCACCTTAGCTCTAAAAAAGTTCTTGTGGTGTCCAAATGCTCACTATACCCCTAGAAAAATTCCTTGAGGGGTGTAGTTTCCAAAATGGGGTCACTTTTGGAGGGTTTCCACTGTTTTGGTCCCTCCGGGGCGTTGCAAACCCGACATGGCACTAAAAACCAATCCAGCAAGATCTGCGCTTCAAAATCCAAAAGGCGCTCCTTCCCTCCTGAGCCCTGCTGTGGGTCCAAACATCAGTTTACGACCACATATGGGGTATTGCCGTAATCGGGAGAAATTGCTTTTTCTCCTTTATTCCTTGTAAAAATGAAAAAATACTATGTTTCCACAGAAAAATAGGTGATTTTCATCTTCACAGACTAATTCCACTAAATTCTGCAAAAAAAACTGTGGGGTCAAAATGTTAACTATACCCCTAGAAAAATGCCTTGAGGGGTGTAGTTTCCAAAATGGGGTCACTTTTGGGGGGTTTTGACTGTTTAGGTACCACAAGACCTCCTCAAACCTGACATGGTGCCTAAAATATATTCCTAAAAAAAGGAGGCCCCAAAATCCCCTAGCTGCTCCTTTACTTCTAAGGCCGGTGCTTCAGTCCATTAGGACACTAGGGCCACATGTGTGGTATTTCTAAAATCTGCAGAATCTGGGCAATAAATATTGAGTTGCGTTTCTCTGGTAAAACCTTCTGTGTTACAGATTTTTGTTTTATTACAAAGGAATTGCGGCAAAAAAAAATGAAATTTGTAAATTTCACCTCTACTTTGCCTTAATTCCTGTGAAACGCCTAAACGGTTAAAATACTTTCTAAATGTGGTTTTTAATACTTTGAGGCGTGCAGTTTTCAAAATGGGGTGATTTATGGGGACTTTCTAATATATAAGGCCCTCAAAACCACTTCAGAACTGAACTGGTCCCTGAAAAATTGGCCTATTGACATTTTCTTGAAAATATGAGAAATTGCTGCTAACGTTCTAAGCCTTGTAATGTCCTAGAAAAATAAAAGTACGTGAAAAAAAATGATGCAAACATAAAGTAGACATATGGGGGATGTTAACTAGTAACTATTTTGTGTGGTATTACTATCTGTTTTACAAGCATTTAAATTTAGAAAAATTTTAATTTTTGCAAATTTTTGCTAAAATGTGAAGTTTTTCACAAATAAATATTGAATTTATTGACCAAATTTTTTCACTATCATAAAGTATAATATGTCACGAGAAAAGAATCTCAGAATCGCTTGGATAGGTAAAAGCGTTCCAGAGTTATTACCACATAAAGTGAGACATGTCAGATTTGAAAAAATCGGCTGTGCCACAAGTCCAAAACAGGCTGCGTCCTAAAGCAGTTAAAGGGACGGTCGTTTCTTAACAGCCACCATGATAGTGAGAAATGCAAAGTAAAACTGAATCTTCAAACTTTCTTTTTCTTTTATATTCCTGGCGTCCAGGAACTCTTGTTCATCAATGCATTTTAAATTCCAGCTGTCCACCATCTTGCAGATCATCTGAGTGGCCTGCCAGGTGATCTGGTAATGACTGAGAGAGGCAGTGATGCCACAGCCCAAGGCAGGAGACTGGCTCCATATTTCTGTGGGCTTCTACAACTCTGCACAGTTTCCCAACTGCATCGGGGCGCTGGATGGAAAACACATTTGTATTTAGAAGTCGCCTCACTCAGGGCTTTTGACCTTGACTGAATGTAGTTACTGGTTTGTAATTGTGGATATCCGGTCCTATGGGAGCACTGTTGATGCTCACATCTTCAGGACTTCTAGAATTGGTGAATGGCTTCAATCAAAGCAGCTCGCCCTCCCAGAACCCAGACCACTAACTGAATCATCTGGACCACCATCCCCATTTGTCATCGTGGCTGATGAAGGCTTTGCTCTCTCACCCCACCTAATATCATGGTCTTATGCACATTGCCCCAAGTTCATATAGACTGGCAGATGCTATCCTGTATAGAGCAACCCTGTTCATATAGACTGGCAGATGCTATCCTGTATAGAGCAACCCTGTAAGAATGTTCGGATCTCCTTATGCCTTCCGGAAGTTATTACAGCCATGGGTCCTCTCTGGTAAAGTATCCAGTGCCGTTACTGTTTGTATGCTACCAGAAGTATGCTGCATTCCCTGAACAGGAATAAGTGAACCGGAAATACTAAACCGGAATATGAAAATCGGAAGTTCCCCTGATGTGTGGAAGAGATTATTTGCCGGACAATACGTTTTGGCAGGAATTATGAGTTCCTTTTTCCTATTTAAAGGGGCTATGTCTGCAGCCCAGTGCCCTGTGTGCCTGGCACCTGGACTCTTTCAGATTAAGGTGCTTGTTTTGCAGATGCATTTGTTGTCATCCCTGCTGCTGTGTTTGTCCTCTCTTATGCTTGCTTGCAAGGAGGAGGAGGAGGAGGAGGAGGAGAAGAAGAAGAAGAAGAAGAAGAAGAAGATGGAGGAGGAGGAGAAGAAGGAGAAGGAGAAGGAGGAGGAAGAGGAAGAAGAATTCTAAGAGTCGTGCACCTGTTTCCTCTTCATCATCTCTAGCTAGTCTTTCAGAGGGTGAGATTGGACAATTTGACTCAGACTCCGATGTAGCAATCTCTGAAGATAATTATTTATTTAAGAAAGAGAATGCAGAGAAGCTGCTAAAGGAAGTTAAGAGAATTATCGAAACCAAGAAAACTAGTTCTGTTGAACAAAAAAAAGATAGTCTGTTTCACTTCCCTTAGAAGAAAGCTTGTGTTCGTCCGAAACATTCTGTACTCTCTGGTATTGTACAAAAAGAGTGGAAGCATCCTGTAAAGGGCTTTGATGTAGGCTCCAATTCAGGACGGTTTATAAACTAGATCCTTCTGTTGCTGAGACCTGGGAAAATCCTGCGAGAGTTGATCCAGCCGTTGTAAGACTGTCCAAAAAGGCTTTTATTCCGGCTGATGATTCCTCATTATTAAAAGAGCCTATGGATAGAAAAGCAGACACCATTCTTAAGAAATCACATTGCGGACTTGCTTCCCTAAGTAATGCAACCATGGCGACTCCATCTGTATCTTGTGCACTACGCATCTGGCTCTGCCATCTTGGTTGAGATATTGAATCAGGTGTTACCAGAGATGAATTATTAGGCCAACTCTACTTTCTGAAGTTAGCTCCTGATTTTGTATGTGACTTTCCTGTGGATGTCTTAAGAGGACCAGCCAGGAACATCACCCTTGCTAATTCTGCCCACAGAGCAATTTGGCTAAGGCCATGGACTGGTGATTTGCCAAACATAATTTCTGTGCTCTCCCCCTGTAACCTGGCAGACTTTTTTAGGAGAAGCTGGATAAGGTATTTGAGGCTCAAAAAGAAGGCAAAGAGCTATTTTTTCCTCAAGAGAAGAAGCGTTTCGACCCAGATATTTTCAAGGCCGTAGAAGATTTGACTCGTTCTCCAGACCTGGATTCAGGAGGAGAAATGACCTGGGCAAAACAGAACGAAGATTCAAAGGATTTTTTGCAGATAAGTCCAAGAAGAATTTGGACAAACCAGGTCCATAAAAGTCAGAGTTCTGATGCCAGAGGATTAGTAGGCGGTTGGTTGATGACAGTCTGTCATATCTGGCCAAATATGACCTGAGACAAGTGGGTACTTCAGATAATAGAACAAGGCTACGCTCTCGAGTTCCACCATCAACCTCAAGAAAGATTCCTGATCAAGAAAACCCTCACCTCCCTTCCCTAGTTCAAGAATTTCTGGAGAAAGGGGCCCTGGAACCAGTTCCAATCCAAGAATGGGGCTCAGGGGTCTATTCAAGAATTTTTCCCATTCCCAAGTCAGGAAGCAGATGGCGGTTGATTATCGATCTTCGGTTCCTGAACCGTTGTCTGATGAAGATCCATTTCAAAATGGACAATATAAGATCAGTAATGGCTGTACTTCAATAAGGTCAAGTCATGGCTTCCTTGGACCTGAAGGACGCATATCTGTCTGTTCCTATAGCTACTTCTTCCAGAAGATTCCTGAGATTAGCCTTTCGTTATCAAGGAAATGTCAGACATTTTCAGTTTTGTGCCATGCCCTATGGTCTTTCCCCAGCACCAAGAATCTTCACAAAAATTTTGATAGTGATTGTCACATAACTTTGTCTTCAATCAATTAACATTTTTCCTTATCTAGACGACTGGCTGATTGTTGCACCAACATCCAGACTTGTGCAGGAACATCTGTTTGCAACTGTCCTGTTGGTTCAAAATCTGGGATTCATCATAAATTAGGAGAAATCTGATCTGGTGCCTTCCCAAATAAGATTGTTTCTAGGTTTTCATATATGTAGATTCAAGCAACCAAACGTTATTTTTACCCCAAGAGAAGGTGACTGCAACTCAAGAAGAGGTCCGTCACCTGATAAAATCTCCATGTCTGACGGGATACAGGATCATGAAATCCCTGGGTCACCTTACTACAGCCATAGATGCAGTTCCTTGGGCCAAGGCTCATATAGGAGAGCTTCAACAGGATACGTTAGCAGCTTGGGATCAAAACCCAGACAAATTACAGATGAAGGTTTATCTCCGACCTCAGACAAAGAAGGATCTGAAATGGTGGTTGAAAGGCTCAAACTTATGCAGTGGATTCAACTTCCAATACAAGAATCCAGTAGTCATCACTACAGACACCTCGGCACAGGGCTGGGGAGTCCATCTCTTGAATACCTGGGTCCAAGGAAGTTGGGACACTGTAGACAGATCCCGTTCTTCAAACTTTCGGGAATTAAGAGCTATCCGTCTTGCCCTCATACATTTCAAAGATCAGATTACAGGGAGAGCACTGCTCATACAGTCAGATAATCTTCCATCAGTTTATTATGTAAACAAGCAAGGGGGCACGAGAAGCAGTGATTGATATAAAAGGATCCTTAATTATTCAAGCAGATTTTCTGAGTCGAACAGCTATTCTACCTATAGAATGGGAGCTAAATCAGTGGTACTTCCAGTGGATAATCAACAGGTGGGGATTTCCAGAAATGGATCCAATGGAAACCCTGTTCAACCGGAAACTGCAGAACTTCGCTTCCCTGAATCTACTGGATCGTCCTTCAATAATAGATGCCTTCTCGATCACCTCAATGTTAAGGAGAAATTCCTTAACATCTTTCCCCCAGTACCCATGATTCATAAAGTGTTAAAGAAGATTATAGCGGATCGCCCCAGAATTATTCTAATAGCCCCATTCTGGTCTCACAGGGCTTTGTTCTCTCTGTTGCTGCAGTTCTCAAATAGGAGTTCAGAAAACATTCTACAAACGAGACTTATGAAAGAATAAGAAAGACGTTTTCAGAATGGCTGGCTGAATCTAGTTTTTCTTGAGTTTCCCTTGCATTCTGCAATTTCTACAGGATGGATTTCAAAAGGGCCTAAAAATTAATACTTTGAAAGTTCATGTTACTGCACTCGTGTTCTCTCATCACCCCTTGATATAAATATTATTCAAGGTGTAATGACAGGGATAGGGAAACAGACAAGTGAGCCCTAGTCTACCCGCCACTCTGTCCCTGCCTACTTGCAACGACCCGCCCTAGGCGACGGGGTACAACTGGGCGACGGTCCCTACACTCAGTAAGTGCACGACAGACAACAAGACAAGGAAACACAGAACAAAGGGAAATGGGGCAGTTGCCCACGGCAACACCGTGAGCAACAAGAGTAGTAAACGAGCCGAGTCAAACCAGGAGAGTACGAGATGCCAAACGCAGAGCAGGAGAGTAGTGAACAAGCCGAGTCAAACCAGGAGTGTACGAGGTACCAAACGCAGAGCAGAAGAGTAGTAAGTAAGCCAGGGTCAATACGAAGCAGGGACAAGCAGTTCAAGAAGCTGCAGCAGGGCCAGGAAACCAACAGAGAAGAATCACAAGCAAGGAGGAACAGGAAAGGCAGGTATAAATAGACAGAGGGCGGGAGCTAGCTCCGTCTGGCCAGGCTGTGATAGGCTCTCCCACTCCTAAGCCTGCCATCCTGAGTGGTGGAAGATGGCGTCAGTCTCACAGACATAGAAGCAGGTGCAGACTGATTACCTATTGGCGTGGATACAGAAGCTTTGCCTGGCAGATCCTTAACAGTACCCCCCCTTTTATGAGGGGCCACCGGACCCTTTCTAGATGGACCTGGTTTATTGGGGAAACAAAGTTGGAACCTCCTGACCAATACCCCAGCGTGAACATCCCGGGCGGGTACCCAAGTCCTCTCCTCAGGCCCGTATCCTCTCCAATGGACCAGGTACTGGAGGGAGCCTTGGACCATCTTGCTGTCCACAATCTTGGCCACCTCGAATTCTACCCCCTCAGGGGTGAGAACAGGGACAGGAGGTTTCCTCAAGGGAGCCAAGGACGGGGAGCAGCGCTTAAGGGGGGAGGCATGAAACACGTCGTGTACTCGAAAAGATGAGGGCAACTCCAGTCGGAAGGAGACAGGATTGAGGACTTAAATGACCTTGTACGGCCCTATAAACCAGGGAGCAAACTTCTTGGACGGGACTTTAAGGAGCAAGTTCTTTGACGATAGCCACACCAGATCCCCAACCATAGGCAAGGGGTTAGCAGAACGTGTTCTATCTGCCTGAGTTTTTTGTATGCTCTGAGACGCCTCTAGGTTCTTCTGAACCTGGGCCCAGACTGTGCACAGTTCCCGATGAACGACCTCTACCTCGGGATTGTTGGAACTACCAGGTGAAACGGAGGAGAACCGTGGATTAAACCCAAAATTACAGAAAAAGGGGGAGACCCCTGACGAGTTACTGACCCGGTTATTAAGGGAAAATTCGGCGAGGGGAATGAATGAGACCCAATCATATTGACAGTCAGAGATAAAACACCTTAAATATTGTTCTAGAAACTGATTAGTCCTCTCGGTTTGGCCATTCGTTTCAGGATGGAAGGCAGAGGAGAAGGACAGATCAATCTCCAACTTTTTACAGAAGGCTCTCCAAAACAAAGAAACAAATTGTACCCCTCTGTCAGAAACAATATTGACAGGGACCCCATGGAGACGCAGGATGTCTTTGACAAACAAGGTAGCTAACGTCTTACCATTGGGTAGTTTTTTGAGGGGCACAAAGTGGCACATCTTACTGAAGCGGTCTACTACAACCCACACCACCGACTTGTCTTGAGATGGAGGCAAATCGGTGATAAAATCCATGGAGATATGGGTCCAAGGTCTCTGGGGAATGGGCAAAGAACGTAGTAAGCCTGCTGGTCGGGACCTGGGAGTCTTGGACCTAGCACAAACCTCACAAGCGGCGACGTAGGCCTTAATGTCTTTAGGCAACCCAGGCCACCAATAGTTTCTGGCAATGAGGTGCTTGGTACCCAGGATGCCTGGATGACCAGATAGTGCGGAGTCATGATTTTCCCTAAGTACCCTTAGCCGGAATTTCAGGGTAACAAACAGCTTGTTTTCAGGAAGGTTCCCGGGAGCTGAACCTTGATCAGCAGCAGTTTCAGAGACTAAATCAGAATCAATAGAGGAAATGATTATACCTGGAGGCAAAATACAAGCAGAATCTTCCTCCGAAGGAGGGCTGGACATGAAGCTACGCGACAGCCTTAATATTTTTAGACCCAGCCCTATAGGTAACCAAAAAATTGAATCTGGTAAAAAATAACGCCCATCGAGCTTGTCTCGGGTTTAGCCTTCAGGCCGATTCTAGGAAAACCAGATTCTTGTGGTCAGTAAGGACCATTACCTGGTGCCTAGCCCCCTCCAGGAAGTGGCGCCACTCTTCAAATGCCCATTTAAAGGCTAAGAGTTTGCAGTTGCCAATATCATAGTTACTCTCAGTGGGCGAAAACTTCCTGGAGAAGTAGGCACAGGGACAGAGATGGGTCAGGGACCTGGTACCCTGGGACAAGACAGCCCCCACTCCCACCTCGGACGCGTCAACCTCCACGATAAATGGCTCCATTTGGTTGGGCTGAACCAACACCGGGGCCGAGATAAAGCACTTCTTAAGGGCCTCAAAAGCCTGGACAGCCTCAGGAGGCCAGTGGAGGAGATCAGCACCCTTGCAAGTGAGGTCCGTAAGAGGCTTAGCGATGACCGAGAAGTTAGCAATAAATCTCCTGTAATAATTAGCGTACCCCAAGAAGCACTGTAACGCCTTCAGGGAGGCAGGTTGGACCCATTCCGACACAGCATGGACCTTGGCGGGGTCCATGCGGAATTCATGAGGAGTGAGGATTTGACCCAAAAATGGTATCTCCTGCACCCCAAACACACATTTTTCGGTCTTCGCAAACAGTTTGTTTTCCCGAAGGACCTGGAGCACCTTCCTGACATGCTCAATGTGGGAGGACCAGTCCTTGGAAAACACAAGTATGTCATCAAGGTACACTACAAGAAATACCCCCAGGTAATCTCTTAAAATCTCATTTATGAAATTCTGGAAGACCGCGGGAGCATTACACAACCCAAAGGGCATGACGAGTTATTCGAAATGACCTTCGGGCGTGTTAAACGCAGTCTTCCACTCATCCCCCTCTTTGATGCGGATAAGGTTATATGCCCCCCATAGATCAAACTTAGAGAACCATTGGGCCCCCTGAATCTGATTAAAGAGATCAGGAATCAAAGGAAGGGGATACTGGTTCCTTACATTGACCTTATTCAAGTTACGGTAGTCAATGCATGGCCTAAGACCACCATCCTTCTTCCCTACGAAGAAGAAGCCAGCACCTACCGGAGAAGTAGAGCGGCGAATGTAACCCTTGGCCAGGCATTCCTGGATATACTCTCTCATGGCTTCACGTTCGGGACAAGAGAGATTAAATATCCTACCCTTAGGGAGCTTAGCTCCTGGTACCAAATCGATAGCGCAGTCGTTTTCTCTATGAGGAGGTAACACTTCGGAGGCCTCCTTAGAGAAAACATCAGCGAAGTCCTGAACAAACTCAGGTAGCGTGTTCACCTCCTCAGGGGGAGAAATAGAATTAACAGAAAAACATGACGTCAAGCATTCATTACCCCATTTGGTAAGATTCCCAGTATTCCAGTCAAACATGGGATTATGCAACTGCAACCAGGGAAGGCCTAAAACCAAATCGGACGATAATCCCTGCATCAACAGTACAGAGCACTGCTCCAAATGCATGGAGCCCACAAGGAGTTCAAAAACAGGGGTATGCTGTGTAAAATAACCATTAGCAAGAGGAGTGGATTCGATACCCATTACAGGGACAGGTTTAGGCAAATCAATCAAAGGCATAGCTAGAGACATAGCAAATTCCACAGACATGATATTAGCAGACGACCCTGAATCCACGAAGGCACTGCCGGTAGCAGACCTACCACCAAAAGAGACCTGAAAGGGAAGCAAGATTTTATTACGTTTCATATTTACGGGAAATACCTGTGCGCCCAAGTGACCTCCCCGATGATCACTTAGGCGCGGAAGTTTTCCGGTTGCTTATTCTTACGCCTAGGACAGGTGTTCACTTGATGCTTGTCATCCCCACAATAGAAGCAGAGACCATTCTTCCTGCGGAACTATCTACGTTGTTGGGGGGACACGGAGGCCCCGAGTTGCATAGGTACCTCCGAGTCTTCCGTGGAAGAACGAAGCAACGGAACCTCGGGAGGCATCATGGGGGAGTCAGAGGAGAAAACACATAAACGTTCACGTTGTCGTTCCCTGAGACGTCGGTCAAGTCGTACCGCTAAAGCCATAACCTGGTCTAGGGAGTCAGAAGAGGGATAGCTAACTAGCAGGTCTTTCAGGGCGTTCGACAGACCCAACCTAAACTGGCACCTTAAGGCAGGGTCATTCCACCGAGAAGCTACGCACCACTTCCTAAAGTCACAGCAATACTCCTCAACAGGTCTCTTACCCTGATGTAAGGTCACCAGCTGACTCTCGGCAAAGGCAGTCCTGTCAGTCTCGTCATAAATGAGTCCGAGAGCAGAAAAGAAAAGATCAACGGAGGAAAGTTCAGGGGCGTCAGGAGCCAAAGAGAAGGCCCATTCTTGGGGCCCTTCCTGGAGCCGGGACATAATTATACCCACCCGCTGGCTCTCAGAACCTGAGGAGTGGGGCTTTAAATGAAAATAGAGCCTACAACTCTCCCGAACGGAGAGAAAAGTCTTCCGGTCCCCTGAGAACCGGTCAGGCAACTTGAGGTTGGGTTCAAGAGGTGAGGTGAGGGGCACTACCATGGTAGCATCAGGCTGGTTGACCCTCTGAGCCAGGGCGTGGACCTGTAGGGAGAGACCCGGCATTTGCTGAACCAGGGTCTCAAGGGGATCCATAGTGGTGTGAGGGACCAGGGTAGAGTAGGTATATGGGCTTGTGATTATGTAATGACAGGGATAGGGAAACAGACAAGTGAGCCCTAATCTACCCGCCACTCAGTCCCTGCCTACTTGCAACGACCCGCCCTAGGCGACGGGGTACAACTGGGCGATGGTCCCTACACTCAGTAAGTGCACGACACACAATCAGACAAGGAAACACAGAACAAAGGGAAACGGGGCAGTTGCCCACGGCAGCACCGTGAGCAACAAGAGTAGTAAACGAGCCGAGTCAAACCAGGAGAGTACGAGGTGCCAAACGCAGAGCAGGAGAGTAGTGAACAAGCCGAGTCAAACCAGGAGTGTACGAGGTACCAAACGCAGAGCAGAAGAGTAGTAAGTAAGCCAGGGTCAATACGAAGCAGGGACAAGTAGTTCAAGAAGCTGCAGCAGGGCCAGGAAACCAACAGAGAAGAATCACAAGCAAGGAGGAACAGGAAAGGCAGGTATAAATAGACAGAGGGCGGGAGCTAGTTCCGTCTGGCCAGGCTGTGATAGGCTCTCCCACTAATAAAGCCTGCCATCCTGAGTGGTGGAAGATGGAGTCAGTCTCACAGACATAGAAGCAGGTGCAGACTGATTACCTATGTGCGTGGATACAGAAGCTGTGCCTGGCAGATCCTTAACACAAGGCCTTAAAGAATCTTAGGCCAGAGATTAGGGCTCCTATTACTGTCTGGGACCTGTTCTTAAGAATCTTAAAAAATCTCCATTTGAACCCTTGATGGACTCAGATCTTAAATGGCTTTCTTGCAAAGTTCTCTTTTTTACAGCTATAACTTGAGCCAAGAGACTGGATGAGATACTAGCTTTGTACTCAGGACATTCTTACCTCAGTACGTCAGGTTCCTTCCAGATGGAGTACAACTAAGAACCTTACCATCATTTATACCTAAAGTGGCATCCGCACTGAACATCAATAGAGAAGCCTTTCTTCCAGTCTTTTTTTCCTGTGCGATCTGATCAGGGCCAGATGAAGACTGCCAGCAGTATAGAGCAGTCATTTATGATGGGGCCCTCCACCCAACTAACACAGGATTCTCCAAGACAGTGCTTCTAGGCATTTGAAGCTTAGTACAACCTATTATAAACTGTGCCCCACAAAATAGAAGCCAGAGTGCTTGCGATATTAAAAGTCCACTAAGTTAAACATTAAAAGCAGTGACTTACATTTGATCCCCATCATTCTTCGCTCTGTACCCATAGATGGTGGGTGGCATGCAGTGGCGGATTAAGTGTACCATGGGACCTGGGCTGTTGACACAACTTGGGCCCCCTCCTTCCCCCTCACACGCAATTCAACCCCCAACCAGCTGACACTGGACCCGTCAGTGCCACTGACCTGACGGATACAGGTTTTAGCACTAGATAGGGCTGCTATGTATTGAGGATATAAAGCAGCTCTATCTTAAAAAGTAAAAATCATTTTTAATAAAAATTATTTAGAAAGTTGCACCAAACACACTGATAGACTGTTTTATTTAAGAAAAAAAACTAATAATAATAATGTTTTTTTTTATTTTATAACACCTCTCTTTAAAGTGTAACTAAACTTTTGACATGTCGGTGGGGGGTTCGAGCATTGAGACCCCCACAATCGCTAAAGTGAAGCAGCAGAAGCGCCCGACTAAATGCCGCGCCGCTTCACTTCTGATCGTCATTTCTCAGAGTGGTGTACATCTGTACACCGCTTGCTCGGCTTTCCGAGAAAAGCAGATCAGAAACGAAGCGGCACAGCGGTCACCTGAGCGCTTCTGCCACTTTGTTTTAGCGATCCATGGGGTCTCAGTGCTCGGACCCCCACCGATCAAAACTTCTGACATTTCACTATGACATGTTAGAAGTTTTTTAGAAGTTTAGTTACACTTTAAAGGGGTTTGCCTGTGAGGGAAATTTATGACATATCCTGTGGTTCTTGTCTGATAGGTGCAGTTCCCAGAGGTGGGACTCGCATCTATCTCTAGAACCGGGCCCCCTAAACCCTGTTCTACCTTTTTCTGCTATCGCTGCATCTCGGCCACTTCCTAACCATGGACTTTCCGTAACTCATAGTAGTGAACGGCAGTTACGGCAGCAGCGTAGCATGCGAGCTACGCTGTTTACGTAACTACCATTCAGTTCTATGGGACTTATGGAAACAGTGTACCAGAACCAAGCTCTGCATGCACATAAATACAACACCAGAACTAAGCTCAGTACATATATACATCACAAGAACCAACCTTAGTAAATATATACAGCACTAGAACAAAGCTCACTACATATATACAAAACCAGAACCGAGCTCAGTACATAAAGACAGTACCAGAACCAAGAACAGTACATAAATACAGCCCCAGAACCAAGCTCAGTACATAAATACAGCACCAGCACAAATACAGCTCAATTTAGTGCAACCCCTGCCGTATAGGTTTGTATGGATAAAACTACAGCTCCCAGCATGGCCCGAACAATGGTAAGGATATGCTGGGAGTTGCTGTTTCCCCAAAAAATATATCATACCACCCATCATCTCGCTGCAGATCATACAGTGACTACAGTACTGATTAGAGGCAGATAAACATTTACATTAAGTGACTTACCGGTGACTTCATTTCAGATTCTAGTTCTTCTTTTTCTCTTTTCTTCTCCATCTGGTCCAGACCTCTATGGCTTCTCTTGGCCAAGACCCATTTCTGCAGTTTTCCGCTCATATGTCTCGGGCTTCCCACTTTTCAAACATTTCTGCATCTATAAACAAAGATAAAGTTATCATGGTGCCGCACAATACGCCCGTATATATATAATAGTATCATACACTGCACCTCTAATTATAATAACGCCATACACTGCGTCCCTGATTATAATAGCACACACATAGTGCCCCCTGTAGATAGTGCACCATAGAGCCCCCTGTATATAGTGCCCCATAGAGCCCCCTGTAGATAGTGCTCCCATAGATAGTGCCCCCATAGAGCCCCCTGTAGATAATGCCCCACATATAGCCCCCTGTTGATAGCGCTCTACATATAGCCCCCTGTAGATTGAGCTCTACGTATAGTGCACCCTGTATATAGTGCCCTACATATAGTCCCCCTGTAGTTTGTGTCCCACATAAAGCCTTCCCTGTAGATTGTGCCTTACATATAGCGCCTGTAGATTGCCCTCTACATATAGCGCACCTTATATATAGTGCCCTACATATAGTCCCCCTGTAGATTGTGTCCCACATAAAGCCTCCCTTGTAGATTGTGTCCCACATATAGCCCCCCTCCTGTAGTGTAGGTTCGTCTTTGCTAAGTGATAAAAAGAAATGCAGATAACATTACACTCATTCCTGGCTAGGCCGGTTGCTCTCAGGAAACATAAGCATGATTAAACCAGGTGTCTTAAAAAGAACACACTATGCTAGAGGTCACTGAGACACCAGTGACCAAAAGTAAAATATACATTATATATAAAACATGTATATTAAAAGATGTTTTCTCCTCTCATATATTTATGGCACATCCACAGTATAGCACAGCGAGCTACACTGTTTTCGTAACTCAGGAGTCATATATTATCTCACACATTTATGGTATATCCACAGGATAGCTCACTATGCTATTTGTTTAATCCAATTGACTTCTATTAGAGTTATGCAAACAGCTGAAAACAGCCCGCTCCGTACCTCCCGTGCACTTTAGAAGACTTGACAGATGTGAGGAGACCTGCGTTCTCGAGATGGGTGCAGGTCCCAGAAGTGGTTGCTGCATCTATCAAACATTTATTGCATATCATGGGGATATACCATGATTTTATGAGGTGAGATTCAAAAACTGTAGAGTGGCCCCTGTAGAGAGTGCCCCACCTTCCTCTGTAGATAGTTCCACAAACCCCCCTGTAGGAAGTGCCACACACATCCCCTGTAAGCAGTGCCACACACATCCCCTGTAGGCAGTGCCACACACTTTCACTGTAGGCGGTGCCACATATATCCACTATAGGCAGTGCCACACACATCCCCTGTAGGCAGTGTCATACACATCCACTGTAGGTAGTGCCACACACATCCACTGTGTAACGTCTATGGCCGCGGACCGTTGTCCTGACTTACCTCTGACGGCCGCGGCCATGGACGAGTGCGTTCCCGGCCGCATCTCTCTCCTGGGAGATGCCGGCACTCACTTCCTGGTCTGACCACTGTCTCCCGCAGGGCGCGCGCGCCCGCGCGTGCACGGCCATAGATGGCCAGTATGCGCACATTTGCAGAATGCTGCAATTAGCCCAGAAGGCTTCAGGACTATAAAAGGGGCTCTGCCCTCTCGATCTTTAGCAGAGTGTTGTTGTGTTACCTTAAGTTTGTATTTGCAAATGGTCTCCAAGTGTTTTCCAGTTCCCAGTGTTACCCATTCCTGCTGCCTGTACCCTGTATCCCGTGTTACCGTGCCTCTGTGCCTTCAAGAGTTGGAGTCGTGTTGTGCCCTCCGCTGCATCTATTCTGTCGCACCCGGCCGGGTGTCTGTCTACTGTCGGAGCCTCATCTTAGCCTGAATCTACCGCCACTGTCTACATTGCCTCAGGTACCCTTTCTGAACTATAGACTTTGCATTGTACCTGTTTGGCCAGCTGCTATCCCACTATGCGGTACGGCCCAGTGGGTCGACACCCCGCACCGTAACACACTGTAGGTAGTGCCACACACATCTACTGTAGGTAGTGCCACACATCCACCCCTTGTAGATAGTGCCACACAGCCCCCTTGTAGATAGTGCCACACAGCCCCTCTCCCTGTAGATAGTGAAAGATACACCTCCCTGAATATAGTGCCTACCAAGAAATAAAAAAAAATAAAAAATCCTGTACTCACAGAGCCCGGGCCGTTCCCGCGATGAACCGAGCTCCAGCCTACTCAGCCACATTAGGCCTGAAGCATACGACAGGGCGATGATGTCATTGCGCCTGCCCAGGTATCCAATCCCTGTGCTCTATAGGTTGCAGCGAATAGTGAACAAGTTCGCTAGATCCCTGTACCTCTGTCATTGTATTCAATTGCACCTGCATCCTGAGAATGCAGGTACAATTGAATATGGAAGTCGCTGGGGGCCGGGTCCCCTCCTGAGTGAGGGGGAACGTGGGGCCTGGAGCTGGAGCTCCAAGAGCACGAATGATAATCCGGCCCTGCATCTGATGATGAACAACAGCTTCTACATTCCTTTGGATGTTAAAAGGGCAATTCAAATCTATATTCAGCGAACTGAACCCTTTAGAGCTACAGAAACCCTCTTTGTGCTTTTTTCAGAAGGCCTTAAAAGATGCCCTGGCGAGATGGCTAAAATCAGCTCTCTTAGAAGTCAACAAACTTTAAACTTGATTGTTCCTCCTCTCCATTTCCTATCAAAGCTCATTCCACATGTTCTACAGCTACTTCATGGGCAGAGAATGCTCATGTGTCCTTTACCGACATCTGCAATGCTGCTTCATAGTCATCTTCTTCCACCTTCGTAAGGAATTACAGGCTTTACATCAATGCAAGGAGTTCAGCCTTTGGCACTGGCGTTCTAAATGCAGCTATGAATTCTTAATACCCTCCCCCCCATTCTTGGCTACTTAGATCCCTTTTGTGCTGCCGAGGACGAAATAGGAAAGTGAAAATTGGGGTTACCTGGTATTTTGCTTTCCTTGAGTCCGAAGGCAGCACATAATACCCCCCCAATACAATTTGTTTGTCGCAAGTAGTTTGTGTCTATTTATTTCACAGTGATTGTAAAGAAGGGAGGTTCTCTTATAGCCTGGTCGGTTAAATATGCTAATTGTTGTTTTATTTAGGTGGGCTAGTCCTAGGATGGAGTTAAAGTGAGGTTTAACCCTTCGGTGCTGCCTTCAAGATCAAGGAAAGCAAAATTCCAGGTAACCCCAATTTTCAAAATTATAATTGTTTTTAGTAATACCCCCTACTCTCTACTGTGAAGACTTCTCTCGTAATAATGAGGTCATCTAGCTCTGTACTTTACACTAAATAATGTACATATTTGGAGAAATTAGGTCCTGTGACCCAAAAGTATCCTTTGACAAGTTTTTTTTAGATAAGATTCCAAAACTATAGAAAATTAAAGGAAGGGTTTCTCCATTTTCGCATGTACTAGATTTTTAATAGAGTACCTGTCCTGTCTGTGCTACAGCTTATGGATCATGACATGGGAATGCCATTGGCACAGAGTCCTTCATGGTAGTACTCCATATTATAGATGTGTAGGCATTCAAGGGGGAATTATTAATGACTGTGAGACAAAACTGTGGGTGAAAAAAGTTGCAAAGTTTGGTGAACACCTTATTTGCAAAAAAAAATGGTGACTTTTATAGTTTTTTTAGTTTTTAGATTAAGACTGGCGCATGAAACCACATGTCTTAAGTTCTTTCCTCAGTGTTCTGAGGTATGAGAAATGCCTCTAGGGGAGAATGTCTCCATAATATGTCATGTGATGGAGCATGCACCAATGTTTTTCTTCAGAATTCTCAAAGTACTCCATGAGAAGAAAGCCTTTGTGTGCTTCTTGCGTAAAATCAAAGACACACAGAGGTACAGTATGGGCCCATAGCAGGCTATGTTACAAATCTGCACCACAGGGATCTACAATCCTTAACATTGAAAATGCAACACCAAGAAGGGCAAGCCGTAAGGTTATGCAAATAGAGGAAGTAGCAGGTATTGCTAAGGTGCAAATTATCAAATTTTCAAGCACCTAGCTCCAATCCGTGGCATGTGGGACTGGCATAAAAGTGATGTGGGATGATTGTGCGATACCCCCTGTTTGTCGATGTGCCAGTTATCACCACTTGTCGCAAACTGAGGGGGGCAGAATCCTTGAACTCTGAGACCTTGGTTTATCACTCCGGCAGATCGCTACATGCCTAGGCCGAGATGTCAGCACTATTCAACGTTGCGTTTCCCGGAGGTTGGGAGTACAACAACAAAAGGGAATGACAGCAAGAGGTGAGCAAAGGCAAACCTCTGTACGGATGGATTGTCTGATTGGAAGAATGGCGCGTAGTGATACATTCTGTATTGCAAATTAAAATTGGACATCACATCCCAAGCCTAGGGCGGCAACCAGTGTCGACACAAACGATCAGGAGGCATTTGCACAACATTGAGCTACGAGCCAGACGTCTAGCTACAGTTATTTCATTGTCCACATGCCACCGCTCTCAAAGGCTATCATGGTGCACAGCAAGACAGCAATGGAGGCTGAAATGGAGGTCTATCCTCTTCCTCAATGAGTCCCGTTTTTGTCTTGGACACAGTTATAGCCGGAGTTTGGCCAGGAGACCATGTGGGGAATGCCTTGAAGAGGCCCTCACAGAAGAGGAAACGTCACACCGGTCCTACTCCCAGGATTATGGTGTGGGGTGGCATAATGGATGGTAGCCGGACCCCTCTAGTCTTTATTTCAAGTACACTTACAGCTTGGCAATACGTTGATTTGGTCGTGGAACCAGTGGTACGGCCATTTCTCCAAAGTGTCTCAGAAGCTGTTTTTCAACAGGACAACACCAGGCCGCATGTTGCTCGTGTTAATGTGAGCAACCTGCGTAGCCTAAACATGCTACCATGGCCTGCAGCGTCTCTGGACTTATCTCCCATCAAGCAAATCTGAGTCGTCATTGGTCAGCAATTGCAAAGGGAGCTGCCAGCAGCCAATCTTGAGGATTTGCCTGCCCATGTGCATTCAGGAAAAAAACAAATAATAACCTCATTGAAAGCATGCCTAGACATGTAAGTGTGTGAATGTCTGCGCATGGCACTCATACTTAATACTGAATAAATCAAGATGTTTGGAATATATTGTTTCCAGTTTTTTTTATTATTTGCATATCATTAACATGTTATTGGAACCTGTGATTTCCACAATTCCAAAACGTTTCCTTCTTGGCGTTGCAATGTTAAATACTTTTGTGTCAAAAAAGACAAAAGTATAGTAGGTATGATACCTTTATTGGCTAACCATAAAAGTTCTATATGCAAGCTTTCAGAGCGCAGAGGCCCCTTCTACAGGCAACTTACAAATGAATGACTGAGAAAAAAAACACAGCATTTAAGATGTTACACAAATACAATTAGTACATGAGGTGATACATCATTAAGCCCTTCACGCAAAATCACGTAACTGTACGTGATAAGGGTTAAGGGGAAGTATGGAGCGAGCTCTCGGGCTGAGCTCGCTCCATACACAGTGGGTGACGGTTGTTACACGCAGCCGACACCTCCCTGCAATGAGCGGAATCAAAGTTCACTTTGATTCCGCCCGTTTAACACCTTAAATACTGTGATCAATCGCAATTGCGGCATTTAAAGTGTTAGAATCAGGGGTGCGCCACCTCAAACACATGATCACGCCCCCCCCCCCCCCCGCGGCACGATCGGCCGGTTACAACAGTTGGTATGGCAGCCTGGGGGCCAAACAAAAGCCCATAGGTCCGCCATCTTTGTACTCCTTTGAAGCTCTGCCTCCAGTAGACTGTCAGAATCACGATATACTGCAATACATTAGTATTGCAGTATATCATGCAAGCGATCCAACGATCGCTGCTTCAAGTCTCCTAGGGAGACTAATAAAAAAAAGTAAAAAACAGTTAAATAAAGATTTTTGTTATGTTCCAAAAATAATAAAGTATTAAAAGTTAAAAAAAAAAACCTTTTCACATTTTTCCCCTAAATCTATGTTAAAAAAAAAAGTTAATATAAGTGGTATCGCCGCGACTGTAAAAATCCGAACTATCACAATATAGCGTTGTTTAACCTGCTCGGTGAATCTGTAAAAAATAATAATACACACGCATATATATATATATATATATATATATATATATACATACATATATATATATATATATACATATATATATATATATATATATATACATATTATATATATATATATATATATATATATATATATATATATATATATATATATATACAGTGAAGGAAATAAGTATTTGATCCCTTGCTGATTTTGTAAGTTTGCCCACTGTCAAAGACATGAACAGTCTAGAATTTTTAGGCTAGGTTAATTTTACCAATGAGAGATAGATTATATTTAAAAAAAACAGAAAATCACATAGTTAAAATTATATATATTTATTTGCATTGTGCACAGAGAAATAAGTATTTGATCCTCTACCAAGCATTGAGAGTTCAGCCTCCTCCAGACCAGTTACACGCTCCAAATCAACTTGGTGCCTGCATTAAAGACAGCTGTCGTAAATGGTCACCTGTATAAAAGACTCCTGTCCACAGACTCAATTAATCAGTCTGACTCTAACCTCTACAACATGGGCAAGACCAAAGAGCTTTCTAAGGATGTCAGGAACAAGATCATAGACCTGCACAAGGCTGGAATGGGCTACAAAACCATAAGTAAGACGCTGGGTGAGAAGGAGACAACTGTTGGTACAATAGTAAGAAAATGGAAGACTTACAAAATGACTATCAATCGACATAGATCTGGGGCTCCATGCAAAATCTCACCTCGTGGGGTATCCTTGAACCTGAGGAAGGTGAGAGCTCAGCCGAAAACTACACGGGGGGAACTTGTTAATGATCTCAAGGCAGCTGGGACCACAGTCACCAAGAAAACCATTGGTAACACATTATGCCATAATGGATTAAAATCCTGCAGTGCCCGCAAGGTCCCCCTGCTCAAGAAGGCACATGTACAGGCCCGTCTGAAGTTTGCAAATGAACATCTGGATGATTCTGAGAGTGATTCGGAGAAGGTGCTGTGGTCAGATGAGACTAAAATTAAGCTCTTTGGCATTAACTCAACTCGCCGTGTTTGGAGGAAGAGAAATGCTGCCTATGACCCAAAGAACACCGTCCCCACTGTCAAGCATGGAGGTGGGAACATTATGTTTTGGGGATGTTTCTCTGCTAAGGGCACAGGACTACTTCACCGCATCAATGGGAGAATGGATGGAGCCATGTACCGTCAAATCCTGAGTGACAACCTCCTTCCCTCCACCAGGACATTAAAAATGGCTCGTGGCTGGGTCTTCCAGCACGACAATGACCCGAAACATACAGCCAAGGCAACAAAGGAGTGGCTCAAAAAGAAGCACATTAAGGTCATGGAGTGGCCTAGCCAGTCTCCAGACTTTAATCCCATTGAAAACTTATGGAGGGAGCTGAAGATCCGAGTCGCCAAGCGTCAGCCTCAAAATCTTAATGATTTACAGATGATCTGCAAAGAGGAGTGGGCCAAAATTCCATCTAACATGTGACCAAACCTCATCATCAACTGCAAAAAAACGTCTGACTGCTGTGCTTGCCAAGAAGGGTTTTGCCACCAAGTATTAAGTCTTGTTTGCCAAAGGGATCAAATAATAATATATTAATTATTTCTCTGTGCACAATGCATATAAATATATATAATTTTGACAATGTGACAATGTGATTTTCAGGTTTTTTTTTTAAGATAATCTATCTCTCACTGGTAAAATTAACCTAGCCTAAAAATTCTAGACTGTTCATGTCTTTGACAGTGGGCAAACTTACAAAATCAGCAAGGGATCAAATACTTATTTCCTTCACTGTATATACAAAACACACAAACACCTTAGCGCTCCAAAAAAATGAAATAGAAAATTATCAAAAAGTCTCATATACCCCAAAATGGTATCAGTGAAAACTGCAGCTCGCCCCGCAAAACGTAAGCCCTCACATCGCGAAATTGATGTAAAAATAAAAAAGTTATGGCTCTCAGAATACGTCGACACAAACTTTTTTTTAATTTAGCAAATGGTTTAATTTTTTTAAAAGTGGTAAAACATAAAACAAAACATGTAAATTTGGTATCGCCGTAATCATATCAACCTGTAGAATAAGGTAAATATGTAGTTTTTACCGCCTGATGGACGCCGTAAAAACAAAACCCCCAAATTAATCGCTGTTTTTTGCTCATTTCACCCCACAAATATTTTTTTTTCAGCTTCCCAGTACAATAAGTAGTGCCATGAAAAACTACAACTTGTCCTGGAAAAAACAAGCGCTCGTATGGCGATATAGAGGGAAAAATAAAAAAATTATAGCTTTTGAAATGTGGGGAGAAAAAAACAAAAGTGAAAATTTGAAAAAGGGCTGCGTCCTGAAGGGGTTAAGATAAGCCGGGGCAATAAAACTGAGGTTATAGGGGTGATGACTTAGGATATAAGGGATCTGTAGTCATTCTGATGGGGGATGTGACGTGTGTCCATGTAGTGGCTCATCAATTCAGGTGTTAGATTGAGGCCTTGTGTCAATGACTGGAATTTTATCATCATTTTGAATTCCCAAATTTTTCTGTCTCTTTCGTTCTTAAAATGACCCTTTAGTATTAGGACCTTTAAATCTGCCAAACTGTGATCAGGTCCAGAGAAGTGTTTTTCCACGGGTGTATCCACCTCCTGTTTTATTGTATGTCTGTGAAGATTCATCCTGGTTTGTAGTTTTTGTATTGTTTCTCCAATGTAGATTCTTTTACTGATGCACCTTGTACACAGGATCATGTACACTATATTGGAATATGTACAGGAGAATGTGCCAGTGATTTTATAGTCCTGTTGCGTGTTTGGTATGTGGATGGTGTTTGATGACAAGATGTTGCTACATTTTGCTTGGTTCATACTGAGAGAGGTTTACAACAAAGGATGGTATATCCAAATGGTTATGTGGATTTTGCTTTCCGTCTTGTATTTTGAGACCCACTTTCTTCCTTAGACCTCATGCACACAAACTTATTTTTGTCCTCCCGTAAACACTGGCGTAAATACGGGTCCTTGGTCACACGTATTCGACCCGTATTGCACCAGTATTTACGGACCCGTGTCACCCGTATTCCACCCGTATTTACGGGCACGTTTTCGCTGCAAAATTACACTGCAGTAATCGGCAGCCCTTCTCTCTATCAGTGCAGGATAGAGAGAAGGGACAACCCTTTCCGTAGTAAAAGTAAAATAAATTCTTAGTTACTCGGACGTTGCCTTGGTGACGCTTCCCTCTCTTGACATCCAGCCCAACCTCCCTGGATGACGCGGCAGTCCATGTGACAGCTGCAGCCTGTGATTGGCCTGTGATTGGCTGCAGCGGTCACATGGGCTGAAACGTCATCCCAGGAGGCCGGACTGGAGGAAGAAGCAGGGAGTTCTGTGTAAGTAGGAACGTCTTTTTTTTTTTTACAGGTTGATGTATATTGTGATTGGCAGTCACTGTCCAGGGTGCTGAAAGAGTTACTGCTGATCGTTTAACTCTTTCAGCACCCTGGACAGTGACTATTTACTGACATCGCCTAGCAACGCTCCCGTAATTACGGGTGCACACACGTAGTCACCCGTAATTATGGGAGCCCCATAGACTTCTATGGGCCTTCCCGTGCCGTAATTACGGCCTGAAATAGGATATTTTCAACGGCCCGGGCCACTTCCCGTAAGCATACGGAGAGGTACCTGTGGCCAATAGAAGTCCATGGGCCCGTAAAAACGTGCCGTAATTACGGGCGTTTTTACGTTCGTGTGCATGGGGCCTTAGTCTGTTGAGTTTCTTTTGTTTGCAGATGATAAGTTGATGTTGTAATTTATTGTAGAATTCCTTTAATACTTGCTTGGTTAGACGTGATCCAGGTCCTTGTATTGTATCATTTAGGGAATTAATCTTATTTTGGATGGTTCTCTTCTGGTTGTAAAAAAATCCAATAAAGTGATTCCGCAGTCTTTCAGTTGATCTGTAGCAAAGTTTCTGTGAAAAGTGAGTGTTGTAGGTATATTCAGTTGGATTCTTGATCATGAGGCCTTTTGGGATAAGATTCTCCTTTTTGCTTCTTGGGGTTGCAATTTCAATGTTGAGGAGTGTAAAATATGGTCATGTGAATGAGCCCTTAATGTCATTTAAAATGCAAGTAAGTATTTATATTTAATCACTAATCTTAATTTGTTTTAGTCTAAGGTCACACTGAGACTTTTTGTAGTGCTACTGATTCATTTTTGATTGATCAAGCTACAGCTGAAGTCCAAAGGAGTACATTTAGTTGCATGCAATCTTGTGGACTACAGCTGTCACTCGATAGTTAAAAATCAATCAGTAGCATAACAAAAAGTCTCAGTGTAGCCTTAGTCTAAGTACTTTCATCAGTAAATAATTTGCAGTAAGTAATCTATACTTTGTATTCTTAACTCTTTAGTGACCAGCCTATTTTTGGCCTAAATGACAGAGCACAGTTTTCCAGTTTTTTGATCATAGCATTTCAGAAGCCAAAATGTTCTTATTTTCCTATAGACATAGCTGTGTGAGGGCTCTTGTTTTACAGGACATGATGTACTTTTTAATGGCACCATTTAGGGGAACATATAATTTATTACTTAAATTTAATTAACTGTTTTGGGGGTAATGAAAAGAAACCTGAAATTTCACTATTCTATTTTGCTTCTTATATTTACGTCACTTACCGTGTGGTACAAATAGCATAACATCTTTATTCTGCAGGCCGTAGCGGAGAGGCAGCTGACCAGGTCACAGTCTATACAAAAGTCTATAGTAGTTAGTAACACTTGGGTACCTGAACTAGTCCAGACAGTGGCTGTGGCTTCAGCACGGATGGAGGTCGGTGCAGCAGGTAGCGCCAGTGGTGGTATCCGATGTGGCAGAAGACACTGGACATGGCAGAAGACACTGGACGTGACAGAAGACACTGGACGTGGCAACGACAGCAGGTGCAGTAGACACGACTCCGACACTAATAGGCACAGGAACAAGAACAGCACGGGATACAGGAACAGGTAACAGGGCATGGTTAACGACTGGAACGGGAAACACTAAGGGACCATTTGCAAGACAGACAAGGGATAACTAACAACGCTCAGGGCAAGGATCAGAGGGGCTGGGGCCTGCTTATAGACCAGGAAATCATGTGGTTGATAATGATGATTGTTTTACAGGTGTGCACGCTGGCCCTTTAAGAGCAGGCACGAGCGTGCGCACACACCCTACGAGACACAGCAGACCGGAGTGGAAGTGAGCGCTGGCGTCTCCTAGGAAGGAGATGGGGACCAGAGCTACGGATTCATGGCTGCGGGTGTCCAGAGGTGAGTAAACCCGACAGCCCGTGGCCAGTGGCGTAACTACCGCTATAGCAGCCATATCGACTGCTACGGGGCCCGCGGCATGAGGGGGCTCGTGTCGCCCGCCAGCTCTGCCCGCTCCCCTGTATGGCGTTATCAACAGAGGGGGCTGTATGGCGCCATCTACAGAGGGGGCTGTATGGCGCTATCTACAGTGAGGGCTGTATGGCGTTATCTACAGGGGGGCTGTATGGCGTTATCTACAGAGGGGACTGTATGGCGTTATCTATAGGGGGCTGTATGGCGTTATCTACAGGGGGGACTGTATGGCGTTATCTACAGGGGGGCTGTATGGCGTTATCTACAGGGGGACAGTAAGGCACTATCTACAAGGGAGGGGGGTTGTGTGACACCCAGGGGAGGTGGTGGCCCCAGTCAAAAGTTTGCTATGGGGCTCAGTCTTTCCTAGTTACACCCCTGCCCGTGGCCATGGACGCTACAAGGATGAATAGAGAACAGCAATTCTGAAATTGTTTTTTATTTTATTTTCTACGAGGTTCACCACGCTGATGAAATAACATAATCGTTTTTTAGTACGTGTCATTACGGATGCGGTGATGCCAATTATATGTAACTTTTTTTTTCTTTAGTCTTTTTTATTAAAAATAAATTTGTAAGGGAAAAAAGTTAATTTCTCATTCTTTTTACTTAGGAATTTTCATCTATTTATTATAAACTGCTTTTTTTTTTAATCCCTCTAGGGGACTTTACTATGCGATTATTTGATCGCTTTTAAAATATACTGCAATACCTCTGTATTGCAGTGTATTATGCCTGCCTGTGTCATGGTAACACTGAAAGGCATATAATTAAGCCCTGCCTTTGTAAGGACCTAATAGGCATACTCTGAAGGCAGACCTGGGGGCCCCCCATCTGCCATAAAAAAACACTTTTCAGTGGTGATCGCTTTCAGGGGTGCCGATGGCGCAAGAAAAAGAGCCCCTCCCCCTAAAACCACTTAGATGATGCGGTCGCCATTGATCACGGCTTCTAAGGAGTTAAATGGGTGGGTTTGAAGAAAATTTCAATCCCCCTTGTTGGAGCAGGAGCCTGGCTGTCTAGACAGCCCGACACCCACTCTAGCCAACATGGGACACCCGTGCCGTGCTTTTGTCACAGAGCTGTGAAAAGACAGTGCTGTAGCATAAATACCTTTAACCAGTAGACGTACCACGACACAACTGTACGTCCGGGTGGCCAGTGTCTTAGCGCACAGGGACGTAGAGTTACCGGGAACCAGGAGGCCAGCTGTCCCTGACAGCTGACACTCCACTGTATGCTGATCAGTGGATTAATTCCGCTGATTTTGGCAATTAACACCTTAATTGCGGTGATCGATTGCAATCGCCGTATTATAGTGGTTCCTAGCACATCTGCAGACCTCACAATGAAATTGTGAGGTTTGCAGATGACTAGCACGGCAACCGGAGGCCAAGTAATGGCCTCCGTGTTTGCCATGTACAGAAGCCTATCAGGACCAGCCTCCTGATAGACTTCCTGTCAGAGTGACAGGACGTCACTGCCATTCGCGATGCACACTGTCAGGAACCGGGACGTCAGCTGTCCCTGACAGCTGACACTCCACTGTTGCTGATCAGCGGCTCATTGCCGCTGATTTCGGCAATTAACCCGTTAAATGTGGAGCTCGATTGCGATCTCTGCATGTAGGGGGTTTGTAGCACATCAGCAGTCCCCATGCAATTGTGGGGGCTGCTGATGCTTGTGAGGGCACCCGGGGGCCAGACAACAGCCTTCCGGTCTGCCATGTATGGAAGCCTATAAGTAGACTAACCTGTCAGAGTGACTGTGACGTCACACTGACCGTTGGAATACGTTACACTACCTAGGTAGTGTAATGTATTCTAGCAGCGATCAGAGCTGCAGGTAAAAAAAAAAAGTGTAAAAAGTAAAGAAAAAAGTCAAAAAAAAGTTAATAAACATGTTTTACAAAAGTGTAAATATAAAAGATTTTTTTTTCCTATAATAAGTCTCTTATTATAGGAAAAAAATGAAAACGTTAAAAAACAGTACACATATTTGTTATCACCGCGTTCGTAATGACCCAATCTATAAAACAATGTTATTTTTACTGCATGGTGAACAACGCAAAAAAGAAAACTAAAAACAATGCCAGAATCACTATTTCTTGGTCTCCACCCCTCCCAAAATATAGAATAAAAAGTGATTGAAAAGTCGCATGTACCCAAAAATAGTAACAATAAAAACTACAACCCGTCCCACAAAAAACAAGCCCTTACACCGCTTTTTTTACAGAAAAATAAAAAAGTTATAGCTCTCAGAATATGGTGACATAGAAAATAAATTATTTTATAAAGAAATGATTTTATTGTGCAAACGCTGCAAAACATAAAAAAAACTATATACATAAGGTATTGCCGTAATCGTACCGACCCGCAGAATAAAGTAAAATTGTCATTTATATCGCATTATGAACGCCGTAAGAAATAAAGAATTAAAAACGCCAAAATCACTGTTTTTTGGTCACCAAAGCTCAAAATAAAATGTAATAAAAAGTGATAAAAAGTTGTATGTACCAAAAATTTGTACCAATAAAAACTACAGCTCGTCCTGCCAAAAATAAACCCTCACACCGCTCAATTCATGGAAAAATAAAAAAGTTATGGCGTTTGGAGGTCGTGGAGTGAAAAACTAAAATGGAAAAGCAAAAAAGGATCATTCCTGCAAAGGTAAATTAATTTCTATGAAAAAAAATAATTATTACCACATGTGGGGTATTGTCATACTCGGGAGAGATTGCGTTACAAATTTAGGGTGACCTTTTTCTCCTTTATCCCTTGTGAAAATGAAAAAATTCAACATTTTAATGGACAAAAATGTTTAGATTCATTTTCACGGCCTAATTCTACTAAATTCTGCAAAAAACCTGTGTGGTATAAATCCTTACTATACCCCTAGATAAATTTCTTGAGGATGTAGTTTCCCAAATGGGGTCACTTTTGGGGTGTTTCTACTGTTTTGTTCCCTCCAGGCCGTTGCAATCGTGACATGGCACTAAAAACCAATCCAGCAAAATCTGCGCTCCAAAATACAAATGGCGCTCCCTCCCTTCTGAGCCCTGCTGTGTGTCCAAACATCAGTTTATTACCACATATGGGGTATTTATTACCACATATGGGGTATTTCTGTAATCGGGAGAAATTGCTTTATAAATGTTGGGGTGCATTTTCTTCTTTATTTCTTGTAAATATTACAAATTTCTTTGTAATATTTTTTTTCAGAAAAAAAGTAGATTTTCATTTTCACAGACTAACTCCAATAAATATAGAAAAATACCTGTGGGGTCAAAGTGCTAACTATACCCCTAGATAAATTCCTTGAGGGGTCTAGTTTCCAAAATGGGGTCACTTTTGGGGAGTTTCCACTGTTTTGGCACCACAAGACCTCTTCAAACCCGACATGGTGCCTAAAATATAATCTAAAAATAAGCAGACCCGAAAATCCTGTAGGTGCTCTTTAGCTTCTGAGGCCGTTGTTTCAGTCCATTAGCACACTAGGGCAATATGAGGGATATTCCTAAAAACGGCAGAACCTGAGAAATAAATATTGAGTTGCGTTTCTCTGGTAAAACCTTCTGTGTTACAGATTTTTTTTTATTGCAAATGAATTTCGGCAAAAAAAAATGACATTTGTAAATCTCCCCTCTACTTTGCTTTTTTTCCTGTGAAACGCCGAAAGCGTTAAGAAACTTTCTGAATGCTGTTTTGAATACTTTGAGGGGTGCAGTTTTTAAAATGGGGTGATTTATTGGAGGATTCTAATATATAAGGCCCTCAATACCATTGCACCACTAAACTGGTACCTGTAAAAATAGCCTTTTGAAATTTTCTTAAAAATGTGAGAAATTGCTGCTAAAGTTCTAAGCCTTGTAACGTCCTAGAAAAATAAAAAAAACATTCAAAAAACGATGCAAACATAAAGTAGACATATGGAAAATGTGAACTAGAGACTATTTTGTGTGGTATTACTATCTGTTTTACAAGCAGATACATTTAAATTTTGAAAAATGCTAATTTTTGCAAATTTTCCCTAAATTTTGGTGTTTTTCACAAATAAATATTGAATTTATCTACCAAATTTTTCAACTAGCATAAAGTACAATATGTCACAAGAAAACGATCTCAGAATCGCTTGGATAGGTAAAAGCATTCCCAAGTTTTTACCACATAAACTGACACATGTCAGATTTGAAAAAATCGGCTGTGCCACAAGGTCAAAACAGGCTGCGTCCTAAAGGGGTTAATGACCACTGTGGAAACATGTATTTGCAGTCATTAAGGGGTGAAGTATATTATACTGAATTCAGTCATCAAAATAAGAGATATCATTTTAGTTGACTTAAAGTAGCTCTTTATGTAAATGTATTTGTCTAAAAGTATGGATATTGATAAACAAAGTGATCTGCATTCCAAGCCTTGCTTCTTCTTTCCCTCAGTTCAATCTTGAGATAAAGACTAGAATAATTTGTGACAGACGGATCGGGAAGTGTTGCCAGAAAACTTGATTGAAAAGTGGTTAGGCAGTGCACCCTGGCAACCAGACTGTTAGACATCTCAAAGTTGGATTTGCACTGTACTGCTTAAAAGGAAACAGTTTGGCAGCATTCAAGTCATGCCATTTACTCTCTCTAGCTGCAGGATTAATCAGATTTGTCTAAAAGGTGGAGATTACATTAAAATGTTCATGTGAAAAAAATATTGTTTATATCTGGGTTTTTATTTCACTTATTATTATTAATAATAATATACAAAACATAACACAAATAGTTATTGGTTGAATGTAAAATGATAATTTAACTTAAAGCCATATATAAATGGCATATGTCGAAGAATAAGTAATAAAAAAAAATGGAAAAGTTGCATTTTGAATAAAAATTCTGTTTACAAGCTGGCATATGGAACGATGTTATACTCCATCTAAATTTCGACCATTTACACAGTATTGCCTATGGACTTGTTTTATTTATTTTTTTGTGCTTATAAAGGAATGCAGCAAACAGAATGATTCATTTTATCATCAATAGGTTCTGTTATTTAAAAACCCCACTGTGTGTCATAAATACTGAAGCATTTTAATGCAAGGGTCAAAATAATCTAGCTAAAAAATTAAATATGACACGCTCTGGTACAATTTATGTCTATTAAAATTAAAGGTGACAGTTATGGGAGAAGCAATTTTTCCCTTCCAACATATTTGCTGTAATTGCAACCCAAGGAAGATCAAAATCATTCATCAATTTATTTAGAGGAAGGAAGTTTCTCTTTTAAAGAATAGAAAAGTATCTAGAAATTAACTCCTATGTCGCTAAAAGGATAAGTTACAGTATATTTTTATTACAAGTTAAACTAAATATTGCAAAAATATTAAGAGTTTACATAAGAAAAAAGTAATTGTTCACAGTTAAAGAGACTCTGTCACCACATTATAAGTGCAGTATCTCCTATATAAGGAGATCGGCGCTATAATGTAGGTGACAATAATGCTTTTTATTTAAAAAAAACTATCTATTTTTACCACTTTATTAGCGATTTTAGATTTATGCTAATGAGTTGCTTAATGCCTAAGTGGGCGTATTTTTACTTTCAACAAAACCTATAACTTGGAGTCTGACACACGAAAGGTAAATTTAAAACAGTGAAAGTTTATTAGATCAATTAAAATAAACACATATATAAAAACATAGAGATGATTACCACAAGAGAGAAATAGACAACCAGAACATATATCACAGAGCGGCACTATGTAGACAGACTGAGCACACCTATGTCAGATAACAATGCATGTTAAAAAGGTGGTATGCAAACAGCCAACTGTATGTAAATGCAAAGTGCTAGGAGATAAATGCATCAAAGATGTGTACACTTTGTAGTTTCTCTACATAATATATCTGGGACAACAGTCCATACGCAGTTACAGAGAATAGCAAAAAGTATATACACATCGCAATGTGTAAGAATGTCTCTTACCCATCTCCAGGTTTAAATGTCTGGCGTGCAACCCGACGCGCGTTTCGGCCCGGAAGCCTTCGTCTGGGGGTGGTGTCGTAGCCCACTCTCCAGCCTTTTAAAGTAGCCCCTCACCAATCACCAAGGAGAAAAGTGTACATATTGTCAGGATCAGCTGTGAGCGCGGAATCACGGGCCGGCCCATCGATATCCGGGTCACGGACCCGGAAGCAGAAGGTGCAAAAAGCACATGTCCCACATCAGAGTCCGAGCCAGGACGCCGAGGGCCGGGCCGCGACACCGCGCAGACGCACAGCACAGAAAAGACACGTGCAGAGAGCACCAGTAGTGCGCATTGCCGCCACCAGGGGCGCGCTGAATCCAAACATAAGAAGGCGAAAAGCAAACGCCCATGAATAGGTGAAGTATTTATCCCTAACCTTTCCCTACACAGTTTAGTACCCCGAGAAGAGAACAGGAAAAAACCACAGTAGAGCATGCATGATGTTGTTTTTTGAATGAATGAAGAAGATAAAAACAACAACATGAATGGATGAATGAGTGTCACCCAAAGCAATTATAATAATAAAGCGCTACACACCGTTATTGCATACATCACCAGACCAACAAACAAATATATATATACAAGCACGCAAACACAGACATTTTTGCTGAGTAGCAGATGTATTCAAGAAGTATATATACATAGTGCAGGGTCCTTAAATGGCAGCGTAACAGTAAATCAATTCAATGTAAAAGACAACACAATCTATGAAAATGTATATGATCAATTACATTAATGTATGTTGTGTATAAATTAAATAAATATAAATGCACCTATATACAAGAGTTAAGTGTACAATTCTATGCATAATATATGTTGTATAAAAGTTATATAAATATAAATACACCTCTATACAAATGTTAAGTGTACAATTCTATACATGTTGTCTGCATATGCTTGTGAGTGTAACCAGCATGAGTAGATTGATATAAAAAATAATATATGAAATATAAAAATGAAAATAATAAGAATTCCAGCAAGCCACGCGTAATCTCGCGAGATTACGATGTAAACGAGATTTTGTTTCCCTTGCTGGAAATCTCACAGAAAAGATTCAGAAGTGTCAGGATTCTGAATACACATGACGTCCAGGCTGGAGGTAATGTATATTCATTATCAGGACACTTGATTAACGTTAATGTCTGTGTATGTGGCTGCACATCGTGTTCTAGTAACAACGCGATGCTGCTGTGTAAATGAATGGAGAGGACTGCATGACGCTGATTGGTCAGCGTCATACACTCCTCTGTACAACTCCCACTTGGTCGAAAGTAAAAACACGCCCACTTGGGCATTAAGAAACTCATTAGCATAAAGCTAAAAATCGCTAATAAAGTGGTTTAAAATAGATCGTTTTTCTAAATAAAAAGCATCACTGTCACCTACATTACAGCGCCGATCTCCTTATATAGGAGATAGGGCACTTATAATGTGGTGACAGGGCCTCTTTAATTAAACAGAAGAAATTGAAAATACTAATAAATTGTAAAAGCATTGCTTCTTTTATTATTTTATATGTACACTTCTGGCTTGAAAAATCTGATACAATAGTGCAGCTGACAATAGGCCTACTGTCTATTAATTCATACAGACTACCCCCCTACAAATATACCGTATTTGTTGGACTATTGGCTGTGTTTAGAGTTTTTTGCCAAGTGTTTTTACGCGGAAACTGTGCCGCAAAACTTGTCAAAAATGGCCTTAAAATGCCTCCCATTGATTTTAATGGGAGGCGGAGGCGCCTCTGACCTCCCATTGACTTAAATGGGAGGCAGAGAAAGCGTATTTCACTGCGTTTTATGCCCGCGGGGCTCAATTGCCGCGGGCGAAAAACGCAGCGAAAATCGGCATGCAGGGAGAGGAAAATCTGCCCCAAACTTCCAAACGGAATTTTGAGGCAAAAATTCCGCCTGCAAAAAACTCTGTGTGAACATAGCCTTAGAAGCAGTTTCTCTCTTGGAATCTGAGCAGTAATCTTCTGCTGCGTCTTATCTTATGAAGGCAAACAGATGTCAGTTGCAGGAGACTGAGCTCCGAGCTTCCAAAGGTCCTTGCAATGCAGTGTAATTGAAGCAGCATGTCCTGTGCTGTGTGTAAAAGTTCTCTGTGTTATCTGCTCACTGAACAGTCACATCTTACATACAGAATTCTGTCATCTCACTATTCAGTGAGCAGATAACACAGACATTAGTACACACAGCACAGTAAATCTGTGCAGGTACTGATCTGCAAGGACCTTCTAGCTACGCCCCCTCCTATGTACAGAACAGCAGGGAGAGCAGATTCAACACCATTAACCCCTGCCTCTCCACACCTCTGATATCTGGTGAGTTCAGGGGAGTGTGAGAGCAGTATAGCTGCTAATATCTTGTATTTCTGTGTCTGATATTGTTATGGGGCACTGTGACTGGCATTGTTAAGGAGCACTGTGGTACCCTATTTTCTCAATATTACCCAGGAAATGTACAGTTATAGGCAAAACCTTTAATGCTACAATTTATGGGTGCGTCTTATGGTCTAGTGTGTTCTTTAGTCCAGAAAATACTGTATACAAATAGTTAAAAAACATAATTAAAACCTCAGGTGAAGACCTCCATAGCCCCAGTCACATAAATACTAACAACAAGACAGCATTTAAAAATGAAATAATTTGGATAAAATGGAAAGCGCTACTGAACAAGGAAATAATAGCAATATAGGTAACTATCTTAATAATTTTAATGCATGGCTACGCATTTCAACACAGAACCTGTGTCTTCTTCAGGCCAATGTAAACATACCATAAACATGGCATCTTTATACACATCCTAGGCAGGATCAAAGAATTCTAAAACAACCAGAAAGAGTCGCCCAAGATTTTTTGTCAGTGACATCATCTGGGAGCAGGTGGTGATACAGACTACATGAATTGAACATAAAATCAATATAAATAGTCACTTTTGCTATGTTATTTAGGAGTTATATTAAGAATAAATATAAACAATGTTTCAGACAAAAAAGAGGCTGTGCAATGGGATCTCGATTTGCATCCTGTTATGCAAACCTATTTATGGGCAGTTTTGAGGATCTTTTTATATATGATAATCATGAATTTAGGCACAACATTGTACTATACTGTCGTTACATAGACGATCTTTTTTTCATTTGGAAGGGGAATGAAACAGAGGCAACATCCTTTATTAATTGTTTAACCCCTTAAGGACGCAGCCTTGTTTTGGCATTAAGGCTCAGAGCCCATTTTTGAAATTTGACATATTTCACTTTATGTGGTAATAACTTCGGAATGCTTAAACTTATCCAAGCGATTCTGAGATTGTTTTCTCATGAGACATTGGGCTTTATGTTAGTGGTAAAATTTGGTCGATATATTCATTGTTTATTTGCGAAAAATGGCAAAATTTAGAGAAAAAAATAGAATTTTTCTGAATTTAAATGCATCTGCTTGTAAAACAGATGGTTATACCACCCAAAATAGTTACTAGTTCACATTTCCGATATGCCTACTTTAGATTGGCATAGTTTTTTGAACATTCTTTTATTTTTCTTGGACATTACAAGGCTTAAAACATAAACAGCAATTTGTCATATTTTTAAGAAAATTTACCTGTTCAGTTCTGAGGGGCCTATGTATTAGAAACCCCCATAAAACACCACATTTTAAAAACTAGACCCCTAAAAGTATTCAGAACAGCATTTAGATTTTTTTTAACCCTTTATGAATTTCACAGGAATTAAAGCAAAGTGGAGGTGAAATTTGCAAATTTCATTTTTCTTGCTGAATTTAAATTTTATAAAAAAAAAATCCGTAACACAGAAGGTTTTACCAGAGAAACACTAATAAATATGGATTTTCCAGATTTACAGTTTTTAGAAATTTCAGACATGTGGCTCTAGTGTGCTCGTGGACTAAAACACAAGCCCCAGAAGCAAAGAAGCACCTAGTGCATTTTGGGGCCTCTTTTTTTATTAGAATATATTTTAGGCAGCATGCCAGGTTGGAAGAGGTGTTGAGGTGCCAAAACAGTAGGAATCCCCCAAAAGTTACCCCATTTTGGAAACTAGACCCCTCAAGGAATTAATTTATGGTTGTTGTTACCATTTTGACCATTGGGTTGTGAATTTTAAAAAAATGTAATTGTTTCCAATAAATATGTAGTTTTGGCTCAAAATTTCTTATTTTCACAAGGAATAAAATACCCCATTTTGCCCAATTTGTCCTGAGTACAGCAGTACCTCATTTGTGGTTATAAACTGCCGTTTGGGCCCATGGGAGGGCTCAGAAGGAAAGTAGCGCTATGTGTTCTTTGGAGTCCAGATTTTGCTGGATTGGTGTAAAGGATCTGCCAGGCACAGCTTCGGGGTTAACTCCCAGAACTAATCAGTCAGCACCTGAGAATACATCCCTGAGACTGACTCCTGCTTCCACCATTCAGGCTGGCAGGCTTAGGAGTGGGAGAGCCTATCGTAACCTGGCCAGACTCAGCTAGCTCCCGCCCTCGGTCTATTTAAGCCTGCACTTCCTGTCCCTCGGTGCTTGTTATTGCTTGTGTTTCTTTCCTTGTGGTTTCCTGGCCCAGCTACTCTTTCCTTGTGGTTTCCTGGCCCAGCTACAGCTCCTGCTATTTTTGATCCTGCTCCACACAGACCCTGGCTTACCGACTACTCTTCTGCTTTTCGTTTTGTACCTCGCACACTCCTGGCTTGACTCGGCTCGTTCACCACTCTGGTTGCTCACGGTGTTGCCGTGGGCAACGGCCCCTTTTCCTTGCTTGTGTTCCTTGTATGTTTGTCGTGTTTGTCGTGCACTTACTGAGCGCAGGGACCGCCGCCCAGTTGTACCCCGTCGCCTAGGGCGGGTCGTTGCAAGTAGGCAGGGACAGAGTGGCGGGTAGATTAGGGCTCACTTGTCCGTCTCCCTACCCCCTGCCATTACATAATAACAAGCCCATACCTAGTCTACCCCTGGTCCCTGACACCACTATGGATCCCCGTGAGACACTGGTTCAGCAAATGCAGGGTCTCTCCCTACAGGTCCAGGCCCTGGCTCAGAGGGTCAACCAGCCTGATGCTACCCTGGTAGTTCCCCTCCCCTCACCGCACCTCTTGAACCCCACCTCAAGTTGCCCGACCGGTTCTCAGGGGACCGGAGGGCTTTTCTCTCCTTTCGGGAGAGTTGTAGGCTTTATTTTCGTTTAAAGCCTCATTCCTCAGGTTCTGAGAGCCAGCGGGTGGGTATAATTATGTCCCGGCTCCAGGAAGGGCCCCAAGAGTGGGCCTTCTCCTTGGCTCCTGACGCCCCTGAACTTTCCTCCGTTGATTGTTTCTTTTCTGCTCTCGGACTTATTTATGACGAGACTGACAGGACTGCCTTTGCCGAGAGTCAGCTGGTGACCTTAAGTCAGGGTAAGAGACCTGTTGAGGAGTATTGCTCTGACTTTCGGAAGTGGTGCATAGCTTCTCGGTGGAATGACCCTGCCTTAAGGTGCCAGTTTAGGTTGGGTCTCTCGAATGCCCTGAAAGACCTGCTAGTTAGCTATCCCTCTTCTGACTCCCTAGACCAGGTTATGGCTTTAGCGATACGACTTGACCGACGTCTCAGGGAACGACAACGTGAACGTTTATGTGTTTTCTCCTCCGACTCCCCCATGATGCCTCCCGAAGCTCCGTTACTTCGTTCCTCCCCGAAAGATTCAGAGATACCTATGCAACTCGGGGCCTCCGTGTCCCCCCAACAACGTAGAGAATTCCGCAGGAAGAATGGTCTCTGCTTCTACTGTGGGGACGACAAGCATCAAGTGAACAACTGTCCTAAGCGTAAGATTGCAGCCAGAGAACTTCCGCGTCTAAGTGATCATCGGGGGGTCACTTGGGCGCACAGGTATTTCCCGTAAATATGAAACGTACTAAGATCTTGCTTCCCTTTCAGGTCTCTTTTGGTGGTAGGTCTGCTACCGGCAGTGCCTTCGTGGATTCAGGGTCCTCTACTAATATCATGTCTGTGGAATTTGCTATGTCCCTTGCTATGCCTCTTATTGATTTGCCTAAACCTGTCCCGGTAGTGGGTATCGACTCCACTCCTCTTGCTAATGGTTATTTTACACAGCATACCCCTGTTTTTGAACTCCTTGTTGGCTCCATGCATTTGGAGCAATGCTCTGTACCGTTGATGCAGGGATTATCGTACGATTTGGTTCTAGGTCTTCCCTGGTTGCAGTTGCATAATCCTACGTTTGACTGGAATACTGGGGAGCTAACCAAATGGGGTAATGAATGTTGTACGTCATGTTTTTCTGTTAATTCTATTTCTCCCCCTAAGGAGGCGAATACGCTACCCGAGTTTGTTCAGGACTTCGCTGATGTTTTCTCTAGGGAGGCCTCCGAAGTGTTACCTCCTCATAGAGAATACGATTGCGCTATCGAATTGGTACCAGGAGCTAAGCTTCCTAAGGGTAGGATATTTAATCTTTCTTGTCCCGAACGTGAAGCTATGAGAGTGTATATCCAGGAATCCCTGGCCAAGGGTTACATTCGTCCCTCTTCTTCTCCGGTAGGTGCTGGCTTCTTCTTCGTGGGGAAGAAGGATGGTGGTCTTAGGCCATGCATTGACTACCGTAGCCTGAATAAGGTCACGGTAAGGAACCAGTATCCCCTTCCTTTGATTCCTGATCTCTTTAATCAGGTTCAGGGGGCCCAATGGTTTTCTAAATTGGATCTACGGGGGGCGTATAACCTTATTCGCATCAAAGAGGGGGATGAGTGGAAGACTGCGTTTAACACGCCCGAAGGCCATTTCGAATACCTCGTCATGCCCTTTGGGTTGCGTAATGCCCCTGCGGTCTTCCAGAATTTCATAAATGAGATTTTGAGAAATTACCTGGGGATTTTTCTGGTAGTGTACCTTGATGACATACTGGTGTTTTCCAAGGACTGGTCCTCCCACATTGAGCATGTCAGGAAGGTGCTCCAGGTCCTTCGGGAAAATAAACTGTTTGCCAAAACCGAAAAATGTGTGTTTGGGGTACAGGAGATTCCATTTTTGGGTCAAATCCTCACTCCTCATGAATTCCGCATGGACCCTGCCAAGGTTCAGGCTGTGGCGGAATGGGTCCAACCTGCCTCCCTGAAGGCGTTACAGTGTTTTTTGGGGTTCGCTAATTATTACAGGAGATTTATTGCTAACTTCTCGGTCATCGCTAAGCCCCTTACGGACCTCACTCGCAAAGGTGCTGATCTCCTCCAATGGCCTCCTGAGGCTGTCCAGGCTTTTGAGGTCCTTAAGAAGTGCTTTGTCTCGGCCCCGGTGCTTGTTCAGCCCAACCAAATGGAGCCATTTATCGTGGAAGTTGACGCATCTGAGGTGGGAGTGGGGGCTGTCTTGTCCCAGGGTACCAGGTCCCTCACCCATCTCCGCCCATGTGCCTACTTCTCCAGGAAGTTTTCGCCAACTGAAAGTAACTATGATATTGGCAACCGCGAACTCTTAGCCATTAAATGGGCATTTGAAGAGTGGCGCCACTTCCTGGAGGGGGCTAGGCACCAGGTAACGGTCCTTACCGACCACAAGAATCTGGTTTTCCTAGAATCTGCCCAGAGGCTAAACCCGAGACAAGCTCGATGGGCGTTATTTTTTACCAGATTAAATTTTTGGGTTACCTATAGGGCTGGGTCTAAAAATATTAAGGCTGATGCACTGTCGCGTAGCTTCATGGCCAGCCCTCCTTCGGAGGAAGATCCTGCTTGTATTTTGCCTCCAGGTATAATCATTTCCTCGATCGATTCTGATTTAGTCTCTGATATTGCTGCTGATCAAGGTGCAGCTCCCGGGAACCTTCCTGAGAACAAGCTGTTTGTTCCCCTGCAATTCCGGCTAAGGGTACTTAGGGAAAATCATGACTCCGCACTATCTGGCCATCCAGGCATCCTGGGTACCAAACACCTCATTACCAGAAATTATTGGTGGCCTGGGTTGCCTAAAGACGTTAAGGCCTACGTCGCCGCTTGTGAGGTTTGTGCTAGGTCCAAGACTCCCAGGTCCCGACCAGCGGGCTTACTGTGTTCGTTGCCCATTCCCCAGAGACCTTGGACACATATCTCCATGGATTTTATCACCGATTTGCCTCCATCCAAAGGCAAGTCGGTGGTGTGGGTGGTGGTGGACCGCTTCAGTAAGATGTGCCACTTTGTGCCCCTCAAGAAACTACCCAACGCCAAAACGTTGGCTACCTTGTTTGTCAAACACATCCTGCGTCTCCATGGGGTCCCTGTCAATATTGTTTCGGACAGAGGGGTACAATTTGTTTCATTGTTTTGGAGAGCCTTCTGTATGAAGTTGGGGATTGATCTGTCCTTCTCCTCTGCCTTCCATCCTGAAACCAATGGCCAAACGGAGAGGACTAATCAATCTCTAGAACAATACTTAAGGTGTTTTGTCTCTGACTGTCAATTTGATTGGGTCTCTTTCATTCCCCTCGCCGAATTTTCCCTTAATAACCGGGTCAGTAACTCGTCAGGGGTCTCTCCTTTTTTTTGTAATTTTGGGTTTAATCCACGGTTCTCCTCCGTTTCACCTGGTAGTTCCAACAATCCTGAGGTAGAGGTCGTTCATCGGGAACTGTGCACAGTCTGGGCCCAGGTTCAGAAAAACCTAGAGGTGTCCCAGAGCGTACAAAAGACTCAGGCTGATAAAAAACGTTCTGCTAACCCCCTGTTTATGGTCGGGGATCTGGTGTGGTTGTCGTCTAGGAACTTGCGTCTCAAGGTTCCGTCCAAGAAGTTTGCTCCCCGGTTTATTGGGCCGTATAAGGTCATTGAGGTCCTCAATCCTGTCTCCTTCCGGCTGGAGTTACCCCCGTCTTTTCGGATACACGACGTGTTTCATGCCTCCCTCCTCAAACGCTGCTCCCCGTCCTTTTTTAATATGTTAAAGATGTTAGTGCTTTATTAAAAACGTTTGGATTAATTTGTGTGTTTGTGTGTTACTTTTTCTTATTTTTACACTTTTTCTTCCCTATGGGGGCTGCCATTTTTTTTTCCATTTTTGTATGTGTCGATTAACGACACATACAGACATGGAATACGGCAGCTCCAGTCCCATAGGGACTGCGAACGGGGCCCGTTCCATCCACTAACATGTACGCCGCTGTGTGGGAACGGCGCATGCGCCGCTCCCACACAGTTCAATTTGAAATGCGCGCCGTCCGGCGCCATTTTCCTGTGGACCGGAAGTCGCGGCCGGACAGTAAGATTACTACTTCCGGTCGCGGCTTCCGGACTTGTGCACATGGAGCAGCGGCAGCAGACGGAGCTAATGGACCGGAGGGAGCGGTGGCAACTGGAGCAGGTAAGGGATTTCTATGTATGTTTGTGTTCAGTGTGTGTTTACTACTGTATGTAAACCTTCTACACTGTGTGTTAGCTCAAAAAATGGCGACACACAGTGTAGGAAGTTAGACCGTTCAAACCCCTCGTTTCTCCCGTCACTAGCCAGGAAAAAGGAGGGGGGATGCTGAGAGCTCACTAGAGCGAGGGCTTTTTACCCAATTTTGCAGCATAAAGCAATGTGGTTGCTTTACCACATGCAATGCTGCAATTTTGGGAATGGCTCCATCTAGTGACCGGCAATGGGAAATATTATAAATTAGAATCCAATTGAATCCAATTTATAATATTTCCTGACTCGTGAAAAAAAAAAAAATGAGAACAATGTTTAATCACCTATACACTAATTGTTTAACTAAAAAAAAAAAAATCATGTTTTGCTGGCAACACATTCCCTTTAATGACTTGTCTGAATCCTCATTAGATTAAATGCAATAATTTGTTTCCTGTACATTCTGTTTCCTTTATTGTATATATTGATAACTACACTATTATTTATAGAATCTTGTTTACATCTATGTCTATTTATTGATACAGGTTATATTTATCATTATATACCGTATTTTTTGGACTATAAGACGCAGCTTTTAGCAAGAATAAATCTTGCTAAAAAGTCCCTGCGTCTTATAGTCGGCAGTCAAGGGACCCGGCAGCGTTAGGCCCCCTGCCGGCACATCATGGAGAGGGGAGGGGATGATACATGGAGCGTGCTAATAAAAACTTCACCTCATCCCGCAAAGAATAAGCCTTCACACCGCTCAAACGATGGAAAAATATAAGTTATGGCTCTCAGAATGTGGTGAATCTAAACAAATTATTTTTTTTAACCAAAACTTTTTTCTTTCTAAAAGAAGTCAAATATGAAATTTTTTCCTATTTCTGTTGCGTAAAACCTGGGTGCGTCTTATAGTCAGGTGCATCTTATAGTCCGAAAAATACGGTATATATATATGTATATATAAATATATATATTTTGTTTTATACTATTATCATATATATTTTTTAATAATATTATGTTATATTATATATACACTTTTTTTCTTTTATCTTCAGTTATAGATTGATGCATTTTTAACTTTGGATTTGATATTAGACATGATTATATATATATATATATTTTATTATTACTTTAACCATCTATTTTATTATCGAATTCCATGACCACAATGTTTCAGTTGCCATCAATGTTCTAATTTGAATTATAGTTCTATGGTTGCTTTTACACTCCTCCTCAACCCCCCCCCCACCTTTATGTATATGGGAATACTCACCCGGTCCGTTCTCCTCTTGATGTTTTCAACACATCAGTCTGTGTCTTTTTTCCCTGCGGCGCTTACATCGACTGATTAGAAGTGCTGTCTCTGTCCTTTTGTTCCTCTGCGGCTTCCGTTGCTCCCTGGTTGCCATGCCGACGGGGACGTTTGCGGGCCTTGCGCAACTACTAGATCTTCTCCGCTGCTGCATCTCTCCAATGTGATTATCTAAAGGCATACGTAAATATATTATGCTTACTGGCCTCTTTTTGTATAATACTCTTGTTTGCATTGCCGTGTTTTCCCTTATCCATTTGTTTTTTTCTTCTCCGTCTACAATTAGATACTCTGTACCTTCAGAATATAGTGTCCATTTATATTTATTCTTAATGTAACTCCTATATAACATTGCAAAAGTCACTATTTATATTCATTTTATGTTCAATTCACGTAGTTTGTATCACCACCCGCTCCCAGGTGACGTCACTGACAGTTCTACTTTAAAAAAAAAAATTTGGGCGGGTCTTTCTGATTGTTTTAGAATTTTTGATCCTGCCTAGGATGTGTATAAATATGCCATGTTTATTGTATGTTTACTTTGGCCTGATGAAGACACAGGTTCTGTGTTGAAACGCGTAGCCATGCATTCAAATTATTAAGCTATTACCTATATTGCTATTATTTCCTCGTTCAGTAGCACTTTCATTTTATCCAAATTATTTCATTTTTAATTGCTGTCTTGTTGCAGTACCGTGTTCATATTACCGGTTTCTGGATTGGAGAGCTGCAGCTGATTTTATTACTACATGCTTACATCCGTGTTGTACCTGAATTGTACAACTTCCATAGGTGAGCGTAACTACTTCTCCTTGCATTTTATTCATCTTACCAACTAGATTTATCTTGCAACATGTGGCGCTGTGTAATCTTTTTCTCTTTTTAGGGATCACATAAATACTAAATCTATGTTATCGTGGCTCATCCTACTCATCATACTAGATGTCTAGAACAAAATCCTAGGTATAAAGAGACCAAAAAATATATATAGTCAATGCAAGGATAAATCAATTACCGGTGGCTGACATGATGGCAGTTGACAGGTCCACCAAAGGAGACACCTCGATGCGCGTTTCGTGAGGAGGGTAGTATGCTAGTCCCACACAGGGTTTAAATACTGAATCAAACAAGCAGTGTCCAATGGCTCATGATGCATTAGGGACCTGCCCAATGTCGACCCCCCGCGTCACAGGCTGCTGTCAGGGCAACATATACTGTGGTAGATACCTAATATGTGTAAGCTTTTTGTTTTTATGTATTGTATGGGTAATAAAATATATTTATTACAAAATATTGTCTTTTTTGTGGACATTTCTTTATTATTATTATTTTTTTATTACTTTTTTTCCCCCTTTAAGGTCTAATTTTTTAACAACTTTATTTTATCCTTGTAATGTATAAGAATACTCCTGCATGCTAATATATAGAGATGAGCGAACCGGGACAACCGAACCCGGTTTCGGTCCGAACTTCCGGAAAAGTTCGGTTCGCAGCGAATCCGAACTTCACCGGGTTCGGCCGAACCCGTTTTGACCGAACCCGGTCAAAAACATTATACAAATCGGCAGCCACTTGTCTCTATCAATCACTGATAGAGAAAAGAGGCTGCTGATTAAAAATAAAATAAAAAGCATTTCATACGTACCCGGTCGTTGTCTTGCGGACGAGTCCCTCTTCTTCCTCCAGTCCGACCTTTTCTGAAGCGGCAGCCTGTGATTGGCTGCAGAGGTCTCTGCAGCCTGTGATTGGCTGCAGAGGCCGCGGCAGCCTGTGATTGGCTGCAGCGCTCACATGGGCTGCATCGTCATCAAGGGATGTCGAGAGGGACGCGTCACCAAGGCAACGGCCAGGAGACCGGACTGGAGGAAGCAGGGAGTTCCCGGTAAGTATGAACGTCTTTTTTTTTACAGGTGCTGTGATCGGTAGTCACTGTCCAGGGTACTGAAACAGTTACTGCCGATCAGTTAACTCTTTCAGCACCCTGAACAGTGACTATTTAGTGTATGTGCACACACACTAATTACGTCCGTAATTGACGGACGTATTTCGGCCGCAAGTACCGGACCGAACACAGTGCAGTGAGCCGGGCTCCTAGCATCATACTTATGTACGATGCTAGGAGTCCCTGCCTCTCTGCAGGACAACTGTCCCGTACTGTAATCATGTTTTCAGCACGGGACAGTAGTTCCACGGAGAGGCAGGGACTCCTAGCATCGTACATAAGTATGATGCTAGGAGCCCGGCTCACTGCACTGTGTTCGGTCCGGTACTTGCGGCCGAAATACGTCCGTCAGTTACGGACGTAATTAGTGTGTGTGCACATACCCTTACTGACGTCGCCTAGCAACGCTGCCGTAATGACGGGTGCACACATGTAGCCACCCGTCATTACGGGCCCTCATGCACACGACCATAAAAACACCCGTTATCACGGGTCGTAATTACGACCCGAAATAGCGGGCCCATAGACTTCTGTTAGCCACGGGTACCTTCCCGTTTTCTCACGGGAAGGTGCCCGTGCCGTTAAAAAGATAGAACATGTTCTATTTTTTTATTTTACGGGCCGTGCTCGTAATTACGACTCGTAACTACGAGCACGGCCGGCCGGCCACGGGCAGCCGGCCGCTTTTGCGAACCGTGCTGTCATTATAATTATAGCAGCACGGCCCGTAAAATAGAAAAATAGAACATGTTCTATTTTTTTAACGGCACGGGCACCTTCCCGTGAGAAAACGGAAAGGTACCCGTGGGTAACAGAAGTCTATGAGCCCGTTATTGCGGGTCGTAATTCCGACCCGCAATAACGGGTGTTTTTACGGTCGTGTGCATAATGGGAGCACGGCTCGGAAAAACGAACGGCTGCCCGTGCTCATCTCCTGAAATACTCTGTGCTGCCTAAGGGTATGTTCACACGGCCAAATTTCAGACGTATACGAGGCGTATTTTGCCTCGTTTTACGTCTGGAAATACGTCTCAAATACGTCGGCAAACATCTGCCCATTCATTTGAATGGGTTTGCCGACGTACTGTGCAGACGACCTGTTATTTACGCGTCGTCGTTTGACAGCTGTCAAACGACGACGCGTAAAAATACAGCCTCGTCAAAAGAAGTGCAGCACACTTCTTTGGAAGTTTTTGGAGCTGTTTTCTCATAGACTCCAATGAAAACAGCTCCAAAAACGGACGTAAAAAACGCAGCGAAAACGGCGTGAAAACGCAGCGAAAAATGCGAATTGGTAAAAAAACGTCTGAAAAGCAGGGTCTGTTTTCCCTTGAAAACAGCTCTGGATTTTCAGACGTTTTTGTTGACTACGTGTGAACATACCCTTAAACTCTGTGGACAGGTCAGGATCCTGTTTATTTTAAATGCTGCTAGGGAACCCGCTCGATCCACTATATAAGGCTACGCTACAGTGCAGCATTTAAAAGAAACAGGATCCTGACCTGTCCACAGAGTTTAAGGCAGCACAGAGTATTTCAGGAGATGAGCGTGCAGATTCAGTGCTGCTGTGAACTCTGCTCTTACCATTACGTAGCTCAGTCTGTTACCTCTCCTCCACTCCTGTCCTCAATAACACCTTCACATGATTGGCAAGTCACCACCCCGCACAAGATCTGCACGCTCATCTCCTGAAATACTCTGTGCTGCTGTGAACTCTGCTCTTACCATTACGTGGTGACTTGCCAATCATGTGAAGGTGTTCTGGAGGACAGGAGTGGAGGAGAGGTAACAGACTGAGAGCTACGTAATGGTAAGAGCAGAGTTCACAGCAGCACTGAATCTGCATGCTCATCTCCTGAAATACTCTGTGCTGCCTTAAACTCTATGGACAGGTCAGGATCCTGTTTCTTTTAAATGCTGCACTGTAGCGCAGCCTTATATAGTGGATCGAGCGGGTTCCCCAGCAGCATTTAAAAGAAACCGTGTTTGTGTATGTGTGTGTTTGTGTATATATGTGTGTTTGGGTATGTGACTTTGTCTGTTTTTGTTTTTATATGTATGTTTGTGTATATGTGTGTGTGTGTATATATGGGTGTGTTTGTGTATATGCGTTTGTGTATATGTTTGTGTATATATGGGTGTATTTGTGTATATGTTTGTGTGTAGATGTTTGTGTGTGTTTTTGTATGTGTGTGTTTGTGTATATGTGTGTATATGGGTGTGTGTTTGTGTGTATATATGGGTGTGTTTGTGTATATGTGTTTGTGTATATGTGTGTTTGGGTATGTGTGTTTTTGTTTGTATATGTGTTTGTGTATATGTGTTCGTGTGTGTGTGTGTTTGGATATGTGTTTATGTTTGTATATGTGTGAGTTCGTGTATATGTGTGTGTTTGTCTGTTTATGTGTGTGTGTGTGTGTGTGTGTGTGTGTGTTTATATCTTGCTGTGTTTGTGTATATATGTGTGTGTCTGTGTATGGTTGTTTGTTTGTGTGTGCGTGTATATATGTGTGTAGGTGAGTAGAAGTATTGGTATTGTTCACATTGATAACTGTTTTTTTATGTTGTTGCAGATTTTGATGTACCGATTGGACTACGTCTTCGATTCGTTGGACTACTGCGTAGATCTACGTTTTTTCAAATTTTAATAAAATGGTTAACGAGGGTTTTGTTGGGGATTTCTTATTTCAATAAAAAAGAATTGTCTTTGTGTTTTTTTTTAAACTTTATTAGTGCCTAGATAATGGCAGTTGGCTGATTGACAGCGTCCATTATTAAGGCGGTACTTAGTGGTAGCCGGTGCAGAGGCTAGCACTAACCACCCATTATTACCCCGGTACCCACCACCACCAGGGGTGCCGGGAAGAGCTTGGTACGATCCAGTACCCGACCATCTGTTGTGATGGTCGGGTACAGGGGCGGCCGTAGGCTGGTATTATGAGGCTGGGAAGGGCCAAAATCAGTGGACCTTCCCACCCTTGTAATGCTAGGCTGCTGCTGCTGTGTTGTATCTGGCTGGTTATAAAAATGGGGGGGACCCCCACGTCGTTTTTTTTTTTGAATTTAACAAATTTAGCAATAGACGGGTCCCCCACATTTTTAATAACCAGCCATATACAAGGCCGCAGCAGTCTGGCATTACATTGGTGGGAAGGGCCACTGGTTTTGTCCATTCCCAGGCTAATAACACTGTGTTGTATGTGGCTGGTTATGATAAATTGGGTGGAACCCCATGTCTTTTAAAAAAAATAAATTTAAATAAATAATTTAAAAAAATGACGTGGGGTCCCCCCACTTTTATAACCAGCCAGATACAACACAGCAGCAGCAGCCTAGCATTACAAGGGTGGGAAGGTCCACTGTTTTTGGCCCTTCCCAGCCTCATAATACCAGCCTGCGGCCGCCCCAGGGCACGACCATCACAACAGATGGTCGGGTACTGGATCGTACCTGGCTCTTCCCGGCACCCCTGGTGGTGGTGGGTACCGGGGTAATAATGGTGGTTAGTGTTAGCCTCTGCACCGGCTAACACTAAGCCTCGCCTTAGTAATGGATGTTGTCACTCAGACAGCGGCCATTACTAAAGTGGTAGTAATAAAATTTGAAAAGAAAAAGACAAAGATATAGATAAAATATTTTATTGAAATAAAGCACCCCCAACACAACCCTCATTAACCATTTTATTGTAGAAAAAAAACCATCATCTAAGTAGTCCTCGAAACCGACGTAGTCCAAACACCAAACCTGTGAAAAAAAAAATGAAATAAAACATGTCGTAGGCTTAGATTCAGTTTAATGTGTGATACTGACTTTTATACCATGTATAGAAGCCTGCCGTGAAGTTGACTTAGATACAGGGCGCCAGCAGACAGTATCATACATGGGCATACATACATATATACAAACATACATACAAGCATGCACATATATACATGCAAATATACATACATGCAAACATACACACATATATACATGCAAACTATCATACATACATGCATACACACACACACATGAAAACATACATACATACAAACAAACATGCAAAGATACATACATACATATATACAAGCATGCACAAATATACATGCAAACATAAATACATGCAAACATAATTACATACATGCACATATATATAAACATACATGCAAACATACATGCAAAAATAAAAACATGCAAACATACATACATGCACATATATACATACATACATACATGACAACATACATAGAAACATACATGACAACATACATACATGCAAACATACATACATACATGCAAACATATATACATGCAAATATACATACAAACATGCACATGTATACATACATGCCAACATACATGCAAACATACATGCACATATATACATACATACATACATGACAACATACATACATGCAAATATATACATGCAAATATACATACATACACACATGCACATATATACATACATGCCAACATACATGCACATATATACATACATGACAACATACATACATACATACATACATGACAACATACATATATATATACACACATGCAAATATACATACAAACATGCATACATACATACATGCAAACATACATACATTCATGCAAACATACATACATACATACAAATATACATACACACATGCACATATATACATACATACATGACAACATACATACATGACAACATACATGCAAAAATACATACATGCAAACATGCAAACATACATATATACATGCAAATATACATACAAACATGCACATATATACATACATGCCAACATACATGCACAGATATACATACATGACAACATACATACATACATACATACATACATGACAACATACATATATATATACACACATGCAAATATACATACAAACATGCATACATACATACATGCAAACATACATACATTCATGCAAACATACATACATACATACAAATATACATACACACATGCACATATATACATACATACATGACAACATACATACATGACAACATACATGCAAAAATACATACATGCAAACATGCAAACATACATACATGCAAACATACATACATACATGCAAATATATACATGCAAATATACATACAAACATGCACATATATACATACATGCCAACATACATGCACAGATATACATACATGACAACATACATACATACATACATGCCCAAAAAAATAATAATACGTTCATACTTACTTTCCTCCTGTCCGGCCTCCAGCGATGACGTTTCATCCATGTCGCCGCTGCAGCCTGTGATTGGCTGCAGAGGAGGTCACGTGGGATGAAGCGTCATCCTGGCGTGCGTGACCGCAGCTACAGCCTGTGATTGGCTGCAGCGGCGAAAGGGATGAAACGTCATCGCTGGAGGCCGGACAGGAGGAAAGTAAGTACGAACGTATAATTTTTATTTTTTTATTACATTTATTAAAATTGTATTTTCCGCGCGCCGAGCATGTACTGTGAAGGTTGCTGAAAGTGTTGGTGCAGCCCATTAACTCTATCAGCACCCCGGACAGTAGCATGCTCGGCGCACGGAAGTGACAGGTTCGGTCAGAACTAGTTCGGTCCGAACCGAACTTTTTTGTGAAATTCGGCGAACTAGCCGAACCGAACTTTTGATAAGTTCGCTCATCTCTACTAATATATTATAATGTGTCACTATGACACAGATTGCTGTCAGGTCAACATATACAGGGGCAGATTTATTATTCAAAATGTGCAAGAATTCTGGCTCAGATGCCGTGCGCCACATTTATTAACTGTTTTAGACACTTTTTCAACAGGCATGGCAATGAAGTGTGGCTTAGTGGGAAATGGGTGTGGTCTATAAAAATAGGCATGGCTTAAAATGTGATACTGTGCGCCAAAGTTTTGGCGCAAAAATCTGGCGTTCACTAAGCCAACAAATAGGTGATACAAGGAAAAAAAAAAATTGTCCAGCATGTCTAGCAAGATGTCCCAAATATTTCATGCAGCGTGCATCACTTTGATAAATTTGCTGCATTTTCTGACTAAGTTTACACTGCCTCAAACATAGACAGTATTAGTAAACCTGCCCATTGTGCTTTAACAGCAGGCTTACAGAAAAGACAGCCCTGAGGTCCTTTCGAAGCCCCCAAGGCTGACTGCAAAAGGTTCTCCAGTTTCCAATCATGTCGTCAAGTTTCTGTTTGATCATGCCGCAAGCACTAATTGCAACAATCAAAGGGTTAAACAGCGTGGATCGGAGATTCCTGTTAGGAGCAGCTCCTGCTTAGAGCAAATTTTCTACATTTTTCCCTTGTCGCATTCAAAGAGCTATAACTTTTCTATTTTTTCATTGACATAGCTGTATAAGGATTTGTTTTTTGCGGAACAAGTTTTAACAGCACCATTTTCAGGTACATATAATTTATTGATTAACTTTTATTAACTTTTTTGGGGGAGATAGAAAAAAAAAGCAATTTCGCCATACTTTTTTGCATCTTAAACTTACGCCACTTACCGTATTGTATAAATAACAATAACTTTATTCAGCGGGTCATTACAATTGCGGCGATACCAAATTAATATAGTTTATTATATTTTTCTACTTTTACACTACGAAAACACTTTTTTTTTTTCAAAATTATTAGTTTTTGCGGGACGACTTGTAGTTTTTATTGAAACAATTTCGGAGCGCATACGACTTTTTGATAAAAAATTTTAAGGCAGGATGAACAGAAAACAGCAGTTCTGGCAATGTTTTTATTTTTTTGCGGCGTTCACATTGCGTGTTAAATAATGTAATCATTTTATAGCTGGAGTCCTTACAGACATGGCAATACCAAATATGTGTAACTTTATAAGTGGGTTTTTCATGTCATGGAATCACCAGTTTAGCAATTCCCAGGGTGGAAGTTTATGGAATTGCTAGGTGAGCGATTCCCCAGTGGCTGCTGAAGATTAACAGGAATGGGCGTGCAAATAAATCTGCAACCCAAAATCCATCACAACTCTGATCAACAGAGTCTAAGACTACTCTATGGTTTTCGCCAGAGCCCACCGCAAGGCAGGTTAGTAAGCAGTTAGTAACCGCCAATACGCCTTTTCACGGCTGCATCAGAATAAATAAGCGGCGACGTGAGGAGTTAAAACTCCATTAACAACGTTTCCGTCGCCATTGAGATCAATGCTAAGGGGAACAGAAGCTAAGGTTTCCGTTTGCCTTTCCGTTCCAACCGAATCATGTAACTCATTGAGCTAACGAAATCTGAACTGAGGACGGACAAATAATCTTCCAGCAGGAATGTTTTGCGGAGCGAGTTGCTGACATTTTTTAATCTCAGTTACAAGATCAGGCGGAAACCACTATCCCCTTAGATAAAATAGTTTCAGGATGAATGTTGGGGACCTGTAAGGAACAGGAACTTAGAGATAAGGCATCGGCCCTGACATTTAAGTGGGTTTTTCATGTCATGGAATCACCAGTTTAGCAATTCCCAGGGTGGAAGTTTATGGAATTGCTAGGTGAGCGATTCCCCAGAGGCTGCTGAAGTTTAACAGGAATGGGCGTGCAAATAAATCCGCAACCCAAAATCCATCACAACTCGGATCAACAGAATCTAAGACTACTCTATGGTTTTCGCCAGAGCCCACCGCAAGACAGGTTGGACTTTGCAGCATAGAACCCAGGTTGTTTTAAGCAGTTAGTAACCGCCAATACGCCTTTTCACGGCTGCATCAGAATAAATAAGCGGCGACGTGAGGAGTTAAAACTCCATTAACAACGTTTCCGTCACCATTGAGATCAATGCTTAGGGAAACAGAAGCTAAGGTTTCCGTTTGCCTTTCCGTTGAGGGGTTAACCTGACGGAGACCTCCGAGGGAACCACTCAACAGAAGGGCAATGCTGATGTGAACAGGCCTTTAGTTTTAAAAAATATTGTAATTAAAAGTGCTCAAAAAGCTGTATGTACCAAAAAATGGTACCAATAAAAACAATAGCTAATCCCGCAAAACATAAGCCCTCACACTTCTCAATCAACCAAAAAAAAAAAAATATTATGCTTCTCGGAATGTGGTAAAACAAAACATTTTATTTTTTTAACTAATAGTTTTTACTTTGTAAAAGTAGTAAAATTTATATTAAAAAAATACATATAAATTTGGTATCACTGTAATCATATTGAGTCACAGAGAAAATGTAAGTTCTTGTTTTTACAGCACAGGGAAAGCAGTAAAAACAAAACCAAAAAAACAATGGAGGAATCGCCATTTTTTTTCAATTTCAGCCTGTAAAGAATTTTATTTTCAGTTTCCCAGTACATTAAATTGTACTTTAAATGGTGTCAATAAAAACTACAACTCATCCCGCAAGAAATAAGCCCTCACACCACTTTATTGACAGAAACATGAAAAACAGTTATGACTCTTTAAATGTGGGGAGGGAAAAGCAAAAAAGAAAAAGCAAAAAATGGATCAGTCCGGAAAGGGTTAATTAATTTCTAATAAAAAAAACATTTATGACTACATGTGGGGTATAGCCGTCGGAAGAAATTGGTTTACAAATGTTGGGGTGCTTTTTCCTCCTTTATCCTTTGTGAAAATTAAAAATTCAATATTTTAGTGGAAATAATGTTGATAATCATTTTCACGGCCTAATTCTAATAAATTCTGCAAAAGACTTGTGGTGTCTAAATGTTCACTATACCCCTGGATAAATTCCTTAAGTGGTGTAGTTTCCAAAATGGGGTCACTTTTGGGGTGTTTCCACTGTTTTGGTCTCTCAGGGGATTTGCAAATGCGACATAAAACACGAAAACGTCTCCGCTAAATTTGAGCTCCAAAAGCCAAATACCACATATGACATATTGCCGTAGTCGGGAGAAATTGCTTTACAAATGTTGGGGTGCAAAAAATAATGAAGGGAAATATCCAGAATCCCAGAATATTGTGGTTGGGGAGCCACACGGTGCCGTCCTAGTAACTAAACCAAAGAACAGTAAACCAAAAAACTATCCAGGACAAAACAAGCACTCATCTGGGTAAGAAAATTAAATGATTGATATATAAATAATGAATATATCTATAAATGCAATAAAAAATAAGTTTAATACATAGAAAAAAAAGGGGGGGGGAGTAATACAACAGTTCCCACAATTGCATATACAATAATACAAAACAATTTAAAAAAACTACCTGGCCAGGAGGAAGAATGGGTATATATAAATATAAGCATCAATATGCTCAAGGAAATACAAAAGGATATATCAGAGATACAGAAAGGATATCTCGGCAAGGTGCATGTAGCAAATTACAGCCTAAGAGAAACAGGTAAATTCAAACCGGTCAAGACAGTAAAATAATTAGGCACATCCAGGAATAAGCAATGAGAATATAGATGATCCACAGAGATTTTTTTCGCATACTCATCTATTGCGTGCAGATCAGTCCATGGATGGTCTTTATCTTTATTGAACTTTCAGTGCAACTTGAACAGCCATGTACATCTGACCTTTAGGAACGAACTTTTGGTCATTTCAATTCCTTCAAACAGGCGGATTCCTGATCATACACCGAGTGGATTTTTCCTTGCTTCCTTATCCGTAACTGGATGGATTAATTCCCGGGTACAGATGAGGGCTGTTGTAGCGTGCATGCAAAATCCTTGCTTCGGATTTAAAACAGCCAATTGATATCCTCTAGGTGTTGTGTCTCATACCTCGTAGGTAGTAGGGGTTAGGAATCTCAAGTCCAGAGACCCAGTAAGAAAACACTGGCCAAGGTAGTAGGTAACAAACCAAGCGTGGTTTGAGGCATGGAGTTACAGGTAACCACGCCTGAGAAAAACGGTGTGATGACGTCTCTCACCACCGTGCATATGTCTTACGCATTTCATCCCAGCTGGGACTTCATCAGAGACAGGAAATCATGTTCACGATAGTACCTGCTTATATAGCACAGGTATTTAAAGATACATGATCAATTTTAATAACTCAATCGTTTACATGCAGAAAAATGTTGGGAATAAACTGCAATTACAGGTTAAACAAATGTACAATATATCTTAAACCATTTTTAAGAAAATAATCATAAAAAAGGGAGAAAAATTTCATTAGAGTATTGCCGGAGTTGCCAAAAGCAAATACGACCCAAAATTTGGTCCTCATTAATAACTTTAAATAAGATGCAATGTCATTATCCTGGAGAAAGAGGCATCAATCTCCCAAAAAGTAATGAGGGTAACTAAGTAAAGAAACGAAAGAAAAAGGAAATAAATAAATAAAAAGTTAAATAATTGAAAAAAATAAATAAATTAATAAAAAATAAATAATAATAAAAAATAATAAAAAATATGGATAATAATAAAAAATAAAATAATAAGAAAAAAGAAAAAAAGATAAATAAATAAAGAAGAAAAATAATAAAAAGAAAGAAGAAGGGGGTTCCAAGCATATTGCGAGTAGCGATATTCTGTTCCTTTTATAGCTCACAGAGAGATATATATTGAACAGAGTGTCCATATTCATAGCTCATAGAGATATATATATATATTGAACAGAGTGTCCATATTAGTCTGACATCAAATTGAACCAAAGAGTACTATTTTAAATGAAAGGATATGTCCTGGGACGATTAATACATCTGATGATAGGAGGGAGTAGATCTACATTATGAACCGACTATAGGAAGGAGTATCACTTTTCTCTCATTTCCATATATGTGTACATTTATCGATTGAATGTGCACAAGGGTAAATATTTCTATTCCCTCTATTACAATGTGTGAACAAGGTCATTGGTTCGATAAATGGAGGAACTAAAAAGATAAAGAATAAATCTCCATCTTTATAGTTACAGAATATAAATACAATTATTTCTGTAATGTGGAAAAAGATGAATAGGTGCAAGACCACTCAGCTGCTAGAAAACAGCCCACCGAGTGGATGTCGAACCCACCCATAAAATTCCAGAAAAGAACCAAGGAAGGGATACAGAATACTGATTAATGGTCGTAAGGGGAGACTGCGCAGGAGGGCAGGGAGTAGGTCAAGGGCCAAAAAATGACCATCGACCGAGTCCCCACCATCCTGGGCAGGGATCCAAAAAGGAAGAAATAATAACCTCGGAGAAGGGGAGGAGAAAGAAGAATCCATAACAGATACAAAAGCCTAGTAGTTTCAGAGGAACATGTTAAATTTGATCTCATTATTTAACCCCCTAGGGGACAGAGTCCCCAGGGTATATATCCACATGGTTTCTTTTTGAAGTAATAGCTTGTTCCTATCTCCACCTCTCCAATCTTCATGTAGCTGGTATATCCCCATGAAGAGTAAACCCTTTGGGGATTGTTGGTGATGGGACTTAAAATGAACTGCCAATGGATTGTTCATCTCTCCCCTTCTAATAACTGAGATATGTTCACTGATGCGTTTTTGTAATTCACGTTTCGTTTTTCCAACGTACATCTTCCCACATGAACATGTAATTACATACACTACCATGCTGGAACGACAGTTAATAAAAGAAAGGATTCTGTAGTCCTTTTTATGTTCGGAATCAGTGAACATATTTGTTTTCGATACATATCTACAATAATTACAGGATCCACATTTGTACAATCCCTTAGGGCGACTCTTTAACCAAGATTCATGTCCGTCAGTTCTCCTCCTAAATTCTGAATTGACCAAAAGGTCTTTCAGTGTCGGTGCTTTTTTTGGGACCATGCTGGGACAATCACCAACTATGGACGCAATTTTTTTGTCCAAGGTCAAATGTGACCAGTTTTTTAACATGATGTTACGGAGTAAGTCCCAATGTGAATCATACCTAGAGATAAACCTCACTCTATCATCCGTCTTTATGTCTTTTTTCTTTTTTAAGGTATCCTCCCTATTTTTTCTCAATGCTTTGTTGTAGCCATATTTAATTGATTTCTTTGAATATCCCCTCGTTTTAAACCGTTCAGACAGGTGTGTGGACTCGTCTTTGAAATCACCCAAACTGGTACAATTTCTACGAATTCGGAGAAATTTTCCAACTGGGATTCCTTTTATTTGGGAATGGTGATGGTGACTAGTGGCATGAAGTAAGGTATTACCAGCTGTTGATTTCCTATAAGTGGAGGTAGTTAATCTATTACCCTGCTTGTGGATGTTGAGGTCCAAAAAACTTATTGTATTTTCACTATATGTGAATGTTAAATGTATGTTTAGATTATTACAATTTAACTCTTCAACAAAAGTCTTCAGAGTGTCCAGTGTTCCTCTCCAGCAAAGCAATATGTCATCCATATATCTTAACCAAGCAGCTGCACACTTCCTGAAGAGTGGGTGGGTATATACAAGGAATTCCTCCCACCAACCCAGGTGTAGGCATGCGTATGAGGGGGCACAAGAGGCCCCCATCGCCGTCCCCTGTACCTGGTGATAATATTTTCCATCAAAACAATATAAATTATTTTTAAGAACAAATTCAAGCATTTCTATAATGAACTCATTCTGATGGGCCCAATCGACACCCCTCTTCTCCAGGAAGTGTGCAGCAGCTCTAAGTCCAGATTCATGTGGAATCGATTTGTATAAAGACTCCACATCTAGACCTACCAAAAGAAAATCTCCTTCAACGGTCAAATGGTCAATCTTTCTTAAAAGATCCCGTGTATCCAAAACAAACGAGGGAAGGCTACGAACAAAGGGTTCTAACTTAGCATCTACATATTTACCTAGGTGAACTGTTGGACTCTCACAGCCTGAAATAATAGGCCTTCCTGGTGGGCATTGTCTATTTGTATGTACCTTAGGTAATATATAGATGGTAGGAGTACGTGGCTCCTTAACTTCCAGGAAATCAAATTCTTTTTTATTGATTAGGCCTTCATCAAGGGCAAATATCAGTTTTCTATTCAGAACTCGTTTTACATCCTCAATTGGATTCTCATGCAAGGAACAATAGCTTGTAGATTTAAGATGTTTATGGACTTTGTTGATATAGTAGTCCTCCCTGAGGAGGACAACATTACCACCTTTATCACTAGGTTTGATGATTATTCCTTTAGATCCCTGTAACTCTTTCAAGGATCTTCTTTCTTCCCCAGTGAGGTTGTCCTCTCTCAGGAAGGAAGACCAATCAACTGCATCCAGGTCCCTACTCATGGCTTCCATAAATGCCTGAGTGTACCTATTTAGATGGAAATTAGGCATAGTGCTGCTTTTTTTACATAGACAAGTGAATTCAGGTATCAAAGTACTGTTTTCTATTTCTAAAGATTGACTGTCTTCTATATGTCCCTCCATCCAAAGATCTTCCAGGTCTCCCAGTGCCAACATCTCTGATGGATTCAGCTCTCTATCCTTTACCAACCCCTCATGTGTTTCCCTCCTATCCTCATGCCACAATCTTAAAAGGATTTTCCGCACAAAAAGATATAGGTCCTTGTGAATTTCAAATTGATTTCCGGGTTTGGTGGGTGAAAAGCCCAATCCCCGATTCAAAAGACAAATGTGGCTAGAAGACAGGGGGAAATCAGTAAGGTTAATAATGTTTTGACTGTCTATTGTCTGCCCCTTCGTTGCCTTGTATTCAATTTTCCTCTTTTCTCTTCCACATTGTCCTCTACGAGTAAATCTCGTTGAGGAGTGCCTAAAAAAGACACCTTTGGCTGTGGAATTTCTGTTTTAGAATATCGACCCATCTCATTGTCACTAGAGAAGTCACTTGTTGTATCACCGTCAGTATGGACATATATACCTTTTTTCGGAGGAGGCCTAGAAAGAGAATATTTGGTTTACCTCAAAATCATGTATATCTCTCTGATATTTTTTCTTTTTACGTCTAGAAATTTCTCTTAGTTCTTGTTCAACATCCTTTTTCAAAATATTATTTAATTTTTCAAAATCAGGATGAGAAGAAAAAACATCCAATTTTTTAACACTAATGTCAATTTCTGATGTCAATGTTTCCAAAAGGGCAATCTCCTCATCCAAGATAATTTGCATTCATTTTTTGGAATGGTTTAAACATTCCTCATCCCATTTGCGGACAAACTGCTCTCCTTTTAAATGTGTTGCTGGTGCAATACGCTTACGCAAACCTCTTGGTGTAATCTCAGATTTTTTATATGCTTCCAGACTTTGAATGTCTCAATTCCGTCTAAGATGACTTAATATTAATCTCTTATGGTTCTTAAAGAGTCCAAACAAATCTCTATTTGAATCATCTATGTTTTTGTTAATTTCACAGTTGAAAAAAGCAGATATATGTGCATCTACTTCCGCATCCAGGCAATAAGCCATCGGAATAAAGAAAAGGGGGGGGGAAAGGAAGAAAGAAAGAAAGAAGGGAAAAAGGCAAAAGGAAAGAAAAGGGAAAAAGAGAAAAAGAGGGGAAAAAGAAAGAAAAAATAAAATAATAAAAAAATTAAATAATGAAAAAAATGGGAAGAGAGATGCCTCACCCGCAAGGAACCGACTGAAGTTTATGGATATACAGTAAAAAACCTAAGGAGAAAACTCCTCACACAGATTACAAAAAATAATGAAGGGAAATATCCAGAATCCCAGAATATTGTGGTTAGGGAGCCACACGGTGCCGTCCTAGTAACTAAACAAAAGAACAGTAAACCAAAAAACTATCAAGGACAAAACAAGCACTCATCTGGGTAAGAAAATTAAATGATTGATATATAAATAATGAATATATCTATAAATGTAATAAAAAATAAGTTTAATACATAGAAAAAAAGGGGGGGGGGAAGGGAAAAGTAATACAAACAGTTCCCACAATTGCATTTACAATAATACAAAACAATTTAAAAAACTACCTGGCCAGGAGGAAGAATGGGTATATATAAATATAAGCATCAATATGCTCAAGGAAATACAAAAGGATATATCAGAGATACAGAAAGGATATCTCGGCAAGGTGCATGTAGCAAATTACAGCCTAAGAGAAACAGGTAAATTCAAACCGGTCAAGACAGTAAAATAATTAGGCACATCCAGGAATAAGCAATGAGAATAAAGATGATCCACAGAGATTTTTTTCGCATACTCATCTATTGCGTGCAGATCAGTCCATGTATGGTCTTTATCTTTATTGAACTTTCAGTGCAACTTGAACAGCCATGTACATCTGACCTTTAGGAACGAACTTTTGGTCATTTCAATTCCTTCAAACAGGCGGATTCCTGATCATACACCAAGTGGATTTTTCCTTGCTTCCTTATCCGTAACTGGATGGATTAATTCCCGGGTACAGGTGAGGGCTGTTGTAGCGTGCATGCAAAATCCTTGCTTCGGATTTAAAACAGCCAATTGATATCCTCTAGGTGTTGTGTCTCATACCTCGTAGGTAGTAGGGGGTTAGGAATCTCAAGTCCAGAGACCCAGTAAGAAAACACCGGCCAAGGTAGTAGGTAACAAACAAAATGTTGGGGTGCTTTTTCTCCTTTATTCCTTGTGAAAATAAAAAATGTCTATGTTTCTTTTAGAAAAAAAGTAGATTTTTATCTTCACAGGCTAATTACATTGAATTCAGCAAAAAATAAAAAATAAACTTTGGGGTCAAAATGCTAATTAAACAAATTTTTTAATATTGTCTTTTTTGTGGACATTTCTTTATTATTATTATTTTTTTATTACTTTTTTTCCCCCTTTAAGGTCTAATTTTTTAACAACTTTATTTTATCCTTGTAATGTATAAGAATACTCCTGCATGCTAATATATTATAATGTGTCACTATGACACAGGTTGCTGTCAGGTCAACATATACAGGGGCAGATTTATTATTCAAAATGTGCAAGAATTCTGGCTCAGATGCCGTGCGCCACATTTATTAACTGTTTTAGACACTTTTTCAACAGGCATGGCAATGAAGTGTGGCTTAGTGGGAAATGGGTGTGGTCTATAAAAATAGGCATGGCTTAAAATACGATACTGTGCGCCAAAGTTTTGGCGCAAAAATCTGGCGTTCACTAAGCCAACAAATAGGTGATACAAGGAAGAGAAAAGTGTCCAGCATGTCTAGCAAGATGTCCCAAATATTTCATGCAGCGTGCATCACTTTGATAAATTTGCTGCATTTTCTGACTAAGTTTACACTGTCTCAAACATAGACAGTATTAGTAAATCTGCCCAGTGTGCTTTAACAGCAGGCTTACAGAAAAGACAGCCCTCAGGCCCTTTCGAAGCCCCCAAGGCTGACTGCAAAAGGTTATCCAGTTTCCAATCATGTCGTCAGGTTTCCGTTTGATCATGCCGCAAGCACTAATTGCAACAATCAAAGGGTTAAACAGCGTGGATCGGAGATTCCTGTTAGCAGCAGCTCCTGCTTAGAGCTATAACTTTTTTATTTTTTCATTGACATAGCTGTATAAGGATTTGTTTTTTGCGGAACAAGTTTTAACAGCACCATTTTCAGGTACATATAATTTATTGATTAACTTTTATTAACTTTTTTTGGGGAGATAGAAAAAAAAAGCAATTTCGCCATACTTTTTTGCATCTTAAACTTACGCCACTTACCGTGTTGTATAAATAACAATAACTTTATTCAGCGGGTCATTACAATTGCGGCGATACCAAATTAATATAGTTTATTATATTTTTCTACTTTTACACTACGAAAACACTTTTTTTTTTCAAAATTATTAGTTTTTGCGGGACGACTTGTAGTTTTTATTGAAACAATTTTGGAGCGCATACGACTTTTTGATAAAAAATTTTAAGGCAGGATGAACAGAAAACAGCAGTTCTGGCAATGTTTTTATTTTTTTGCGGCGTTCACCGTGCGTGTTAAATAATGTAATCATTTTATAGCTGGAGTCCTTACAGATATGGCAATACCAAATATGTGTAACTTTATAAGTGGGTTTTTCATGTCATGGAATCACCAGTTTAGCAATTCCCAGGGTGGAAGTTTCTGGAATTGCTAGGTGAGCGATTCCCCAGTGGCTGCTGAAGATTAACAGGAATGGGCGTGCAAATAAATCTGCAACCCAAAATCCATCACAACTCTGATCAACAGAGTCTAAGACTACTCTATGGTTTTCGCCAGAGCCCACCGCAAGGCAGGTTAGTAAGCAGTTAGTAACCGCCAATACGCCTTTTCACGGCTGCATCAGAATAAATAAGTGGCTTCGTGAGGAGTTAAAACTCCATTAACAACGTTTCCGTCGCCATTGAGATCAATGCTAAGGGGAACAGAAGCTAAGGTTTCCGTTTGCCTTTCCGTTCCAACCGAATCATGTAACTCATTGAGCTAACGAAATCTGAACTGAGGACAGACAAATAATCTTCCAGCAGGAATGTTTTGCGGAGCGAGTTGCTGACATTTTTTAATCTCAGTTACAAGATCAGGCGGAAACCACTATCCCCTTAGATAAAATAGTTTCAGAATGAATGTTGTGGACCTGTAAGGAACAGGAACTTAGAGATAAGGCATCGGCCCTGACATTTTTAGACCCGGTCTATAGGTTACAATAAAGTCAAATCTGATGAAGAACAAGGCCCACCTAGCCTGTCTGGGATTTTGGCTGATTCTAAAAAAGTCAGGTGTTTATGGTCAGTCAGTACAGTAATTTGATGTCTAGCGCCTCTAGAATACTAAATACTACTTAATAGCAAGAAGCTCACAATTACCTATGTCATAACTTTTCTCAGTGGCGGAAAATTTGCAAGAAAAAAAGCAAAGGGACGCAAATTAGTCAATACAGAAGATCCTTGAGACAACACAACCTCCACACCTATTGCTGAGGCATCAACCTCAACAATAAAGGGGCTAGAAAGGTCAGGTTGAACAAGTACAGGCACTTCTATAAAACAAGGTTTAAGGTTTCGAAGGCGGAGACCGCACTCGGTTTCCAATTTACAAGGTCAGAACCCACTTTTGTAAGATCCGTCAAAGGTTTGGCAATGGAGGAAAAATTATGAATACTTTTTCGGTAATAATTAGCAAAACCCAAGAACTTCTGTAGAGCTTTTAGTGAAGTGGGTTGGACCCAATCAAGAAACACCTGAACCTTAGCGTAGTCATTACGAAAATCATGAGGAGAAAGAACATCCCCCAAGAAATGAACTTCCTGAACTCCAAAAACGTTTCACATTTTTCAAATTTCGCGTAAAGACAATTTTCCCTCAGCACTTGAAGGACGGATCTTAAATGTTGAACATGAGAGGACCAATCGGAAGAAAACACAAGAATATCGTCCAGATACACAACCACAAACTGTACAATAAAATTTCTGAAAATATCATTAAAAATATCATTAACCAGGTTCTGAAAAGCCGCTGGGACATTACTTAAACCAAAAATGCATGACCAAATACTCAGAATGACCATCTGGAGTATTAAATGCTGCCTTCCACTCATCTCCTCTGCGGATACGAACCAATTTGTAGGCCCCATGTAAATCCAGTTTAGAGAACCACCTGGCTCCTGAGATCTGATTAAACAGGTCCTGGATGAGTGGAAGAGGATACTGATTCTTAACTGCATTCTTATTTAATCCACGGTAGTCGATACAGGTCTTAAACCGCCATCTTCCTTTTCAACAAAGAAAAAACCTGCACCCACTGGAAAAGTAGATGGACGAATATGACCCTTACAGAGACTGTCTTAAATGTAATCTTTCATGACTTGTCTTTCCAGAGCAGAAAGATTATAAATCCGCCTCTTAGGCAGTTTAGCATTAGGGAGAAGTACAATGGGGCAGTCATGCGGCCTATGACGAGGGAGAGATTCACAACCGATTTCAGAAAAGTCATCCTCAAATGCTAGAATACACTCCGGCAATGATAGTGCGTTGCAAGATACGTTAGTAGTAGACAAAGACATGCAAGAATCATAACATTTAGAATTCCACTTAATCAAATCTGCTTTTACCCAATCAATAACAGGATTATGTGTCCATGCAACCATGGAATACACAATATTACCTCAGAAGGCAAATTTTCTAGGCTAAAGAAAGATATTAGGAAAGTACCCACTTCCAAAGTTACAGGCGGTGTGGAGAACTTGACCGACCCTGAGAGAGGTGTATTTTCTATAGCGGATACCTTGATCGTGGTACTTAGCTGAAAAAGGGGGATAGCCAATCTTTTTGCAACCTGGAAATCCAAGAAATTAGCCGCAGAACCACAATCTACAAAAGCTTGACCAGAAATACAAAAATTATTAAACCATACATTAACAGGCAAAAGGATTTTTTGAGAAAATGCAGGAAAAACCTGACTGCCCAGATGGCATTCCTGGGGACCATCTAGGCTCTAAAGTTTTCCGGAGGTGGACGTTCTGGACGTTTGGAACAGCTCTTGAGTGTATGACCAGCGTGCCCGCATTAAAAACACAGCCCTCTGCATTTCCGAAAAAGTCTCCATTCTTGAGAAGACATAGTAGTGCCCAACTGCATAGGCTCTTGTGCATCAGATGAAGGGACCTCAGAGCAGGGAAGGGAAGAGGCCATTGCTGATTTTTCATTTTTGCGCTCTCGTAGTCGTCAGTCCAGACGCACAACAAAAATCATAGTATCCTCTAAAGTCAAGGGCGGAGGGTAATTTATTAGTAGATCTAATAAGGTTTCAGAAAGGCCTCGGCAGAATTGACATCGGAGTGCAGCATCATTCCACTGTGAGGAGATGGACCACCTTCTAAATTCCGAACAATAATCTTCGACAGGATGCCATCCTTGCTGGAGAGATAACAGATAGGCTTCAGCCATTGCAGTGATATACGATCAATAGAAAAACGATCAGGTAAGTTCTCTTTAGGTTCAACCGGAGTTGCGACTGGAACGACTGCTTGGGCCTGCGCAATTTCATGATGTTGAATCCTTACGGCCAGACCTTGTACTAGCTGAGTCAAATCGTGTATCTGCTCCACCAGCGCTTGCATAGGTTCCATTGTGAAAAAAAAGATAATATTAAAGGCTTGTGATTATGTTATGGAATCACCAGTTGAGCAATTCCCAGGGGGGAGTTTATGTAATTGCTAGGTGAGTGGTTCCCCAAAGGCTACTGGAGACTGTCAGGTATGAGCATGCAAATAAATCCGCAACCCAAAATCCGTCACAACTCTGATCAACAGAATCTAAGGCTACTCTGTGGTTTTAGCCAGAGCCCACCGCAAGGCAGGTTGGACTTTGCAGCATAGAACCCAGGTTATTTTAACAGGGTTCGTGTTGGATAAGAGTTGCAATGCAGGCAATAGCAGAGCAGAAAACAAGACAGCCCGAGGGTAAACAGAAAGTCCAAATCACAAAGCTAGTGGATATCAGGGATGGCAGAGATCAAAACCAGCCAGGAGAATAAAGTCCAAATCAGTAAGCAAAGAATAATTTAGAGTCAAGCCGAGGTCCAGTTCCAAAAAGTGCAAATAGTCAAAGGCACAGGGTATAGTCAGTAGCTTGATCAAACACATCAAAAACAAGGAAAATCACAAGCAAAGAAAACAAAACCAACTCAGATTTAAATACTCTACTCTTCAATCTGATAGGAAGAAAGACAGGGACTTGGAATAGGCTCAACAACTAATACCAGAACCGCCAAGAAGCTAGACTAGTAGTCATGGTAATCTTAAAGGGACGGACGTTTCCTAACATTGAAATTTTTTTTACTTGCGATTTTTATTTATTCACTATATACTTTATTAAACCTTTTTTAACTTTACTATGTGATTATTTGATTACTTTTATAATACACTGCAATGCTGCAGTGTATTATTGCCTGTCAGTTTAAAACTAACAGGCATCTGTTAGGCCATGCCTCTGGCCTAACAGATATTCTCTAAAGGCAGACCTGGAGGCCTTTGCTAGGCCTCCTGCTGCCATAAAAACCATCGGCACCCCACGATCACATCATGGGTGTACAGATAGGGTGACAGAGGGAGCCCCCTATCTCTAAAACCAGATGTGGCAGTCGCTGTTGACAGCCGCATCTGAAGGGTTAAATGGGCAGGATAGATGCTGATTTCGATCTCACCTGCTCAAGCAGGTCTGCCCCAAGCCCTCAACTACCTCCGGTAGCTGAGAGCAGGGAGCTTTTACTCCTCTCGGCGGAGCTGTTTTATTCTGATGCAGCGCCGTGAAAAGGCTACTACAGCAGAATAAAGCCTGTTAGTGACTGCCGTTAAAAAAACACCTATGGGCGGTCTCTAATGGAAAAATGTATACATCATGAACTCTCTCCCAAGTGGGAATTTATCAAGCACAAAGTCACTATTTGCATGAAAAATCAGTTCTTGTGCAAAAAAATGTGTGACTTTTGCATTTCTACGCTGTCTCTGCAACTTTAACCCCTTAAGGACACAGCCTGTTTTTGCTTAATGGACCAGGCCATATTTTTTCAAATCTGACATGTGTTACTTTATGTGATAATAACTTTAGAATGCTTTTTTTTTTTTTCAAGCGATTCTGATATTTTTTTTCTTGTTGCACATTGTACTTTAAGTTAGTGGTAAGATTTGGTTGATACAGTCAGTGTTAATTTGTAAAAAAAAACACCAACATTTAGAAAAAAGTTGCAAAAATTAGCATTTTTATAAATTTAAATGTATTTGCTTGTAAGATATATAGTAATACAACACAAAATAGTTACTAATTAACATTTCCCATATGTCTACTTTAGATTGGCATAATTTTTTGAACATTCTTTTATTTTTCTAGGATGTTACAAGGCTTAGTACTTTAGCAGCAATTTCTCAAATTTGTAAGAAAATTTCAAAAGCCTGTTTTTTATGGACCAGTTCAGTTCTGAACTGGCTTTGAGGGCCTTATATATTAGAAACCCCCTTTGAATCACCCCATTCTCAACCATTTAGGCGTTTCACAGGAATTAAAGCAAAGTGGATGTGAAATTTACAAATTAGACTTTTTTGCAGCAAATCTGTTTCATCAATTTTTTTCTGTAATGCAAAAGGTTTTACCAGAGAAACGCAACTCAATATTTATTGCCCAGATTCTGAAGTTTTTAGAACTATCCCACATGTGGCCCTAGTGTGCTAATGGACTGAAGTAAAGGCCTCAGAAGCAAAGAAGCACCTAGTGGATTTTGCATCCTCCTTTTTATTAGAATATATTTTAGGCACCATGTCAGGTTTGAAGAGGTCTTGTGGTGCCAAAACAGTGGAAACATCCAGAAAGACACAATTTGGAAAACTAAACCCCAGAAGGAATTTATCAAGGAGTATAGTTAGCATTTTGACCTAGCAGGTTCTTTGCTGAATTTAGTGGAATTAGGCCGTAAAAATTAAAATTATTTTTTTTACCAATAAAACATAGAATTTTTCAATTTTTATAGGGCATAAGGGAGAAAAAGCACCCCAACATTTGAAAATTAATTTCTCCCTATTATGGTAATACCCTGTATGTGGCAATAAACTGCTGTTTTGACCTACGGCAGGGCTCAGAAGGAAAGGAGCTTTATTTGGCTTTTGGAGCTCAAGTTTTGCTGGAATGGTTTTCGAGTGCCATGTCGCATTTGAAAAGCCCCATAGGAACCAAAACAGTGGAAACCCCCTAAAAGTGACCCCATTTGGGAAGCTACCACCGTCAAGGAATTTGTTGAGGGGTATTGTGAGCATTTTGACCCAACATATTTTTTGCTTAATTTGATGGAATTAAGCCGTGAAAATGAAAATCTACGATTTTTTGTAATAAAATGTAGTTTTAGCTCAGATTTTTCCATTTTTACGATAAAGGAGAAAAAGCACGCCAAAATTTGTAAAGCAAATTCTTCTGAGCACGTCAATACCCCATATCTGGTAATAAACTGCTGTTTGGAAACACGGCAGGGCTTAGAAGTGAAAGAGCGTTATTTGGCATTTTGAGCTCAAATTTTGCTGAAATGGATTGTGGCGCCATGCCACATTTGCAAAGCCCTTGTGGGACTAAATCAGTGGAAATCCACCAAAAGTGACCCCATTTGGAAAACTACACCCCTGAAGGAATATATTGAGGGGTATAGAGAGCATTTTGACAACACTGTTTTTTTTTGCAGAATTTAGTGTAATTATGTCAGGAAATTGAAAACGTAATTTTTTCTGATAAAACGTGGAAATTTTTACAAGGAATAAAGAAAGAAATGCACCCCAACATTTGAAAATAAATTTCTCCCGAGTACGGCAATACCCTATATGTGGTAATAAACTGCTGTTATGTCACACGGCAGAGCTCAGAAGGGAAAGAGCGCCATTTGGCTTTTGGAACTCAAGTTTTGCTGGAATGGTTTTCGGATGTGAGAAACTACATCCCTCAAGGAATTTATCGAGGGGTATAGTGAGCATTTGAACTCCACAGTTTTGTTTTTTTTGCTGAATTTAGTGGAATTAGGCCATGAAAATGAATATCAACATTTTTTACACTAAAAGGTTAATTTTTTTTCATTTTCACAAGGGATAAGGGAAAAAAATCACCCCAACGTATGTAAAGCAATTTCTCCCGAGTACAGCAATACCCCATATGTGTTCATAAACTGCTGTTGGTCAAACGGTAGGGCTCAGAAAGGAAGGAGTGCTATTTGGCATACAGATTTTGCTGATTTGTTTTTTGGGTGTCATGTCGGATTTTCAAAACCCCTGCGGGACCCAATCAGTGGAAACCCCCCAAAAGTGACCCCATTTGGGAAACTACACCCCTGAAGGAATTTATTGAGGGGTGTAGTGAGCATTTTGACACCACAGCTTTTTAGCTGAATTTAGTGGAATTATGCAATGAAATTGAACATTATATTTTTTCTGATAAAACGTGGAAATGTTCAACTTTTACAAGGAATAAAGGAGAAAAAGCACCCCAACATTTAAAAAGCAACTTCTCCCGTTTACGGCAATACCCCATATGTGGTCATAAACTGCTGTTTGGACTCACGACAGAGTTCAGAAACTCAGGAGCTCTATTTGGCATGCAGATTTCGCTGATTTGGTTTGTGGGCGCCATGTCTCATGTCGTATTTGCGAAACCCTGAGGTACCAGAGTACAGTGGAAGCACCCAAGAAGTGACCCCATTTTAGAAACTACACCCCTCAAGGCATTTATAATTTGCCTGTAGAAATGACAGGGTTCAGAATTGAAGAGCACCGCCTTTTGGAACACTCTGCACATTTTTGTCACCATATTCTGAGAGCCATAACTTTAAAAAAATTTTCTCCAAAGGAGCTTTGTGAGGGCTTATTTGTTGTGGGACAATCTGTAGATTTAATTGGTACCATTTTGGGGTACATGTAATTTTTTTTATCACTTTTTATTCAATTGTTTTGGTAAGCAAGGTAACCAAAAACAAGCAATTCTGACAAGGTTTTTTCTTCTTCTTTTTTTTTACAGTGTTCACCATGGGTTATAAATGACATTTAATTTTATTCTGCGGGTCGATACGATTACGGCGATATCATATGTACACTACCGTTCAAAAGTTTGGGGTCACCCAGACAATTTTGTGTTTTCCATGAAAACTCACACTTATATTTATCAAATGAGTTACAAAATGACTAGAAAATATAGTCAAAACATTGACAAGGTTAGAAATAATGATTTTTATTTGAAATAATAATTTTCTCCTTCAAACTTTGCTTTCGTCAAAGAATACTCCGTTTGCAGCAATTACAGCATTGCAGACCTTTGGCATTCTAGCTGTTAATTTGCTGAGGTAATCGGGAGAAATTTCACCCCATGCTTCCAGAAGTCCCTCCCACAAGTTGGATTGGCTTGATGGCCACTTCTTGCGTACCATACGGTCAAGCTGCTCCCACAACAGCTCTATGGGGTTGAGATCTGGTGACTGCGCTGGCCACTCCATTACAGATAGAATACCAGCTGCCTGCTTCTTCCCCAAATAGTTCCTGCATAATTTGGAGGAGTGCTTGGGTCATTGTCCTGTTGTAGGATGAAATTAGCTCCAATCAAGCGCTGTCAACAGGGTATGGCATGGCGTTGCAAAATGGAGTGATAGCCTTCCTTATTCAAAATCCCTTTTACCTTGCACAAATCTCCCACTTTACCAGCACCAAAGCAACCCCAGACCATGACATTACCTCCACCATGCTTGACAGATGGCGTCAGGCACTCTTCTGGCATCTTTTCAGTTGTTCTGCGTCTCACAAATGTTCTTCTGTGTGATCCAAACACCTCAAACTTCGATTCGTCTGTCCATAACACTTTTTTCCAATTTTCCTCTGTCCAATGTCTGTGTGCTTTTGCCCATATTAATCTTTTCCTTTTATTAGCCAGTCTCAGATATGGCTTTTTCTTTGCCACTCTGCCCTGAAGGCCAACATCCCGGAGTCGCCTCTTCACTGTAGACATTGATACTGGCATTTTGCGGGTACTATTTAATGAAGCTGCCAGTTGAGGACCTGTGAGGCGTCTATTTCTCAAACTAGAGACTCTAATGTACTTGTCTTGTTGCTCAGTTGTGCAGCGGGGCCTCCCACTTCTCTTTCTACTCTGGTTAGAGCCTGTTTCTGCTGTCCTCTGAAGGGAGTAGTACACACCGTTGTAGGAAATTTGCAGTTTCTTGGCAATTTCTCGCATGGAATAGCCTTCATTTCTAAGAACAAGAATAGACTGTCGAGTTTCACATGAAAGGTCTCTTTTTCTAGCCATTTTGAGAGTTTAATCAAACCCACAAATGTAATGCTCCAGATTCTCAACTAGCTCAAAGGAAGGTCAGTTTTATAGCTCCTCTAAACAGCAAAACTGTTTACAGCGGTGCTAACATAATTATAGAGTGTATTTCTGATTAATTTAAAGGGAACCTGTCACCAGCATTTCACCTATTAAACCAGCAATACCTGGTGGTAGTGGGTGAAAAATAATTTCTATATATCCTATAATTGTCTTCTTAGTCGGTTGTGTAGGTTTAATATTCAGTTTTTTAGTTTTCCCACACGTATGCTAATGAGCATAAAAGAGTTAAATCTTCATTTGAAAAGAGTCAAATCTTCGTAAGAAAGGAGTCATATATTCATACCTCAAGTCTTTCTGAGTTTACCCCGCCTCCTTACTTTTGATTGACAGCTCCTCGCCTTCCCCCAGCACACAAAATCCGTCACTTGTGCATTGATGTCCTCTACTGGTGTGTGCACACAAAGGGACACCGGATTATTACGATAAAAGGCGCAAAATGTTTGCAGATCGTTATTTAAAGGTGGAGAAGGAGTTTAGGAGAGGGGATAACGGTAATGAACTTTTGATAGCAGCGGCCAGTGAGGGATAAGTAAAGTTCAATAAGTGAAATGCTGATGACAGGTTCCCTTTAATGTTATCTTCATTGAAAAAAATTGCTTTTCTTGCAAAAATAAGGAAATTTCTAAGTGACCCTAAACTTTTGAACGGTAGTGTATATTGTTTTTTTATGTTTTGCAGCGTTTGCACAATAAAATCACTTTTAAAAAAAAAAAAAAAATGTTATGAGCCATAACTTTTTTTTAGTCAAATAAGCTTTGTGAGGTCTTGTTTTTTTGCAGGACAGATTGTAGTTTTTATTGGTACTAATTTGGGTCCATGCGACTTTTTGATCACATTTCTTTCTATGTTATGTGAGGGGTGGTGACCAAAAATTAGCGATTCTGGCATTATTTTTAGTATTTTTCTGTGGTGTCCACCGTGGGGAAAAAATAACATTATAGTTTTATAGTTTGGGTCTTTACGGACGGGGTGATACCAAATATGTTTTTTTTTTAACTTGAAACTTTTATTTTTACACTTTTATTCAACATTTTTATTACATTTTTTTAACTTTTTTTTCGTCCCACCAGGGGACTTGAAGGACTGCACCTCTGATTACCTAATGGGCTTCCGTACATGGCAGACCAGGAGGCCAATGTTAGGCCTCCTGTTGCCATAGCAATGATCGGCAGCGATGCCGATCGGCTTCAAACCACTGAGATGCCGCAATCACTTTTGATCGCGGCATCTAAGGGGTTAATTGCAGGGACCAGAGCTAGCTTCGTTCCCTGCCATTACAGTAGGGTGTCAACTGTAACATGCGGCTGATGTTGCAGGCTCAGCTTCTGAGCCTGCACAATCTTGTTTCTGCGGCCAGAATCCTTTTAGGCCCCGCTTTGGGGTGGGACCTAACAGGCTTCCGTACTTGGCAGACAGGAGGTCATTGTTAGGCCCCAGTGTGCCAAAGCAGCCATCGGAACCGATCTGCTAGTGAACCCCATGAATGCAGGGGTTAATCTAAGGGGTTAATCGACTGGATTGGAGGCTAGCTCCGGTCCTGGACATGCCATAGTACGTTGAATGTCGTTAAGGGGTTAAAAGTTGGTTGGCGTTCAGCTGTAGGAGGTGTGGTCACACGGGGACTGAAAAAAATTACATTTACACCAGAAATTTACTCCAGCTCATAACTTGTATAGACTTTCCACATGGATACCCAGCGATGCGCAAAATTTATTAAGAGGCGTAAAACACTACTTTCCATCCTTGCACCCCCCACATGACTGTATATCCCATTCTGCACTTCTTTTATGCATACTATACTTACTTTTTCCCCTGCTGCATTTTCTGTGCTTAGAAAAAGACACCATCTTGTTTTTTAGCTTTTCCCCAGCTTTCTCTTCCTCTCTGCTTTGCTATCAATCCCATAATGCTTTAGCAAAGCATCACATAATGAGCTAAAGACCATACCATTTCTGCATGCTGGGGGACACTGTGATTATCAATCTCTCTATATTCTCCTAAATAAGCTGAGAAACCATAAGAATTCAGACAGCGAGGCTGCACTATATTCATCTACATTATACCTGTGTGACAGAAACCTGTCTAAGTATCAGTGGTAGCTGATGATAGAAGTTTCTGTCCCGTCCTGTACAAAACTAGTGTGGTACAGGAACTGCTGAAGCCTGTGATGGGTGACACATAGATCTCCATAGAATCAAGTAGAGTAAGCTTATCACCGTTCCTGATACTGCTGCTAAGCAATCATCCATCTGATATATAGAGATAGGAGCAGCAAGAAATATAACAGGTGAAAGACTGACACATAGAACACCATAATGGAGCACATGGGAAACTTCTGTTTTGGCCGGAGTGTCTTTTTAATTAATAAACAGAACAAAAGTTTGAACAGCATATTCCAACAAAATGATACAAAATATGTATGCAGGTGCAAGAACGCCTGTGACTGCAAAAATACAGCAGACAAAAAATGGCGACAGCACACTGCTAACACTAATGTAACCTAAACCGCTAAATATAAATAAATATGCATTATTGCTAAATCTACTTACAAAAGGGAGGTTCTTAGTGCACATTTTGATCAAAAAGTGTTTGCCCACCTGCCACGACAAGGCGACCTTTGTAAGGTGGGGACCTACACTGCACATACACCCAGTATTCTATCAGGAAGGTCAAAAGTGGCCAAAGAGGGAAGGGGTTAAAACTAAACAAATAAACATATCTCTACATATAATAAAAGCGTAAACTTAGCGTGTCTGTATGCCACGTTGTGTTCATGGACACACTGGGCCGTACCACCTTGATGGTATGGCAGCTGGCCAATGGCTGCAACCGTCAGAAGGTGAGTGAGCCTGACGGCCCGTGGCCATGGACATGACAGTATCCCCCCTCTTACGCCCCCTCTTCTTGTGGCCAGAGCGAGAGAGAAACTTCTTCAGAAGGGTAGGAGCATTGAGGTTCTCCTCTGGCTCCCAGGACCTCTCTTCAGGACGAAACCCCCTCCAATCCACCAAATAAAAAGTCTTTCCTCTTACTTTCTTGGTGTCCAAGATCTCCTTAACCTCGAAGATGTCTGAAGGGCCGCTGGAGGCAACCGCAGGGCTAGGAGTCTTGGTAAAGCGGTTCAGAACCACCAGTTTCAGGAGGGAGACATGGAAGGAATTGGGGATCTTGAGGGTAGGAGGCAGCCGAAGCTTGTAGGCGACAGGGTTGATCTGCTGTAGGATCTCGAAGGGTCCGAGGAACCTGGAAGCAAATTTGTATGATGGCACTTTCAGTCGAATATTCCTGGAGGACAGACAGACCTTCGTGCCAGGAAGAAACTGAGCAGGTTCTCTTCTCCTTGTAATGAAAAGGAGAAAAAACAAGGGACCAACAGGTCCAATTAGAAGCAATGTTCCGTTCCCAACTATTTGAGCTCTTTTGTACCAGAGAAGCGGTATTGCGCTTCTGTCGATGAAAGGTGCTGAGTGACAGGGAAAGTCATCCTGCCCAGCCAATCAGCGCCTTTCATAGACGCTTCGTTCAACCCCCAGGAGACCTGCGCAGAAGAGAGCAGGTCTCCATGGCTGCCGGACGGCGTGGGAACGGGATTAAGGTGAGCTTAAATTGTTTATTTTATTGTAATAAAAAGTGTGTGGCATTATCTACAAGGGGGGCTTTATTACAGGGGGCTTTATCTACGCGGGGGCTTTATCTACGGGGGGGCTTTATCTACAGGGGGGGGCTTTATCTATGGGGGGCTTTATCTACAGGGGGGTCTTTATCTACAGGGGGCTTTATCTACGGGAGGCTTTATCTACAGGGGGGCTTTATCTACAGGGGGGCTTTATCTACGGGGGGCTTTATCTACAGGGGGGCTTTATCTACAGGGGTCTATATGTGGAGCACTATATACAGGGGTGGGCTATATCTAAAGAGTGGGCTATATCTACAGGGGTGGGCTATATCTACAGGGGGGTTATATACAGGGTGGGCTATCTGTGGAGCACTATAGGGGAGCTATTTGTGGGACGCTATATACAGGGGTGGGCTATATGGGGGCACTATCTACATGGGGCATGGTGCTATTATAATTAGAGGTGCAGTGTGTGACGCTATTATATTTAGGGGCGTAGTGTGTGGTATAATGAGAACTTTATCTTTATTTATAGGTGTAGAAATGTTGGAAAAGTAAGAAGCTGAAGACATCTGAGCGGCAAACTGCAGAAATGGGCTGTGACACGGAGAAGTCATCATAGAGGTCTGGATCGGATGGAGAAAAAGAACTAGAATCTGAGACGTGAGTAACTTAATGTAAATGTTTATTCTGCCTCTAATCAATACTGTAGTCACTGTATGATCTGCAGCGAGATGATGGGTGGTATGATTATGATATGATTTATTTTTTGTGAAACACCATCTCCCAGCATATCCTTACCATTGTTCGGGCCATGCAAAGGATCTGTAGTTTTACGCCGTACACACCTATATGGCAGGGGTTGCACTAAATTGAGCTGTATTTGTGCTGGTGCTGTATATATGTAATGAGCTTGGTTCTGGGGCTGTATATATGTACTGAGATTGGTTCTGGTGTTGTGTATAGAACTATATTGCTTGTAAAATGTACAAATGTTTTTATGCTCAAGTTACATAAAAAGAAATGTGGAAAAGAAATGACACTTCATTGATTGGTAGAGAAAACAAATACGGCGAGGGGGAAGGAGATGTTGGGAAAGAGGTTGGGGGGGGCGCCAAACTGAAACTTTGTCCCGGGTGCTGGAGAACCTAGCTATGCCTCTGTGCAGAGGCACAATGCCGAGAGAGACTGTGTTTGAGAAAGCCTGTATTGACGTTAAACCTGTGTTTATTGATTCTAGTACGTAAACATTGTGTCGTCACTATTTCACATCAAATTTTAGATTTTTAATAAAAGTTTATTTATTAACTAAATATGCTCCATCGACCACTAGCCATTGTGGTTGCCTTGACTACAGAGACACTTATCAGCATCGTCCTAATAACAAAGCAACCAGCGCCATCGCGCTCCTCCTTTGTAACATCCATTTGTATGCTTCCACAATGCAGTAAGCGATTTATCACTATTCAGACTAAATTTCACTTTTTATACCTAAAAAAAGTTGTTTTTTTTATTAACTACATATGCTCTATATACATAAACTATGTGTTTTTTATTGTTCCCCTATCTGGTCACCTTTCGAACCGTGTATAACAAATGTATTCTTTTACAATTCAGATTTCTTTTATGTAATTTTATTAGGTATTATCGATTGTCATCCTTTCTTTTAGCTTTCATGAAAATTAACTTGTTTTAAAATTTAAAAATGTCCTATGGCAAATGCTGTTTATGACATCACGGTCACACTTTGACCTTTCTCCTCTTGGCGGCTTTTCTTCTTCCTGTGAACCCAAATACCCGATGATATATAAGAAGCAGTTTTTGTATGTAATGTTAATGGCATGAGGAAGATGCTGGTACAGCGTTGAAATGCGTAGCCACTATTGTTTTACAATAAACAGATATTTTTCATATTATTTCGTCTACATCGCCAATATCTTCCAACAGCCATGCAGCAGCGCCTTGCAAGATCCTCCCTTTTCTACCTTTCCTCCCTTATCTTAAACTTAGGAGACAGTCCCTGCCAGAATCTAGCCACCAGGGCCTCATTGTTCCACAACAGTTCTCCCACCAGGGCACGTAAGTGGATGGCATACTCGCCCACGGAGGTGTCTCCTTGGTGTAGGTTTAGCAAGGAAGCCGCTGCAGAAGAGACTCGTCCAGGCTCCTCAAACACCATGCAAAAAATCCAGAGGAAGCCCTGGAAGTAACGGGTCTCTTGTCCTTGTCACTCCCAGATAGGATTCGCCCATGCAAGGGCCTTGCCAGTGAGGAGAGAGATGATGAAAGCGACCCTTGCACCGTCAGACGAAAATGTACTTGCATACAGACTGAAGTGGATCTGGCACTGGTTCGAAAATCCGCGACAGCTATCTGCGTCTCCATCATAGCGATCAGGAAGTGGCAAAGAAAAACGGGGATAAACACTGCCAGGAGGGGAAGTCTGAGGATCAACTCTGCCAGGAGGTGTAGTAGGAGGAACCGCAGATTGTGACGTCATCTGGGTCATGGATCGACCAGTGGGGCCCATGGCCTGAGCGTCCTGTCACGTTGGGTTTGTGGACCCACTGGGCCGTACCGCCTTGACGGTATGGCAGCTGGTCAACAGGGCGCAGGTAACAGTCTATAGTTCGTATAGGGTACCTGTGGCAGCTCGGACAGTAGCAAGGCAGGCTCGGCTGGGACTAGGCAGCAGGCAGACGTCAGGTGTGATGTAGCAGGACAGGCGTGGTATGCAGCACAGCACGACTACAACTCAGCACGGCACTTGACCGGGATAGCACGGGATACAGGATACAGGTACGGGAAACACTGGGAACTGGAAAACACTAGGAGACCATTTGCATAGACAAACTTTGGGTATGACAACAACGCTCAGGCATGTGAGGAAGGGGCTGGGCACTTCTTATAGTCCAGGGTACTCATGGGCTAATTTTTACATTAAAGTCCAGTGCACGCGCAGAAAGACGGCTGCGACCGGCAGGAGGTAAGTGAGCCTGACGGCCCGCGGCCATGGACATGACACTGTACATTGAAAATAATTGCGAAAAAAAAAACTAATTGGGGGGATGAAGGATAAGGGCACATTCAGATGTGGCGGAACTGCTGTCCGCTGGGGACAGTCCGCAGTTGAATTCTGCAGCAGCCATTTTTTACATTTTTCTTATACATTTTTAGGAAACTTAGTTCAGACGTTGCGGAAAATAACTGTGCGAAATTCCGCCACGTCTGAACATGGCCTAAGTGATTAAGACCATTTTTGGAATTTTTGTCTCTTTGTCTGTTTGTTTGTGCACGCATCACGTAAAAACGACTGACCCAATTTAGATGGAGTTTTTAGAAAAACATAGGGGTCAACTTAACCCCTTTCCTCTTTAGCCACTTTTGACCTTCCTGACAGAGCCTCATTTTTCAAATCTGACATGTTTCACTTTTTGTGGTAATAACGTCAGAATGCTTTTACCTATGCAAGCGATTCTGAGGTTGTTTTCTCGTGACACATTGGACTTTATGTTACTGGCAAAATTTGCTCGATATGTTCAGTATTTAATTGTGAAAAACACCAAAATTTAGCGAAAAATTGCAAAAATTAGCATTTTTCTCAACTTAAATGTATCTGCTTGTAAGACAGGCAGTTATAACACACAAAATTGTTGCTAACTAACGTCCCCCATATGTCTACTTTAGATTGGCATAGTTTTGGCATCATTTTTTGAATATCCTTTTATTTTTCTAGGACGTTACAAGGCTTTGAACTTTAGCAGCAATTTCTCACATTTTCAAGAAAATGTCAAAAGGCTATTTTTACAGGGGACAGTTCCGTTGTGGCTTTGAGGGCCTTATATATTAGAAACCCCCAAAAAGTCACCCCATTTTAAAAACTTCACCCCTCAAAGTATTCAAAACAACATTTAGAAAATTTCTTAACCCTTTAGACTTTTCACAGGAATTAAAGCAATGTAGAGGTGAAATTTGCAAATTTCATATTTTTTTGCAGAAATTAATTTTTAATCCAATTTTCTTTATAACACAGAAAGTTTTACCAGAGAAATGCAACTCAATATTTATTGCCCAGATTCTGCAGTTTTCAGAAATATCCCACATGTGGCCGTAGCGTGCTATTGGACTGAAGCACAGGCCTCAGAAGCAAAGGAGCACCTAGAGGATTTTGGGGCCTTATTTTTATTACAATATATTTTATGTACCACGTCAGGTTTGAAGGGCTCTTGTGGTGCCAAAACAGTGGAAATCCCCCAAAAGTGACCCCATTTTGGAAACTACACATCTTAAGGAAATGATCTAGGGTTATAGTGAGCATTTTGACCGCACAGGTTTTTTACAGAAATTATTGGAATTAGGCCGTAAAAATTAAAATCTAAATTTTTTTCAAAGAAAATGTAGGTTTAGTGATTTTTTTTTCTCATTTCCACAAGGACTAAAGGAGAAAAAGCACCACCAAATTTGTAAAGCAATTTCTATCGGGTAAAACAATACCCCACATGTGGTAATATACGGCTGTTTGGACACACGGCAGGGCTCAGAAATGAAAGAGTGCCATTTGGCTTTTGGAGTTCACATTTAGCAGGAATGGTTTGCGGAGGCCATGTCACATTTACAAAGCCCCTGAGGGAACAAAACAGTGGAAACTCTCCCACAAGTGAACCCATTTTGGAAACTATTCCCATTGAGGAAATTATCTAGGGGTATAGTGAGCGTTTTGACCACACAGGTTTTTTGCAGAAATTATTGGAAGTAGGCCCTGAAAATAAAAATCTACATTTTTTCAAAGAAAATGTAGGTTTAACAATTTTTTTTCTCATTTCCACAAAGACTGAAGGAGAAAAAGCACCACAAAATTTGTAAAACAATTTCTTCCGAGTAAAAAAATACACCACATGTGGTAATAAACGGCTGTTTGGACACACGGCAGGGCTTAGAAGGGAAAGAGCGCTATTTGGCCTTTGGAGATCACATTTAGCAGGAATGGTTTGCGGAGGCCATGTCGCATTTACAAAGCCCCTGAGGGGACAAAACAATGAATACGCCCAAAAAATGACTCCATTTAAGAAACTACACCCCTTGAGGAATTCATCTAGGGGTGTAGTAAGTATTTTGACCCCATAGATGTTTCATAGAATTTATTAGAATTGGGCAGTGAAAATAAAAACAATCCTTTTTCTTCAATAAGATGTAGCTTTAGTGCAAAATTTTTCACTAAACTAAAGGAAAAGAAGAACCCAATATTTGTAAAGCCATTTCTCCCGAGTACGGCAATACCCCATTTGTATTCATAAACTGCTGTTTGGGTACACGGGAGGGCTCAGAAGGGAAGGAATGCCATTTGGAGTGCAGATTTTGCTGGATTGGTTTCTGAGCGCCTGTGGGACCAAAACAGTGGAAACCCCCCAGAAGTGACCAGATTTTGGAAACTACACCCCTCAGTGCATTCACCTAGTGGTGTAGTAAGCATGTTAACCCTGCAGGTGTTTTGTATAAATTAGTGTGCACTCGATGTTGCAGAGTGAAAATGGGATTTTTTTCCATAGATATGCCAATATGTGGTGCCCAGCTTGTGCCACCATAACAAGACAGCTCTCTAATTATTATGCAGTATTTCCCAGTTTTAGAAGCACCCTACATGTGACCCTTATCTTTTGCCTGGACATTCGACCAGGCTCAAGAGTGAAAGTGTACTCTTGAGAAGTGACCCCATTTGGAAACTACACCCCTCAAGGCATTTATTAAGGGGTGTAGTGAGCATTTTCACCCCACAGGTCTTTTCCATAAATGAATGCGCTGCGGATGGTGCAAATTAAAAAATTATATTTTTCCCTAGATATGCCATTTCAGTGGCAAATATGTCATGCCCAGCTTATGCCACTGGAGACACACACCCCAAAAATTGTTAAAATGGTTCTCCCGGGTATGGCGATGCCATATATGTGGAAGGAAACTGCTGTTTGGTCATACTGTAGGGTTCAGAGCGGAGGGAGCGCCATTTGGCTTTTGGAGAGCAGATTTTGCTTGGTAGTAGATTTGTGTGAGTATTGCTGGTGTTTCCATTTATAATGTGGAGGTACATGTAAGCCGGGCAGAGTACATCAGGGGCGTAGTCAGGTGGTATAATAATGGAGTAAAAAACAATAAAATGATCCATACATGTGTGTTATGCTGTGAAGCAATCCTTTCTGCACAGGCCGGTGTCGCACTGATATATGGCGTCCTTTATTATGCCCCTTTTGGTCCACACTCCGCACCTTTGCAGTTTGGGGAATTTTCCTGCGAAAGTGTTGTCCTGGTATAATACGGGTACCCTCGCTTCCAGCAGATATGTTTGGGCCCTCCCCCTCCAGGTTCCCTAATTTTAGGTCCTTGATAAATCGCCTCTTGAAACAAAAGAAATGTTCACCTCGGGCCGGCACAACTGCATATTTTTTATTTCCTGACTTATTGGAGCCATAAATAATTTTATTTTTTCATAGACGTAGTGGTATGAGGGCTGTTTTTTTGCGGGACGAGCTGAAGTTATTATTGGTACCATTTTGGAGTACATGCAACTTTTTGTTCACATTTTAAAGGAATAGTGTCACGAAAATTTTTTTTTTAACATCAGTTTGATTTTAGTCTTTTATTAAAAACTTTTATATTTATTTGTGTGTTTGTGTTTTACTTTTTTTTATTTTTACACTTTTTCTTCCCTATGGGGGCTGCCATTTTTTACTCCATTTCTGTATGTGTCGATTAACGACACATACAGACATGGAGTACGGCAGCCCCAGTCCCATAGTGAATGCGAACGGGGCCCGTTCCATCCACTATGGTGTACGCCGTCTGTGTGGGAACGGCGCATGCGCCGCTCCCACACAGTCCAAGTTGAACTGCGCGCCGTGCGGCACCTTTTTCCTGTGTACCGGAAGTCGCGGCCGGACAGTAAGATTCCTACTTCCGGTCGCGGCTTCCGGACTTGTGCACATGGAGCAGCGGCAGCAGACGGAGCGGACGGACCGGAGGGAGCGGAGGCGACTGGAGCAGGTAAGTGATTTCTATATATGTTCGTGTTTCAGTGTGTGTTTACTAGTGTATGTAAACCTACTACACTGTGTGTTAGCTCAAAAAATGGCGACACACAGTGTAGGAGGTTTGACCGTTCAATCCCCTCGTTTCTCCCGGCACTAGCCAGGATAAAGGAGGGGGGGATTCTGAGAGCTCACTAGAGCAAGTGAGTTTTTCCCAATTTTGCAGCATAAAGCAATGTGGTTGCTTTACCACATGCAATGCTGCAATTTTGGGAATTGCTCCATCTAGTGACCAGCATTGGGAAATATTATAAATTAGAATCTAATTTATAATATTTCCTGACTCGTGAAAAAAATTAAAAAATTAGAACAATGTTTAATCACCCACACACTAATTGTTTAACTAAAAAAAAAAAATACATTTTTTGCTAACAACACATTCCCTTTAACCTATTTTTTGGGAGGCCAGGTAAACAAAAAAACTCAGTTCTGGCATAGTTTTTTTAATTTTTTTTATACAGCGTTCAACATGCGTTATAAATTACATGTTAGCTTTATTCTGCGGGTCAGTACGATTCCGGCGATACCTAATTTATAGCACTTTTTTATGTTTTACAACTTTTTGCACAATAAAATTACTTTTGTAAAAAGAATGTATTTTTTCTGTCCCCAAGTTGTGAGAACCATAACTTTTTAATTTTTTTCTCGACGGAGCTGTATGAGAGCTTGTTTTTTGCGAGCTATAGTTTTTATAGGTACAATTTTTGGATACGTGCGACTTTTTGATCACTTTTTATTCCAATATTTGTAGGGCAAAGTGACCAAAAAACAAAAACTATGGTATAGTTTTTTATGGGTCTTTTTACGCTGTTCACCGCGTGTAATAAATAATATAATATTTTGATACCTCAGGTCGTTACGGTCGCGGTGATACCAAATAAGTATGGTTTATTATTTTTTTCAATAATAAAGGACTTGATAAGAGAAAAAGGGCGATTGTGTTTTGTTTTATTACTTGAAACTTTTATTGTTATCAAACTTTTATTTTTTTCACTTTTTTTTACACTTTTTTATACTTTCTTTTTACAGTTTTTTTCAAGTCCCACTAGGGGACTTGAAGGTCCAACTGTCTGATGTTTTTTTTCTAATACATTGCACTACCTACGTAGTGCAATGTATTAGATCTGTCAGTTATTCACTGACAGCAAGCCGATTATTCCTGTTGCCATAGCAGCAGTCGCCAGTCCTGATTACCTGTCAGGGCTGGCGATCTGCTAGCAACCGCTAAGATGCAGCGATCGCTTTCGATTGCTGCATCGAAGGGGTTAATGGCAGGGATCGGAGCTAGCTCCGATTCCTGCCGTTACAAGTGGATGTCAGCTGTAACATACAGCTGACTTCCACCGCTGATGACGCCGGATCAGCTTCTGAGCTGGCGCCATCTTGCCGGCGGCTACGGAAGCCGATCAGGCTCCGCCGCCGGGCGGGTCCTGACCGGCTTCAGTGCTAGGCAGACCGGGAGGCCAGTATTAGGTCTCAGGTTGCTATTGCAGCGACCAGAACCCCGGCAATTTCATTGCTGGGGTTCTGAAGAGCTGCAAACACCTTAAGTGCATCGATCGCGTTTGAGCGCTGCATTTAAGGGATTAATGGCGGGGATTGAAGCTAATTTCCATGGCATACCCATACGGCAAATGTCGGTAAGGGGTTAAAGTAACATTTCATTTTTATTTCATCGAAATCGGTTCACTCAATCAGAAGATATGCGCATTTAATGTTTTCAAAAATTCATTTACATTGCATTAGTACAAAAACAACAACAAACACATGAAAACCATGGCAACCAATCACATTTTTACTTTCATTTTGTATTGTCTTGGAAAAATAGACGTGGGCAACTGCTCCAAATTTCATCTATACTGATTGTTAGATAAGGCAGTGGTTGCAAACAATGGATGCGGCACAGGTGATAGCGTTTTTATACCACGAATCCCCCTCATTCCAAATAATTTTCCCTTCAGTTTTAACCCCTTCCCGTCGCAGCCCTTTTTCAGATTTTCATTTTCGTTTTTTCCTCCCCACCTTCCAAATGCCATAACGTCTTTATTTTTCCGTCAATATAGTACTATGAGGGCTTGATTTTTGCGGAACAAGTTGTTGTTTTTCGTAGCACCATTTATTTTAAACGGGCAAAAAATTATTTGTGGGGTAGAAAATGAAAAAAACAGCGATTCCTCCATAATTTTTTGCGCGCCGTTTTTACGGAATTCACTGTGCAATTAAAACAACATGTTAACTTTATTCTCTGGATGAATACGACTACGGCGATACCAAATATATATAGTTTTTTTTTATATTTTACTACTTTTACAAGTAAAAACCTAAGTGTAAAAAAGAAAATTTATTTTGTGTCGCCAAATTCCGAGAGCCACAGCTTTTTTATTTTTCCGTCGATTAAGTGGTATGAGGGCTTATTTTTTGCAGAATAAGCTGTAGTTTTTAATAATACCATCTTGGTATAAATGCGACGGTTTGATAACTTTTTATTTCATTTTTTGTGATGAGGTGACCAAAAAATAGAGATTCTGGCGTTTACAATTTTTTTTTTTTACGGCGTTCACCGTGTAGGTTAAATAATGATATTGTGTAATAGTTCAGACTTTTACGGATGCGGCGATACCAATTATGTTTATTTATTTATTTTTTTTACTATCATCTAGGGGGAAAATGGGAAAAGGGTTTTTTTCTGAAGTTTTAATATATAATTTTTTTTTTACTCAAAAAAAAGTTTTATTTAACTCATTTTTACTTTTTTTTATTAGTCCCCCTAGGGGACTTCAACCAGCGATCGTTAGATCGCTTGCACGATATACTGCAATACTAATGTAATAAACTAGCGGGATCGCACTCGAGCACGATGCCGCTAGCTACTCTGAGGTGTCGGCTGTAACAAACAGCCGACACCGGCATCGTATGAAGCAGGTTCACTCCTTGAGCCTGATCCATACTTCCACTATCCGACTTTGGCGTATGGATACATCAAATGTCGGGAAGCGGTTAAACGTGTACAGTTTCCTGCCAGCTTATGTTACGCTAGGACCATCAACAAAGCGCATAGCCAAAAGCTGCGCGTTGCGAGCGTGGACCTCAGTGTCAGCTGCTTTGCGCACGGCCAGCTCTATGTAGCTCTCTCCCGTGTTAGCAACTCCACCAATCTTTATGCACACATCCTTGGTGGTTCTACTGCTAACATGGTTTACAGGGAAGCGTTGTCGTAGTGAACCTGACAACTGTAAGAAAACTATTTTTAATTGAAATTTGTTTATTGTCTTTGTTTTTTTCACTTAGATTTGAGTATGGTCAAAGGCTAGGAGTATACTTATAAAAAACAGCATCGGTATGTTTTTCAGTGGTCTGCACATACGAAGTCGCGGGCACAGTTTTTCAGTGGTCTGCGCATACGAAGTCGCGGGCACAGCTAGTATATATATATATATATATATATATACATATATATATATATATATATATATATATATATATATATATGTATATATATATATATATATATATATATATATATATATATATATGTATATATATATATATATATATGTGTATATATATATATATATATATATATATATATATATATACATACATACATACATTTTGCATAGCTAAATTTCTGTTATCTGCATTGCAATTCTTTGGTCTTCAAGGTTCTATGACATGAACAACTATCATACAAAGTGCATAAGCAGGATTTTGAAATTAGTTATTTGGTAGTATTCATACAGTAATCTAAAACACTGTGTCCACTGCCAATCTGTAAGTCATAGAACTATATAAAGGATATTCCATTCATCTCCAGTAGATTATAAAGAATGGATTGCTATTTGACTTTTTTTTTTAAACTTGCAAGAAAACTGTGTAATGAGCTTCAAACAGCTCTGTGTGTGTCAGTCCATAGCATGAACATGAAATGTAATTACAAAGTTTCAGTGGATGCAAGTTCTAAGTGCATAAACGTGTAGTTTTAGTTTTTATATGGCTTCCAATAAAATGTGTTCATGTATTTGCATTCTACATAACGCAAACAAATGTATCAGTTATTTGTAATATATCATCTTGTGTAAAATTAATACATTTCAATCGTAATTACTTCAGCACTGTATTACAGAAAAAGTTATATAAAACAAACTATGGCTTTAGTTCCTTCATTTTTAAGTTACATGGATCTTCAGTGCTGCATAAGAGTCTAGAGCCCATAACAGAGGCGTAGCTAGGGGGGGGGGGCAGGCGGGGCATGTGCCCCAGGCACAACTAAAAGGGAAGGAAGGGGGGGCGCTGACCAGGGAAGTGGAGGCATGTGCCCTACGGGCCGGTACCCAAATAGACATTTAGTGCCATGGGCAGCGCATGGGACAGGAGCGGGAGCTGTTTAATGTAATGCACGATGTTCTCCTGCACAGGCAGAGCGTGTGTGCTCCGGGCGGCTGCATTATATGCCACATGTGACGTCAAGTAATGCAGTTGGCCATACACTCTGCCTGTGAGGACAACACCATTGAAGTGTTCAGCCCCAGCTAGCAGACAGGCAGGGAGGATGGAGGAAGAGAGGGCTGGGGAGGAGCAGTCTTACATACAGCTCTCCTCCTGCCTGCAACGTGTGACCCCTCATAACATGAACATCCCACCACGGAGCTCCGGACTGATAAGTACAGCTGTGTATGTGCAATTAAGGGGAGGTGTGTGTGTGTGTGGAGGTGTGTGTGTGTGTGTGTGTGTGTGTGTGAGGGGAGGTGTGTGTGTGTGTGCTGCTCATAGGCGTAATGTTATAGACTGAGATTTGTGACGTTATTTTCTATGCAAGTAATTAGTGCTCCAGGTGCCATCTAGTGGCCAGTGTTAGTAAATTCCTCCTTTGTGTAATTTCTTGTTTTCCCCACCCATGAGAAGGTGAAAAGCATTCTGGGAAGAAGAAGGACAATCTCTTCTATATCTGCTCTGAGAGAAGACCATTTTGATTCATTCCATCCTTCTCGTCCAAGTATAGTCGGTAAGCAGATAGATGGTTTATATTACTGGCTGTCAGCAGCCACAGGAATACTGTTAGGACAGTATTCACTCTGTTACATGGGACTGTAATATATCAGTTGGTGTAGTTGTGAAGCTCGGCCTAGCCTCATGGTCAGCCATGTATGGTCCTATACTGTATTTGTACTGCCATACACTGTTCATACTGTAATATAACTGTTATTTCTACTGTTTATTTGTATATAGGCTTAATATATGTCAGCCTGTTACCTGTATATGTAGTATATTTATTCAATGTGCCTTGTTCTTATGTATTGCTGTAATCTAATGGCATGTATATTCTTGTTTGTTCCTCAGTTTTACCCTAATCCTATGACCAGCTAATAAAGCTACAGACTTTCAACCAGTCTCATTTATTGGCTAGTAGGAAGGTGTTCAGCTGCCTGTCGAGCTCCACATAGACCCCGGGGGTGCGTGAAGTGGGGGCAGGACAGTGTGTGTGTGTGGAGGCGTGTGTGTGTGTGGAGGTGTGTGTGTGTGTGTGTGTGTGTGTGTGTTTATAAATAGTTTTTGTGTGGGAGGGGGGATTTGACTGTAAATATTATGTGTGGGGTGAGGGGATTCTGTATAAATTGTTTTAGTGGGGAGGAAGGATTTGACTGTATGGCCTTATGCACACTTCCGTCGGCCGTTGTACTCCTGCTAATGACGGTTCCGTGAATCACGGACCTCACACGGATAGCTTCCGCGTGCAGTCCGTTGTTTCACGGACCAAATCAATGCAAGCCGAGACTGTTCCGTCAAAAACGGGCAGGAGTAGGACCGGTTCCGTTAAAACAACAGAAGTGTGCATGGCCCCATTGAAATGAATGTGTCAGGGTGCTATCAGTTCAAACAATGGATAGCACCCTGATTGAAAAAAACTGAAGTGGGCATGAGGCCTAAGGCCTCAAGCACACATCCGTTGCCATTTATACGGCTGCATATCACGGATCCGCAAAACAAGGACTGCACATAGAACTATACTGCTTGTAAAATGTACAAATGGCTGTAATGTTCAGTTACATTAAAATAAAAGTGAAAAATAAGTTACACCTCATTGATTGGTTGAGAAAGCAAACATGGTGAGTGGGAAGGAGATGTCGGGAAAGAATTTAGGGGGGGGGCGCCAAGATGAATCTTTGCCTCGGGTGAAGGAGAACCTAGCTTACGCCTCTGGCCCATAAGCTCCCCATGATGTAACTGTATGTCATATTGTAGTAAGGCACTGCTAAACGTGATGTACGTCATTTAGTCGGAAAAGGACTTAAAAAAAATATTTTAGTGCATTTATAGAAAAAAAAAAATTCTAGCCATTTATTCGAATGGCACTATTTTATTATTAATTTATTTATAAATGTATTTATTAATTTATTTTATAATTACAGATTTTGCACAGTAAAGTAATTTGCACCATCACAGGATCAGGGGTTCTTCCCCTTGAATGCCCCACGTCTAAAAAAAATTATATACCCTACTATACACATTATAACTTTGAAGAAGTGTTGAAAGCACAAAAATCCAAAGTTGTAGGGTTATCAAAATATCAATACTGTTTCGATGCTGTGCACCCTCAAGCGGTTCAATACAATGAATTCATGTATTTCGATACTAAGTTGTGTGGCCGCACATCTTAGTATTGTAAAACATGAATTTAGTGATGAGCATAATGTGATGCAGCCGGCGCACTAATGAGCTGAAGACAGAGAACATGGCGTGGCACACTGCAAAGCGCCCCATGTTCTCTGTCTTTTGTGCCTGTCACTCATTAGTGTAGCGCCGACTGCATCACATTATGCTGAGCAAGTGTACCCGAACGATCAGGAACGGGGCAATGGCTGTAATACACAGCCGCAGTCCCACTCTAATGGCGGAGATCAGAGAAACATCTGATCTCTACCATTATCCCCTTGAATGCCGCAATCAAAGCTGAGGCATTCAAAGGAAAATTGAGAAGGGGGGATCCCCTTTTTATTGCGTCACATGGAATCCATGTAAAGCAATAGAGGGACATACATTTTATGGACAGACAGCCCATGATCCATTGAAGGACCCCAGGGCTGTCTGACCATATTTCCTAAGGAATTCCCTGGTCTTTACACTTTAACCCCAGAACAGGTATTTGGACTTCGCTGTGGGGGATTCCCAGGTCACTACCCCACTAGTAGTTTCCATTAGCAAGATCTAATGTACTGTAGCAGCATTTATGGTAGAAGGTTGCAAAACCAATCAACAGCCAGTGTATGTAGTTAGACAGGCAAATGGTCAGTGCAGGCGGAGTTCAGATGTAAACGGTAGTCAGGCAGAAGTCAGGGCGGCCAGCAGACAAGATGCGTGGTCAGAAACGACTAGGGCCAGTAACATAATAGTAATTGGACAGTAGAACACTAAAGCACACTAGGAGACTAAAAAACATAATCGCTCAGGCACAAAGCAATGAGTCCTTAAAAAATCCAGAACAAAAAGGTATAAGTGGAAGAACAAAACTTTTGGCCCTTTAACAAACCAAAGGATCAGTGAGCGCATGTGCAGAACACAGAGCCTGGAGGAGGGGATGGCCACGGGAAAATGCATCAGAAGAGCAGGGTGGGACCATGGTCAAATCAAGCAACAGGACAGCGGCCACCGGAAAAAGCAGGACAGCGTTAATATCAGAAAGAAAGTAGCCAGCACAGCGGCTGATCGTGACACATTATACGATTCTTATAATTAGCCACTATTTGGTATGGTTATTTGCACACTGTATGATGACAAAACACCATATGGGGAAGGGAGGCGGCAATAGTGGGTACTGCACATGGCAAAATCTAATGTAAGGCCAACCCTGCACACAGAGACATAGCAGTCTATGTGTAGCATTATTATGAATCCATTCTGAAGGAATCCGTAATATGACAGTGTGCTTCTGTAGGTCATTGACATGTAAAGGGTGACCTGTGTCCTGTATAGTCAATTTTGAATGGTCTTCCTGGTATGGGATGATGTTTGCAAAAGTTTTATAATCGTTTATGCATTTTTAATATCAGTACACACCTTAATATAAATGACACTTTAAATAAACTGACACTTCATTATTTATAGTTTTGCCAAGTACCTGTTACTAGATTTTATTGAACATTATTTTATTGTTGTAATTGCATTATATGCTTTGGCAGGGGGAATTTTCCTTGACTGCCTGAAGTAATCCCAATTTGTTACAAGGTATTTACGGGATGAAAGCTTTCCAAGTTGAACAACAAGCTTTATATCTGCAGCTGTCTTTTCCCTACTTGCCCTACATGACTACGCTAGCATGAAGTACATAATATCGATTGCAAATGTACTGAGGATGCTTTGCAGAGCAAGTTAAATTATGGTAGACTGTACATGTTTAATTTTCCACCTTCAACAATAAAAATGATTAATCCTCCAATTGCAAGACATAGTTCCCAGCAATTAAGTAAATAAATATGCTTCTCTATATGGCTGACTTTTTTTTTTCATGGAAATGTCTGCAGTGCATTAGCCCTACTAAAGTAGAAAAATAACTTTGTTCCTTTTCCCTTTAGCATAAGATCTTCTTTTGTTTCTTTTCAATTTCTCCATTTTCTTTCTTCATTTTTATTAAGGATCTGCCATTCATTTTCACTTCTGACAGTAAAAACCCCGGGACGTGGTTGTTGTGAAGAGGATTATCTTTTAGATCAATGCTGAAATTGATTCCAAACCACACTATTTATCAGCCTGCAGTTAAACCACTCAGAGCCAGGAAATATTTCCTTGCCTTCCGATCCATTCTTATTTCACTGATGGGAGGAATATTACACCCTACTGTGTATTAATAAAGGGCTTTCTGTTTCATAGTTTACAGCTGTTAAAAACTTTAATGTTATTTGGTTTATCAAAGTTTGAAATACAATAAGATAATTAACAAAAATAGGTGGTCGTGTATAGTTTTTGGTAATTTAATTGAAAACAATTACATTAATGACTAATGGCTTCAAAACACGCCACTTTTGCTTTTTGTTTTAATTCTGACAATAATATAGACAACCGTAGTAGAACTACAACAGAAATAGTTTTTATTATTATTATGTACAGTTTTTGTGGGGAAAAAAAAAATATTCAACAGTAGAATGTAATGATAAAAGAAGACTGTGGAGTAAGAATAAATTTACACGACGACTGTGGTGAACCGCGAGCGTAAATGCATTAAATCTTTTGAGGTATACGCCGAGGTGCCCATAGAGTTTAACCCCTCGAGGACCCAAGCTGTTATATTAGGGTGCTAGCTCAGAGGAGGATCAGGAGCAGGACAGCAGCTGCCCTACTTTAATGAATCAGATCAAACTTAGTAACCTCAGGCCGCCGTTATATAATACGTTGTCTGCAGCAATAAAAACTGATCATACACGCGTGGGGTGAATAAATTCACAGTGGTGTGGTTTTTCTCTTTTTCAATACTGATCAGGGCATACACGGGGAAAAACAAAGAGGGAATCCGCATTTGATCACATCACAAGGATGTCCTGTGACACAATCTATACCTATACGTTATATGGGTGGACAGCCCAAGGTCAATTAAGGGCTGTCTGTTTATGATTCCTGTTGTTAGGTTATACGAAGGTATGCCTTAACAACAACCTGTGTACTTACTAGACAGTTGCATGTGTCTGTTGCAGTGGCGTAGCTATAGAGGTCACAGTTGTGACTTGACCCCTAAACAGTAGTATGTGTATACTATTGTGAATACACTACAGGTTTTGTGCCCCCATGTCAGTGTCCTACCCTTTGATACTCTGTCTTGCTTCCCTATGTCCCCTCCTCTGTGAGTCTCTGCTTCTCTCTGTCCTGGCTACTTTCTCTTCTCCCCTCACTTCTCCGCCACCAAGTTTAGCTCCTGCTTTTCTGTTTTATCATACTTTTACCAATGTTTTACCCTATGGCCAAGGCGGCGCCCGGTATGGGGTTTCATGACCTCCAACTGAAGGTATTCAGTGTGCTGGAGGAACTGCAGCAAGTTTATTAAGTGGGAGACGTGAATGCTCTGGGGAGGTGCGGGAGCACAGGACTTGCCAATTGCTGAGTACATTCTTATAAAGTGGGGCACAGCTGGCAAGTGTGCGGTGTATCATATCTATAGCTGTGAAATCACGTCAATCGCAGGGGTGACAGTATGGTAGATACTGGGCATTCACATAGGGAATCTCAGTTATGTGGGTGCTGAATCTTCAAGGTGAAGTCATGTGGCTGGCTGGAACATGTTGTTCTGCTTTAGAGAAGGCATTTCCTATGACATAATGTTTATACCAGTGGTATGCAGCCTGTTACTCTCCATCTATTGCGGTACTACAACTCCCAGCGAACCATGACAGCCGTATGCTATATGACTTTTCTGGTATTACCTTATGTGCTGTGGCATTTAATATTTGGAGTTGGCCATGTGCAATGTACATTATACAGAGAAATATTTGCAAAACCTTTTTCCTCCAGAGATTAATATGAAAATAACATGTAAAAGTAATTTACATGTGATCACATACAATTCCATATGATTGATGTGCCATTGAATGTGGTCTGTATGTACAATCACATGTGAGCCATATGTATAATTATATGTGAGCTGTATGTACAACTGAAGAGACCCAGCAATGCAGCTGAGGCTGGGTTCACACAACCTATTTTCAGACGTAAACGAGGCGTATTATGCCTTGTTTTACGTCTGAAAATACGGCTCCAATACGTCGGCAAACATCTGCCCATTCATTTGAATGGGTTTGCCGACGTACTGTGCAGACGACCTGTCATTTACGCGTCGTCGTTTGACAGCTGTCAAACGAGGACGCGTAAAAATACAGCCTCGTCAAAAGAAGTGCAGGACACTTCTTGGGACGTTTTTGGAGCAGTTTTCTCATAGACTCTATTGAAAACAGCTCCAAAAATGGCCGAAAAAACGGCACAAAAACGCCGCGAAAACGCGCGAAAAACGTGAGTTGCTCAAAAAACGTCTGAAAATCAGGTGCTGTTTTCCCTTGAAAACAGCTCCGTATTTTCAGACGTTTTTGGCTCAGCGTGTGAACATACCCTTAGGCTGGGTTCACACGACCTATTTTCAGACGTAAACGAGGCGTATTATGCCTCGTTTTACGTCTGAAAATAGGGCTACAATACGTCGGCAAACATCTGCCCATTCATTTGAATCGGTTTGCTGACGTACTGTGCAGACGACCTGTTATTTACGCGTCGTCGTTTGACAGCTGTCAAACGACGACGCGTAAAAATACAGCCTCGTCAAAAGAAGTGCAGGACACTTCTTTGGACGTTTTTGTAGCTGTTTTCTCATAGACTCCAATGAAAACAGCTCCAAAAACGGACGTAAAAAACGCCGCGAAAACGGCGCGAAAAACGCCGCGAAAAATGCGAGTTAGGGTATGTTCACACGGCGGGGGTCCGTAACGGCTGAAATTACGGGGATGTTTCAGCCTGAAAACATCCCCGTAATTTCAGCCGTACCGGCATGTGCAGGCGCTTGAACGCCGCGTCAATTACGGCCGTAATTAGCGCTGCTATTCATTGGAGTCAATGAATAGCGGCTCCAATTACGGCCAAAGAAGTGACAGGTCACTTCTTCTACGCGGGCGTCTATTTACGCGCCGTCATTTGACAGCGGCGCGTAAATATACGCCTCGTGTGAACAGACAAACGTCTGCCCATTGCTTTCAATGGGCAGATGTTTGTCAGCGCTATTGAGGCGCTATTTTCGGGCGTAATTCGGGGCAAAAACGCCCGATTTACGTCCGTAAATAGGCCGTGTGAACGTCCGTAAATAGGCCGTGTGAACATACCCTTAGTCAAAAAACGTCTGAAAAGCAGGGTCTGTTTTCCCTTGAAAACAGCTCTGGATTTTCAGACGTTTTTGGTCACTACGTGTGCACATACCCTAAGGGTATGTGCACACGTAGTGACCAAAAACGTCTGAAAATACAGAGCTGTTTTCAAGGGAAAACAGCACCTGATTTTCAGACATTTTTTGAGCAACTCGCGTTTTTCGCTGCGTTTTTCGCGCCGTTTTCGCGGCGTTTTTTACGTCTGTTTTTGGTGCTGTTTTCATTGGAGTCTATGAGAAAACAGCTCCAAAAACGTCCAAAGAAGTGTCCTGCCCTTCTTTTGACGAGGCTGTATTTTTACGCGTCGTCGTTTGACAGCTGTCAAACGACGACGCGTAAATGACAGGTCGTCTGCACAGTACGTCGGCAAACCCATTCAAATGAATGGGCAGATGTTTGCCGACGTATTGTAGCCCTATTTTCAGACGTAAAACGAGGCATAATACGCCTCGTTTACGTCTGAAAATAGGTCGTGTGAACCCAGCCTTAAAGTTACAGGTGGGTCATGGCCGGCAGCTGTGAAGAGAATTTGCGTGGGAGAATAAGCTGAACTATTGCACCAGAGCCCATGAACATTAAAGCCTATGTATACCTTTGAAATGTTTTCTTTTTTTAAAATGAAATAAAATTGTTCATCAGTGTGATTGGTGCTACTTCCTAAATATATTTTATTAAAAATGATTTTAACTTTTTGGTATACAGCTGCTTTGTATCCTGTATACAGAGCAGCTGTATCTTGCGCTGAATCCTGTATCCTGTATCCGTCAGGTCAGCGGCACTGATGCGTTCAGTGTCAGCAGGTCCTGCATGTCTCTGACAGAATCAAGCTGCTATCGATCACATCTAAGTTCATAACTTAGATGTGATCGATTACAGCGGGATCCTGCGTGTTTGAGACACGAAGGACTCGCTGTCACTGAACCCACCTTCCGGCGGACCTAATGGATTCAGGTCTTAGCTGTATCTCAAAAAGTAAAAATAATTTTTAATAAAATGTATTTAGGAAGTTGCACCAATCAAATTCATGCACAAGTTTATTAAAAAAAAAAAAAAAAGGATTTCAAAGGTGTACAACATAGCCTTTAACTAGTTGCCAACACAGGACGAGAATGGTCATCCTGAGCAGCGGGTACTTCGCGCATTAGGACGAGCATGCTCATCCTGTGTTACAGCCAGTTTCCACGCGCGATCGGGAGCAGGGCAACGGCTGTAATACACAGCCGCAGCCCCGCTCTAACGTTGGAGAGAAGAGAAACCCCTTGAATGCTGCAATCAAAGTTGATTGCGGCGTTCAAAGTAAATAAGAGGAGGGAGGACGGCCGTTTGATCGCGTCACAGAAAATCCCTGTGACGCGATCAAAGCCCATAACTTGTATGGCCAGAGAGCCCAGGGTCCATTGAAGGACCCTAGGGCTGTCTGAATATATTTCCTGTTGTTAGAGCATAATTAGGTACTGAGATAGATATATGCCAGTACATTCCAGTTAAAAAAATCTAAATCAAAATGAAAAATCCCTTTATGGGATTTAAAAAAACAGTTAAAATAATGTAAAAAAAATAATGTTAAATAAAAAAAAAAAGTTAAAAAATACACAGAAATATACATTTTTTTTTACAATATATTCCTTTTTAAAATATAAGTCCCAAATCATGAAATAATATGGACATATTTGGTATCCCCACGACTGTAACAACCTGATCAACAAATGTATAACATTATTTATGATGATCGGTGTTTGGTGTAAAAAAAAAAATATTAAAACTGCAGCGGAACTGCTTTTTTTCTGTATTTTCACTAAAATAAAAATGTATAGAAATGAAACAATAATGTATTTGTACCAAAAATGGTACCTACATAAATTACAACTTGTCCCGCAAAAAACAAAGTCTCATACAACTACGTCGTACAAAAAATAAAAAAGTTATGAGCGTCGGGATGCAAAAAAATTGTTCTGTCCTCAAGGCCAAAATTGGCCATGTCCTTAAAGGGAATGTGTTGCCAGAAAAACATGTTTTTTTTTTAAAAATTAAACATTTAGTGTGTGGGTGATTAAACATGGTTCAAATTTTTTTTATTTTTTTCACGAGTCAGGAAATAGGAAATATTATAAATTAATTCTAATTTATAATACTACCCATTTTTGGTCACTAGATGGAGCTAGTTCCCAAAATTGCAGCATTGCAACATTGGGTTAAAAGCCCTCGCTCTAGTGAGCTCTCAGCATCCCCCCCTCCTTTATCCTGGCTAGTGCCGGGATAAACGAGGGGTTTGAAAGGTTTAACCTCCTACACTGTGTGTCGCCATTTTTTGAGGTAACCCACAGTGTAGTAGGTTTACATACAGTAGTAAACACACACAAACACTAACATACATTGAAATCTCTTACCTGCTCCTGCCGCCGCGGCTCCCTCCGGCCCGTCCGCTCCCTTTGCTGCCGCTGTTCCATGTGCACAAGTCCGGAAGCCGCGACCGGAAGTAGTAATATTACTGTCCGGCCGCGACTTCCGGTCCACAGGAAAATGGCGCCGGACGGCGCCAATTTCGAATAGGACTGTGTGGGAGCGGCGCATGCGCAGTTCCCACACAGACGCCGTACACGGCAGTCAATGGGACGGGAGCCGTTCGCAGTCCCTATGGGACTGTGGCTGCCGTACTCCATGTCTGTGTGTGTCGTTAATCGACACACACAGAAATGGAACAAAAAATGGCAGCCCCCATAGGGAAGAAAAAGTGTAAAAATAAGAAAAAGTAAAACACAAACACACAAATGAATAAAAACGTTTTTATTAAAGCACTAACATCTTTAACATATAAAAAAAATTATTTGCCATGACACTGTTCCTTTAAGGGGCTAAACTATGCCCCTGGGATCGTGTCCAACTATAGGCCAACATAGATTGGATCTAGCCTAACATTTAAAGTAGTGTTCTTCCATTGTTTGAAAATAAATCCAAGAAAATTGCTTACAAAAGGTAAGAAGGGGGCTATAACTAAAAATTTCACACATAGGTTTTCCTTCAATGAATCTAAATTGCTATGTTATGGAGCACATCAAATATTATTATTATTGGGGGCGCTCGCGAGCAGCTAACCAAGATGGCTGAACATTGAAGCAGCTCCGCGACTCTTGGGCACAACAGCTATCTACAGCTAACTTTTGAGGCCAATTATCTCATCCCATTACTTTGTTTTTCACTCCTGACATGGTCCAGAGGAGCGCAGCAGGGCGAAAGGATTTAAAATCATCGGAGTCCTCTGCCCCTGCCCCCACACCAGAGAACACAGGTTCTCCTGCCATGTCGGCCATATCGGAGGACGAACTGCAGGCCTCGCCTGAGCTCAATGCTGATTCCCATGAGGAAGGGTCACCGCCGGCCGAGCAGCAGATTACCACCAGGAATGTCCTGGAAACTAAAATGGACGACGCCATCGAAGTCCTAAATGCGCACAACGCCAAATTTGGCTCCCTGAAAATGGACCTGGACTCTGCTATGCTACGCTTGGAGGACTTTGAAAATCGGGCACGAAGGGGCAACCTTCGAATCAGGGGCCGACCTGAAACTTATGAGGACCTCCATTACAGCGCTCTTCCAAGAACTGGTGTCAAATCTCCCTATTGACAGGTTAGAGATGGACTGCGTTCACAGATCTCTTGGCCCTAAAAGATCAGACGGTAAGCCACGGGACATAGTGGTGATACTGACATATTATGGCACTAATCAAACCCTGACTCAAAAGGCCAGGGCGGCATCCATCCTGTCATTCCAGGGTAATGAGTATCAAATATTCGCTGACCTTTCTCCTATTACCATTGAGAAACGACACAGCATGGAACCTCTTCTCACCGTCCCTCAACAACGCCAGATCAGAAATCGCTGGGGACATCCCTTTAAGCTCCAGTTCTCCCTGGAGAATAAATATTACTCATGCAGCTCTGCTGACGACCTCAAGCAAACTTTGATCGCTCTGCAACTCCTGACTGCTGATGCTGATCGTTCGAGCCAACATTCTCAGTCTTCTCGTGTTTGTTTTTTTTCTTTCTCCCTTCCCCGTCTCTTCTTCCCTTCTCCCCTCCTCCCTCTGTCGGTCAGGGATCAATATCAGTACTGTTGGGCCCATGATATGGCTCCATCTATCTTGAAAATAATCTCTCATAATGTCCAAGGCTTTAACTCCCCACATAAACGCTCGAAGGCCTTTCACTTCTACAAAACTAGTCACGCCGACATCATTTGCCTTCAGGAAACTAGATTAGGCCACAATACTTAAGCTCGCACTTTCCCATCTTCCACGGTGCTTACGCTCCTGAGAAAAGAAGAGAAGAGGAGTAGTTATTGCCTTAAAGAAAAATCTCCCGTTCATCTTTACCAAGGAAATTATTGCTCCTACTGGTCGCTATGTGATATTAGTAGGTTCGCTATATGATGTTGATGTGACTTTGGTAGGTTATTATGGCCCCAATGACTTCCAGACACGCTTTTTTTCCCACTTATTTAGGGCTTATTCAGACGAACGTGATATACGTCCGTGCAACGCGCGTGATTTTCACGCGCCTCGCACGGACCTATATTAGTCTATGGGGCCGTGCAGACAGTCCGTGATTTTTACGCAGCGGGTGTCCGCTGCCTAAAACTCACGACATGTCCTATATTTGTGCGTTTTTTGCGCATCACACACCTATTGAAGTCAATGGGTGCGTGAAAATCACGTGCACCACATGGAAGCACTTCCGTGGGACGCGCGTGATTCGCGCAACAGCACTGAAAAGTATGAATGAAAACAGAAAAGCACCACGTGCTTTTCTGTTTACAAGCATCCAAACAGAGTGTCATCATGATGGCGGCTGCGCGAAAAGCACGCAGCCGCGCATCATATGGTGATGACACACGGAGGTGTTAAGTGCCTTTTGCGCACACAAAACACCGCATTTTTTGCGTGCTCAAAACGCACACGCTCGTGTGAATCCGGCCTTAAGTTCATAGTAACTCATTGCCAGGGTCTCTTACTGGTCATGCGTGACTCAAATCTAATAATCAACCCCTCCTTAGATAAATCCCTGGCTCCAAGTGCACCTACACCCCATACGCCCTCTTCTGATTTCAAAGACATGCTACATCTCCACGACCTCCATGATATCTGGCGTGAACTCAATCCCTCAACAAAAGATTTCACCTTTTATTCCTGCCCTCACTCCTCATTTAGCCGCATTGACCACATCTTCACATCCCAAAGATCATTACCACTTTGCTCTAAAGCTAAGATTTTAAGCACGCCCTGGTCAGAGCATAACCCTGTAGAGGTTTCACTTTCTTCTCTAGTCCCACGGGGAATCTCTTTTAATTGCCTTCTAAAGACACCTTTGCACAGTTTTAAGTAGCTGTGAAAGAATACTTTGAGCTTAATGAAAGGTCCACATCTTCCCCAATTATATTGTGGGAAGCTCATAAAGCTACACTACGAGGTGCCCTTATTCGCTTAGGGTCAATTAAAAAGAAAACTAGAGAACGGAAAATTGCAGATTTATATAAAACGTTAGAACAACGAAAACAAGTTTGGAAACAGAACCCCTCACACACTAACCAAAAAATCTATGGACGCTACGAAATTAGAATTGAATCTTCTCTTGACAGAGCAGGTTGAAAGAAAACTTAGATGGTCTAAACAATGTTATTATTCTCAAAGCAATAAACCAGGTAAACTCCTGGCTCATCAATTGAGGGTTCCTGTCTCACAAAAAGAGCCTATTAGGTTACATAGTTATATAGTTACATAGTTTGAACGGTTGAAAAAAGACACATGCCCATCAAGTTCAACCAAGGGATGGGAAAAGGGAGGTAAAACATTTCTACACATAAGAGCTTATATTTTTCCATTCTAGGAAACTATCTAAGCCTTCTTTAAAGCCATCAACCGTCCCCGCCATGACCAGCTCGCGCGGTAGACTATTCCATAGATTCACAGTTCTCACAGTAAAGAAGGCTTGTCGCCTCTGCAGGTTGAAGACCAACATGGGCACTATAACAGCTGATCCTAGTAAAATTAGCTCTCTAGTTCAAAACTTCCTCTCCAACTTGTATTTCTCTCCTCCACCATTTGACTCCTTGATGGCAGAACACCTATTTGCCAACCTGACCTTTCCGGAGATCTTGCCTTCCAACTGTAACGTCCATGGCTGCGGGCTGTCAGCTCCAGCCTCCCGCTGACAGCCGCAGCCACGAGTCAGCAAGCGCTGGCCCCAGCCTCCTCCTCAGGAGACGCCAGCGCTTGCATCCACTCACCTTCGCCGGAGCCCGCAGGGTGCGCGTGCACGCTCGTTCCTGCTCTTAAAGGGGCAGCGCGCGCACCAGACATCTTGAACGACCTTTGACCCGTGAGTACCCTGGGCTATAAGAGGGGTCCAGCCCCCTAGTTCGATGCCTGAGCGTTGTTAGTTTTCCCAGTCTGTCTTGCAAATGGTCCCTTAGTGTTTCCCGTTCCTGTTGTTACCCGTACCTTGTTCCCCGTTCCTGTTTCCGTGCCTTGCCCTAGTATCTAGTCGTGCCACGTCCAGAGGAATCTGCCACGTCCTGTATCATCTGCCACGTCCAGAGAAATCTGCCACGTCTGGAGGAATCCGCCACGTCCTGTGTCATCTGCCACGTCTGGAGGAATCTGCCACGTCTGGAGGAATCCGCCACGTCTAGAGGAATCCGCCACATCCTGTGTCATCTGCCACGTTTGGCGCCATCTGCTGCACCCATCGCATCTGTGCCAGAGCTGCGGCCACCATCTGGACTATTCAGGAACCCTTGTGCGGGACATTGTATTTCTGGGGTATCCTGTTGTTTGGCCAGCTGCCTCCCCGCTGCAGCGGTACGGCCTAGTGGGTCCACTAACCCGCTCCATGACAGTACGCTCATGCCATGGACCCCGCTGGTCAACCTGTGACGTTGTCTACACAAGCCATGCTGGCTGAGATGGAGGATCTCCAGTCACGACAAGACCAGCTCCTCCTGTCGGTGAACGCCATAGCCCATCGGCTGCTTGCTCCGTCCACAGTCATCACCGCACCCGTTCCTGCGGTTCCGCCTGCTACACTGCCTGTCTGTACCGGTACCAACCCCCTGTGTTTCTTGCCGCTACCTCCACGCTATGACGGAGATCCGAGGTCCTGCAGGGGATTTTTTAATCAGTGCCTGATCCATTTCAGACTACATGCCAGGTCCTTCTGTTCGGATGACGTCAGGATCGCCTTCATCATCTCTCTCCTTACCGGCAAAGCCCTGGCATGGGCCAATCCTCTGTGGGAACATCAGGGACCAGAGACCCGGGACTTGCAGTGCTTCTTACAGACCTTCCGCTCGATCTTTGAGGAACCTGGGAGAGTTTCTTCGGCTGCTGCATCCTTGCTGACCCTACACCAGGGAGACCTCTCCGTGGGCGAGTATGCCATTCAGTTCCGTATCCTGGCTGCTGAATTGACCTGGAACAACGAGGCTTTGGTGGCTACATTCTGGCAGGGACTGTCTTCAGGGATCAAGGACGAGCTGGCTGCTCGCGATCTGCCATCTACCCTGGACGATCTTATCCTACTCGCCTCCCATGTCGACATGAGGATCCGGGAACGTTCCCAAGAGGTTCTCCGGGGAAGAGAACTTCCCAGGCTGGATTCTGCTGTCCCGCAATCCTCCTCAGTCGTCCCACCAGAGTACCCGATGCAGAGTAATAATGTTAAATTGTCTACCCAGGAGAGACAACGCAGACGCACTTCTGGACTCTGTTTGTATTGCGGCCATGGAGGCCATGTTGTGCGTCTGTGCCCCCAGAGGCCGGAGAGACCCCATTGCCTGGGATTGGTTGGAGAGACAACACTAGGTGGAACAGAATCTAACAGAGGATTCGCTTTCAAACTGACTATTCCTGTGACCCTGGTATCCGGCGACAGGACGCATCAAGTCTCTGCCTATCTTGACTCTGGTTCTGCTGCAAATTTCATCCAGAAAGAGCTTGTGGATCATCTTCAGCTGCCCACAGTTCCCCTGGAGACATCTTTGGCTGTTGCCTCTGTTAATGGACTGCCTCTGCCTGATCCCATTACCTCTAGAACCAAGCCGTTGAAGCTCCAGGTTGGAGTACTTCATTCTGAATTTATTTCGTTCCATCAATCCTGTTCTGCTGGGCCTGCCTTGGCTTCAACTTCATGCCCCAGTCCTGCACTGGAATTCTGGAGAGGTTCTCCAATGGGGCTCCAAGTGCCATGGTCGTTGTCTGCTGCAGATCCATCCTGTCAAGCCTTCTCTGCCTCAGTCGCTGTCGGGACTGCCTCCCCATTTTGCTCAGTATGCAGATGTTTTCAGCAAAAAGGAGGCTGAGACGCTGCCTCCACATCGCACCTATGACTGCCCCATTGAACTGGTTCCTAATGCCTCTCTTCCCCGTGGACGGGTATATCCTCTCTCCCTGCCTGAGTCTCTATCCATGTCGGCCTATATAAAGGAGTATCTGGAGAGGGGTTTTATATGAAAATCTTCCTCCCCGGCCGGGGCTGGAGTCTTCTTCATTAAAAAGAAGGATGGATCCCTTCGTCCCTGCATTGACTACAGGGGCCTCAACCTGATCACAGTCAAGAACAAATACCCATTGCCACTCATCTCTGAGCTATTTGATCGCATACGAGGGGCCAAAATTTTTTCTAAGCTAGACCTGCGTGGGGCTTACAATCTAGTCCGGATTCGCCGCGGTGACGAATGGAAGACGGCATTTAACACCCGGGACGGGCACTACGAATACCTGGTGATGCCCTTCGGACTGTGTAATGCTCCCGCAGTGTTTCAGGAGTTCGTTAACGACATCTTCCGAGATCTACTCTATGTCTGTGTTGTTGTTTATCTCGATGATATTTGAATTTTCTCCCCAGATCAGACGACTCATTGGAGGCATGTTCGTCAGGTTCTACTACGATTGAGGGAGAATCATTTATACGCCAAGCTGGAGAAGTGCGTCTTTGAGAAGAGTTCTCTGCCCTTCCTCGGCTACATCATCTCAGATCAAGGCCTCAAGATGGATCCTGAGAAAGTGAAGGCTGTCCTGGAGTGGCCACGTCCCCAAGGCTTAAGGGCCATACAGCGGTTCCTGGGATTCGCCAATTTCTACCGGCAGTTTATTCCTAACTTCTCTTCTCTGACGTCTCCCATCTCGACCCTTACCAAGAAAGGTGTGAACGCCAAAGTGTGGACTCCAGAGGCAGAGTCTGCATTTAATAGCCTGAAGAGTGCCTTCACTTCAGCCTCGATCCTCCATCATCCTGACGTATCTCGGCAGTTCTCACTGGAAGTGGACGCTTCCTCTGTCGGTGCAGGTGCACTTCTGTTCCAGAGGAGCTCCAAAGGAAAGGCAGTAGTATGTGGCTACTACTCTAGACTGTTTTCTTCTGCTGAGCGCAATTACTCCATTGGAGATCGGGAGCTGCTGGCCATCAAATTGGCTCTGGAGGAGTGGAGACATCTTCTGGAGGGCGCTGCTCACCCCATCCTGATCTTCACCGACCACAAGAACCTCACTTACCTTCAGTCCGCTCAAAGACTTAATCCTCGTCAAGCCAGGTGGTCGCTGTTCTTCACCCGTTTTCTGTTTGCGCTCCACTTCCGTCGCGCAGACAAGAATGTGAGGGCCGATGCCCTGTCCAGATCCTTTGAGACGGAAGACACGGTGGAGTCCCTCCAGACCATCATAGACCCGTCCTGCATCGTCACTGCTAATCCTCTGCAGGTTAGATACATCCCTCCTGGGAGGACTTTTGTTCGGTTGGCGGACAGGAGTAGAATTCTCCGCTGGGGACATAGTTCTAAACTTGCTGGGCACGCCGGTGTCCGTAAAACCCGAGACCTAATTACTCGTCACTTTTGGTGGTCCACGCTACCTAAGGATGTTCTGGACTTTGTCTCTGCTTGCACGGTGTGTGCCTCTAACAAAGTGACTCACTCCAAGCCTCCCGGCCTGCTTCAACCTCTGTCTGTACCCAATGCACCCTGGCAGCACATTGCGATTGACTTCGTCACAGACCTTCCCCCCTCAGCAGGATGTAACACTGTCTGGGTGGTGGTGGACCGGTACTCTAAGATGGCTCATTTTATCCCGCTGACCGGCCTACCTTCTGCTCCTCGTCTGGCAAGTCTCTTCATTCAGCACATCTTCCGCTTGTATGGCTTGCCTCTTCACATTGTGTCCGACCGAGGGGTTCAGTTTACCTCTAAGTTCTGGAGAGCCCTCTGTAAACTCCTGGATGTGAGATTGGACTTTTCCTCTGCCTATCACCCCCAATCCAATTGGCAAGTTGAGAGGATCAACCAGATCATGGAAACTTATCTCCGCCATTTCATCTCTTCACAGCACGATAACTGGGTACAGCTTCTACCATGGGCCGAATTTTCTTACAACAACCACACAAGTGAGTCCACCACTTCCTCTCCATTTCACATCGTCTACAGTCAACATCCCAGAGTCCCTCTTCTTGTGTCGACTTCATCCCAGGTTCCCACTGCTGACTCTGCATATGGGGACTTCCTGCAAATCTGGCAACAGACCCGGTCCTCTATTTTGCTGGCAGTGGATCGCATGAAGCGAAAGGCAGATATTAAGAGAAATGAGCCGCTTCAGTATCTTCCGGGGACTAAAGTCTGGCTGACCTCTCGGAACATTCGCTTGAAGGTGCCTGCATAAAAGTTCGCTCCCAGGTTCCTTGGACCATTTTAGGTCCTGCAGCAGATCAACCCTGTCGCCTACAAGCTTCGGCTGCCTCCTACCCTCAGGATTCCCAACTCCTTCCACGTCTCCCTCCTGAAGCCTGTGATCCTAAACCGCTATTCCAAGACTCCCAGCCCTGCGGTTGCTCCCAGCGGCTCCTCGGACATCTTTGAGGTAAAGGAGATCTTGGACACCAAGAGAGTGAGAGGAGAGACCTTGTATTTGGTGGATTGGAGGGGGTTTGGTCCCGAAGAGAGGTCCTGGGAGCCAGAGGAGAACCTCAATGCCCCTACTCTTCTAAAGAAGTTTCTCTCTCGCTCCGGTCCCAAGAAGAGGGGGCGTAAGAGGGGGGATACTGTAACGTCCGTGGCTGCGGGCTGTCAGCTCCAGCCTCCCGCTGACAGCCGCAGCCACGAGTCGGCAAGCGCTGGCCCCAGCCTCCTCCTCAGGAGATGCCAGCGCTTGCATCCACTCACCTTCGCCGGAGCCCGAAGGGTGTGCGCGCGCACGCTCGTCCCCGCTCTTAAAGGGGCAGCGCGCACACTGGACATCTTGAACGACCTTTGACCCGTGAGTACCCTGGGCTATAAGAGGGGTCCAGCCCCCTAGTACGATGCCTGAGCGTTGTTAGTTTTCCCAGTCTGTCTTGCAAATGGTCCCTTAGTGTTTCCCGTTCCTGTTGTTACCCGAACCTTGTTCCCCGTTCCTGTTTCCGTGTCTTGCCCTAGTATCTAGTCGTGCCACGTCCAGAGGAATCTGCCACGTCCTGTATCATCTGCCACATCCAGAGGAATCTGCCACGTCTGGAGGAATCCGCCACGTCCTGTGTCATCTGCCACGTCTGGGGAATCTGCCACGTCTGGAGGAATCCGCCATGTCTAGAGGAATCCGCCACGTCCTGTGTCATCTGCCACGTTTGGCGCCATCTGCTGCACCCATCGCATCTGTGCCAGAGCTGCGGCCACCATCTGGACTATTCAGGAACCGTTGTGCGGGACTGTATATCTGGGGTGTCCTGTTGTTTGGCCAGCTGCCTCCCCGCTGCGGCGGTACGGCCTAGTGGGTCCACTAACCCGCTCCGTGACACCAACATTGACACCTTGGAGGCCGAGATATCTGAATCGGAGGTTCAGTAAGCCATCAAGAACTTAAAACCCTCCAAATCTCCTGGTCCAGATGGTTTCTCCCCATTATATTACCAAAAACTTTCAAACTCATTAACTTCATATTTAACCCAACTCTTTAATGCCCTTAGATCTGGCACTACCCCTCTTCCATCGACCCTTCACGCCCATATAGCAATGATTCCCAAACCCCAAAAAGACTCCCTCCATATTGCCAACTACAGGCCAATATCCCTATTAAATACTGACATTAAACTTCTGGCCAAAATATTAGCGACGCAGATTAACCGCTTCCTTGACGCAAATATCCATGGGGACCAGGCTGGTTTTGTCCCGGGCAGACAGACTAGCGACTGCACCAAACGAGTTATATCCTTGATCCATATGGTTCGTAAAAGAAATGTGGCATCAATGCTCCTCTCGCTTGATATACAAAAGGCCTTCGATACAGTTTCCTGGTCCTACAAGGATTTTGCCTTGGGGAAGTGGGGTTTCCAATGCCACTTTATGTCCTGGGTGCATGCCCTCTAATCTACCCCTACAGCCAAAGTTTGTTCTGCTGGTTATCATTCTGATTCTTTTAATATCGAACGAGGCACGAGACAGGGTTGCCCTCTCTCTTCCATCTTATTCATCCTGGCTCTTGAGCCCCTGGCCATGATGATTCGCCAAAATCCGAACATTAGGGGATTGGAGCTAGCGGGCATGCACCATAAATTATCCCTTTTTGCTGATGATATGCTGATAATATTCTCTCAACCCAATATTTCCCTTCCCAACCTGCTGAACACTCTATCCGATTTTGCCTCAATATCTGGCCTCACTATAAACCCCTCAAAATATGTCAAATTAAATATTAATCTTCCCTCTGAATCCATGCAATCCCTTCATAGTCACTTCTGCTTTCAATGGGCCAAAGAATCACTGGAATACCTGGCCCTTCACCTAACCCCCTCCTACGACCAGCTATATTCTGCCAATTACCCTTCCCTTATCCGTAATCTTACCTCCTCTCTGGTATCATGGCAATCCACATATCTTTCCTGGATTGGACGCATACATGCGGTTAAAATGACTATCCTTCCCAAACTTTTATATCTGTTCCAAACCCTGCCAATTAATGTCCCACAATACATGTTACTTCTCCTTCAAAACCTTATTTTTTCATTTATTTGGTGTGGCATGCGTCCTAGGATATCCAGGTCCACCCTATACTCATTGAAACAGGACAGGGGTTTAAGTGTTCCACATATTTCTAAGTATTACCAAGTAGCTATGATAGCACCCTTGACTAGATTACACATGATCGCGAACATGCCTCTATGGGTGTACCTGGATATTCCGAAGGTATCACCCACCCCGATCCAATCTTTACCATGGATGCCGCCCCCCTACGTTCTACCCTTCCTACCCCCTCCCTCACACATATTTTATCGGTTTGGGACAATACCAAAAACTCTAGCAGATTAATCTCTCCCCACCTACCCCTCACCTCCTTATGGCATAACCCCCTGTTCTCCCCAGGAGCAGACAATTATCAGGCCTTTAAATGGTGGTGGTCTCATGGTATGCTTAGGGTTTACCACCTTCTCTCACCCACCCACTCTCGGATTCTCTCGTTCTGTGATCTTCAGACCTAAACAGGTGCCCAGTGGTGAGTTGTTTCGATATCTACAGCTCAAGAACTGGATTAATTCTCTCCTCAGCAACAAAGCTGAATATGATTATTATTCTCAGTCCGAGAGAATCGAGAGACAACGATTGAACCAGCAGATTGGCGTGCTATTTGGTGCACAGTTTCAGATTGCTCCATTAACACGACTATTATGGAATCCGCCTAATAGGTCATGATGCGATGGTACTTAGTTCCTAGCCGAATTGCGCATGCATTTCCTACTTATTCTGCTTCTGTGTTTGCCCTCACCCGGCGACATGCTCCACATATGGTGGTCCTTTCCTAAACTCACTAAATTCTGGAGCAGAGTATTTGGCCTCATCCAGAGCCTATTTGGTATAATTCTTCGCAAGGACCCCAAGTTAGCTCTCCTTCCTCTCAATCCCCCCGAGCTTACTCATGCCCAATTTCAACTACTTTCCTACATTCTTCTTGCTGCCAAAATGACTATTGCCCACTCCTGGAAAAAAACGCTCTGTTATTTTTGCAGATGTCAGATCCAGAATGGATCAAATATTTATAAATAAAAAGCTCACCAGCATTTTACTCGACAAGATTATTAGGTTTGAGAAACTTTGGCAGCCCTGGATCAGTTACGCCTACCCTCATGTACCCACCACCACGATTACTGATTTGTAATCATTTTCTAAACTTTTTTTTTTCTTTTCTCTCCTTTTATTACTTATAGTTATTATTTGTTATTATTTGACTTGCTGAGACTCTGCGATACCTGTTCTGATACCTTGCTGTATCATATGATGGTTGTTACTTATTAATCTTTTGCATAAAATGTTTGCATTTATCTATTTTTATTGTAAAATCTCAATAAAACTTGTTGAAATAAAAAAATATATATATAATTATTATTGAAGTTGATAATAAATGGAGGTTCTTCAGATTCAGATTATAATACTATAGCACAGTACACTAGAGGATTATTATTATTATTAATGCAGTACCCTAATATAGTAATATAGAGAATATACAACACTGTAGGGACCCAGTGTCTTTGTACACATGAAAAGTATAACTTTGTACACATGACTCGGCCGTGTGGATGAGGCTATAAAATATCAATTTTACAAGTTTTTCAATTCGTTTTTGAGATCTGGTTTAATATTTCGGAACCAAAAACATAGTATGACATGTATATATATATATATATATATATATATATATATATATATATACATATATATATATATATATATATATATATATATATATATATACACATATATATATATACACAGTGCCCATCAAAAGTTCCGGAACACCCTCATAACTTTTGAACGGCTCGAGGTAGAGGGTTGAAATTTGGTGGTATTTAATGGGGTCATAAAATCTACCAGTTAAAGGGGGAAAAAAACACCCCTTGGGGGTGGTGGGGTGGGCTGGGGCAGCAAAATCTTAAATGGCATGGGGTCAAGTGGGGGCACATTTTAAAGCTCTTTTCAATACAAAAAACGATGCTGCAAACGATTTTGAGATAGGATTTTTTTTCTCTGAGATATTTAACGTTAAAGTTATCATCTTCATTATCGGCTAACGCCGGGGTGTTAGCATTACCCAAAATGTACGGCACGGAGGTCGCACGGTCGGATTTACATCTCATCGGGGTGCTAGATTAATGTGAGTCCTCTTACCTCTCACTTTTGTGTGTGTGTGTGCGTGCGCGTGCATTTGTGTACACAGCCCAAGATAAGGACCCGGGGTTTGTCATTCCCCCGGTATTTAACGACTCCAAAGCCCCTCTGCGCTGTGTGTGTGTGTGTCTGTGTGTGTGTGTGTGTGTTGTCCGGCCAACCAAAGCAAGACAAGGACATGTATTATGTGTATTAGTACAAACATAACAATTACCGTATTAAATCAAATGTTCGAATTGATGTCCTTTAACAACTTGACAGTGTCCTAAGCGAACGTAAAACGTGTCGATAACGTTATTTATAACATCTGGTGTGATTGAATTAGAAATGTTCACTATTCTTTCCCGCAGCTCGTCTAAGTTTGCGATCCTAGTCTCATAGACTTTACTTTTTAAATACCCCCAGTAAAAAAAGTCTAATGGGGTCAGATCTGGTGATCTCGGTGGCCATTCTATCGGGCCTCTTCTACCATTGATCTGGAAAATTATCGTTCAGAAGATTTTGAGCTCGCAGAGAAAAATGAGCCGGAACTCCATCCTGCTGATACCAAACATTGTGGAAAGCTTCTCCACCAATATTTTGAATAGCCGGTATTACTTGGTTTCTTAGCAAATTGCAGGAATTTTCTGCATTTATGTTCCTTCAATGAAAAACGGTCCTACAATATGATTGAGCAATATTCCGGCCCAAACGTTAACCTTCTAAGGATACTTGGTATGACTGTCTCTCTTCCAATATGGATTTTCGTCTGCCCAATTCCTCATGTTCTGTCGATTTACAGAACAGTTCATACGTAGCTTCATCTGAAAAACAGGTCCAGTTGAAAAATCTGATGATTATCATCAAATCATGTCGTAATTGTATTGCAAAATTCCACTCTTCTGCCATAATCATCTTCGGATAGCTCCTAATCTACATGTATTTTATAAGTATGATAATGATGCCTCTTCAAAATTCGACAGACTGATGTGGTGTTGATATAATTTTGTTGTGCTCCACTCGAGACAGATGTATGAGGATTATCATGTACAGTGACCAGAACATCTAAAGCTTTTTCATCATTACTAGCATGTTTGGGTCTTCCAGTTCTTGGTGCATCTTTAATTGAACCGGTTAAACGATGAAAAGTTATTTTAACAGTTGACAATGAACTTGGATCACAGATAGGATAAGTGGCATTGATTAAAGCCGCTACTTCTCGATAGAATCTTATTTTTTCTTCGCCACACCCTCTCATCATCAATAAAGTGATCCTTTCCGTTTCGGTAAATGCATTTTGTGATATGACAACAGAAATGTACAAAAATGAAAATTACTCTCATAAGCGACTACTGAAATGTGTACACATGAAATCATGTTACAATCGTAGACAAGGTCCATTTTGTATCGCCGAAGCCGATTGTAATAATACGTAATTTAAAGTCACCTTGATGTGACATTTCCAAGCTCACACACACACACGCACACACGCACACGCGCCCACACACATTTAGGATTTTACCTGCGCGGTACATTTTGGGTAATGCTAACACCGGCGGTAGCCGATAATGAAGATGATAACTTAAAAGTAAAAAAAATCCTATCTCAAAATCAATTGGGGCATTGTTTTCGTATTGAAAAGCGCTTTAAAATTAGCCCCCACTTGACCCCCTGTGCCATTTAAGATTTTGCTTCAAAACTACAATAATGTGGTTGCATAAGTGTGAACACTCTCTTATAATTGGGGTTGTGGTTGTGTTCAGAATTAGCCAATCACATTTAAACCCATGTTAAATTGTAGTCAGTACACAGCTGCCATTATTTAAAGTGTTTCTGAGAAACCCCATATAAAGTTCAGCTGTTTTATTAGGATTTCCTGAAATTTTCTTTGTTGCATGTGACAGAAAAAGCCATAGTCTGTAAAGAGCTTACAACACATCAAAGGGATCTGATTGTTGAAAGGCATCAGTCAGGAGAAGGGCACCAAAAAATTTCCAAGACATTAGATATACCATGGAACACAGTGAAGACGGTCATCCAGAAGTGGAATACATTTGGCACAACAGTGACATTACCAAGAACTGGACGTCCCTCAAAACTTGATGAAAAGACAAGACAAAAATTGGTTCAGTAGGCTACCAAGAGGCCTACAGCAACATTGAAGGAGCCGCAGGACTTTCTGGCAGGTACTGGTTGTGTAGTGCATGTGACAATAATATCCTGTATTCTTCATATGTCTGGACAGTGGGGTAGGATGGCAAGACGGAAGGAAGCTTTTTCTAACAAAGAAAAACATCTAAGCTATGTTTTGCAAAGACCTACTTCAAGTCTGTCAAAAGCATGTGGGAACACGTGTTATGGTCTGATGAGACCAAGGTTGAACTTTTTGGCCATAATTCCAAAGGTATGTTTGGCGCAAAGCCCACACTGCACTTCACCAAAAGGACACCATACCCACAGTGAAACATGGTGGAGGCAGCATTATGCTTTGGGCTGTTTTTCTGCAGCTGGAACTGGGGCTTTAGTCAAGGTGAAAGGAATTTTTGAACAGTTCCAAATATTAGTCAAGATTGGCACAAAACCTGCAGTCCTCTGCTAAAAAGCAGATGATGAAAAGGAATTTCACCTTTCAGCGCGACAACGACCCAAAGCATACCTCCAAATCAACAAAAGAATGGCTTCACCAGAAGAAGATCAAAGATTTGGAATGGCCCAGCCAGAGCTGAATCCCATTGAAAACCTGTTGTGTGACCTGAAGAGGGTTGTACACAGGATATGCCCTCATAATCTAACAGATTTGGAGCGCTTTTGCAAGGAAGAGTGGGCAAAAATGGCCAAATCAAGATGTGCCATGCTGATAGACTTCTACCCAAAAGACTGAATGCTGTCATAAAGTCAAAGGGTAATTCAAGAAAGTATTAGTTTTAGGGGTGTATACCCTATAGATTTCAGTTTGATTTTCAATACGATTGTACAGATTATAGGTGACATTAAAGGTGAAAAAAGTTCTGAAATTAATAATCTTGGACTGATTTTTTTGACATGACAAAACCTGACAGCTTTTTATATCCACTGCATATATATATATATATATATATATATATATATATATACACACTACCGTTCAAAAGTTTGGGGTCGCCCAGACAATTTAGTGTTTTCCATGAAAACTCACACTTATATTTATCAAATGAGTTGCAAAATGACTAGAAAATATAGTCAAGACATTGACAAGGTTAGAAATAATGATTTTTATTTGAAATAATAATTTTCTCCTTCAAACTTTGCTTTCGTCAAAGAATGCTCCATTTGCAGCAATTACAGCATTGCAGACCTTTGACATTCTAGCTGTTAATTTGCTGAGGTAATCGTGAGAAATTTCACCCCATGCTTCCAGAAGGCCCTCCCACAAGTTGGATTGGCTTGATGGGCACTTCTTGCGTACCATACGGTCAAGCTGCTCCCACAACAGCTCTATGGGGTTGAGATTTGGTGACTGCGCTGGCCACTCCATTACAGATAGAATACCAGCTGCCTGCTTCTTCCCTAAATAGTTCTTGCATAATTTGGAGGTGTGCTTTGGGTCATTGTCCTGTTGTAGGATGAAATTGGCTCCAATCAAGCGCTGTCCACACGGTATGGCATGGCATTGCAAAATGGAGTGATAGCCTTCCTTACTCAAAATCCCTTTTACCTTGTACAAATCTCCCACTTTACCAGCAGCAAAGCAACCCCAGACCATCACATTACCTCCACCATGCTTGACAAATGGCGTCAGGCACTCTTCCAGCATCTTTTCAGTTGTTCTGCGTCTCACAAATGTTCTTCTGTGTGATCCAAACACCTCAAACTTCGATTCGTCTGTCCATAACACTTTTTTCCAATCTTCCTCTGTCCAATGTCTGTGTGCTTTTGCCCATATTAATCTTTTCTTTTTATTAGCCAGTCTCAGATATGGCTTTTTCTTTGCCACTCTGCACTGAAGGCCAGCATCCCGGAGTCGCCTCTTCACTGTAGACATTGACACTGGCGTTTTGCGGGTACTATTTAATGAAGCTGCCAGTTGAGGACCTGTGAGGCGTCTATTTATCAAACTAGAGACTCTAATGTACTTGTCTTGTTGCTCAGTTGTGCATCGGGGGCCTCCCACTTCTCTTTCTACTGTGGTTAGAGCCTGTATGTGCTATCCTCTGAAAGGAGTAGTACACACCGTTGTAGGAAATCTTCAGTTTCTTGGCAATTTCTCGCATGGAATAGCCTTCATTTCTAAGAACAAGAATAGACTGTCGAGTTTCACATGAAAGGTCTCTTTTTCTAGCCATTTTGAGAGTTTAATCGAACCCACAAATGTAATGGTCCAGATTCTCAACTAGCTCAAAGGAAGGTCAGTTTTATAGCTCCTCTAAACATCAAAACGGTTTACAGTGGTGCTAACATAATTGCACAAGGGTTTTCAAGTGTTTTCTAATCATCCATTAGCCTTCTAACACAGTTAGCAAACACAATGTACCATTAGAACACTGGAGTGATGGTTGCTGGAAATGGGCCTCTATACACCTATGTAGATATTGCATTAAAAACCAGACGTTTGCACCTAGAATAGGCATTTAGCACATTAACAATGTATAGAGTGTATTTCTGATTAATTTAATGTTATCTTCATTGAAAAAATCTGCTTTTCTTTCAAAAATAATGAAATTTCTAATTGACCCTAAACTTTTGAACGGTAGTGTATATATATATATATATATATATATTATACTGTATCTCTGTCATCTATGAAGGTTTATATGTATAAACTGCAATAATGTGATTGTTGATTGTATTTTTTTTATTATCCTATATCAATATGTCTTTATTAAACAGTTGAGACATCAGAAATTATATATGAACAGTTCTACTCACAGGTAGAAGTAAATAGTTAAAGTCTCAAATAATAATTAGAAAGTTGATTCCTATGAGTTTTAACATTTAGAGAAAATGTAAATCAAAATAATATGGATAATAAAAGAAAGATAAATAAAGATTTTTTTGGTGAAGAACATATACAGGTCATCATAAAGAAAAAAGATGTATACTAAACTGGTCATGTCTTTTTCCACTATGGGCACTATATGTATGTATATATATATATATATATATATATATGTATATATATGATAGATCAAAAGATAGGAGCAGCACTGTGTCGATATATGTATATGTATATGTGTATATATAATACATATAATGTCTCATGAGCCAGGGCTGTAGAAACACAGCCCTGGTCATGAATACAGTTGACAATTAGCATTTCCCTGCTTTGTTTGGAAACCATGGAGACAGGAGATAGTTTGATCTTCTGTCTCCATTTCAAATCTCCCGCGCACACGGTTGGTCTCGCGCATGCCAACCCATGCTAGCCGGGGGCGAGCGCCACTCGCCCCCCGCTGTGAGCGTACCGGCAGGGTTAAATAGCCCTGCGTCGATATGTTCAGCAGCTGAAGACCACCTCACCACTGCACCAGCTGGGACCTGCCTGCCTACCACACCACCAACGTCAGCTCACCTGTCCTGTGGCCTCCTGTCCTGCGGACCTGCTCTGGCTCCTGCCTCTGCTCCCCTGTACCAACAAACGATAAGTAACATAGTGTAGCCACGGCTACACTTTAAACTCTCCCTCTCTCTCTCTCTGTCAGTCCCTGTTTACCCTTGCTGCCCTGAGTTAACCCTTGCTGTCCCAGAGTAACCCTTGGTGCCCTTGAGTCTCTGAAGTTAATCCTTGCTGCCCTGAGTAACCCTTGGTGCCCCTGAGTTCCTGTTTACCCTTAGTGCCCTGTGTTAACCCTAGCTATCCCAGAGTAACCCTTGGTGCCCCTGAGTCCCTGTTTACCCTTGCTGCCCTGGGTTAACCCTTGCTGTCCCAGGGTAACCCTTGGTGACCCTGAGTTCCTGTTTACCCTTGCTGCCCTGTGTTAACCCTTGCTGTCCCTGAGTTAACCCTTGCTGTCCCTGAAATTAACCCTTGCTGTCCCTGAAGTTAACCCTTGCTGTCCCTGAAGTTAACCCTTGCTGTCCCTGAAGTTGACCCTTGCTGTCCCTGAAGTTTACACTTGCTGTCCCTGAAGTTGACCCTTGAAGTCCCTGAGTTAACCCTTTGCTGACCTGCGCATCACCTGTTGTATCCTCGGTTAACCCTTCCCATTGTTAATTCTTTACCTGATTAACCCTGTACAGGGACAGTTATATTAGGAGGGAGTGGGACAGAGATAGTGAGCATGTGAGAATTACAAGTAACTTATGTGTATTGTAATGTAACTTATGTTCTATGTATCTATGTATGTTTAGGTAAGTGGGTGGCGGTATAGATTAGGATTGTAATACCGTGTTTATACTGTACTGTGATAAGTTACTGTATTTTATATATGTGAATGATTACTGTATGATAATAAATATTACCTTTATTTACTGTGCGGTCTTATTCCCTTAAGTAGCAGCAAAAGCAATAAGATCGACGTTAGTATAAGGAAAAGGTAGGGGAACTAGGCATAACCCTAGTGACCCTGATTATAAAGGCGGTAGCAATGGTGGGGGACACAAGCAAGTGACATCCACCATTATACAAGCTCTTTTACAGGCATAAATAGATACATTTTGATAAATTTTATTGACTTTTAAATGATGTCTGTGATGGTTAGGATGTTACATGATTTTCATCTGAATGCTACAACTGATGTGGCAGATTTTAAAATATGACATATTACACTTTGAAATTATTTGGGAATAATATCAATCCCAAGCCGTAGTAACCCAAGCTCCGGTGTGAGGTTGATATTTTGAGTTGTAAACTCATTTAGTAGTGGGCTAATTGATTGCCAGAAGGTTAATAACAAAGGACATTCCCAAAATATGTGAAGTATAGATCCTAAATGGTTACAACTTCTCCAGCATTGAGGGGATGCATTACTATATATTCTGGAAAGTTTATATGGAGTGAGATACCATCTGTATAATATTTTATAATATAATTCTTGATGATTAGTAGAAGAAGATGACTTAAGAGAGATAGAGAATGCTCTTAACCACTGGTCTCTTGAAAATTGTCTGTTCAGATCTCTATGGCATTTAGATATATCTGTTTGATATTCAAAAGTAAGTGATTGGGAACCAATCTGATAAAGCGTGTTAATACCTTTAATTGTCTTTAATTGTTTTTTTTAAGTATGTAGAAGCTGGCAGAGGTAGGGAAAGTAGTGGATATGGAATTTCTCTCTTAATAGTTCTTATTTGTAGAAATTTGTAGAATTGAGTTTTATCTAGTTTGTATCTGTATGATAAGTCAGAGAAGCAACAGAGAGTATTTTCCACATATAGATCATCTATATATGTTAAGCCTGCGTTTATCCAGCTGTTTATGTCTAGATCTGGAATAATATTTTTTTATTATTCTAATACACATTTAAAAAGATTGCCCAATAATCTTTCTTTGCATAATTACAAAATTGTGAATCACATAAACACTCTACAAGATTGGGATTTACTCTATACAGTGGCACACAATTACTATTATTAGTATGGATTTACAGTTTAGTATGTACCATATTCCCGAACACCATGTATGTCTATTGCGAAAGACTGCTTGCTACAGAACAAGTACAGGGATAGTTCAACTCCACAAATCCCCTCATACACAGCAGCATATAACGGCTCTGTACAACCTCTGAGACATAACATAGCACCCGGAGACTTGTATGGGCCTCTACTGTACTTCTGTATGCCTTAAATTTTATGCAGAGGTATACAGAGATTTTTTATATTCCATATGAATCCAATAGAAAAAGATTTGTGGAGTTGCTGTATTATGGAGCTATTCTCCCCAGAAAAGCCATTTTCTGTACTTTAAGGCCGGGTTCCCACAGGGCGGATACACTGCATAAAAATCACGCAGCGTGTCCGACCTGGAACCTGCAGTACATTCCGTCCGAAAAATTGCACCACACTGTGTTGCGGTTTTTCAAACGGAATATCCGCTGATGAAGAAAGCCGTTCATACTTACCTCCTCCCTCCTCTTACATCCACTCTGGCCTCCCTGGGTGACGTTGCATGCCATGTGTCGCTGCAGCTTGTGATTGGCTGCAGCGGTCACATGGGAAGCAACGTCATCCCGGGAGGCCGGACTGCAGGAAGAAGGTGGGCTTTCTGGGTAAGTATGTTTTTTTTTTTTTGTAGCTGCGATTATTGCGGCTTAATCACTGCGAATACGCCGCAAAAGTCACAACACTTGGCTTTCTGTTGAGGATTTTGCACCCCTCAATGGGGAAAACCTGCAATGGTAAATCAACAAAAACGCAGCATAAATTTACATGCTGTGGAATTAAATTCTGCACCGCAGGTCAATTTATTAACGTTTACTCTGCGTATTTTATCGACAGCGTGGGCATTTTCTCAATCTCTTCCACTTCACTGCTACTGTAAATGCGGAAATTTTGCAGTGTTTACGCTACGTGGGAACGCGGCCTAAACCTGTATGTGCCATTGTACCATGCTCTATCAGAACCATATCTGTAATTTGTCATGCAATGGAGAATGCCACAGATTTTTTGTGTTGGATTTGTGCTACGTTGGGCCACGTAAGATAATAGCAAGTCATAAGGTGTAGAAAAGGCACTCAACAATTACAACTAATAAAAACAATATCCTTTATTTTTCTTTTAGGCCCTGTTCATACTGATTTTGATACCGATATACTCCCAAAACCGCCTTCCATTGATTTCAAGAAATGGAAGGCAAGTCTGCCTGAAGGAATTTTGAGGTAGATTTTTTTTCTGCCTGCATGTGAACAGGGCCTTATGCTGAGAAAACACCTAAATGTGCAAACCACTCAAAAATGGGGCAGAACTGATAGGCAACAATAGTTGCTACACTTTAGTATAAAACTTTTAGTAGTTCTTGCACAGCATGCTGCATGGATCTGAGATCAGGCAAAGTAAGAATATTTTTTATTGTTTGTTTCACTCAAGAGATACACTTAATGGGAACTTGTCACGTCATGCATGTTGTCCATCTGTGGGTAGAATGGTAGAAAGTTAGAGCACTTGAACAGATTGTTGTACAGTTTTGTGGGAAAAGATTGAATATTTTCCCACAAAACTATATATCACTCTGCTCAGCCTACCTCTTCAGTTTACTTCTATGACCACCTACTTTTTTTTAGTATTTCTGACAGACATAATCCACAAAAAAATATGCTGCTTATGGCAATACCTTTTTATATTTCCTTATTAAATTTGTGATGGCTCTGGGACAAAAGAGGCCATATGTGGTAGGAACATTGCATCCAATGTTTGCATGATAGCACAAGCACAGTGATATCAGGGCAGTATGTAATTTGATGGTTAACCCCTTGATGCACCAGGACAAAACTGTATGTCCTAGTGCGGGGGTTGTAGTATGGAGCAGGCCCACTGGCTGAGCTCACTCCATACGCTGCGTGTGTCAGCTATATATTACAACTAACACCTCACTCTAATGGCCAGAAAAAGCTCTAATCTTGGCCACTTAGATGCATCTATGCCTTTAGAAGATGGGGGGCCATAACCCCTCCACCCCCACGGGGTGCTGATGGATAGCTGTCATGGCAGCCTGGGGGCCTAATGAAGGGGGCCTTATTTTTGCTCCTGTTAAGCCCAGCCTCTAAAATGACAATGCACTGCAATACATTAGTATTGCAGTGCATTGTACAATCACTGGTTCTAATAAAAAGTTCTAAAAATAGTGAAAGAATGTTTTTTTTTTCAGTGTACAAAAAAGAAAAAATATTAAAAGTTCAAAAATAAAAGCATTTTTCCATTTTTCTTCTAAAGTAATGTAAAAAGTAAAAAAGAAATAACACAATTGGTATCACCGCATTTTTAAAAGTCTGAACTATTACAATATATCTTTATTCAGCACGCATGGTAAACGCTGTCAAAAAACAACCTAAATTTAAAACGCCAGAAACAGTAAATGCTGTAAATAGTAAACGCTGTAAATAGTAAATGTTTGTTACATGTGGCAGGCAAGAAGAGGCTAATATAAATATACTATTATTAATATATTAATAATCATATTGAGGAGTTTCTCATTGTCCAGACAGATGGAAAATGTAAGCATGTGTGCCCTGTAAAAAAACCTCTATTTTAGAAGAAAACATGTCCATTGCAGTGCCTCTTCCTTCATTATATATCAGTATTGCCAATGCCGCTGCAGTGTGTAAGTAAGCCGTAGTGAATTTGACTTTTACTCACAACATACAAACTAAAAAAAAAAAAGAATCTCACTTTAACATTAGGCCCCTGTATTAGGAAAACAGTATTAGGCCCCATGCACATGAACGTTCTTTTGCGGGCGCAATTCCCCCGAAATTCCACTGGTGAAGTGCGGCCCCATTCATTTCAACGGGCCTATGCACACCACCATAGTTTCCACGGTCCGTGCATGGCCCAGGAGTCTGGACCGCAAAAAGAACGGACATGTCTTATTACGGCCATGTTTTGCGGTCCAGGCTCATAGAAAATAATGCGATTTGCGGGGCGGCTCGCGGGCGACACTCCGCGGCCGGCCAACCCTAAAATCACGGCCGTGCACATGGCTACGGTTGTTTGCATGAGGCCTTCCGGGTGCGGTAAATCACTGTAGAACCCTATGATGATGATCAAAGTTTGGTTAATGAATTATCTGAACGGGAGCAAACACTGGAAAACAGAGAGGTGGAGCAAATATAATATGCAAAATAAAGCAGATAATATTTCATGCCATTGTTTGAAATATAATTTACTATAAAAGGTATGCATTACATACCATACAAACATTATAAACTACAAAATTGTAATGTGAAGGTCAAGTCTGAAGAGCTATTTTCTGCTGTGCATAATTTTCTTCAGTGGCTGCTTCTTTCAAAATTGTTCTCCTGTAAATCAATACAATGTAATCAATCTTCACCAGCACATGAAACCCAGAGTCTAATTATTATGATTCATCTTAATGCAATATCCTTAACAAGAAAAAGTGGTTTATCTCTACTCAGTTTCTTAATAAAATAAAAAAAAGTTGAGACCTTTTTTGCAGTTTGTTTAATTTTTACATGTATATTTTTACATTTGATCAATTATAGTATAGCAATTGGCGAGAAACTGCGAAACGTGCAATGAACTTTTAATGTATAATATATAATCAGACTTCACCATCTCAGATTGTGGCACTATGTGGGCACTGGCACTTTATATGTAACCACTGGCACATTATATGTGGGCACTGGCACTTAATATGTGGGCAGTGTAAAACTATGTGGGCACTGTGGCACTATCTACAGTGGGCACTGTGGGCACTGGGGTGATATGTGGGCACTGGCACCATCTATGTGGGTACAATTTACAGTGTGCACTGTGGCACTATCTACAGGGACATTGTGACACTATGGGGCATTATACTGTGTGCGGGCATCTGTGGGCATTATAATGTATGGAGGCAGCTATGGGGGCATTATACTGTATGGGGCAGCTATGGGGGTATTATGCTCTATGGGAACAGCTATGGGGCATTATACTGTATGGGGGCATCTGTGTGGGCATTCTACTGCATGGGAGCATCTGTGTTAGCTTTATACTGTATGGGTGCATCTATGGGGGCATTATACTGTAGGGAGACATTATACTGTGTGTGGGAAGCTATTTGGCATTATACTGTGTGGGAGGCACTATGGGTATTATACTGTGTGGGTGGCACTATGGGGCATTATACTATGTGGGGGCAGCTATAGTGGCATTATACTGTGTGGGGGTTTTATGGGGGCATTATACTGTGAGGAGGCACAATGGAAGCATGATACTGTGTGCGCTGAAATGGGTGTGTATGGGTGGGGTTAGAGGTGTGACTTAAAAAGGGGAAAAAATTGCCGCCCCTCTTTGCAAAACTTGAAAGTTGGGATGTATGTTGTGTGTGTGTGTGTGTGTGTGTGTGTGTGGTGGTCACATGACTGACACCATATTTAGTCGTGTATTTATTTAGCCTGTGGATGCATTACAAAGGGCTAAGCTGTGGGCTATACCATTCTACCTTGACAGGGGCCTTATACACTATAAGAAAGTTTTGTGAGACAAATTTCTAATACATGTATAATTTCCTATTCTACAAATAAGTAAGAAAATAAAAAAAAACTAGACAACCCCTTTAATATTCTCCTAAATAGGCTAAGAGATTATAAGTATTAGTAGTTAGAAGAAAGGTGGGCAAGTCAAAGACTGGTCACATATTTCTAAATCAGTACCTTTCAAATGCATTTGAAGAAATATAATCTGTTCTTTTTTATTTTTAGCTTTCTCAGAATATAGGTGAATATGAAATGTGGTCTGAAAGTTAGTTGCTCTGGGCAACATTGACACTATTTGTTAGAACAATTTTATTGTATGGGGCTTATTATGTATTAAAATCTTAGTTATATAAATTATTTTATCACTATATGAAAATGATAAATTAATGTGTTGATAGTTGTGAAGATATACAAGGCACACCAATTGGAGTAAATTTTAAAAGGAAAATGTATTTCATGCCAGTGTGCAACGTTTCAGTCTTTACTCAGACTTTCATCAGGCACTGAAAAAGTAACAAAATAAAATGATATGCACATATTAGCTCCATATGTTGCAAAATATAATGTCATAGATGGTATAATAAAGCGGTATAATCATGCATACTTATGTATATATACACATATGTATACACTCCAGTATACGTGAATAGAAGGGGCTGAATCCCCTACACGTGCTACGGCGTCATCAGTGACGCGGATGCGCACAATGTGACCTATGCCACGATTTACAGCTGTCCATAAATGGAGGACGCGACTACCACTTAGTCAGCGCCTCAATAGCGGAACCCGCAATACTTTGCGCCGTCATTCCATTCGCCAAATATACTATAGGTAATTATAGGTAACATATGTAATCAGGTGAAATGCGTTTTTCCCTTTGCATATGCTGCTGTCCTCAGAACTTGACTCTGTACGAGGTCATTATATCACTATATGTACCGATGGCTACGTTCTCATATTTCCCTTCCATGATGCGTAACGTAGTTTACAATACTAGTGACTGTATACAGATCAAGTATTCTAACCAGGATGTTAATTATGGCCCTTAACATCATACATAGATGGATCCTTGCATACTATAATAGGAACCTTGGGATAACACCATTCCCAGGAACAATCACTCTTCCGAATTGCACTGAGATATTCTGTATAATATATCTGTTGAGATATTCTGTATAATATGTCTATACTACATTTTGTATGTTACTTGTGATGACTTAGAACGTTTTCATTCCTGATGCAGCCCTTTCTCTTCATGTATACTGGAGTGTATACATATGTGTGTATATACATAAGTATGTATGATTATACCGCTTGCTATTATACCATCTATGACATTATATTTTGTAACTTATGGAGCTAATATGTACATATGATTTTATTTTGTTACTTTTTCAGTGCCTCATGAAAGTCTGAGTAAAGACTAAAACGTTGCACACTGGTATGAAATAAATTTTCCTTTTGAAATTTACTCCAATTGGTGTGTGTTGTATATCTTCACAATTTACAGAGAGATCGGTCCCTATCTATGCATCCATCAACAACCTAGTGCTATCTGAAATCTTCACCCCACATTAATAAGTTGATAATGATTTACAAAAGAACATCTTCAGACATATGTAATTGCCGCAGCTCCCAGTTGCCAGGTACTTACCAAATCCTGGAGACTTCTGTCTTCTGGCTGGCGCCACTCCTCTCCCCACTCTCTCTGCTTCTGGTGACCTCCCACGCCGCCGACTCTGTTCTTTTGCTTCTAGTGCGCAAAATATCCACCCAAATTGCCAAAGATATAAAAGATCCTTTTTTTACTATACACATTACCTAAACAATTTTGTTCTTTCTAGCTTGTCTAGTTTTTCCCTTCCATTACTTTGCTGGATTTCCTGGGATTGACATCTTCCTTTACTTTTTACTGTCCTTGCCTGTCGCCCTGACCTCTTACTAGTGACCCGTGACGAACCTTTCCTGCCTGCCTTGACCTATTTTTCGAACAACAGTGAGTCCCTGTTTGCCACCTACCCTGATCTTTGCTATTCCTGACTTTGCATGCTGCCTATTGATATTGTACTACACCTGTTTACGTTGGCCATCTCCAAGGAAGACTACTCTGGAGTAGCAACCAGGGGTTCCCCTGCAGCGAAGTCCAGATACATGTATAGGGTTTTAAGGGTGAAAACCAGGAGTCCCCTTAGACTTTATTCCCCCATTTAGTCCAATGTCAAATCCCTTGTTGACAAAGTGAGTTCACACTTCTCTCTGTAGGCCCTGTGACAGATTCATTATCTACAAGCTCCATGAAAACCATTCCATGGAAAAGGCACATTTAAAAATGTAATGTGTTTTACATATTTGTAACTATGTGGTAAGAATAAAAACAAACAGTTTTCTACATTGTTTCTGTCCAAATAAAAAAACGATTGGTTCATAGATGACTATATTTAAGTATTATATTTATAATTAGTTACTCCAAACTATTCGGCAGACATAAAGAATATATACAATCCTTACTTGTAATAGTAGAGACCCACCAGGAAGACTCTCACAATGAAAATTTCTTATATAAAATAGAGCATGTTTAGTTTCATAGTACAATTCAAATGAGATAATTTGCTTGTTATTAATGTTATTAATCAGTTAACATATAGGTCCATATACATATTACCAAATAATCGAGGAAGAATTCCAAAAATTATTTTAACTGACAAGTGTTCACTTCTAATAATAGCAATGATTTCTACTGTGATATTCAGAAGTACCCATGATTTGAGTGGCAAATGAAATAGGACTGTTGGAATTTTAGATTCTAATGAAGCAATGCATTAACACATGTTTTATGACAGGCATAATTCTAAATCTTCTTGCCAACACGGTCACACAGAAGAATACTTGTTGAAAATGAAAAGATTAACTTTATAAAAGCACAAAATCTTCTTTCAACTCTATCACACAAGCAATTACTTGTGAAAAATTTCTGCAATACCTCATGGATTGAAAATGATACTAAGATTAATCAAGCACATCGAAAGCAAGGAATACATCTTTACTCATCCATGGGTCGGAAAGATCAGTATTAGAAACAAAGAAGGCAAAGCAAATCCATTTTATAGAAGATAAAGAACCCTTCTACAAACTATTGTATCTAGAAATGTTTTCTTCCCAGGTTGATGGATTACAAAATCAAATAGTTTCAAAATGGCCTGTCACCAAGCAAATAGAACAAGACATCCTGTCTTTAGAGAACCCAATACTAACAATCATAGAAAACCAAGAAAAAGACATCAAGGGCATTGGCGGACATGGTATTGGTTTTATCATACAGATTTGATTATTATGTAATGCTGATATTCTATACAATTAATTCAGTTACAAAAGTGATTCTTTTCAAATACATTTGCGGCATAAATAAAAAATAGCGGATATAAGAACAACAGAATGGCTTGTGACAGCCAATTAGATTGCTACTTTTATTTTGCAGTTGTTATTTTGAAAGTAAGGAAAATAAAAGCAAACAGTGTTGGACTGGCATTTCTTAGCACATATAAACATATTAATAAGGTCAAAAAGCTTATTTTCTAAATCAACTTATAAGAAATAGACCTTAGTGACAAATGATTAGCTTCATAGTCAGCTCCAAGTGGGGTTATCTTCTCTTCTGTGGACCTTTGGGGCCCATTATTGTATTAAGGCTTTGGCCCATCAGAGTATTCTCTATTACTTGCCATGATTAAGAACGCAGATCGCGTTCGAAACGCGTAGGCTCAGGTTCAAATCCTGACTACTTGCATCTTGGGACTGCGTCTCCCTTCCGATTTTCTTACTTTTCTAATAAACATGGGACTCTCATCTCCCTTTTAAAACCACCACCAGCGCTGGATCATCTCTTTCTCCACATTGCTATTCTCTATTACTTTGGTGAGTCAATCTTACACTCTTCTGAAAGTTCAATTAGTCTGACAGTATCTTTTTTATCTAAATATATTTTCTATTGTCATATTCGAATATAACAATATTAAGAGTGTCTAAAAGAAAAAAAACAAGCTAAAAGAGGGACATATATATACAGTATCAAGCAAGCATACAAAAAGTATAAAGGCACAGTAGCAGGAGACATAAAGTAATTTAGTCTGACATACATCTACTGTATTGTTATAAAGTAAAGTACATTATTCAATGGAGACAATAGAGATCCAAAAAACATAATGTGATGCCATACATAATAAATGTACCTTTTGGAATTTTTGGGTCATTGATATATTATATGACCTTACAGTATCGTTGAGTCTTACTCCACCAATCGAGGTAGCTTATTTTTTCAATGCAAGCTTTTTTTAAGATACATTGACAGCTGGTGTGCAACTTGATATGGCATTCTTACTCAGAGACATTACAATCCTTTGATATCCTTAGCCAATACATGGCATTGCACTTCTCCATCAACAGGTGCAACCCATTGTAGTCATACCATGATGTGACATGGCAGCTGTATGATAAACTAGAAAAAGCAAAGCAGTGGCAATTTGTTACAGTGTAATCCTACCCTTGATATATGAACCACACACATGTCAGACAAAAGGTCACTTTAGCATTTTATCTATTTTTGACACATATTTTGTGTTCATCTGCTTTCATTATTTTCATTGTAAATCTTGTTTTTAATAATTAAGGTCAATGAATGATTCATTACACAACACAAGTTTTTCAGTATATTACTATGCGCTTTAAAAAAAAATACATTAGGTTTTATAGGTTTTTATTAATTTTACGTATTATTAGTTTATTTTTAATGGATTAAAGAAGAAAAAAAGATAAAAAATCAATGCATTATGGATTTACATTATTTTTCCAATTACTTATCAGTTAAAGAGGCTCTGTCACCAGATTTTGCAACCCCTATCTGCTATTGCAGCAGATAGGCGCTGCAATGTAGATTACAGTAACGTTTTTATTTTTAAAAAACGAGCATTTTTTGCCAAGTTATGACCATTTTTGTATTTATGCAAATGAGGCTTGCAAAAGTACAACTGGGCGTGTTTACAGTAAAAGTACAACTGGGCGTGTATTATGTGTGTTACATCGGGGCGTGTTTACTTCTTTTACTAGCTGGGCGTTCTGACGAGAAGTATCATCCACTTCTCTTCAGAACGCCCAGCTCTGGCAGTGCACAGACACAGCGTGTTCTCGAGAGATCACGCTGTGTCGTCACTCACTTCCTGCCCCAGTGCCTGCATCGTGTCGGCCACATCGGCACCAGAGGATACAGTTGATTCTGCAGCAGCATCAGCGTTTGCAGGTAAGTAGCTACATCGACTTACCTGCAAACGCCGATGCTGCTGCAGAATCAACTGTAGCCTCTGGTGCCGATGTGTCCTCGCTTGTCCGACACGATGCAGGACATGGGGCAGGAAGTGAGTGACGTCACAGCGTGATCTCTCGAGAACACGCTGTGTGTCTGCACTGCCAGAAGCTGGGCGTTCTGAAGAGAAGTGGATGATACTTCTCGTCAGAACGCCCAGCTAGTAAATAAGTAAACACGCCCAGATGTAACACACATAATACACGCCCAGTTGGACTTTTACTTTAAACACGCCCAGTTGGACTTTAGCAAGCCTCATTTGCATAAATACAAAAATGGTCATAACTTGGCCAAAAATGCTCGTTTTTTAAAAATAAAAACGTTACTCTTATCTACATTGTAGCGCCGATCTGCTGCAATAGCAGATAGGGGTTGCAAAATCTGGTGACAGAGCCTCTTTAAGTATGTACTGTAAAACAGAGCACAATAAAAAGCTATGAAATTAGTATGACTAGACTAGTATTGTAGACTGCTGTAGAAGAATGACAAAATGCACAATGCCTTTATTAGCTATAACCAAATTATCTATCTATTTACATATACAGTACATATATTACATATTTCACTATAGGTGACCCAATGAAATAGATAACAAAATAAAAGTTAAAGTGCACAAGTTGTTTTGTTTTTCTGCTGATTAATTTTATAATGTACCGTTATTTAAATTAGAGCTTATGGAGCATGTGTCTTGGAAGATGGGTGCCAGGAGGAGCATCAACAACCCACTCTGCCTTGGCCAGTGTATTAGATACAGGGTTGGGGTAGCAGACTGAGCCTTTGTTCTGGGAGAAGGAAATCTAGCTATGACTTTAGGGTTATAGCACACAGAACAGCACTTACTGTACATCACATTTGAAGTATGGAGGGAGAAAGATAACACTTACAAAAACCAACAGAAGTAAGGACAAAGGCTCAAAATATGCAGGTTAGATAACATTTCTAACTGTGCTACAAGCAAATATACATCTACAATTACTTATGGATTATTTTTTTTCCCTGTAATGACAGGTGCAAATGGATGTGAAGAGAATATGGACCATATATGGACAGTAATGTCAGGGGCTCCTCCTGGAGCGGAATCTCCGGCCAGAGCGTTACTGATGCTCTTGCCGGGGATTCCACTCCTAGAGAGAGCCCTGTCTAGAAACGGAAGCCCCCCAGAGTGTTGCCAACTCTCTGGCAGAGATTCTGCTCCTAGAGCGGTCCCCTGACATTATCGTCCGTATATGGACAGTGACGTCAGGGGCTCCTCCGGGACCGAAATCCCTGGTCAGAGCATTGCCGACGCTATGGCTGGGGATTCTGCTCCTGGAGAAGCCCCTGATGTCACGATTCCTCCAGGAGAGAAATCCCCGGTCAGATCATCTGCAACGCTATAGCAGGGGATTCTACTCATAGAGGGAGCCCCAATTGTTCTATCTACAGGGAGGGGGTGTCACCCTTTCTACAGGTTGGGGTGTGTGTGGCGCTATCTACAGGGGTGTGTGTGTGGCACTATCTACAGGGGTGTATGTTGCACTATCTACAGGGGGTGTGTGTGGCACTATCTACAGGGTGTGTGTGGCACTATACATAGGGGGCTTTGTGAACTTTCTACAGGGGCTGTGTGGCACTATTTCCAGAGTGCACTGTGGCATTATCTACAGGGGGTGTGTGGCACTATCTACAGATGGCACTGTGGCACTAACTACAGAGGGCACTGTGGCATTATCTACAAAGGTCACTGTAGTTTTATCTACATTCGGCACTGTGGCATTATCTACAGAGGGTGCTGTATATATGGGGGCACAAACTGGGGGCCTAGCTTCTATATGGGGATATAAAGAGTGCCTAACTTTTAAATGGGGGTACAAACTGGGGGCCTATCTTCTATATGGGGGCATAAAAAGGACCTAACTTCTATATGGGGGCGCAAACTGATGTTTTTTGCTGTTTTACTACCGCTGTGAGTTCCCTGCAAAGGGGCCCACTAAATATGTGTCGCCCAAGGGCCAACATAAACCTGGATCCAGCCCTGCAAAAGAGGTATTCCTCCTTTCTAAAACACTTACAGAGGATGGCTTAAAGCAATTTTCCTGGCTACTTTACAAGCTCTCAGATAAAGATGAGTTTCAATTTTTACAATTACAGCAAGTACTAATAAAAAAAAATATAGACTTCCAGTGAGGTCACTTTAAAAATAAAATTCACAAAGAATAGGACCCCTCATTTTAAATCTCAATGAAAATAGGAGTTTTTAAAGTCACATTATATAAATATTGCAAACATGCAGTATCTACTAAGAAGGACCACCAAACTGAAGATTTATGTTGGTACAAAGACTTTATTAGGGCTTGTCCACACGTAACGGATTTGTTGCAGAAAATTTCTGTAGCATTTCCGCATCAACTAGCAGACAATCCGCTGCGGAAAATCCACCCCATTTCATGCGTTTTTTTTCTGCGGAAAATAGTGAAGATTTTTGCTGCAGCAAATTATGCAGGACATACGAAAAATCAGTCCACTTTCCGCAGCAATAATTGACATTGACATGCTTCATCTGTGTGATCAAAATGTACATTTCTAAAATAAAAATATAAATGAAAACAAGACATAGCTCTGATAACAGTACTGTTAGGGCATGTTCAGACGTGGCGGATTTCTTCAGAAACTGTCCGCATCAATGCCACACATAATCGGCGTTGCAGATTCCCTTGCTCCTTTGCCTAAAATGTGAAGTAAATTGCTGCGGATTAGTCGTTGCGGAATCAGGTGAAGAGTACATCCTGCTCTCTTTTCAAACATTCCATCTCAGTCTGGCTATAGACCTCGTAACACATAGGTCCAGCCAGAATGATGAAATATCCTGTTCGTGAAAGCAATCCGCAACGCAACACACATAACATCTGCGGATTTCTTTGCGTAATTTTGCATCTCCATTGAAGTCAATGGAGAAATTCCACCACAAGTACGCATCAAGTCCGCAACAGCCAGTGTATGCTGCGGACACCAATTTCCGCACCGCAGCCTATGGTCTGCAGCGGAGTTGTCCGCAACGTCTGCACGTAGATAACTAAAAAGGTGTGGAAACCAATGGACAGACTGTCTGCTGCAGATTTCCAGTGCAGACTGTCCGCAGCGGAATTCCACAGCAATTCCGCCACGTGTGAACGTGCCCTTATTGTAATCAGTGCTACATATGCGTGATCATCACATGACCAAAACAGATTGTTATCCGCTGGGAGTAAACAATGAAAGTTTCTATTGAATGAATGAAAGCAGAGATCTTGAAAACCCGAATTGATACAGAAAGTATATTGGAAAATTGTTTGACATTTTATTATGCAAGTGGATAGAGCAGGTTCCCAAGCAGCATTTAAAAGAAACAGGATCCTGACCTGTCCACAGAGTTTAAGGCAGCACAGAGTATTTCAGGAGATGAGCGTGCGGATCTTGTGCGGGGTGGTGACTTGCCAATCATGTGAAGGTGTTATTGAGGACAGGAGTGGAGGAGAGGTAACAGACTGAGAGCTACGTAATGGTAAGAGCAGAGTTCACAGCAGCACATAATATTTCAGGAGAGGAGCGTGCAGATGTTGAGGAGTGTATGACGCTGACTGGTCACTGATTGGTCAGCGTCATACACATAAACACGCCCAGTTAAAAACACAATACACGCCCAGTTGGACATAACGAAAAAAAATGCCCAGTTGTCCATTTCAAAGCTAATTTGCATATATGCACACGACCGTAAAAACTCCCGTTATTACGGGTCGTATTTACGACCCGTAATAACGGGCTCATAGACTTCTATTGGCCACGGGTACCTTCCCGTTTTCTTACGGGAAGGTGCCCGTGCCGTTGAAAAAGATAGAACATGTCCTATTTCAGGCTGTAATAACGGCACGGGCAGCCCATAGAAGTCTATGGAGCTGCCGTAATGACGGGTGGCTACATGTGTGCACCCGTCATTACGGCAGCATTGCTAGGCGACGTCAGTAAATAGTCACTGTCCAGGGTGCTGAAAGAGTTAACTAATGAGCAGTAACTGTTTCAGCACCCTGGACTGTGAATTCCGATCAGAATATAGAGTAACCTGTAAAAAAAAAAGACGTTCATACTTACTGAGAACTTCCTGCTTCCTCCAGTCCGGTCTCCCGGCCGTTGCCTTGGTGACGCGTCCCTCTCGACATCCGGCCCAACATTCCTGGATGACGATTCAGTCCAAGTGACCACTGCAGCCAATCACAGGCCAATCACAGGCTGCAGCCAATCACAGGCCAATCCCAGGCTGCAGCGGTCACATGGACTGCCACGTCATCCAGGGAGGTCGGGCTGGATGTCAAGAGAGGGACGCGTCACCAAGGCAACGGTGACGCGTCCCTCTCTTGACATCCAGCCCGATTGTGATTGGCTGCAGCCTGTGATTGGCTGCAGCCTGTGATTGGCTGCAGCGGTCACTTGGCCAATCACAGGCAGCAGCCAATCACAGGCCAGCGATCTGTGATTGGCTGCAGCGGTCACTTGGACTGAATCGTCATCCCGGGAGGTCGGACTGGATGTCAAGAGAGGGACGCGTTACCGAGGCAACGGTGACGCGTCCCTCTCTGTACATCCAGCCCGATTGTGATTGGCTGCAGCCTGATATGAAGGTAACCTGTAATAGTACACGGAGTGCCTATAGCTACATAGTACAGAGGTACAAGGACGATGTCTGCCTCTGTATAGGCTCAATGCTCATGGCGGAGCTGTGTGCAGTAAGACATTTTTTTTTTTTTTTTTATAATTATATATTTTTATTTTTTCCATATGAACAAGAACATACATGGTATCAATTCAATATAATATAGAGTATAAGTCATGACAGGGGTAGTGTGAAGTTACAACATGTTGCACATCAGGAATGACAGGAATATCATACATTTCGCAGTGATCTTAAGAACAATCAGTCCTGTTAATAACTAATACTTTGGTATGGTGAAATCCCCTTTTTTTTTTTTTCTATCCGTCATCTTAACTCTGCTTTCGTAGGAATGACACGAAAAATTAACCAACATCTACAATACACATGACAAGACAATGGAGGGGGGGGGAAAGGAAGGGAAAGAAAGAAAAAAAAAAACAGAACAGTATCCTGGTTTGATCTGGGTGCACTAGCGCAGTTATGAACTAGTGTTATGCGTTCAGGGTGGTCTAGATGAATCAAATGTATCCCATGGTGACCAGACTTCTTTGAATCGTGTTAAGCTATTATTCATAGAGGCTGTCAAAGACTCCATTCTTCTGACCTCCCTTATTCTTAAATATAAGTCAGCAACTACAGGGGGATCAGTTCTCTTCCATCGCGCCGAAATGAGACACTTAGCTGCTGTGAGCACATGTAATAATAATCTAGAGGAGACCTTACTGAGCCCTTTCGGCGGTACATTAAGCAGGAAAGTTAGCACAGACAATGGAACCCTGACCCCCAGCAGTGTCTGGAGTAAACCCGCAACCTCTCTCCAGAAGGGGCGAATTAACCGACAGTCCCAAAAAATGTGAGGAAGTGTCCCCCTCTCGCTGCAGCACCTCCAACATCTATCCGAAACAAGGGGATATATATGATGGAGAAAGTCTGGGGTATGATACCAATACATCAAAATTTTATATTGGTTCTCTCTATATGCAGCGCAAAGAGAAGATTTCGCGGCTTGCGACCATATAATTTGCCACAGCGATAGGGGTATCTCCCTCTCCATGTACGTCTCCCATTTGGTCATATAGTTATGTTTTGGGATCTCATTTCCCCCTGGAGATGAGAGGATACTGTATATATCCGAAATTAATCCCCTAGTGGAGGCAGTATTCCTGCAGAGAACTTCAAAGTGCGTAGGTTTAGTAAAGCTGCCATCTCCAGGGAGAGAATTGGCAAAGTGGGTGATCTGTAGGTAACTAAAATGTGCATTGGGCGGTAACTTATATTTAGACTGCAGCGTCGAGAATGGCAAAACCGTTCTCAAACAGGGGTCTATTATGTCTGCAAAGTAGAACAATCCAGCTTCTGCCCACGGTCTAGTCATCCTCGCAGTGAGCCCATCCGGTAGAGCCGGGTTAAATAGAAAAGAAGTCATGGGAGATTTGGGAGAAGACAGGGGGTATAAGGTGTTAGCTAGCTTCCATATGTTTTTGGTGAACAACATGGGACCTAATAGGGATTTTGGGCAAGTCTCCACCTTTCCAGACCACAGTAGCGAATTCGGGTGAATAGGAGCTACCCACAGCTTCTCAATCTCTGCCCATTTAGTATATGCCCACCTTGAAGTCCAGCCAGGAATTCTACGAAGATGTACTGCTAAATAGTACCGATACACATCAGGGACAGCCAGGCCTCCTACTGTCATAGTAGAAAGTAGGACTGCTTTTGGTATTCTATGACGCTTCCCTGCCCAGATGTATTTCAATAAGGCTGTTTGGAACCTACGAATTTCGCTACGTGGTATAGGCACCGGGAGAGTTTCCAAAAGGTATAAATACTTTGGTAGAATAGTCATTTTCACTGCAGATATTCTACCAAAGAAGGACAGCGGGAGGGAAGACCATTTAGACAGTAGCGTATTTATTTCTTGAAAAAATGGGGAGAAGTTATTTTTATAGAGGGAGGCATATGTGCGGGTGATCTGGACACCTAGGTATTTGATCCCTTCCTCTTTCCATGTATATTTAAATGTTGTTTGTAGTGTCTAAATGAGCTGCGGGGAAATATTAAGTGGCAGAGCTTCCGTCTTAGAGTTATTAAGCTTATATCCCGAGTACAGACTATATTCTTTCAATACTGTATGTAAGTTTGGTAGGGTAATTTGCGGGTTGCGTAAAGTCAAAAGAACATCATCTGCAAATAGAGAGATCTTAAATTCCCTATCTCGCACTAAAAAACCTTGGATATCTGGATTACTCCTGATACGGGCCGCTAGAGGTTCTATGCATAGGACGTAAAGCAGGGGGGAGAGGGGGCAGCCCTGACGAGTCCCATTAAAAATATCAAATCGTTTAGAAATCGCATGTGGTAGTTTAACTACAGCATTTGGTAAGGTATACAATGAATGTAAAGCGGTGAGGAAGGGCCCTGAAATACCTATTGTTTTTAGTGTGGCAAAGAGGAAGGACCAGTCCAATCGGTCAAAGGCTTTTTCAGCGTCTAAACTGAGGAGCAGGCCAGGAGACTCTGTTTTGTTAAGAACTTCGATCAGATCAATAGTCCGTCTAGTATTGTCTCCTGCCTGCCTATGCATGACAAAGCCCACCTGATCTTTGTGAATCAGGCCCGGGAGCAATGAGCCAAGTCTATCGGCCAGTATTTTAGTGAATATTTTGAGATCTGCATTCAACAGAGAAATTGGCCGATAATTAGAACAATCAGACTGGTCCTTCCCTGGTTTGGGAATAACCGTGATGAAAGAATGAAGCATGGAAGGGGGGATGCCAGCTCCCGATAGAAAGGAATTAAAAAGGGTTACTAAATGTGGTGTTAATACATCTTTAAAGACCTTATAATATAAATATGGAAATCCATCGGGCCCTGGAGATTTTCCATTAGGCAAGTCTTGTATGGTGTTCTGTAATTCCTCTTCCGTGATGGGGGCATTGAGCATAAGGCCATCATCCGGCATGATAGTGGGAAGGGGGCAGGACTTTAAGTATTCCAATATTTGTTGTTCCCGAATGGAAGGATCTGTAGAAAGTTGGGATGTGAGAGAGTATAATTTTGAGTAATATTGGTAAAACATATCCGCCTGCAAATTGGGATCATAGATCAATTGACCTCCTGTATCACGGAGAGCAGATGGGGTCGACTGAGCCTTTTTATCTCTTAGCTGAGCAGCAAGTAAAGAATGCGCTTTATTCCCTCTCTCATAATATCTTTGTTTGGTATATAGAAGCATCTTCTCTACATTAGCAATAGAAAGATCCTTTAATTTTCCCCGCGTGGCAATGATTTGTCGAAGAGTAGACGTCGAGGGGTATAGATTCATTTTACGTTCTAATTTAGTAAGGGCCGCCGACAGCTCTAATCTCTGCTGAGCTTTATCCCTCTTAATATGTGAGGCGAGAGAGATACATTGCCCTCTAATTACCGCTTTGTGCGCCTCCCAAATTGTGGCCAACGAAGGAACTGAGTCTTTATTAAGGGCAAAGTAGGATTCAATGTGTGTTTTAAGTGTGTCCCTATGCTCCGGAGATTTAATCAGTCGTTCATTCAACCTCCAGTGACATATCCGGGTCGTTCGTAAGTCAGAAAGCAGGTCCAACATAATTGGAGCATGGTCTGACCATGTAATAGCCCCTATTTCAGCCGATGAGGTTGAACGAAGTCCTGGTACGTTGCCAAGGAATAGATCTATCCGAGTATGTGTTTTATGTGGGTGTGAGTAAAAGGTATATTGTTTAGCCGACGGATTTGAGATACGCCATAGGTCATAAAGATTGTGCTTGCGAATCAAGCGTCGAAATGCCGAAGCGCGTTGTCGCAATTCCGTGGGCGGAGAGGGAGCACTAAGCGAGTGTCTGTCCATGCTTTCTGAAAAAGGGAGGTTAAAATCCCCCCCTATGAACAAAGTAGTTGGCGGCAGGCGGGAAATTTTGGAGAAGACTTTTTCCAAAAAAGCAATTTGTAATGTATTTGGTGCATATAGGTTGCATAAAGTAATCGGGACACCTTTCAGGGTCCCTGCGAGGATGACATATCTCCCCTGTGGGTCTACTATTGATCTTGTTATTTGTAGTGGACAATCCCTTGAAATTAGAATAGCCACCCCTGCGCTTTTCTTAGAGTGTATAGCTGCATATGCTTTAGGAAAATGGGGTAGTGCAAATTTGAAAGACCCCGAACTGTCATGGTGCGTTTCTTGTAGAAAGGCGATATCTGCTCTCAGGTGTCTCAACTCTCTAAGTGCTAGCCGCCTCTTAACATTGGAATTTAATCCCTTAACATTCAAAGATACTATGCGCGCCATGACAATTCTTTAGGCCTGAAAGCAAGTATGTACAACGTACCCAGATGATCTATCAAGTTGGGCATAGCTCGTGTTGTCCAGGAAGGACGTCGCCATTTCGGTGATATGTTCTCAGTCCACACACCTGGTTTCCTATTCACGGAGGTAAGGGGAGGGAAAGAGGGGGAGGGAGGGGGAAGACATAAACAGACAACTACAGACAGAAAATAAATCAAAAAACATACTTGAAGCATAAAGTCGGTCGAACGACAATGAATGGAATCTAGATTCCATGTGGAGACAAGTATATTAGAACAATTTACACATTTAGATATCGCGTCAACCCCTAGATGCCTCGACTGCACTAGGAGGGTATACTGTCTCCATAAGGGAGAAGAATCACCGAGAGCCAATTCCGTCAGGAACATAGCCAACAGACCCAATAACTGAGACAGGCCAATTCTGTACATTCCGTACAAACAAAACTCCTCTGCAGCCTATAAAAAATAATCCAGGGCATAAAAATCCCCTTTTTTTTTTTTTTTTCTTTTTTCCATACAATGAACTATTAATGCGATCTAAGCATATAAACATGTAAGAAAGATTATGAGCCTCCCTTATTCAATACATTAACGCTGAAATGTTGGCTTAGGTCCATGCTCAGACATGGACCCTCGCTGATTCCCGGTCTTCCTTTGTGAAGGGACCTTTTGCCAGACAGGTGACGGAGGGGGTGGAGGCGGGGTGAGTTCCCACTCAGGCAGTTTCGGGACTGGAATGTCCATAGTGTCACAAAAAGCTCGAATATCCGACGATGTTCTCAGAACCGCCGAGCGACCATCTCGTCTGGCTGTAAGGCTAAACGGGAATCCCCATCTGTAGAGGATATTATTTTCTCTCAGAGAAGCAAGTAAAGGGCGCAATTGTCTGCGCCTATGAAGTGTGATCCAGGATAAGTCCGGTAGCAGTTGGACAGTGGTTCCTTTGTGTTGAATGACTCTATGAGCTCTGGCTTTATTCATAATGGCTTCTTTCAGCTCGTAATCCGTCACACAGCAAATAATATCACGAGGTAACGGCGAAGCTCCTTTAGGTCTGAGAGCTCTATGGGCTCTATCTAACTTGATAGGATGATCAGGTGGAGCATCTAGGATTTCATTAAAAATGGTCGCCAATAGCTCCTTTAAGTTTTCGTCCTGGGTAGCTTCAGGGACACCCCGAACTCTGATATTATGTCTTCTGCCTCTATTATCTAGGTCCTCCAAATGCTTTTGATAATCAGAAAGAGCAGCATGCTGTGCCACTACTGTGGTTTGTAGTCGTGATACATATTGGCGAGTGCAATCATGGTCATCTTCCAGTGACTCTATTCTGTGGGACATTTTTTGTATGTCTTGCCTGACTGTTGCAATAGCCGTGTTGCAGGTATCTTTCACCTCCGCTATAAGCGACTTAAAGTCCTCTCGGGTGGGGAGCTGCTGCAAAAAAGACTTCCATTCCTGACGTTTAGGAGCGGGGCTCTCAGAGTCAGAGGAAGAAAGCCACGGCTGTGCATCCTCTCCTTGAGCATATGGCTGTATATGGCCTGCTATAGGGAGCGTTTCCATCTCAGAATTTTTCCCTGCTGTTATTATGTCCCTAGGTCGTTTTGACATAGCAGTGTCCAGTCTGCAGGGTAAGGGTGGCTGAGGGGGTAATAGGTGTTTCCCAACCCTTAATGTTGAGCCACTAACCTGCATGTTCCTTCTTGTGGGGGAGGGTGACTCCGCAGTGTATGGCGTCTCCAACTCCTCACCAGCCACGTGTGAGGCTGGCTCCGAAGATGGCGGCCATCTCTCTCTTTGCTCCTCCTGCAGATCCTCCTCCGGCCGTAGTGTCTCTCCGTCGGTCAGCGGCTGTGATCTGACCACATCTTGATCCTCTATGACCGATGGGGATCTGGAGGACTGCGACGCCTCCTCGTGTGAGGCCGGCAGTAATGGCGCCTGTCCTGTCGGCGCATCAGAGAAGAAGGCATCCAAAGTGCCGCTCCTCGGGGCTCCGGGGAGTACCTGCTTGGACTCCATCCTCTTGGCTGACCGTCTCACCATCATCGGTAAGTCTTTATTAGATTCTCGGGAGGCTACACCGAGTAAAAAACGCTGTGTTACGGCTGATGATCAGAGGAGCTCCGGACTATGCGACTCACTCCATCGGCTCCCAGGACACGCCCCCTCAGTAAGACATTTTTAACAATGACTGACAAATGTTTAGCTTGTATATAGACACATGTAAAATAAAGCTGTTAACAATAAGGTGTTTTCATGGTTGCACCACGAGAAGTAATTACGGTTTTATCCTTCAATTTTCTGTTTTACTATTACTTCTGTTATTGCCTTTTCTCATTATCCTTTTATTAACTTATTCTAAGGAATTGGAAGGACATTGCAGCGGTTTCATTGTCAGGTGGTTGACCTCAATATCTCACAAGAAGGTCATCTGTTTCTGCAGCCAATCACAATCGGGCTGGATGTCAAGAGAGGGACGCGTCACCGTTGCCTTGGTGACACGTCCCTCTCGACATCCAGTCCGACCTCCCGGGATGACGCGGTAGTCCATGTGACCGCTACAGCCTGGGATTGGCCTGTGATTGGCTGCAGCGGTCACTTGGACTGGATCGTCATCCCGGGAGGTCGGACTGGAGGAAGAAGCAGGGAGTTATCGGTAAAAAAAATAGAAGTTGCTACTTGCCGATAACTCCCTGCTCACAATATATGTGATCGTAAGTCACTGTCCAGGGTGCTGAAACAGTTACTGCCGATCGTTTAACTCTTTCAGCACCCTGGACAGTGACTATCTCCGCCGGGTTCGGTCAAAACGTGTTCGGCTGAACCCGGTGAAGTTCGGATTAGCTGTGAACCGAACTTTTCCCGATGTTCGGACCGAAACCGGGTTCGGTTGTCCCGGTTCGCTCATCTCTAGTTAGGAGAATTGCTGAAATAGCAATTATTACTTTGAGAATATTTTATATGTGGTCCAGAGAATTTTCTCTATTTTTAAATATTCTGCTTGCCAGTCTTTTGTAAATGTCAGACAAACGTGTAATACTTATAGAACAACGCATACTACATATATATATATATATATATATATATATATATATATATATACACATATATATATGTATATATATATATACATATATATATATATATATATATATATATATATGTATATTGTAACTATAGACTTGAAAGTCCCTTCTATATAAAAAAAAATGTGTATAAATGATATCTGAATTTGCAGATATATGTACTACTAAATAAATGAACCATGGGTATCTTGATTATATAGTACTGACAGGCAGTTTTAATGCTCCTAAAATGATCTTATGGATCATTTGTACAGTTGTGAGCTGACTTGTGTATACAAAGTTCACTAAATTGTGTCTAACGTTATCTACTATGTAAGCTAGATGGACACAACACAGTATTTGGCTTAGGACATGACTGCAAATATGAGTAACAGTAAGGAAATAATCTTCCATAAAAATAATAACAACTGACAGCAGAATGCTAATATCTAAAGTAATCTAGAGCAAAGTGTCTCAGCCTTGACTGTGATGAAGATAAGATGTTGATATACAAAGTATTAAACTGTTCCAACAGATCCAAGTGGATTATTAAGGCCTCCTTCGCCAACACTTTTTGTATGGTGTTTTTTTCCACAAAAAAAAACCATCTAAAAAATGTTGTTTTTTCTTTATTTTTTTTTAATAGTGTGTTTTTACCGGGCGTTTTTTTTACATGCTGTCTTCACCTTGACAATCATGTGATTTGAAGATCATGTGATGCCAAGATTCCTCTTTGTAACACATGATTTATACAGAAAAAAAGCCACCGAATCGCCATTAAAAAATGCCACATGCTTTTTTTAAGAGGTAAAAAAAATAAAAAATACAAAGGTCTATGGGAGAAAAACCCTACTAAATGCTGGAACAAACACCAAGGTCAGGCTTGCTGCTATTTTAAACAAATGCCACTGAGCAAAAACGATTATGCTTGCCTTGCTGTAAATCTCACACAAACGTTAGCGAAGTGTCAGGATTGTGAATAGACATCACGTCCTGGCTGGAGGTAATGTCAGAACACTTGAGTAACGTTAATGTGTGTGTATGTGACTGTACATAGTGATCTAGTAAGATTACTATGGGCTGTGTAAATGAATGGGGAGAAGTGTATGACGCTGATTGGTCACTGATTTGTCAGCGTCATACACTTCTCTCCACAACGCCCACTTGGTCAAAAAGTAAAACACGCCCAGTTGCCCATTAAGAAAGTCATTAGCATAAAGCTAAAATAGGTCATAACTCCGTCAAAAATGATCGTTTTTCTAAATAAAAAACACTGCTGTAATCTACATTACAGCGCCAATCACATTATGTAGAAAATAGGCCACTTCTAATGTGGTGACAAAGGTTCTTTAAAAATTATTTTAGGGAACTAAGTCCAGGGCCTCCAAGGTAGTGTTTCCAGAAATACTACTAGTGGCATGATCATCACTAGAAAGACAGCGGGAGATTAGGGAGAGTTAAATAAGTGGCTTAGAAACTTGTGTAGGAAGGAGGGGTTTCAATTCATGGAAAACTGGGCTGACTTCTCTGTCGGCTACAGGCTCTATGGTAGGGACAGTCTGTATCTAAATAGGGAGGGTGCAGCTGTGCTGGGGAAAAGAATGGTTAGATGCAGTGGCGTAACTACCGCCGTAGCAGCCATAGCGACTGCTACGGGGCCCGCGGCATGAGGGGGCCTGTGTCGCCCGCCGGCACGGGCCCCCACCATGGCCGCAGGCTCCGCTAGCAGCTGCTATGGCTGCTACAGCGGGATGCCACTGAACACTATGGCAGAGCAGGGAGGTATCTCCCCTCTCTGCCATTAAACAAAAGATATGTATCCCCTATCCACAGGATAGGGGATACATGTGTGATCGCTAGCATTGATTGGGAGAACGGGGGACTGAAAGTCCCCTGAAGTTCTCCATCACAAACCTCGGACTTCCGGGGTCTGTGTCGGCAGCTCCGTAGAAATGAATGGAGCGCCGGTCGCGCTTGTGCGCATGCGTGACCAGCGCTCCTTTCATTTTTATTGAGCTGCCGACACAGACGCCGGAAGTCAGAGGTTAGTCATGGAGAACTTCAGGGGACTTTCGGTCTCCCGTTCTCCCTATCAATGCCGGCAATCACACATGTATCCACTATCCTGTGGATAGGGGATGCATGTTATTTGTAGGACACACTATAGGTCACATTTTTTTTGTGGGGGGGGGCTGTATGGCGTTCCCTGCAGGGGGGGGGGTGCTGTATGGCATTCCCTGCATGGGGGGGCTGTATGGCGTTCCCTGCAGGGGGGGCGCTGTATGGCGTTCCCTGCAGGGGGCGCTGTATGGCGTTCCCTGCAGGGGGGGGGGGCGCTGTATGGCGTTCCCTGCAGGGGGGGGGGCGCTGTATGGTGTTCCCTACAGGGGGGGCTGTATGGCGTTCCCAACAGGGGGGGGCTGTATGGCATTCTCTACAGGGGGGCTGTATGGCGTTCTCTACAGTGGGGGCTGTGTGGCGTTAGCGCCATACAGCCCCCTCTGTAGAGAACGCCATACAGTCCCCCTGTAGATAACGCCATACAGTCCCCCCTGTAGATAACGCCATACAGTCCCCCTGTAGATAACGCCACACAGGCGTTATCTACAGGGGGGGCTGTGTGGCGTTATCTACAGGGGGACTGTGTGACGTTATCTACAGGGGGACTGTATGGCGTTATCTACAGGGGGGACTGTATGGCGTTATCTACAGGGGGACTGTATGGCGTTATCTACAGGGGGACTGTATGGCGTTATCTACAGAGGGGGCTGTATGGCGTTATCTACAGGGGGGCTGTATGGCGTTATCTACAGGGGGGACTGTATGGCGTTATCTACAGGGGGGCTGTAAAGAAGGCACTATCTACAAGGCGGGGGGGGGTTGTGTGACACCCAGGGGAGGGGGGCCCCAGTCAAAAGTTTGCTATGGGGCCCAGTCTTTCCTAGTTACGCCCCTGGATAGATGGCTGGAGGAGCTTCTAAACTAGGATCTGGGGGAAGTGAGGGGTTAGTTAGAGTACATAGGGAGTGGGATACAGCAGGGGTTAATGGAGATTGAGCGTGGGCTGGGATTAGCAAGTCGAGTAGGGAGGTGAATAGGAGTAAATATAGACCTAAGAATAATAAAGGTGTCGGCAAGATCAAATGTATGCTGGCGAATGCAAGAAGTCTTGCAATTAAAATGGACAAGTTAGGGAATCTAATGACCGACATAGATTATTATGTAGTGGGCATAATAGAAACCTGGCTGGATGAGAGCCATGACTGGGTAACCAATGTGGAGGGCTACACCGTATTTAGAAGAGACATAAAAGATGAAAAAGGTGGGGGGGTTTGTCTGTTTGTAAAATTAAACCTAAGACCAGTCCTGACAGCGTGAAGTCATTATTGGTAAATATTCATGGAGCAGGCAATAACTACTGATTGGAGTTATTTATAATCCACCGAACATAGCGGAACAGGCTGAGGATGAAATGCTGCAACAAATAAAAAAGGCAGCAAATAATATTGGGGTCCTTATAATGGGGGATTTTAACTATCCTGACAATAATTGTGACACAGAGGCCGCTGGATGTGCTAAAAGCTGGAAGTTTTTATACATAATTCAAGACAATTGTTTCGCTCGGTTGGTTGATAAACCAACCAGAGGGGATATTCTGCTGGATATGATCTTATCTAATAGACCAGACATAATATCAGATGTGTTGGTCCAGGAGCATTTGGGCAATAGTGACCACAATATGGTAAGTTTTAATATAATATTCAATAAAACAGTACGAAGGGGAGCTACAAAAACCTGGAATTTTAGGAAAGCAAAATTCAATCAACTGAGAGAAGCACTTAGTCTTGTTGACTGGGATCATGTAATGGTAAATAGGGATACTAAAGCTAAATGGGCAGTTTTTAACAATATATTACATGAATCGTGTGATAAGTTTATACCATCCGGTAACAAAATGTCTAGAAATAAAAGGAGACCAATATGCATGGATAGGGAATTACTAAATATAATAAGACAAAAACAAAAAACATTCAAAATATTGAACGCTGAAGGCTCAGCAAAAGCATTCCAGGCTTACAAAAATCTCAATATGAAATGTAAAAATAAAATCAAGTTAGCAAAGTTATCTACAGAAAAACAAATCGCTAACAACATTAAAAAAATCTGATAATATTGGCCCTCTTAAAGATGGTCATGGGAATATAATTGAAGAAGACAAATGTAGGGCTGAGATATTAAACACATACTTTTCCTCTGTGTTCACTGATGAGCTGCCGGTGACAGATATTCAGGGGGACAGTAATAAAGGTTCCCCAGCCAATATTACCTGCTTAACACAGGAGTAAGTACAGCTGCGTCTGAGCAAATAAAATATTGATCAACCAAAGGCATTAAGGGAATTGAGCACAGTAATGGACAGACCATTGTATCTCATCTTCTTAGACTCACTTGTAAGAGGATCAGTGCCACAGGATTGGAGGACGGCTGATGTTTACCAATATTTAAAAAGGGTAAGAAGGTGGAACGGAGTAACTACCGTCCAGTAAGTTTGACATCTGTGGTATGTAAAGTATTTGAGGGTATTCTAAGAGATGAACTCCAGCAGTATCTAGCAGAGAATAATCTAATAACTGATAACCAGCATAGATTCATGAAAAATAGGTTGTGCCTAACTAACATAGTGGGTTTCTATGAGGAGGTACAATCATGCGGCGGATGTGATATCTTTGGATTTTGCAAAAGCATTTGATACTGTTCCACACAACAGTCTTGTTCTGAAGCGACAGAAAACAAAGAGTCATTATAAATGGTACTTACTCAAAATGGTTAGCAGTGGTGTACCACAAGGATCGGTGTTAGGCCCAATTCTTGTTAGTCTCTCTATGAATGACCTTGTGGGTGGGATTGATAGCAAGATGTCAGTTTTTGCTGATGATACATAACTTTGTAGGATACCTAAAACTCAGGTTGACTATAAAATAATACAGAAAGACCTATATAAGCTTGCAGCATGGGCAAAAACATGGCCACAGAAATTGAATGTAGATAAATATAAAGTAATACACCTAGGGCACAATAATAGTATTAATGCATATACATGAAATGGAGTAAAGCTGAGGAGAAGGACCTGGGTATTCTGGTTACAAATAAACTAAGCAGCAGTACTCAATGTCAAGCGTTAGCTGCAAATGCAAATAGGATTTAAGGGTATATTAAAAGAGGGATAAAACCCCCATTATTTACATGTAATATTACCCCTCTATAATCCCTTGTAAGGGAACATCTTGAATATGGAATTCAGTTTTGGGCTCCACACAGCTAAAAAGGATATGGGAGAAGTGTATAGGGTTCAAAGGCGAGCAACTCGATTATTAAATGGGATGGGAGGTGTCGCTTACAACGAAAGACTAGAGAAATTGGGCTTGTTCAGCTTGGATAAAAGACGTCTTAGAGGTGAACTGATTATCATGTATAAATATATGTGTGGTCAATACAAAGAACTAGCACATGATCTGTTTTTTACAAGGAGTCTACAAAGGACATTCATTGCATGTGGAAGAAAGATGTTTCAGACATCAACATAGGAAAGGGTTCTTTACACTTTGAGTAGTTCAAACTATGGAATGCCCTACCCAAGAGGTAGTAATGGCAGATACTTTGTCAGCATTTAAAAATATCCTAGATGATTATTTACTGACAAATGGCATAGAGGGTTATAAGTAATCTAGCAATGAATGACGTGTAATTTATTGAGAAAAGCTGAACTTGATGGACCTGTGTTTTTCAAGCTATGTAACTCTATGAACTATGTAAACGATGTGTGGTGCTGTGCAATAGACCGCGTGTAGCTGCCATTAGATGATCCACTGGACCAGTGAGCAGGCCCTGAGAGACTTTGGGAGCCATTGCTTAAGGAAAAGTGGGCTTAGAGTGTGCCAGCCCTGAGTTGGGTTGTAATAGGACTGAGAGAATGTCTAAGGGGGAAATTGATTAATATTGGCTATTCATATGCCAGTCTTAACAGACTGAAAAGTTGGAGTAACTTCTGACACATTTATTAAGAGGCAAAAGTCTCCTAATAAATGCATCACATCTTTTGGCTGGGCCATGCACTACAATTGTGACACAACAGCCATGGCTCCCCCTTCGGGGAAAAAAAACAACAACACACACATACTAAACTCAGCGCTCGTCTTTTCCCCTCTACGACTCCTTCGCTACAGGGACTTGATGCCAAGCAGCGTCAGGGTCTTTATATACGATGCAGCTCTTCAACGTCATCAGTGCTGTGTCACATATAACGTCCTGACGCTGTATGAGCGCTGAAGTGAGTATAATTCTTTGTATTTTACATTTTTTAAATTTATTTAAATGTCTAATGGAAGGGGCCGGGAGTAGTCTGGTCGTGGGTGGCAAGGCCCATTGCTTGGAGCTGGTGTAGATTTTCACTATAATTTACGCCAGGTTTCTGTACTTATGATGTGCAGAATATTGTGTGACATGTTTTATGTTCGCTTATAGCCACGAGTGGTGAAATCCGTGAAAGGTAGTAGCATAGCGGCCAACGTAACCCACGGAACTGCAGACCCGTTTTCTACAAGGTGATTCGTGCACATGTCTTGGTGACATATACTGCAAAGACGGGGCAGGCTGTGGCAGAGGCAGCCTCTCTGAGACCCACAGCGGCATAGTCGAATGCCTAAGAGCTGACAGTCCCCTTGGCGCAACCATACCTGGTGGGAACTTCGACCCTGGTCTACCGCACTAAACATTTGTAACAACCTGTTTCAACCTGTTCAATAAAACTGTTCACCTGCAATAATCGTTGATTTATTAAACAACCACCCTGTAATATGTATCTTCCCTTTCCCTGCTTGCAAGCTCTCTGTAATTGTTCAGAAACCTATTCAGTCTCTAAAATACTCTTTCAGTGACTTAAAGAGGCTCTGTCACCACATTATAAGTTCCCTATATTGTACATGATGTGATCGGTGCTGTAATGCAGATTACAGCAGTGTTTTTTTATTTAGAGAAACTATCATTTTTGATGGAGTTATGACCTATGCTAGCTTTATGCTAATGAGTTTCTTAATGAACAACTGGGCATGTTTTACTTTTTGGCCAAGTGGGCGTTGTACAGAGGAGTGTATGACGCTGACCAATCAGTGAGCAATCAGCGTCATACACTTCTCTCCATTCATTTACACAGCACATAGCGATATAGCTATATCGCTATGTGCAGCCACATAAACACACTATAACGTTACTGCCAGTGGCGTAACTACCGCCGTAGCAGCAGTAGCGGCTGCTACGGGGCCCGCGGCATGAGGGGGCCCGTGTCGCCCGCCGGCACGGGCCCCCACCATGGCCGGAGGCTCCGCTAGCAGCAGGACGCCACTGAACACTACGGCAGAGCAGGGAGGTATTTCGCTGCTTCTGTCTTCTCTGATCATTTGTACACAGCGCTGAATGCGCGCTGTGTACAGGAATAGAGACAGCAGCAGCGGCGCTGTCTCTATTCCTCCCGGTGATCATGTGACTGGTCACATGATCGCCGGGTGCCGTTAGTGGCAGGCTGCTGCTGGGTCTTACTAGACCCAGCACAGCCCTATTAGTGACAATCGTCACTATGAGAGGGCTGATTTCCCCTGTAACTGGGGCTGCTGTGCAGCTCCAGTTACAGTGGAAAAGATGGTGTAAAAGAAAGAAAAAAATATATATAAAGTTCCCCAAAGGTCTTCTTTGACCTTTGGGGGACAGACCATAGTAATAAAAAAATAATAAAGTAAAGTGCAAAAAAAATGTAAATAATAAATACACATAAAATACCCACCCCAAAAAAAAACGTTCCCCCTGCCAATCATTGTTGTAACGCTAGCGCTGACCCAATTACCACAATATAGACATGTAATATATAAAAATTTACGGTAGACAATGACGATCACAAATAAAAGGTCTATTTTAGGGTAAAACTATGTTATTACCAAAAAAAAAAATAGCTGAAATGTAAAAAAGCTTATTTTTTGACTATTATTTTCAAACTTTATGAATAAAAATTCTAAAATAGCAAAAAAGTTGTGTATAAAAATGATAAAAAAAGAAACCTGCATTGTCTACGGAAAAAAAACATCACAAAAATCACGTCGTTAGCCCAACAATTAAAAAAGTTATAGCCATTTAACTAACGTGCTAAAAAGGGCTAAACGGTGTCTGGTCCTGAAGGCGCAAAATAGAGCAAAAGACATGTATCCCCTCTCCACAGGACATGTATCCCCTCTCCACAGGATCTCCACAGGACATGTATCCCCTCTCCACAGGATCTCCACAGGACAGGGCATACATGTGTGATCGCTGGCAGCGATAGGAAGAACGGGGGACTGAAAGTCCCCTGAAGTTCTCCATCACAAACCTCGGACTTCCGTGGTCTGTGTCGGCAGATCCGTAGAAATGAATGGAGCGCCGGTCGTGCTTGTGCGCATGCGTGACCAGCGCTCCTTTCATTTTTATTGAACTGCGCAGACGCCGGAAGTCAGAGGTTTGTGATGGAGAACTTCAGGGGACTTTCAGTCCCCCGTTCTCCCTATCGCTGCCAGCGATCACACATGTATCCCTTATCCTGTGGATATCCTGTGGAGAGGGGATACATGTATTTTGTAGGACACACTGTAGGTCGCATTTTTTTGGGAGGGGGGACGCTGTATAGCGTTCCCTACAGGGGGGGAACGCTGTATGGCGTTCCCTACAGGGGGGGAGCTGTATGGCGTTCTCTACAGGGGGGGCTGTATGGCGTTCCCTACAGGGGGGCTGTAAGGCGTTCTCTACAGGGGGGGCTGTATGGCGTTCTCTGCAGGGGGGCTGTATGGCGTTATCTACAGGGGGCTGTATGGCGTTATCTACAGGGGGCTGTATGGCGTTCTCTACAGGGGGATGTATGGCGCTATCTACAGAGGGGGGTCTGTATGGCGTGATCTGCAACGGGGGCCTGTAAAAAAGGCACTATCTACAAGGGGGGGGGTTGTGTGACACCCAGGGGAGGGGGGCCCCAGTCAAAAGTTTGCTATGGGGCCCAGTCTTTCCTAGTTACGCCCCTGGTTACTGCAGTGTCCTGATAATGAATATACATTACCTCCAGCCAGGACGTGATGTGTATTCAGAATCCTGACACTTTGCTAACACAATCCCGACACTACAGCACAGCAAGCGCAATCTCGTTTGAAATTACAGTTTACAGCGTAATCTCGCGAGATTACGCTTGTTGTGCTGTAGTGTCGGGATTGTGTTAGCGAAGTGTCAGGATTCTGAATACACATCACGTCCTGGCTGGAGGTAATGTATATTCATTGTCAGGACACTGCAGTAACGTTATAGTGTGTTTATGTGGCTGCACAGAGCGATACAGCTATATCGCTATGTGCTGTGTAAATGAATGGGGAGAAGTGTATGACGCAGATTGCTCACTGATTGGTCACTGATTGGTCAGCGTCCTACACTCCTCTGTACAACACCCACTTGGCCAAAAAGTAAAACACGCCCAGTTGTTCATTAAGAAAGTCATTAGCATAAAGCTAAAATAGGTCATAACTCCATCAAAAATGATAGTTTTTCTAAATAAAAAACACTGCTGTAATCTACATTACAGCGCCGATCACATCATGTACATTATAGGCCACTTTAAGACACAGAGGAGAGGGAGGGGGAGGAAATTGATAAAGCTACAGTGCCTTTGTCTGAAGCTAGGGCAACACGACGACTGGTCGCGCGGCATGAAAATTGCATCTAATGATTTTTATTGTGGTTGCATTGTGACATGCGATATAACGTGATAGTGAAAAGACAGTCGCAAATGTTTTTGGTTGCAAGTCAGATGCGACTTTGCCATTATAGACCTCAGTGTAAGTTGTGTGTGACTGCGACTCGCTTGCGACATGTTTACGTTTTGTTTTTTAAAGCCAAATTACACTTCTAAAATAGTGATACGACAGCAAGTTGCAGCCAAATAGCACACAGTTTTTGCTCATTCATGTAGCCCCAGCCTTAGCTCTGTGTGAGACTCATGCTGTGACAGCGGGGTAGCAGAGGAACACATCTCAATGATCAGAACTTCTGCATACAGTGGATTTGGAAAGTCTTCAGACCCTTTCTCTTTTTTCACATTTTGTTATGTTTAGGCCTTGTGCTAAAATTAAAAAAAAAAAAAGTTTTTCCCCATTATTCTATACTTAATACCCCATAATGACAAAGTGAAAACAGAATTTTAGACATTTTTGCAAATTTATTAAAGATGAAAAACTAATTTTGCATGGACAAAAGTATTCAGACTCTTACTATGACACTTGAAATTTAGCTCTGAGGGCATCCCTTTTCTCTAGATCATCTTTGAAATGTTTCTACACCTTAATTGGAGTCCACCTGTGGTAAATTCATTTGATTAGACATGATTCGGTAAGACACACCCCTGTCTATATAAGGTTTCACAGCTGACAATGTATATCAGATCAAAAACCAAGCCATGAGGAGGAAAGTACTGCCTCTAGAGCTCAGAGGAAGAATTGTGTTGGGGCACAGATCTGGAGAAGGGTACAAAACAATTTCTGCTGCACTGAACGTTCCCAGGAGCACAGTAGCCTCCATAATTATTAAATGGAAGACTTTTGGAACTACGAGCAGTCTTCCTAGAGCTGGCCACCCCACCCAGGAAAAAGGCCTTGATCGAAGAGAGGTAACCAAGAACCCAGTGGTCACACTGGCTGAGCTCCAAAGATCCTGTGTGCAGATGGGAGAAACTTCCAGAAGGTCAACCATCACTACGGAACTCCACCAATCTGAACTCTATAGCAGAGTGGCCAGAAAGAAGCCTCTCCTCAGTAAAAGACACATGAAAGGCAGCCTGGAATTTACAAAAAAGCACCTAAGAGACTCTCAGACATCGGCTGACATTCCCATGTCCTTTTACCCATGCAGGCGTGACTATTTTTGTAGCCCTTCCATTAATTTCTCACCAGGCGGTACAAGAATCAGGGGAACCCTGTTCTGGAGATAGGTACTGGTTCCAGAGCTGGGACCCACATCTATCAGACTTTTATCGCATATCCTGTGGTTATGCTAAAAATGTTTAAAGTGTAGCTAAATGTTCGACAAACTTCTGACATGTCATAGAGACATGTCAGAAGTTTGTATTGGTGGGGGTCCGAGCTCGGAGACTCCCACCAATCGCTAGAACAAAGCAGCTGACGCGTTCGTGTGAGCGCTCAGCTGCTTGGTCTCTGTTCTGCTTTTTCTGGAAAGCCGATGCATCGGAGTACGGGCTCATAGACTTTCTATTCAGTCCGTACACCAATACATTTATTTCCGGAAAAAGCCGAACAGACACAAAGCAGCTGAGCTCCCACACGAGTGCTTCAGCTGCTTCGTTCTAGCGATTGGTGGGGGTCCCTGTGCTCGGACCCCCACCAATACAAACTTCTGACATGTCACTATGACATGTCAGAAGTTTGTCAAACGTTTAGCTACACTTTAAAGTTAGAATAACCCTTTTGTTTACCTACTAATTACCCACCCCCACACACATGAAAGCTCTTTCATGTAGTGCTCCAAATGGAAGTTTAGGGTGTGCTCTCATATAATAAAAATGTTGCTTCTACTGCAACTATGGCACTAGTCGCTGAATGGGGATGGCAGACAGAGCTACTAGTCTTCTTCTTATATGTAGCTGTAAGAACGGTGATTTTTTTAAAATGAATTCTGACTTTAATAGAGTTAAATTAGCACGTTGTCTATATGTAAGCAAAATCTAATGAACACTGTGCAGCCTGCTACCAGTGAGCACTGGAATAACCATGCAGTTCTGGTACATGCTGGATAATTTTTACAGAACAAACATACAGTACAGCTGTTTAAATGCAGAAACCGCCATCACTTATAATTAGGCTAACATATTCCGTTCTACAGAAAATAAATGTATTTAGATTTACTTGTTTGCATTACAAGTTCAAGCTTCTGAATACTGAATACCAAATAATTTGTTGAGCACAATTTACTGCTCGCTCTGTGATAATCACACTTTAATTGGGTTTGAAATTCTGCTGAACAGATGTTTCCAGGTCAGTTCAGAAAATTAAAATGGCTATTCTACCCCATTTGTCAATTAAACCACTTAATTTAAATACACCACACTTACATTTCAATCTCGGCATAAAACTTGTAAACTTTCAGGAACTTTAAGAATATTTATATGTGTATAGAATTTATGCCGGGATATAATCAGCATCCATTTAGGAGTAAAGAAAAAAGTCACCAAAAATGCTCTAAATGCCTTTCTCATTACTAACCTTGCAGTTTTCTTCCATGTTAGTGACGTTCCCTGAAAGAAGTAAATGTGGCACAAAAGATAGAAACCATTTGGATACATGCCGGCAGTAAGGAGCCCCCTTCCCAGGTAGTGCCACACATGCCCCTCCCAAGTAGTGCCACACAACCCCCATCCCAGATAGTGCCACACAGACCCACCCTCCCAGGTAGTGCCACACAGCCTCCCCTCCGAGGTAGTGCCACACAGCCCCCACTCCCAGGTAGCGCCACACAGCCCGCTCACTGGTAGTGCCACACAGCTCCCTCCCTGCAGGTAGCGCCTTTGGAGCTCCCTCTAGGAGTGGAATCCCCAACCAGGACATTGCTGGTGCTCTGGCTGAGTATTCCGCTTCAGGAGGAGCCCCTGATGTCAAGGGCAATCCCAGAGCCTTATTTCCGGGCTCAGCGCTAATAGCACTCTGCCCGGGACACTACTCTGATCCTGACATCACTGTCCATATATGGACAGTGATGTCAGGAGCTTCCCCAGAAACGGAGTCCGGGAGCAGAGCCGCTTCCAGCGCTCTGCTTGGTACTCCTTCTCTTTTCCATGCATCACTGTCCATATATGGACAATGATGTCAGGGGAAAAAGCAGAGCCGGAGTCCCGGCAGAGCGCTACTAGCACTCTGCCTGGCAGTCTGAAGCCTAGTAAATGGCAGAGTAGGGAGCTACCTTCCTGCTCTGACATAGCCATAGCGTTCAATATTATCTAAGGACGCAGATTCTATTGAATGTGGCGTCGCTACTGCTGTAGCCATAACAGCTGCTAGCAAGGCCACTGGGCATGGGGGGGGGGCCCGCTATGACATTGGATATGCCTCGAGCCCCGTAGCTGATACAGCTGTAGCTATGCCGCCTCCTAGACAGGTGCTCCCTCTAGAAGCAGAATCCCTGGCAAGAGTGTCGGCAGCGCTCCTGGAGGATCCATGATGATTCCACTCCTGGAAGAGCCATGATGGCAGTGTCAAATGAAAAAGGTTTGGACCCTTGGTAGTTGGCAGGTCTAATATAACAATTGAACAACAAGATGCCAGAGGCAGAAAACCCTATTTCCCAACTACCATTAAATTGTATTTATAATCTTTAATATGCTATTACAGCAAACAGACACACAGACAAAACCAACATAAATGGTTAAAATTTTCGATGCATGGATAGGGTCAATAGCCGTTCGTGGCTATAACAGTGTGCACATATGTGTGCCGTTTGAATAGTCCCTGCTGGTAGCAGTGTGCTGATTGAATAAGCAATAAATGTAGCAATGAACAGGTGTGTCTATCGTCTGTGTCTACAGATAGACAAATACAGCAATCACCGATACCTATAACGGACTTCTAAGCAGTTAGATTGTTTAGTTACTAGATTGCCCTAATACCAGCATGTATTAAAATAGAACAGAGCGCCCCCCCGACATGTTTCGCTACTATGTAGCGTCCTCAGGGGTTCATGGGGCTACTGGCGGCGCGCCGATAAACTCTCACTAATATGGGAATCCTTGGTGACGTCTCAAGGGGGGTGTGTATGTGGGTTGGACCAATAGCAGCAAGGGTGGGTGGGAACCAACGAACCACCACTTGAGTGGCAGCTAAGACTGCCAATAGAATAGTAGGTGGCCCGAGTATCTAGATAGGCACGCCCACGCATGCGCACTAGGGCTGGGTTAGCACTTATACCATGAGAGCCACTCTCAAAGATCGCTAGATGTGTAAGTTCCATTCACATCAGCTCAGGGTGCAAAATAGCTGACATGAGAAACAGCTATCAGCTCAGTGTGCGAAATAGCTGACATAAGAAACAGCTATCACAATGTAGTGGTGGACAATGGATAAATAGATAGATGTATTGATGAGCCACTCATTATAGCAACGGCCACACAAATAAGTAGTAAGGGTTTGTCACATAACAGCAGATGCCGATGGCGATATATGACAATAAAGTACTGAAACGCAGATGGAAGCTGTTGGTGTTTTACCATGTCACTGCAGGATGCAAAGGTGACAAAGCACATAGCTGTTAAAGACTACATGAGAGTAGTAGAGTAATGCTGTCATTGCAACAAGATACCAAAGATACATATGATATATTCACACATACGGAAACTCCGAGAAAGCTCATAAAGTGAATCTCTACCAAAACGAAGATCATATTGAGCGTATTGGAATAATTTATCTGGACAGAACACATACTTTTGAGACTGATGCACATGGTTCCTTTATCATTGAGTTCAACAAGGATTGAAGGTACCCCAATTGAGACAGGGAGAGTCAGAGTCCGCCAGAACTCAAAAAATTGGACAGTGTCTGTAATTATATCTAATATGTGAAATGAAATGAATAAAAAATGTAGAAATAAATAAATAAAAACAGATTATGGATATGTACCACAGTATTAGTGGCACTAAACACGATATGTTAGTATATCGATCTCAGAGGAAAGCCGTAAATGTAAAACCTTCATTAAGACCCGAGGGGCTGAGAGAATGCAAACGATGGATCCATCGTGCCTCCTCTTGCAATAGCAACCGGTCTAGATTGCCAGCTCTTGGTCCCAATTTAATCTGAGTGACACCCCAGAACCGAAGTAGCTTAGTATCACCTCCATGTAGTTGGTGCATGTGTCTGGATAACGTAGTATCCTCTTTATGGATAATAGTACTCAGGTGCTTCGAGATCCTCCTTCTTAGTTCCTGTATGGTTTTGACCACGTATAGTTTGGGACAGGGGCATTTTGCTATATATATTACCCCACTGCTCTGGCAGTTAATAAACTGCTTGATGGTATAAACTTTCTCGTCAGATGGATTTGTGAAGGTTTTTGTCGTGGGCATGAGAGGACAGAAGGAGCAACGACCACATGGATGGGAACCCCTAACTGGAGATTTTAACAAGGTTTGTTGAAACTTATTTATGGTGGAGTAATGACTATGTACCAACAGTTCTCGTAGGTTTTTGCCTCTACGATACGTGATACTTGGAACTGCAGAAATGACTTTTTTAAGGTCTGGATCAGTGGTAAGTATTGGCCAATGTTGTTTAAGGATGTCCACAACTTGAGAAGAGCAGTTTATTAACTGCCAGAGCAGTGGGGTAATATATATAGCAAAATGCCCCTGTCCCAAACTATACGTGGGCAAAACCATACAGGAACTAAGAAGAAGGATCTCGAAGCACCTGAGTACTAATAACCATAAAGAGGATACTACGTTATCCAGACACATGCACCAACTACATGGAGGTGATACTAAGCTACTTCGGTTCTGGGGTGTCACTCAGATTAAATTGGGACCAAGAGCTGGCAATCTAGACCGGTTGCTATTTCAAGAGGAGGCACGATGGATCCATCGTTTGCATTCTCTCAGCCCCTCGGGTCTTAACCCCTTAATGACCGGGCCTGTTTGGGCCTTAATGACCAAGCCAGATTTGTTAAATCTGGTATGTCTGACTTTATCAGAGAATAACTCAGCGAAAGTTTTGAATATCCAAGTAATTCTGACATTGTTTTTTCGTCACATGTTGTACTTTATTTTAGTGGTAAAAGTAGACTGATACGATTTACGGAAATTAATAAAAAAATAGAAAAAATGAAGAAATTTTGTAAAAATTATCATTTTTCCCTATTTTTAATGGCAATATGTCACATATGTACATACATACAGTACAATTATTTTTATTAAATATATATTTCCATCTCTTTACTCTATTTTGGCAGCACTTTTGAAAAAAAAATTTTTTTTTGAGCAATTTAGAAGACTTACAAGTTTAGTAATAATTTTATACATTTTGAAGTACATTTGGTTTTCCTGCACCAAGCCAGGTTTTCAGAGGCTCATAGGTGTCAGAATGGTGGAAAACCCCACAAGTGACCCCATTTTGCAAACTACACCCCTTAAGGTATTTATCTAGGGGTGTTGTAAGTATTTTGACCACACAGTTTTTTTGTAAGAATTCATGCAAAACAGGCGTAAAAAAATATAATCTCACTTTTTTCATAAAAGTATAACTTTGAAGACCGATTTCTTTGTAAAGCAACCATGAGAATGAAGAAACACACCCCAAAATCTATCACCCTGTTTCTCCTGTTTTCAAAAATGGCCCCATTGTGACTCTAATCCATTGCCTGGACACACGGCAGGGCCCGAAAGGAAGGGAACACCCGGAGACTTTCAGGTCTCATATTTTGCTTGAAAATGTTTTAGGCCCCACTGTATATTTGGAGAGGTTTTGAACTACCAGAACGATAGAAACTCCCCATAAACGACCCCATTTAGAAAACTAGACCCCTTAAGGTATTTATCTAGGGGTGTAATGAGTATTTTGACCCCACAGTTTTTTGCTAAATTTAATGCATAGCAGGTGAAAAAAAATAAAAAATCACTTTTTCCATAAAAATATCACTTTGAAGACCGATTTCTGTGTAAAGCAACCATAAGAATGTAGAAACACACCCCAAAATCTATCACCCTGTTTCTCCTGTTTTCAAAAATGCCCCCATTGTGACTCTAATGCATTGCCTGGACACACAGCAGGGCTTGAAAGGAAGGGAGCACCCGGAGGCTTTCAGGACTCATATTTTGCTTGAAAATGTTTTAGGCCCCACTGTATATTTGGAGAGGTTTTGAACTACCAGAACGATAGAAACTCCCCATAAACGACCCCATTTAGAAAACTAGACCCCTTAAGGTATTTATCTAGGGGTGTAGTGAGTATTTTGACCCCACAGTTTTTTGCTAAATTTAATGCATAGCAGGTGAAAAAAAATAAAAAATAACTTTTTCCATAAAAATATCAATTTGAAGACGATTTCTGTGTAAAGCGACCATAAGAATGAAGAAACACAACCCAAAATCTATCACCCTGTTTCTCCTGTTTTCAAAAATGCCCCCATTGTGACTCTAATGCATTGCCTGGACACACAGCAGGGCTTGAAAGGAAGGGAGCACCCGGAGGCTTTCAGAACTCATATTTTGCTTGAAAATGTTTTAGGCCCCACTGTATATTTGGAGAGGTTTTGAACTACCAGAACGATAGAAACTCCCCATAAACGACCCCATTTAGAAAACTAGACCCCTTAAGGTATTTATCTAGGGGTGTAATGAGTATTTTGACCCCACAGTTTTTTGCTAAATTTAATGCATAGCAGGTGAAAAAAAATAAAAAATCACTTTTTCCATAAAAATATCACTTTGAAGACCGATTTCTGTGTAAAGCAACCATAAGAATGTAGAAACACACCCCAAAATCTATCACCCTGTTTCTCCTGTTTTCAAAAATGCCCCCATTGTGACTCTAATGCATTGCCTGGACACACAGCAGGGCTTGAAAGGAAGGGAGCACCCGGAGGCTTTCAGAACTCATATTTTGCTTGAAAATGTTTTAGGCCCCACTGTATATTTGGAGAGGTTTTGAACTACCAGAACGATAGAAACTCCCCATAAACGACCCCATTTAGAAAACTAGACCCCTTAAGGTATTTATCTAGGGGTGTAATGAGTATTTTGACCCCACAGTTTTTTGCTAAATTTAATGCATAGCAGGTGAAAAAAAATAAAAAATCACTTTTTCCATAAAAATATCACTTTGAAGACCGATTTCTGTGTAAAGCAACCATAAGAATGTAGAAACACACCCCAAAATCTATCACCCTGTTTCTCCTGTTTTCAAAAATGCCCCCATTGTGACTCTAATGCATTGCCTGGACACACAGCAGGGCTTGAAAGGAAGGGAGCACCCGGAGGCTTTCAGGACTCATATTTTGCTTGAAAATGTTTTAGGCCCCACTGTATATTTGGAGAGGTTTTGAACTACCAGAACGATAGAAACTCCCCATAAACGACCCCATTTAGAAAACTAGACCCCTTAAGGTATTTATCTAGGGGTGTAGTGAGTATTTTGACCCCACAGTTTTTTGCTAAATTTAATGCATAGCAGGTGAAAAAAAATAAAAAATAACTTTTTCCATAAAAATATCAATTTGAAGACGATTTCTGTGTAAAGCGACCATAAGAATGAAGAAACACAACCCAAAATCTATCACCCTGTTTCTCCTGTTTTCAAAAATGCCCCCATTGTGACTCTAATGCATTGCCTGGACACACAGCAGGGCTTGAAAGGAAGGGAGCACCCGGAGGCTTTCAGAACTCATATTTTGCTTGAAAATGTTTTAGGCCCCACTGTATATTTGGAGAGGTTTTGAACTACCAGAACGATAGAAACTCCCCATAAACGACCCCATTTAGAAAACTAGACCCCTTAAGGTATTTATCTAGGGGTGTACTGAGTATTTTGACCCCACAGTTTTTTGCTAAATTTAATGCATAGCAGGTGAAAAAAAATAAAAAATCACTTTTTCCATAAAAATATCACATTGAAGACCGATTTCTGTGTAAAGCAACCATAAGAATGAAGAAACACACCCCAAAATCTATCACCCTGTTTCTCCTGTTTTCAAAAATGCCCCCATTGTGACTCTATTGCATTGCCTGGACACACAGCAGGGCCCCAAAGGAAGGGAACACCCGGAGGCTTTCAGGACTCCTATTTTGCTTGAAAATGTTTTAGGCCCCAATGTGCATTTGGAGAGGTTTTGAGCTGCCAGAACGATAGAAACTCCCCATAAACGACCCCATTTAGAAAACTAGACCCCTTAAGGTATTTATTTAGGGGTGTAGTGAGTATTTTGACCCCACAGTTTTTTGCTAAATTTAATGCATAGCAGGTAAAAAAAAATAAAAAATCACTTTTTCCATAAAAATATGACTTTGAAGACAGATTTCTTTGTAAAGCGACCATAAGAATGAAGAAACACACCCCAAAATCTTTCACCCTGTTTCTCCTGTTTTCAAAAATGCCCCCATTGTGACTCTAATGCATGGCCTGGACACACAGCAGGGCCCCAAAGGAAGGGAACACCCGGAGGCTTTCAGGACTCCTATTTTGCTTGTATTTATCTAGGGGTGTAGTGAGTATTTTGACCCCACAGTTTTTTGCTAAATTTAATACATAGCAGGTGAAAAAAAATTAAACTTCACTTTTTTCATAAAAGTATCAGTTTGAAGACCGATTTCTTTGTAAAGCGAACATGAAAATGAAGAAACACACCCCAAAATCTATCACCCCGTTTCTCCTGTTTTCAAAAATACTCTCATTGTTGCCCCAATCTGCTTATTAGACGTGTGGCTGGGCCAAAAAGAGAGGGAGCACCCTTTGGCTTTCAGGGCACAATTGAATAAATTCTAGGCCCCATATCATGCATTTAGAGGCATTGAGCTGCCTGAACAAAAAAAAAAAACCACGCAGAAATGACCCCATTTTAAAAACTAAACCCCTAAAGGTATTCATCTAGTGGTGTAGTGGGCATGCGGACCAACAATTTTTTAAAGGAGGAAATAATGGGTATCATTTCAGACACTATGGGTATATAATGTTTTCTTCAAACTCTTATTACGTTTCCAGATAAAATAGAGGAGACGTGGTAGAAGGTTATTTTGTTAGAAATATGCCACATTAATAAATTTGTGCGCCACGTGTATTCATAATGGATACATGTTGCTATAGACGTATTTGCCTGTACTTATGACTATGTCTTGCTGAAGAAGCAGTTGGTGCCATTATGATGTCATTGTGGACAGAATTCTGTCCTAATATAAAATCAGTCAGAGAGGAAAAAATAAACTGTACTGGAGTGACGGGCAATATCTTCAAACAAATGGAGGAAAATGTATCCAACTATGTTGCAAACTCGAGTCTGTTCACCGGATAGAAGAACACCTGCAGGGCTGTCAAGACAAGGTTTTTTTTTTTCAGTGACTGGTTGTACAACGTCTCTTTAGCTCCATCAATCCTTATGAGGGACGAATGTGCCAAGTGACGCGGTACACCATAACAGGCCCCTGCCCGGCAAGGTAGGAACCGCTATGTGCACAAAACAACCAATCACCTACAGAATATATATAGGGGCAATGTCCAAAACCATCTATAGGAACAGTAAAGGATCACTAATCCCCAAAATGATGTCAGTATTTCCAGAAGAACCGTAACAAAGCCCATGGTGTATTGATAAGGAACAGTTCGATTATTAGAGATCCTCCAAAAAAAAAATATCATGCCCGTATCACGGTACAGAATTAGGAATGTAACAGCTGTATGTGGCAGGACATAGTCATAAGAAAAAGGAAATACATCCCCAATTATTTTCTTGTAACCATTGCTAAAATGCACGACTTCAACTAATTCAGTGGCGGCACGGGCCGCAGGTGTTGGATTTATCTACTAATAAATGCAATGCCCAAATTTATTTTTTATTTCAAGAACACTTGTGGGGTCCATGTTCTGAATAGACAGATGTGGGCTCCTGCACAATAAACTGTATTCATTTGTGAGTGATCAAGTCCTGGATTTAATTGTCCAGGAATTGTATAAAAAAAATCATAAAGGGGAAATTTAGTTTTACAGTCTGAAATAAATAAACCTCCCCATGAGAATCCCTCCCTTGGAAAGCCCAGAAACGAAACAAAAACGTATGCATAAATGAAATTGACTCCCTAAAAAGAATCCCCCCCCCCACCCCACCCTTTTTGGTTTTCCCTAAATTATAGATAAAATTAATAATTAGAAACGGTGTGGTAGGTCTCAAAACAGGGGTAGTTGCACAGGCCTGGATTTGAAGGACACATGGGGCAGTAAAACCGGCAATCGCTCCTCCTTCCGTGTTTACTGCACACCCGGCATCTCTTTTGGGGGTATCTTTGGTTCACAGAGGCAGGGACGGGGTGAAGGAAGTGGCGCTCAGTGAGCCTTTTGACATCCTCTGACTCGAAGGAGTCTCTAGGTGCGGGGGAGTCAAACAGGAGGTGCTCTATAATTTTCTCCTGATATTGGAGGAAACTGAGCATTCCCTGGGTCTTATAGAGCACATAACTATTGTAAGTGGCCATTTGGATAAGGTAGATCGCTACCTTTTTATACCAGGCCCTAGTTTTGCGCTTGACCAGGTACGGTTGTAGGACCTGGTCAGATAGATCGACTCCCCCCATGAACTTGTTATAGTCCACCACGCAGACCGGTTTCCTCTTATCAGAGGTAGCGCCCCTCTCTCTGACTGCCACTGTGGTGTCCTCGTGCACGGTGGAGAGCATGTACACGTCCTTTTTGTCACTCCATTTGACAGCGAGCAACTGGTCACTTGCAAATGAGAGTGACGCACCCCTTACTAGTCGCCTGGACACCAGTCGTTGAGGGAAGCCGACTCTATTTTTTCGTACCGTCCCACAGGCCCCTGTATTCGCAGCATGGAGGGACTTATACAGGGGGACACTGGTGTAGTAATTGTCGGTGTACACATGGTACCCTTTTTGTAGGAATAGTCAGAAAAGGAATGCCTGCAGGCAAACAAAACCCTATTTCCTGACCACCCAATAGATAATAAGGATAAAGTTAGAGTTTACAACCTTTATTAAGCTACGTGTAGCAAGAAGAAACTATACATATAAATTGTAAAAATTTCACTGCCACAGACCGAAGTCAGTTTAACAGCTGGAGAAACCCAGCAGAGTATCTGAAATTTGCGGTGTGTGCCGAGTGTCGGCAGACAGTTAGTGCAAGGGCATCAGTGCCTCTATTAATATGTAGACAAAGATCCGGCTGAGGCAGGGATTAAAAATCAACACAGCCCCCACGACATGTTTCGCTAACTAGTAGCGTCCTCAGGGGTACACGGGGCTAATGGCGGCGCCGCGAGAAAACTGCTCCTCTTATGGGAGTGTGGAATGACGAGAGGTGGGTGTGTGGATGACAGCCAATCCGGCGAGGCCAACCATCGGAAGCAACAGGGGAGAGCGAGCATCCAATAGGAGGCCAGGTAACAGGCAGCCCATAGCAGCCCGTGAACTGCCAGTAATATAGACAAGGTGCCGAGATAGTTTAAAGACGGCACGCCTGCGCAGTAAAGCGGCTGAGGGACTTAGAGCGGGGCCGAGCAGGGCGAAAGTGTAGCAAAGCACAGGGAATCGGCGCATGCGCCGTGAAAGCAAAAACGGACTTAGTGCAATGGACAGCTGACAGCCACCATGAATCCCTCATGCCAAGCGTAGGGCTGAGAATATGTCTCACTTGACTGTGATTTGTATATGCACAGGTCTATACGGAGATCTAGTGCAATACTACATAAAAGGCAAAGTGCCCAAGTGTCCCTCACAGTCCAAGTATATAATACATCATATACTCCCTTTGAAAAGGCCAACCGGTAGCAGCTGCTCATCCACACCGCCACCTCAGGAGTGATCCTGAAAATCAGTAGTGAATAATATAAGATGACAAGGAGTATCAGAACACTAACATACATCCTCATTCATAAATCACAATAGAACAAAAAAAGGAGAAAAGGGGCCGCCAAGCGCATAAAATGCATAGTAAGGTCACGTAAGAATAGTGGATCAAAATAGAGCATATATATAAATATATTCATACATAATCATATAGCCCCCTTGTCAGGAGGCCACAATGAAAAGATGTTGCCGGCAAAGTAGCCAAGAAACCGAGACAATAAAAACGAATAAAGTACAATACAAATAAATCCATACAGAATCGTGAAGGGAGACGCAGAGAAACTCACAAAAATGCACTAAATGTAAAGCCCTCGTTAAGTCCCTGAGGGGTCATGGAACCGAGACGGTGAATCCACCGTGCCTCCTCCTGTAGAAGCCTACGGTCCAGATTACCTGCCCTGGGTCCCAACTTAAACTGTGCAATGCCCCAAAATTGGAGCAACTTCGGATTATCAGGGTGATACCTATGCATATGTCTGGCAAGAGTGGTGTCTTCCTTAAGGTTGATGGTACTAAGATGTCTGGACACCCTTCTCCTCAATTCCTGCAGAGTTTTGCCCACATAAAGTTTAGGGCAGGGACATGACTCCAACGACTTGGGAGGAGCAGACATTTTTGCATTAGTAAGCACTTTTTGCATTAGTAAGCAGATCGTACAGTTCCGACAAATAACCAGTGGTGGGGTTGCTTTTTAAGGTGACATAGGTTGTTTTGTCATCTAATAGTCTATGGACCATACCTGTGTAATCAGCACAGTCCATAATCACGATATTACCCTGGTGGTGGTGTCCAAACTGACATATTTCGTAAAGCTACAGCTACCAATAGCTTTCTGCATTGGGACAGTCATCATCCTCCTGCCCTCAAAAGAGGGATACCTATTGGCCAGTACCTGCGGGCCAGACGCAACTGCTCTGATGAGCTATCTTTTCAGAGGGATTGTGTTGGTCTCTACCATAAATTTTTGGCAAGAGGTTACCCGAAAAAGTGGTTACATAGGGCTTATGCCAGGGCTAGGGCGTCTCTTAGATCTGACCTACTTTCTGATGGTGGCGTTAGGTCTGCACTGTCAGCGACTTCTGGTGCCATCCGTTGTATTGGCACGTTCGATGTCTGCTCCTCCCAAGTCGTTGGAGTACTGAAGAAGCATTGGTCTATTCTCACTGCTGACCCTGACCTAAAAGAGGCAATCCCTGCCAACCCCGCCATTACCTACCGTAGGGGAAAAAATCTACGTGATCTTCTAGTGCATAGCCATTTTTCATCAACCCCCTCACGGGCACCATCCACCTGGCTTAAGTCACCTGTCACGGGTTTTCATCCCTGTGGCAGGTGTTCCTTCTGCCCATTGATGCCTAGAGTCAAGAGTTTTACCAATCCTCTTGACGGCAGGTCCTATGACATTAAACAATTTCTCAACTGTCAGAGTGGTGGAGTTGTTTATCTGGCTAGATGTCCCTGCCCTAAACTTTATGTGGGCAAAACTCTGCAGGAATTGAGGAGAAGGGTGTCCAGACATCTTAGTACCATCAACCTTAAGGAAGACACCACTCTTGCCAGACATATGCATAGGTATCACCCTGATAATCCGAAGTTGCTCCAATTTTGGGGCATTGCACAGTTTAAGTTGGGACCCAGGGCAGGTAATCTGGACCGTAGGCTTCTACAGGAGGAGGCACGGTGGATTCACCGTCTCGGTTCCATGACCCCTCAGGGACTTAACGAGGGCTTTACATTTAGTGCATTTTTGTGAGTTTCTCTGCGTCTCCCTTCACGATTCTGTATGGATTTATTTGTATTGTACTTTATTCGTTTTTATTGTCTCGGTTTCTTGGCTACTTTGCCGGCAACATCTTTTCATTGTGGCCTCCTGACAAGGGGGCTATATGATTATGTATGAATATATTTATATATATGCTCTATTTTGATCCACTATTCTTACGTGACCTTACTATGCATTTTATGCGCTTGGCGGCCCCTTTTCTCCTTTTTTTGTTCTATTGTGATTTATGAATGAGGATGTATGTTAGTGTTCTCATACTCCTTGTCATCTTATATTATTCACTACTGATTTTCAGGATCACTCCTGAGGTGGCGGTGTGGATGAGCAGCTGCTACCGGTTGGCCTTTTCAAAGGGAGTATATGATGTATTATATACTTGGACTGTGAGGGACACTTGGGCACTTTGCCTTTTATGCACTAGATCTCCGTATAGACCTGTGCATATACAAATCACAGTCAAGTGAGACATATTCTCAGCCCTACGCTTGGCATGAGGGATTCATGGTGGCTGTCAGCTGTCCATTGCACTAAGTCCGCTTTTGCTTTCACGGCGCATGCGCCGATTCCCTGTGCTTTGCTACACTTTCGCCCTGCTCGGCCCCGCTCTAAGTCCCTCAGCCGCTTTACTGCGCAGGCGTGCCGTCTTTAAACTATCTCGGCACCTTGTCTATATTACTGGCAGTTCACGGGCTGCTATGGGCTGCCTGTTACCTGGCCTCCTATTGGATGCTCGCTCTCCCCTGTTGCTTCCGATGGTTGGCCTCGCCGGATTGGCTGTCATCCACACACCCACCTCTCGTCATTCCACACTCCCATAAGAGGAGCAGTTTTCTTGCGGCACCGCCATTAGCCCCGTGTACCCCTGAGGACGCTACTAGTTAGCGAAACATGTCGGGGGGGCTGTGTTGATTTTTAATCCCTGCCTCAGCCGGATCTTTGTCTACATATTAATAGAGGCACTGATGCCCTTGCACTAACTGTCTGCCGACACTCGGCACACACCGCAAATTTCAGATACTCTGCTGGGTTTCTCCAGCTGTTAAACTGACTTCGGTCTGTGGCAGTGACATTTTTAAAATTTATATGTATAGTTTGTTCTTGCTACACGTAGCTTAATAAAGGTTGTAAACTCTAACTTTATCCTTATTATCTATTGGGTGGTCAGGAAATAGGGTTTTGTTTGCCTGCAGGCATTCCTTTTCTGACTATATATTGCACCCGCTGACTACCCAGGGTCAAATTTGTGTGCTTTTTGTAGGAATGGCACCATGAGTTCCCAGACAATTTTCCCACTAATGCCAATATCCTCTGGGCATCCTGGGGGATTAAGGTGGCGGTCCCTGCCCTCATAAATGAAAAAGCCACAGGTGTAGCCCGTTGTGCTCTCGCACACCTTATAGAGTTTCACTCCGTATCGGGCTCTTTTGGAGGGGATGTATTGTCGAAAAGATAGACGGCCCTTGAAGGACATAAGGGACTCATCTACCGCTAGTTTTTGGCCTGGGGTGTATAAATTGAAAAATGAGTCACTTAGGAGGGAGATTAGGGGTCTCAGTTTGTTGAGGCGATCATAGGCTGGGTCACTTCTTGGGGGGATTTGTGTATTGTCAGAAAAATGCATGAAACGCATTAGAGTCTCATAGCGCGTTCGGGCCATAACGGCTGCAAATACAGGCGTGCTATGGATAGCGCTGGTAGCCCAATAGGAGCGGATAGAGTTTTTTTTTACTATCCCCATGTTTAGGGTAATTCCCCAAAATTCTTTTATTTCATAAACTGTTGTGGGGATCCATCCTCTGGCATAGCAAGACCTGGGATTTTGGGTGCCAAATTGCCTGGCGTATAAATTCGTCTGCTGGACGATTAGTTCCAGGACCTGATCGCCTATAAACAAATGAAAAAAATTATAGGGACTAAAATTTGAGACATCTGCGTTGATGCCTGGAGTCGCTGTAAATGGCAAAACTTGGGGGGAGAAAGCAATTGCAGGATCACAAATTGCGGAAGGGACTGCAGTACTAGGCCCGTCTCCTGACGCTTCACCGCTGACCGCTGCGTCCACCACCATAGGGCTGGGGGGTCCAGTGGCAGAAGCAGAACTTGTGTCGCTTTCTGAGCCAAGTTCTGCTTCTGTCGCAGTGTCTGTATCACTGCCGGAACCGCTAGAGCACAGCATGGCGTATGCCTGCTCTGCAGAGAACATTCTGCGGCTTCTGCGGTTCATGTTCACCACACTAATAATTGTTTTTTTTTAGAATACAAACAAAAAAATGGGGGTGATTACGTGTAATCTTGGGTGATTACGGGTAATCTGGGGTAATTACGGGTAATCTGGGTTAATTACGGGTAATCTGGGTTAATAACGGGTAATCAGGGGTAATTACGGGTAATCTGGGGTGATTACGGTAATCTGGGGTTATTACGGGTAATCTGGCGTAAATTACGGACAATATTCGGATAATATCGGAACACTGGCGAGTAAGTATGTGGTGTATTTTACTTTATAATACAGCACAAGATTTCTATAGTATTTCTCTCTCTCCTCACAGATCAACTACAGTGAGAGGAGGGAGGGAAAGAGCACAAATCTTGTGCTGTATTTTGAAAATATGGGACTATGGTCACTGTGATAGGTATATCACAGTGACCATCTGATCAGGGACCAATTATAACGGTCCCTGATCAGTTTCTATTTACAGGCAGAATAGCTGCCTTTCAACTGACAGCGTATGCGTGCACCATTTTTTTTTATTTTCCCGGCGGTTGGAGGGAGGGGGGGGCACGATCGGAGGCCTAACAAGTAGTTTTTTATCTCCTCTCACCAAACATTCATGGTGAGAGGAGATAAAAAGTTACATTTCAATGCTGCATTAATTGTAACGGCGATCGCCGGTATTCGTTGAATACCGGCGATCGCCGGTTTGGGGACCGCAAACAACGGTCCCCAGACTGTGCTCCAAGCCCTCAGCTACCTCTGGTAGCTGAGGGCAGGGAGCTATCACTCTGCACGGCGCCGCAATCTTAATTAGATTGTGTGCGCATGCGCGGGCGCCATTTTTTTTCTCTTCCCGGCAGCTGCGGGAGGAGAAGAGAAGGGGGGCACGATCGCGGGCATGGGAGGCCCTTCAGGTTAGTTTTTTATCTCCTCTCACCAAACATTCATGGTGAGAGGAGATAAAAATTACGATTTTCCACCGCTGCGTTAATTGTAACGGCGGTCGCCGGTTTTCGTTGAATACCGGCGATCGCTGGTTTGGGGACCGCAAACAACGGTCCCCAGAGTGTGCTCCAAGCCCTCAGCTACCTCCGGTAGCTGAGAGCAGGGAGCTATCTCTTTTCACGGCACCGCAATTTTATTCTGATGCAGTGCCGTGAAAAGGCCTATGCATCAGAATAAAGCCCGTTAGTGGCCGCCGTGAAAAGGCGCATTGGCGGTCACTAACGGGTTAATGAAGGTTTTACATTTACGGCTTTCCTCTGAGATCGATATACTAACATATCGTGTTTAGTGCCACTAATACTGTGGTACATATCCATAATCTGTTTTTATTTATTTATTTCTACATTTTTTATTCATTTCATTTCATTTCACATATTAGATATAATTACAGACACTGTCCAATTTTTTGAGTTCTGGCGGACTCTGACTCTCCCTGTCTCAATTGGGGTACCTTCAATCCTTGTTGAACTCAATGATAAAGGAACCATGTGAATCAGTCTAAAAAGTATGTGTTCTGTCCAGATAAATTATTCCAATACGCTCAATATGATCTTCGTTTTGGTAGAGATTCACTTTATGAGCTTTCTCGGAGTTTCCGTATGTGTGAATATATCATATGTATCTTTGGTACCTTGTTGCAATGACAGCATTACTCTACTACTCTCATGTAGTCTTTAACAGCTATGTGCTTTGTCACCTTTGCATCCTGCAGTGACATGGTAAAACACCAACAGCTTCCATCTGCGTTTCAGTACTTTATTGTCATATATCGCCATCGACATCTGCTGTTATGTGACAAACCCTTACTACTTATTTGTGTGGCCGTTGCTATAATGAGTGGCTCATCAATACATCTATCTATTTATCCATTGTCCACCACTACATTGTGATAGCTGTTTCTTATGTTAGCTATTTCGCACACTGAGCTGATAGCTGTTTCTCATGTCAGCTATTTTGCACCCTGAGCTGATGTGAATGGAACTTACACATCTAGCGATCTTTGAGAGTGCCTCTCATGGTATAAGTGCTAACCCAGCCCTAGTGCGAATGCGTGGGCGTGCCTATCTAGATACTCGGGCCACCTACTATTCTATTGGCAGTCTTAGCTGCCACCTCAAGTGGTGGTTCGTTGGTTCCCACCCACCCTTGCTGCTATTGGTCCAACCCACATACACACCCCCCTTGAGACGTCACCAAGGATTCCCATATTAGTGAGAGTTTATCGGCGCGCCGCCAGTAGCCCCATGAACCCCTGAGGACGCTACATAGTAGCGAAACATGTCGGGGGGCGCTCTGTTCTATTTTAATACATGCTGGTATTAGGATGAATATATAGACTCTAAACAGAGTTGTATTAATGGCTGGGGACTGCTTTAAAGTATCACTGTCCCCCCAACAAATCAAATAGGCAGCTCCATACACAGATAGTTATGGCACAAAAAGAAAAAAAGAGCTTTTGACGCCAATGTATCAATATATAAAAAGTTATAAATTTTATTTGGACAGACAACATATACATTAAAATTAGTACAAAAAGTATGACTCTAGAATGTTACGGAGACCGCACTCACAAGCTGCTACACACAATAGTCTATGGGCAAGCAAATACCCAACACTGTATAGACCACCCCACAGTTTAAAGTCAAAGACAATGCATAACATAGGGTTTAAATGGTCAGATCGAGGAACTTACCCATGTGTGAGACAGGAAGTGAAGGAGTGTCTGCTCCGCCGTATACCCCGACGCGCGTTTCATTTCGAAAAGCTTCTTCAAGGGGATGTGTAACTGTGTGTGTCCCACCACTACCCCTTTATAGTGTCCATATCCCATGATTACAATTGTGCCCAGCGGCGCATGAACGCTGAAGCAGCCGGAAGCGAGGCAGACCCCACATCCGGCTCCAGGCACGGCAGCGCACATCCGGAATCCCGACGCGTAACGGGAATTCCGGACATGCGCAGTGCGCCCACGGAGACGGAGGGGGGATGCCCCGCACCAAGCCGCCGCAACGGACATGCGCACAGCACCGCCGAATCAAGGACAGTGGGATCTGTCACGGTATGTGTCCCCGGGCCGATGATCAAGACATTCACATGTCAGATGTATCGCCAATAGCTCCCAATACCTCTAATTCCTACATGATCCGACTCTCCAACTCCATCCCATGATCTATTTCTATCCCCAATAGGGGAAGAGAGAAGGGACGCTGGTTATTGTATGTAATAATATGTATGGTCATAAAGAGTCCATAAGGCTTAATAGGGCGCAAGTTACTGTTACTATGGATATTGTAATTTATAAACGTTCATCATGCCCATTATATATTGCTTAGATCCCATGGATGCTGTAACAGTGAATGCAAAATACAATATTCCTCATATTTGCAGTGATATAACTCAAAACACGGAGGGTACACACAGAAGGTGATAATAATAATGATAATAATTATGACTCCAAAGAAAAATGGAGAACAAACCAATAATAAATGCTTTGTGAAAATGTATAGAAAAATAAGTAAAAAATAGAAAGGTGCATGAAGTAACCGAGACTAATAAATAATCCCAAAAAGATGATATAAGGTGAAAAAGATTAATAAAGAAAGTTATTATAAATTGATAAAAATAAAAAACAGTGAATGATACAAAATAGAATTATACAATATAATGAAAAACAGTGAATAGTACAAAATAGAATTATACAATATAATGAAAAACCGTGAATGGGAATCCAAAGTATAAAATATATATAAGTACACGACGGGCATAGGAAACGTATGTATAACAACAATTACATATCTATATATAATCGATGTTACGTCAGCCATATCCATAATTCAAAAGAGGTACATATCAAGGGACCGATGTCATTGTCCCTATATAGAAGCATTATTGGCAATGCAGTTTTTCTAGAACTGATGTCCCACGGAGATTCGTAAACTTCAGGCCGATTCCAAAGGACAGAATAAGGGGGCTCGGTCAGTTACTCGTCATATCTAATAAAAACATATAGAATAGATATAATTAAAAATACAAATAGAGACATACACGGGTGGTAGGGACTGCGAGGTAAGCCTACAAAAATGGAACAAAGCTAAGATTCTCATTAAGTCCCCGTGGAGTCATGGATCCCAACATAACTATCCATTTGCTTTCCCTTTGCGCCAACACCTTCTTCGCATTACCCCCCCTGATGCCGCAATGTATCCTATCAATGCCCTTCACCAGAAAGGTTTTTGGATTGGAATCATGATAAAGTTTGAAATGTCGGGGTATCGTTTTTAATTGTGCCAAATCGTCGACCGTGCGAGCATTCACAATATCCCGCACATGTTCACGGGTGCGAATTCGCAGTTCACGTGAGGTTAGTCCAACATATATCTTGGAACATCCACATGTAGCAAGATAAATAACGTAAGCGGTACTGCACGAGATATAGTCCCGAATCTCAAAGTGACGTACTTCATCAGATGATGAGAAGTCAGTTGCCCGACATATATTGGCACAGGCTCTACATTTGCCACAAGGAAAGCAGCCCTTTCTGGGTCCGCTTGAGCCAAAAAGCGCCGTCTGACGTGGGACATAGTGACTCTTCACCAGTAGATCCCGCAAGTTCCTAGCTCTTCTAGCTGTCATAAGGGGTCTATCAGACAGATTTTGAGCTAACTGTGGTTCAGACATAAGAATGGGCCAGTGTCTCTCCAAGATGCCACGCATCTTATTCCACTGCCCATTGTAAGTCGATATGAACCTTACCCCAGGTTCCTTATCCTGCTGCTGTTTAGAGGTGAGGAGATCTCGGCGTGGCGTTGTTTTTGCTCTCCTATAGCCAGATTTTATAGCTCTCTTACTATAACCTCGTTCCAAAAATCTCTCCCTTAAATCTGCGGATTGATGTTCAAACAGTGCATCAGAGGAACAGATCCGCCTCATCCTGAGAAATTGGCCAACCGGGATGGCTTTGATCGTGGATGGAGTGTGGGATGATGAGGCATGCAGCAGCGAGTTAACCGATGTAGATTTACGGAAAACATCCGTATGCAAATAACCCTCACTGTCCGAAAAAATTCGTATATCCAAGAATTCCACCTGTTGCTGGTGATACTTGTATGTCAATTTGATGTTAAATGGGTTTTGGTTAAGCTGCTGCATGAATCCCATCAGGCCAGACTCCGATCCCTGCCATATGAAAAAAATGTCATCAATGTATCTCAGCCACATCTGCACCTGGTCGGCAGCGTGGGCGCCGTCCCCCAGGAAAACCTGTCTCTCCCACAATCCCAGAAACAGGTTCGCATAGGACGGCGCACACGCCGCCCCCATGGCAGTCCCCTGTCTCTGCAAGTAGAAACAGTCCTTAAATACAAACAGATTGTGGCTGAGAATAAACTGTAATAGCTCAAGAATGAGTTCACATAAATGGCCATCCCGGTTACCGGTCCCCAGGAAGAAGCGGACCGCCTCCAACCCATCCTGATGCCTGATGCTTGTATAAAGCGACTCTATATCCGCGGTCACCAAATACATGTCTGTTTCAATTTGGATTCCATTGACCCTCCCAAGCACGTCCGTCGTGTCCCTGACATAGGACGGCAGATCATATACCAGTGGTTTCAAGTAATGGTCAATAAATTTACATACTGGATCACACAATCCATCTATCCCGGACACGATCGGGCGGCCCGGGGGGTCAATGGGATCCTTGTGGATCTTTGGGAGGAGGTATAGAGTTGGGATTCTTGGATCTTCAATGGTTAGTCCATCACGTATTTTTTTGGGGATAATGCCATCTTCGAAGGCCATGTCTACAATATTCCTCAACTGCTGGGAAAAGAGATTAATTGGATTCGAGGATAGTTTTTCATAGGTCGCCTTGTCGCGTAGCTGCCTGAACGCCTCCCTCTCATATTTGGCAGTAGGCCAAACCACGACATTTCCCCCCTTGTCCGCAGCCTTAAAAACCACATCATCAAGGGCCTGAAGTTCCCTCAATGCCTTTCTTTGGATATGGGTTAAGTTGTCATTATTATTCCTAGTTGATAACTCCTTGAAATCCTCAGTAACCATTTTTGTGAAGATTTCAACCTGTGGGCATAAGGACAAGGGGGGAAATCTGGTGGATTTGGGTATAACGGCGGTGGGAAATGTGCCCTGTCTTTCCACAGTCTGCTCCAGGAGGAGATCTTCCAATGCTCGTAAGGCATCTCTCTCAGCCTGGCTATTGAATTCATTAGGCCCCCTATTGTGTAGTTTTTTCAAGACTACCTTTCTTGCAAACAGGTGTAAATCTTTCAGGGCCGTGAAAAAATTGAAGGAGTTTGAAGGTGAAAAGGTAAGTCCCTTCCCCAATACCTCACATTGGGCATCAGAGAGGGTATGCGACGAAAGGTTTATTACCTCCAAGTTGTTTCTGGATTTTTTGTCCCGTTGATGGTTAAAGGTATTCTTCCGCTTAGCTTGGCGATCAAACTGCCATCGTGGTCCTTGTGTGCTTTGGCCATTCTCAGGATCTCCCAGATTTCTAGTTATTCTCATTCTGGTAGGTTCCTCAATAGAGGTACGAGAAGAGGCGGACGATGATCTCGAATGGGAGACAAAGCTACCGTTTCTAGGTCTACCTCGTTCTCTATGCCACTTGTAAACCCTGTGTTGTTGGTAGTCTTGGACATCCCGTTGGAATTTGCCTGCCTTGACTGAGCAGATCTCCTTCTCCCATTTTATGTACTCTTTGTCAAGGTCATCCGACATTTTGTTCAGTGCTACACTTGATAATTCTAATCTAAGTGTATTCTGAATCCCCTCTATTTCTTTTTCAATTAATGCCAGATTATTTTGATTGGAGAGAACTAGCAATTCCATAAATCCCCTAGAGCATTTGTCAGAAAGCTCTTCCCACTGTGTTTTGAAGCTGGCATCATTAATCTCAAATGAAGGGAAGATCTGTATACGTAACCCCCGGGGAATAAGATTTTTGGATAGATATTTCTCAAGGAACGCCTTGTTCCACCACATTTTTGTTCTTTGATGTAGTAAAGTTCTTAATTTTTTGTTATTCTCTCTACAATCACTACCAATCCCATCTAAAACCAAGCTAGAGTCATCTTTAAAAATTTCCTCTAATTGAACGAGCCATGATTGCTCACGGACCCTAAAGTCCATTTGGTGTTGAGAGTCAGACGCTGTGAAAGACACAGAATGAATTAGAATGAATATATAGACTCTAAACAGAGTTGTATTAATGGCTGGGGACTGCTTTAAAGTATCACTGTCCCCCCAACAAATCAAATAGGCAGCTCCATACACAGATAGTTATGGCACAAAAAGAAAAAAAGAGCTTTTGACGCCAATGTATCAATATATAAAAAGTTATAAATTTTATTTGGACAGACAACATATACATTAAAATTAGTACAAAAAGTATGACTCTAGAATGTTACGGAGACCGCACTCACAAGCTGCTACACACAATAGTCTATGGGCAAGCAAATACCCAACACTGTATAGACCACCCCACAGTTTAAAGTCAAAGACAATGCATAACATAGGGTTTAAATGGTCAGATCGAGGAACTTACCCATGTGTGAGACAGGAAGTGAAGGAGTGTCTGCTCCGCCGTATACCCCGACGCGCGTTTCACTTCGAAAAGCTTCTTCAAGGGGATGTGTAACTGTGTGTGTCCCACCACTACCCCTTTATAGTGTCCATATCCCATGATTACAATTGTGCCCAGCGGCGCATGAACGCTGAAGCAGCCGGAAGCGAGGCAGACCCCACATCCGGCTCCAGGCACGGCAGCGCACATCCGGAATCCCGACGCGTAACGGGAATTCCGGACATGCGCAGTGCGCCCACGGAGACGGAGGGGGGATGCCCCGCACCAAGCCGCCGCAACGGACATGCGCACAGCACCGCCGAATCAAGGACAGTGGGATCTGTCACGGTATGTGTCCCCGGGCCGATGATCAAGACATTCACATGTCAGATGTATCGCCAATAGCTCCCAATACCTCTAATTCCTACATGATCCGACTCTCCAACTCCATCCCATGATCTATTTCTATCCCCAATAGGGGAAGAGAGAAGGGACGCTGGTTATTGTATGTAATAATATGTATGGTCATAAAGAGTCCATAAGGCTTAATAGGGCGCAAGTTACTGTTACTATGGATATTGTAATTTATAAACGTTCATCATGCCCATTATATATTGCTTAGATCCCATGGATGCTGTAGACCCCTTATGACAGCTAGAAGAGCTAGGAACTTGCGGGATCTACTGGTGAAGAGTCACTATGTCCCACGTCAGACGGCGCTTTTTGGCTCAAGCGGACCCAGAAAGGGCTGCTTTCCTTGTGGCAAATGTAGAGCCTGTGCCAATATATGTCGGGCAACTGACTTCTCATCAGCTGATGAAGTACGTCACTTTGAGATTCGGGACTATATCTCGTGCAGTACCGCTTACGTTATTTATCTTGCTACATGTGGATGTTCCAAGATATATGTTGGACTAACCTCACGTGAACTGTGAATTCGCACCCGTGAACATGTGCGGGATATTGTGAATGCTCGCACGGTCGACGATTTGGCACAATTAAAAACGATACCCCGACATTTCAAACTTTATCATGATTCCAATCCAAAAACCTTTCTGGTGAAGGGCATTGATAGGATACATTGCGGCATCAGGGGGGGTAATGCGAAGAAGGTGTTGGCGCAAAGGGAAAGCAAATGGATAGTTATGTTGGGATCCATGACTCCACGGGGACTTAATGAGAATCTTAGCTTTGTTCCATTTTTGTAGGCTTACCTCGCAGTCCCTACCACCCGTGTATGTCTCTATTTGTATTTTTAATTATATCTATTCTATATGTTTTTATTAGATATGACGAGTAACTGACCGAGCCCCCTTATTCTGTCCTTTGGAATCGGCCTGAAGTTTACGAATCTCCGTGGGACATCACTTCTAGAAAAACTGCATTGCCAATAATGCTTCTATATAGGGACAATGACATCGGTCCCTTGATATGTACCTCTTTTGAATTATGGATATGGCTGACGTAACATCGATTATATATAGATATGTAATTGTTGTTATACATACGTTTCCTATGCCCGTCGTGTACTTATATATATTTTATACTTTGGATTCCCATTCACGGTTTTTCATTATATTGTATAATTCTATTTTGTACTATTCACTGTTTTTCATTATATTGTATAATTCTATTTTGTATCATTCACTGTTTTTTATTTTTATCAATTTATAATAACTTTCTTTATTAATCTTTTTCACCTTATATCATCTTTTTGGGATTATTTATTAGTCTCGGTTACTTCATGCACCTTTCTATTTTTTACTTATTTTTCTATACATTTTCACAAAGCATTTATTATTGGTTTGTTCTCCATTTTTCTTTGGAGTCATAATTATTATCATTATTATTATCACCTTCTGTGTGTACCCTCCGTGTTTTGAGTTATATCACTGCAAATATGAGGAATGTTGTATTTTGCATTCACTGTTACAGCATCCATGGGATCTAAGCAATATATAATGGGCATGATGAACGTTTATAAATTACAATATCCATAGTAACAGTAACTTGCGCCCTATTAAGCCTTATGGACTCTTTATGACCATACATATTATTACATACAATAACCAGCGTCCCTTCTCTCTTCCCCTATTGGGGATAGAAATAGATCATGGGATGGAGTTGGAGAGTCGGATCATGTAGGAATTAGAGGTATTGGGAGCTATTGGCGATACATCTGACATGTGAATGTCTTGATCATCGGCCCGGGGACACATACCGTGACAGATCCCACTGTCCTTGATTCGGCGGTGCTGTGCGCATGTCCGTTGCGGCGGCTTGGTGCGGGGCATCCCCCCTCCGTCTCCGTGGGCGCACTGCGCATGTCCGGAATTCCCGTTACGCGTCGGGATTCCGGATGTGCGCTGCCGTGCCTGGAGCCGGATGTGGGGTCTGCCTCGCTTCCGGCTGCTTCAGCGTTCATGCGCCGCTGGGCACAATTGTAATCATGGGATATGGACACTATAAAGGGGTAGTGGTGGGACACACACAGTTACACATCCCCTTGAAGAAGCTTTTCGAAGTGAAACGCGCGTCGGGGTATACGGCGGAGCAGACACTCCTTCACTTCCTGTCTCACACATGGGTAAGTTCCTCGATCTGACCATTTAAACCCTATGTTATGCATTGTCTTTGACTTTAAACTGTGGGGTGGTCTATACAGTGTTGGGTATTTGCTTGCCCATAGACTATTGTGTGTAGCAGCTTGTGAGTGCGGTCTCCGTAACATTCTAGAGTCATACTTTTTGTACTAATTTTAATGTATATGTTGTCTGTCCAAATAAAATTTATAACTTTTTATATATTGATACATTGGCGTCAAAAGCTCTTTTTTTCTTTTTGTGCCATAACTATCTGTGTATGGAGCTGCCTATTTGATTTGTTGGGGGGACAGTGATACTTTAAAGCAGTCCCCAGCCATTAATACAACTCTGTTTAGAGTCTATATATTCATTCTAATTCATTCTGTGTCTTTCACAGCGTCTGACTCTCAACACCAAATGGACTTTAGGGTCCGTGAGCAATCATGGCTCGTTCAATTAGAGGAAATTTTTAAAGATGACTCTAGCTTGGTTTTAGATGGGATTGGTAGTGATTGTAGAGAGAATAACAAAAAATTAAGAACTTTACTACATCAAAGAACAAAAATGTGGTGGAACAAGGCGTTCCTTGAGAAATATCTATCCAAAAATCTTATTCCCCGGGGGTTACGTATACAGATCTTCCCTTCATTTGAGATTAATGATGCCAGCTTCAAAACACAGTGGGAAGAGCTTTCTGACAAATGCTCTAGGGGATTTATGGAATTGCTAGTTCTCTCCAATCAAAATAATCTGGCATTAATTGAAAAAGAAATAGAGGGGATTCAGAATACACTTAGATTAGAATTATCAAGTGTAGCACTGAACAAAATGTCGGATGACCTTGACAAAGAGTACATAAAATGGGAGAAGGAGATCTGCTCAGTCAAGGCAGGCAAATTCCAACGGGATGTCCAAGACTACCAACAACACAGGGTTTACAAGTGGCATAGAGAACGAGGTAGACCTAGAAACGGTAGCTTTGTCTCCCATTCGAGATCATCGTCCGCCTCTTCTCGTACCTCTATTGAGGAACCTACCAGAATGAGAATAACTAGAAATCTGGGAGATCCTGAGAATGGCCAAAGCACACAAGGACCACGATGGCAGTTTGATCGCCAAGCTAAGCGGAAGAATACCTTTAACCATCAACGGGACAAAAAATCCAGAAACAACTTGGAGGTAATAAACCTTTCGTCGCATACCCTCTCTGATGCCCAATGTGAGGTATTGGGGAAGGGACTTACCTTTTCACCTTCAAACTCCTTCAATTTTTTCACGGCCCTGAAAGATTTACACCTGTTTGCAAGAAAGGTAGTCTTGAAAAAACTACACAATAGGGGGCCTAATGAATTCAATAGCCAGGCTGAGAGAGATGCCTTACGAGCATTGGAAGATCTCCTCCTGGAGCAGACTGTGGAAAGACAGGGCACATTTCCCACCGCCGTTATACCCAAATCCACCAGATTTCCCCCCTTGTCCTTATGCCCACAGGTTGAAATCTTCACAAAAATGGTTACTGAGGATTTCAAGGAGTTATCAACTAGGAATAATAATGACAACTTAACCCATATCCAAAGAAAGGCATTGAGGGAACTTCAGGCCCTTGATGATGTGGTTTTTAAGGCTGCGGACAAGGGGGGAAATGTCGTGGTTTGGCCTACTGCCAAATATGAGAGGGAGGCGTTCAGGCAGCTACGCGACAAGGCGACCTATGAAAAACTATCCTCGAATCCAATTAATCTCTTTTCCCAGCAGTTGAGGAATATTGTAGACATGGCCTTCGAAGATGGCATTATCCCCAAAAAAATACGTGATGGACTAACCATTGAAGATCCAAGAATCCCAACTCTATACCTCCTCCCAAAGATCCACAAGGATCCCATTGACCCCCCGGGCCGCCCGATCGTGTCCGGGATAGATGGATTGTGTGATCCAGTATGTAAATTTATTGACCATTACTTGAAACCACTGGTATATGATCTGCCGTCCTATGTCAGGGACACGACGGACGTGCTTGGGAGGGTCAATGGAATCCAAATTGAAACAGACATGTATTTGGTGACCGCGGATATAGAGTCGCTTTATACAAGCATCAGGATGGGTTGGAGGCGGTCCGCTTCTTCCTGGGGACCGGTAACCGGGATGGCCATTTATGTGAACTCATTCTTGAGCTATTACAGTTTATTCTCAGCCACAATCTGTTTGTATTTAAGGACTGTTTCTACTTGCAGAGACAGGGGACTGCCATGGGGGCGGCGTGTGCGCCGTCCTATGCGAACCTGTTTCTGGGATTGTGGGAGAGACAGGTTTTCCTGGGGGACGGCGCCCACGCTGCCGACCAGGTGCAGATGTGGCTGAGATACATTGATGACATTTTTTTCATATGGCAGGGATCGGAGTCTGGCCTGATGGGATTCATGCAGCAGCTTAACCAAAACCCATTTAACATCAAATTGACATACAAGTATCACCAGCAACAGGTGGAATTCTTGGATATACGAATTTTTTCGGACAGTGAGGGTTATTTGCATACGGATGTTTTCCGTAAATCTACATCGGTTAACTCGCTGCTGCATGCCTCATCATCCCACACTCCATCCACGATCAAAGCCATCCCGGTTGGCCAATTTCTCAGGATGAGGCGGATCTGTTCCTCTGATGCACTGTTTGAACATCAATCCGCAGATTTAAGGGAGAGATTTTTGGAACGAGGTTATAGTAAGAGAGCTATAAAATCTGGCTATAGGAGAGCAAAAACAACGCCACGCCGAGATCTCCTCACCTCTAAACAGCAGCAGGATAAGGAACCTGGGGTAAGGTTCATATCGACTTACAATGGGCAGTGGAATAAGATGCGTGGCATCTTGGAGAGACACTGGCCCATTCTTATGTCTGAACCACAGTTAGCTCAAAATCTGTCTGATAGACCCCTTATGACAGCTAGAAGAGCTAGGAACTTGCGGGATCTACTGGTGAAGAGTCACTATGTCCCACGTCAGACGGCGCTTTTTGGCTCAAGCGGACCCAGAAAGGGCTGCTTTCCTTGTGGCAAATGTAGAGCCTGTGCCAATATATGTCGGGCAACTGACTTCTCATCAGCTGATGAAGTACGTCACTTTGAGATTCGGGACTATATCTCGTGCAGTACCGCTTACGTTATTTATCTTGCTACATGTGGATGTTCCAAGATATATGTTGGACTAACCTCACGTGAACTGCGAATTCGCACCCGTGAACATGTGCGGGATATTGTGAATGCTCGCACGGTCGACGATTTGGCACAATTAAAAACGATACCCCGACATTTCAAACTTTATCATGATTCCAATCCAAAAACCTTTCTGGTGAAGGGCATTGATAGGATACATTGCGGCATCAGGGGGGGTAATGCGAAGAAGGTGTTGGCGCAAAGGGAAAGCAAATGGATAGTTATGTTGGGATCCATGACTCCACGGGGACTTAATGAGAATCTTAGCTTTGTTCCATTTTTGTAGGCTTACCTCGCAGTCCCTACCACCCGTGTATGTCTCTATTTGTATTTTTAATTATATCTATTCTATATGTTTTTATTAGATATGACGAGTAACTGACCGAGCCCCCTTATTCTGTCCTTTGGAATCGGCCTGAAGTTTACGAATCTCCGTGGGACATCACTTCTAGAAAAACTGCATTGCCAATAATGCTTCTATATAGGGACAATGACATCGGTCCCTTGATATGTACCTCTTTTGAATTATGGATATGGCTGACGTAACATCGATTATATATAGATATGTAATTGTTGTTATACATACGTTTCCTATGCCCGTCGTGTACTTATATATATTTTATACTTTGGATTCCCATTCACGGTTTTTCATTATATTGTATAATTCTATTTTGTACTATTCACTGTTTTTCATTATATTGTATAATTCTATTTTGTATCATTCACTGTTTTTTATTTTTATCAATTTATAATAACTTTCTTTATTAATCTTTTTCACCTTATATCATCTTTTTGGGATTATTTATTAGTCTCGGTTACTTCATGCACCTTTCTATTTTTTACTTATTTTTCTATACATTTTCACAAAGCATTTATTATTGGTTTGTTCTCCATTTTTCTTTGGAGTCATAATTATTATCATTATTATTATCACCTTCTGTGTGTACCCTCCGTGTTTTGAGTTATATCACTGCAAATATGAGGAATATTGTATTTTGCATTCACTGTTACAGCATCCATGGGATCTAAGCAATATATAATGGGCATGATGAACGTTTATAAATTACAATATCCATAGTAACAGTAACTTGCGCCCTATTAAGCCTTATGGACTCTTTATGACCATACATATTATTACATACAATAACCAGCGTCCCTTCTCTCTTCCCCTATTGGGGATAGAAATAGATCATGGGATGGAGTTGGAGAGTCGGATCATGTAGGAATTAGAGGTATTGGGAGCTATTGGCGATACATCTGACATGTGAATGTCTTGATCATCGGCCCGGGGACACATACCGTGACAGATCCCACTGTCCTTGATTCGGCGGTGCTGTGCGCATGTCCGTTGCGGCGGCTTGGTGCGGGGCATCCCCCCTCCGTCTCCGTGGGCGCACTGCGCATGTCCGGAATTCCCGTTACGCGTCGGGATTCCGGATGTGCGCTGCCGTGCCTGGAGCCGGATGTGGGGTCTGCCTCGCTTCCGGCTGCTTCAGCGTTCATGCGCCGCTGGGCACAATTGTAATCATGGGATATGGACACTATAAAGGGGTAGTGGTGGGACACACACAGTTACACATCCCCTTGAAGAAGCTTTTCGAAGTGAAACGCGCGTCGGGGTATACGGCGGAGCAGACACTCCTTCACTTCCTGTCTCACACATGGGTAAGTTCCTCGATCTGACCATTTAAACCCTATGTTATGCATTGTCTTTGACTTTAAACTGTGGGGTGGTCTATACAGTGTTGGGTATTTGCTTGCCCATAGACTATTGTGTGTAGCAGCTTGTGAGTGCGGTCTCCGTAACATTCTAGAGTCATACTTTTTGTACTAATTTTAATGTATATGTTGTCTGTCCAAATAAAATTTATAACTTTTTATATATTGATACATTGGCGTCAAAAGCTCTTTTTTTCTTTTTGTGCCATAACTATGCTGGTATTAGGGCAATCTAGTAACTAAACAATCTAACTGCTTAGAAGTCCGTTATAGGTATCGGTGATTGCTGTATTTGTCTATCTGTAGACACAGACGATAGACACACCTGTTCATTGCTACATTTATTGCTTATGCAATCTGCACACTGCTACCAGCAGGGACTATTCAAACGGCACACATATGTGCACACTGTTATAGCCACGAACGGCTATTGACCCTATCCATGCATCGAAAATTTTAACCATTTATGTTGGTTTTGTCTGTGTGTCTGTTTGCTGTAATAGCATATTAAAGATTATAAATACAATTTAATGGTAGTTGGGAAATAGGGTTTTCTGCCTCTGGCATGATGGCAGTGTCAGCACCTGGCGGCCGAGTGGGCCCCTTGAAGGGTAGTGGGCCGCGACACTTGCCCGGGTTCACCCGGTGCTGACGCTGGCCCTGTCCTGCCATATTGAGAAAGGAGCAGGAGTATATGCTTCTGGGTATAATTTCACAGTGACTGTGACCAACATCCTCAGCTTTCTGTCAGTGATAGTCTTCGTAATAAACCTAAAAAACAACCTCAAAACAGAAGAAACAGGGAGTCCCCACAATATGCAGAACAACCAAAAAACATAGGGGACATAGCACCCACTATTATACCTATGAATGTATAACTGACACGTATCTTCATAAAATATTATAATCTTTATTAGTACATAATGAATAACAATACGTGATATCAGAAATAATGAAAATGATAAAAATAAGTCAGATTCCAAAAACAGCATCAGAGTGGTATAGATGTAATTATACCTGAGGATATACAGAACAACCCATCTAGAGACAAAAATGCCAAATCATACTAACCCCATGAAATATAAAGGACATGTGTAGCTGTACAGGACAGCAAAAAATACACAGCCCAAACAAAACCTCCTGACGAAGCCGGCCCCAGGCGAAACGCGCGTCGAGGTGCTCTTTTTTCTGTGCCACATCTAGGCTGATGTCCATTTCCTCCCACCATGTCTATAGGTATGGTTTATTTTTTGTAGTGATATGCCTTTCTCCCACTAGATAGTATTCCATTTAGGGTTATACATATATTTTTTGCTGTCCTGTACAGCTACACATGTCCTTTATATTTCATGGGGTTAGTATGATTTGGCATTTTTGTCTCTAGATGGGTTGTTCTGTATATCCTCAGGTATAATTACATCTATACCACTCTGATGCTGTTCATGGAATCTGACTAAGGCCTCATTTACACGAGCGTAATATATGCGCGTGCGACGCGCGTGCTTTTCACGCGTGTCGTACGCACCTATATTACTCTATGGGGGCATGCAGACAGTCCGTGAGTTTTGCTCAGCGTGAGCGCGCTGAAAAAAACTCACGACATGTTCTATAAATCTGCGTTTTCCGCGCATCACGCACCCATTGAAGTCAATGGGTGCGTGAAAACCACGAAGGTCGCACGGAAGCACTTCCGTGCGTACTGCGTGATTTGCGCAAGAGCTGTCAAACTGAATGTAAACAGAAAAGCACCACGTGCTTTTCTGTTTACAAACATCCGAACGGAGTGTCTTACAGATGACCGAACCGAACTTTACCTTTACCGGGTTCGGCCGAACTCGTTTTGACCGAACCCGGCAGGAGACAGTCACTGTGCAGGGTGCTGAAAGAGTTAAACTGGTTCAGCACCCTGGACAGTGACTTCCGATTCCAATATACGTGAACGTGTAAAAAAAAAAAAAGTTCTGACATACCGATAACTCCCGGCTTCTTCCTTCAGTCTGACCTCCCGGGATGACAATTCAGTCCAAGTGACAGCTGCAGCCAATCACAAGCCAAGCACAGGCTGCAGCGGTCACATGGACTGCTGCGTCATCAGGGGAGGTGGGACCAGATGTCAAGAGAGGCGCGTCACCAAGGACGTGTCACCAAGGACGCGTCACCAAGGCAACGGCCGGGAAGTTCTCGGTAAGTACGAACCTCTTTTTTTTTAAACAGGTTACTCGATATGGTGATCGGAATGCACTGTCGAGGGTGCTGAAAGAGTTACTGCTGATCAGTTAACTCTTTCAGCACCATGGACAGTGACTGACGTCGGCTAGCCTCATCTCTATGATGGCGGCTGCGGGAAAATCACACAGCCGCGCATCATACACGGATGACACACGGAGCTGTCAAGTGCCTTTTGCGCACGCAAAACGCTGCGTTTTTTACGCGCGCAAAACGCACACGCTCGTGTAAATGAGGCCTTATTTTTATCATTTTCATTATTTCTGATATCACGTATTGTTATTCATTATGTACTAATAAAGATTATAATATTTTATGAAGATACGTGTCAGTTATACATTCATAGTGATAGTCTTCGTGCCATATGTTGGCAACTTCTTTGATAGCACAGGGCCATGATAGGAATTGATTCAGAACAAAGTTAGGTAAGAGGACTGGGTCAATTTAAAGGGCTATTCTGATCTCAATGATCCTAATTTAAGTTGTTTTATATGGAAATATAGGCTTTTTTTTTTAAATACCTTTTTTATTTTAAGTTTTGTGGCGTTCAGTAGATAATCCATCCGATCCATCCCATGTATTTTGCTTTGTGTGTGAGTGGTTTCCAATGGTTAAACATTGACACCTAATTGCCAAAGGCAACAAAAATAGCCCTATTTTTGTTGCCTTTGGTATATAGGTTTCAGTGTTTCATAATTCTTGCCCGCTAGTTGCCTGGGTCTATCAATGGAACTAGTGTTTCCAACGGTTATGGCCACTGTGAGTGGCCCTGCAGCAGTGGCCGCGCTGGTGCAGCTCCTACTGTGTATTTTTATTTTAGGCTGGCAGGCGTTGTTGTGACGGAATCAATAGCGCAGTCAACTATGATATTGATTCCGTCAATACAACGGAAACCCTTACAAACCATTTGCACCAGATCTGTCACCATTGAAATCAATGCTGATGCAAATCGGAAAACTATGGTTTCCGTTTGTTTTAGTTTGGATGCCGTTCATGGGTTCCCCTGACGGAAAGGTCCGATGGAACCCATGAATGGAGTCCTGATGCAGAGGTGAACGAAGCCTAAGATGGCTTCTGCAGCATGTGTTTCAAAATGTACCGCCTATAAATCTTCACAAGCAGGGGAACGAGCAGCAGGAGAAAGAAGACGATTGAGGATCAAATCTTGGTAGGAAATATGTTTGGAGACGTTCAATAGGTTTATTTTTGACAATACATGTGTTCTGGCCAAAAAAAAAATATATAAATGGCCAGATGGGAATAACTCTTTAAGAAGAAGAACTGCACTTGGCTTTCACTGGTGAAAAAAAAAAAACTAGGGAGAAGAGAACACAACCAGCTTAGCAGACCCTTTGTAAAACAATAACTGCCTGTATGTACTGGACCACATACAATAAAAAAGTGCTGGGTAGAGACATTGTTACTCACCTTGCCTCGCTCCAGATCATGGTCACTGGTGGAGTGTTCTGCCTCAGCTGTGGGACTTGTCGCATCCCTATGGTGACTGGCCTGTACTGATGACTTTACAGAGTGACATCTTTAAAATGGAGGTTCTAGCTTCTAAACCTTGCCTGTGAATAAGATACATTCTTCTGAGCAAGTAAATTTGCACATTATGTTTACACTAAAGTTCAATATGTTCTTGTGACCGTTTTGAAAACTTGGGTTAAATGACTCCTCGCTATACGGGACAACCCCTCACACTTCTTAATAAATTATTATATTAATTTCTTTGAAAATATAGTTATAGCTTTAGGAAATGTCCTCCTCTTTTTGATGCACACTTTAAATGGTTGCGCCAGTGCTTTAATAAATATGGTAAAAAGAGGGGGGTATACTATGATTTAAACAGATGGATTACTGACCCTAGGTATTCTTTTCTAATCCCATACAGTATAAAACACATGAACTGATCTGTATAAAGCCAACATGACTACGCCATCATGTCTCCTTGCGATGGTATCGCGCCTGCTATTAGCACATTCTAAGCGCTATACTGATTTATACCTTATGAGAGACATGCTTTTGATGTTGTTACATTGATAAGCTTTGTGCTATGGTGGATTAATTGTGTATCCAACCAAGAACTTGCGAGAATTCCGAGTGAAAAACCGCACCAAATTGTGGTGCAGATTTTCGTCCAGAATCGCCACTGCGGAAATTAGAGCAGGAGAAAAAAAGTTGAAATTTACCTTCGCTGGTGTTGCGATAGTGACATGTTCCTGCCTCCCATCTCTGGTCTCTGTGCAGCCCAGCCTCCTGTAAAGATATTGCAGCCCATGTGACCACTACAGCCGGTGATTGGCTGCAGCAGTCAAATGGGATGAAACGACATCCCAGGAGGCCAGCAGTACAGAGAACAGCTAGGGGAACTATGAGTCATCGCTATGGTAACTGCGCTATTGCTTCCGTAAAAAACAATGGAGCCCTGTCACAAGGATGACAAATGAAAACCTTTAGCAATGTTTCCATCACCATGGAAATAGATGGTAAGGGAAACGGAAGCTGAGATTTCAGTTTGCTCTTCCGTTAAGGGGTTACCCAACAGAAACCTCAGATGGAACTCCTCAACGGAAAGGCAACGCTGTTGTGAACACAGGCTAACAGTTTCAGTTTCACGACAGATGGTCTGGTACTGGATCGTACCCGGCTCTTCCCGGCTCCCCTGGTGGGGTTAGTGTTAGCCTCTGCACCGCCCAACACTAAGCCCACCTTAGTAATGGATGTTGTCAATCAGCCAGCAGCTATTAATAAGGCAGTAGTAATAAAGTTTAGAAAAATACAAAGACATAGGAAAAATATTTAATTGAAATAAAAATCCCACACAACCCTCGTTATCCATTTTATTGAGAAAATAGTCCAACAACCGAACTTGTAAAAAAAACACAAGCATACAAAAATAATTAGTATCACATAAAAAAGCGAAACAATTATTATTCTTACCTTTCCTGGGTCCAGCGCTGGAGCCGCAATTTCAGTGAGCTGGACCCTATATCTAATCCTATCATGTGTGATAATGTCTGCTCATCCACTGTATCTAATCCAATCATGTGTGATACTCTTCTGCTGAGCCACTGCATCTAATCCTAGAATGTGTGATACTCTATGCTGAGCTACTGTATCTAACCCCATCATGTGTGATACTGTCTGCTGAGCCACTGTATCTAATCCTATCATTTGTGATGCTATCTGCTGAGCCACTGTATCTAATCCTATCCATATCTATAGTGTCGTAGTGCTATAAATATGCTGTCTTCTATATACACATATATATACACGCACACACATTTTTTTGGGGGTATATGTATTGGGGCTATTTCCGCTGACGTTTTAAGACCTTAGTGACGCCCCTGGTGCTAGTGCTGCATCGTGTGGTCCCTTAGGAAACCCAGCGATGCAGCTGAAAGCTGCGTGCCGTCGGCCATGAGAAGTTTGGGGGCCAAGAAGAACCTTTGCATTCGGGCCCATGAGCCTTTAGGTACGCCCCTGATTGCAGATGGTGTGAACTGCCATAAATAGAGTCGCAAACAGGGTTAATCTGCAGGACTTTCTGGAACGTCCCTGCAGAGTTAATTGCAGATCGCCCGGACGTTTATAGTCTATGGTCGGTCCGCAACTGGTTAATAGATTATCCGGTTTCTGAACATTTTCTGGTTATGGCTGCAAATGAGATAGATTAGCAAAAGAAGCAGTGCTTACCTATCCTTTCCCCCAGCGATCCAGCACAGACGTTGCAGCGGCACTCCCGTTGATTATTTACATGCACGTAACATGTGACTGCTGCAGCCAATCAGAAGGCTCAGCAGGACTTAGCGCTGATGAAAATAATGCAAGAAATACAACACATGATCACTGAGCCCTCTAATTGGCTGCAGTCGTTACATGCTACGTGTCCCCGGAGCGTCACATGTCATGAATATAGCCTTTGAAGCTATACTTTTGATTGATCAAGTATATTTACCGTGGTAGCTGTTACTGTGTTTTACTAAATTCAAATTTCTATCACATGTAAACATTTAACATTTCCTACACAATTATACTAAAATTCATAAATGTACTGTGTTATACTGTTTGTAATTCAATTTTTGTGGAGTTTGCACTGTAAGCTGTTTTTACATAAGTGTCGTGAACACAATTTTTTTTATTACTTTCTTTTGTTATTAATGGGTCCTCATTTTGTTTAACATAACACAATTTGTTTTCATTACTTAACAGTTAAGCAATTTATTCCATAATTTGGCCCACACCCAGATTTTACTAGTGGTAATGTGATTTATGAGTTTACTGATGTTCAGCTGTACAAACCATGGAAAATGTTCCTTATGCAAGATAAACCATTTGCAATTTCTCAATACAAGCAGATAAATGTGGTAATTATTTTGCACAACAGATGGACTGTCACTTTTCATTGTGAAACACAATTCATGGTGTGGGAGGATTTAAATTATACAAATACTTGCACCAATTGTAAACATTGAACTAAAATGGAAATCCAGTGTTTGTCTGTATTTTTAAATGCTAAATAATATTGAAAGGGTACAATTCATTGCTTTAACTGCATGTACAGCATTGTCATAAATTGATATCAATATAGCATAGCAATATTCAGTGGATGCTCTTTGCCTATTTTACCTAATGGCTTTACTTTAAGGCCCTAAATTAAAGTCAGGGATTCCATTGAATAGACTGAGAGTAAATGGGGTTTCAGGAATAAAATGTGTATATACAGTACTGTAAAAATGTCCAACTTCTTCTATTTTTGCATTTTTGTCACACTTAAATGATTCAAATGATCAAACTACTTTTAACCCCTTGCCGCACCAGGACACACCGGTACGTCCTGTATTGCAGTGCTTTAAGGCACCGGGACATACCGGTGCGTCCTGGCTGAAAACTGTCTGCCTGTCAAAGGAAAGGGTGACATAACTGTGCCATCAACTGTTTATGATAGTTGATCAGCACAGTAAGATGGCAGGGGACCAATCACAGCGGTCCCCAGCCGGCGATTGCGGTGATTGGTCAGTCACAGCAGACTGAACAATCACAGCTCCATGAGAATGTGTATGTGATGGTGCTGGCTCAGAAGCTGAGCCAGCGCCATCACCGCCATGCATCGGCTGTCCGACACCCCACTGTAAGGGCCAGGACCGGAGCTAGGCTCCAGTCTGGCCGATTAACTCCTTAGATGCAGTGATCAAAGCGATCGCTGCATCTAAGTGTCTTCTAGCCTGTCGACAACCATGATGGTTACCACGGGTTTGTCACAGCTGACATCCTGCTCTAACGGCCATGACCAGAGCTAGGCTCCGTTCCTGCCCATTAAGCCCTTAGATGCAGTGATCGCTGCATCTAGGTGGTTAGATCGCACCCTATGGTTGCTAATGGCAACCATCAGCACTTGCGGAGGGTGCCGATGGTTGCTATGGCAACCGTAGCCTAACAATGGAAGCCTATTAGGCCTTATCGGGAGGCGAAGCCTAATAGGCTTGCTCTCAGTATATAGCTGACAGCTCTAATACACTGCACTATGTAGGTAGTGCAGTGTATTAGAATAGCGATCAGGGCTTCATGCCTTCATATCCCCTAGTGGGACAAACAAAAAGTTAAAACAAGTAAAAAATGTTGTAAAAAATAAGTATTTTATTATAGGAAAAAACTGAAAACATTAAAAAAAAGAACACAAATGTGGTATCACCGTGTCCGTAACGACCTGAACTAAATAAAAATATCATGCTATTTTACCCGCACGGTGACCACCGTAAAAAAATAAAAAAATTAAAAATTCCAGAATCGCTGTTTTTTAGTCACTAACCCTCCCAAAACAGAATAAAAAAGGGATCTAAAAGTTGCATGTACCCCAAAATTATACCACTAAAAACTACAACCTGTCCCTACAAACTGTCCCGCAAAAAACAAGCCCTCCCACAGCTTTTTGACGGAAAAATAAAAAAGTTATGGCTCAAAGAATATGGCGACACAAAAACTCAATTATTTGAAACAAAAGTGATTTTATTGTGCAGGCGCTGCAAAACATAGAAAAAACCTATATATATTTGGTATCACTGTCATCGTAAAATTGTCATTCATAACGCATGGCGAACGCCGTAAAAAAATAAAATAAAAAACATTAACAAATCGCATGTACCCCAAAATGGTACCAGTGAAATCTACAGATGGTCTCACAACAAATAAACCCCCACACAGCTCCTGTGCAGAAAAAATAAAAAAGTTCTGGCTCTCAGAATATGCCGATGCAAAATGTGCAGTGTCCCAAAAGCAGATAAGATTGGGCACCATTTATCAGTGCGACACCAGCCACATATCTATGAATTATTATTTATTTACTGCATTATTATACCCTCTTATTATGCCCTGATGTACCCCACACAGCTTACATATGCCCCCACATCATAAACTGAAATAATGGCAAAACCCCAAACAAAACAACCACTAAGAAAAATCTGCGCTCCAAAAGCTAAATGGCGCTCCCTCTCTTCTGAGCTCTGCAGTGTGCCCAAACAGCAGTTCACGTCCACATATATGGCATCGCCATACCTGGGAGAACCAGCTTAACAGTTTGAGGTATTTGTCTTCAGTGACACGGTCTGGGCACAACATACTGTGCACTAAAATGGCATATCAGTGGAAAATTGAAATTTTCACTTTGCACAATCCACTGAGCATTTATTTCTAATAAAAAACAAAAAACAAACCTGTGTGGTCAAAATGCTCACTACACCCCTAAAAAATGCCTTGAGGGTGTGCAGTTTCCAAAATGTTGGTCACTACTTGGGGGCCAATGCTGCGAAAATCACCAAAATAGGCCTCACATGCGCATTTGCTCTTTCACTCCTAAGCCCTGTCATATGTCCAGGCAAATGATAAATGCCTTGAGGGGTGTAGTTTACAAAGAGGGGTCACTTCTCAGGGTTTTATACTCTACTCTGGTACCTAAGGGAGCTCTGCAAATGCGACATGGCGTCCGTACATCAGTCCAGCAAAATCTGCGCTCTAAAAGCCAAATGACACTCCTTACATTTTAAGCTCTGCCATGTGCCCGAACAACAGTTTAGGGACACACATGGGGTATTGCCGTACTCGGAAGAAATTCGGTAACAAATTGTGTGTTGTTTTTTTCCTATTACCCCTTGTGGAAAAAAAATTGGGTGCAAAACTACATATTTTTGGGGGAAAAATGTTTTTTTCATTTTCACTGCCTCATTCTAATACAATCTATGAAACACCTGTGGATTCAAAATGCTCACAAAACATCTAGATGATTACCCTGAGGGTTATAGTTTCCAAAATGGAGTCAATTCTCAGGGAATTCTACTGTACTGGTACCTCAGGGGCTCTGCAAATGCGACATGGCGCCCAAAAAAAATCTACATGCCAAGTAGCACTCCTGCTATACTTAGCCCTGCGGTGTATCCAAACAGGGCATTGCAAATGCAACATGGCACTGAAAACTATTCCAGCAAAATCTGCTCTACAAAATCCAAATGGTGCTACTTCCGTTGTGAGCCCTGCCGTGGGTCCAAACAGCCGTTTATTACCAGATATGGGGCATTGCCGTAATCTGGAGAAGATGCTTTACAAATGCTGGGGTTGGTGTAGGGAACTAATGCTAATACATTTAGTAAAGAAACTGTGTGGTCAAAATGCTAACTATACCCCTAGATAAATTCCATGAGGGTGTAGTTTCCAAAGTGGGGTCACTTTTGGAGGGTTTCTACTGTTTTGGCACCACAAGACCTCTTCAAACCTGACATGGTGCCTAAAACATATTCTAAAAAAAGGCGGCCCCAAAATCCACTAGGTGCTCCTTTGCTTCTGAGCCCTGTGTTTCAGGCCATTAGCACACTAGGGTTACATGTGGGATATTTCTAAAAACTGAACAATCTGGACAATATATATTGAGTTGCATTTCTAAAACATTTATTACCAATGAATTTTGGCAAAAAAATATTAAAATTGTACATTGCTTTAATTCCGGTGAAACGCCTAAAGTGTTAAGAAACTTTCTGAATGCTGTTTTTAATGCCTTGAGGGGGTCTAGTTTTAAAAAATGGGGTGATTTATGGGGACTTTCTAATATATAAGGCCCTCAAAGCCACTTCAGAACTAAACTGGTCTCTGAAAAAATAGCATTTTGAAATTTTCTTGAAAATGTGAGAAATTCCTGCTAAAGTTCTAAGTCTTGTAACATCTTAGAAATATAAAAGGACTTTTAAAAAACGATGCAAACATAAAGTAGACATACGGGAAATGTTAACTTGTAACTATTTTGTGTGGTATTACTATCTGTCTTACAAGCAAAAACATTTAAATTTAGAGAAATGCTAATTTTTGCAAATTTTTTCTGAATTTTGGGGTTTTTCCCAAATAAACATTGAATATATCTACCAAATTATACCACTGACATAAAGTACATTGTGTCACGAGAAAAAAATCTCATAATCGCTTGGATACATAAAAGCATTCCAGAGTTATTGTCACGAAGTAGGTAGTGGACCCACTAGGCTGTACCGCCGTAGCGTGGAGGCAGCCGCACAAACAACAGTAAACCCCAATAATACAATGTCCCGCACAAGGGTACCTGGATAGTCCAGACAGTGGCCGCAGCTCTGGCCCTGATGGAGATGGGTGCAGCAGATAACGCCAAACGTGGCGGATGACACAGGTGCCGCAGGTTGCGCCAGACGTGGTGGATTCCTCCGGACGTGGCAGACAACAAAGGACGTGGCGGATTCCTCTGGACATGGCAGATAACACAGGACGTGGCGGATTCCTCTGGATGTGGCAGATGACACGGGACGTGGCGGATTCCTCCGGACGTGGCAGATGACACCGGACGTGACGCTCACGGATCCATGGCTGCGGGTGTCGGGAGGTGAGTAAACCCGACGGTTCGCGGCCATGGATGCTACAGTATCCCCCCTCTTACGCCCCCTCTTCTTGGGGCCAGAGCGAGAGAGGAATTTCTTAATAAGCGCAGGGGCACTGAGGTTCTCTTCTGGCTCCCAGGACCTTTCCTCAGGACCAAACCCTCTCCAGTCCACCAAATAGAAAGTCCTTACTCCTACCCTCTTGCAGTCCAGGATCTCCCTCACCTCGAATATATCAGAAGAACCGCTGGGAGCAACTGTGGAACTAGAAGTCTTGCTGTAGCGGTTCAGAACCACTGGCTTCAGGAGGGAAACATGAAAGGAGTTGGGAATTCTGAGGGTAGGAGGCAGCCGCAGCTTATAGGAGACAGGGTTTATCTGTTGCAGAATCTCGAAAGGACCAAGGAACCTGGGAGCAAACTTGTATGAAGGCACCTTCAAGAGAATGTTCCGAGAGGACAGCCAGACTTTAGTCCATGGAAGATACTGAGGCGGCTCTTTCCTCCTAGTATCTGCTTTTTGCTTCATGGGATCGACTGCCAGTAAAATAGAGGACCGGGTCTGTTGCCAGATTTGCAAAGAGTCCCCATAAGCAGAGTCAGCAGCGGGTACTTGAGATGTGGTCGATACTGGAAGAGGGACTCTAGGATGTTGACTGTACACAATGTGAAGTGGAGTGGAAGTGGTGGACTCACTTGTGTGTGTAATGACCGGGGGGTAGGGAAACGGACAAGTGAGCCCTAATCTACCCGCCACTCTGTCCCTGCCTACTTGCAACGACCCGCCCTAGGCGACGGGGTACAACTGGGCGGCGGTCCCTGCACTCAGTAAGTGCACGACAAACATACAAGGGAATACAAGCAAGGGAAAGGGGCAGTTGCCCACGGCAACACCGTGAGCAACCAGAGTGGTGAACGAGCCGAGTCAAGCCAGGAGTGTGCGAGGTACCAAACGAAGAGCAGAAGAGTAGTCAGTAAGCCAGGGTCTGTATGGAGCAGGAACAAAATAGAAGGAGCTGTAGCTGGGCCAGGAAACCACACAAAAAAGAATAACAAGCAAGGAGGAACAGGAAATGCAGGTATAAATAGACAGAGGGCGGGAGCTAGCTGAGTCTGGCCAGGCTGCGATAGGCTCTCCCACTCCTAAGCCTGCCAGCCTGAGTGGTGGAAGCTGGAGTCAGTCTCAGGGATGTAGATTCAGGTGCTGACTGATTAATTAAGGGAGTTAACGCCGAAGCTGTGCCTGGCAGATCCTTTACAGTGTGGTTGTTGTATGAGAACTTGGCCCATGGAAGAAGCTGTACCCAGTTATTGTGCTGTGAAGAGATAAGGTGGCGGAGATAATTCTCCATGATCTGGTTGATCCTCTCAACTTGCCCATTGGACTGGGGATGATAAGCTGAGGAAAAGTCCAATCTCACATCCAGGAGTTTACAAAGGGCTCTCCAGAACTTTGAAGTAAACTGAACCCCACGGTCGGACACAATGTGTAGAGGCAAGCCATGCAAGCAAAAAATGTGTAGAATGAAGAGACTCGCCAGACAAGGAGCAGAAGGTAGGCCGGTCAGCAGGATAAAATGTGTCATCTTAGAGAACCAGTCCACCACCACCCAGACAGTGTTGCATCCTGCTGTGGGAGGAAGGTCTTTGACAAAGTCCATCGCAATGTGCTGCCAGGGGGCATTGGGTACAGACAGAGGTTGAAGCAGGTTGGCAGGCTTGGAGTGAGTAACCTTGTTAGAGGCACACACCGTGCAAGAAGAGACAAAGTCCAGAACATCTTTAGGTAGCGTGGGCCACCAGAAGTGACGAGCAATCAGGTCTCGGGTTTTATGGACACCAGCTTGCCCAGCCAGTTTAGAACTGTGTTCCCAGCATAGAATTCTTCTCCTGTCTGCCAACCGAACAAAAGTCCTCCCAGGAGGGATGTCTCTAACCTGCAGAGGATTAGCAGTGACAATGCAGGATGGGTCTATGATAGTCTGAAGAGACTCCACCGTGTCTTCCGTCTCAAACGATCTGGACAGGGCATCGGCCCTCACATTCTTGTCAACGGGACGGTAGTGGAGCACAAACTGGAAACGGGTGAAGAACAGCGACCACCTGGCTTGACGGGGATTCATTCGTTGTGCAGTCTGAAGGTAGGTAAGGTTTTTGTGGTCGGTGAAGATCAGGATGGGGTGAGCAGCGCCCTCTAGAAGATGTCTCCACTCCTCCAGAGCCAATTTGATGGCCAGCATCTCCCGATCTCCAATAGAGTAATTGCGCTCAGCAGAAGAAAAAAGTCTTGAGTAGTAGCCACATACTACTGCCTTTCCTTTGGAGCTCCTCTGGAACAGAAGTGCACCTGCACCAACAGAGGAAGCGTCCACTTCCAGTGAGAACTGCAGAGATAGGTCAGGATAATGGAGGATCGAAGCTGAAGTGAAGGCTTTCTCGAGGCTAATAAATGCGGACTCTGCCTCTGGAGTCCACACCTTGGCGTTCACACCCTTCTTGGTAAGGGTAGAGATGGGAGTCATCAGAGAAGAGAAGTTAGGAATAAACTGCCGGTAGAAATTGGAGAACCCCAGGAACCGCTGTATGGCCCTTAAGCCTTGAGAACGTGGCCACTCCAGGACAGCATTCACTTTCTCAGGATCCATCTTGAGACCTTGATCCGAGATGATGTAGCCCAGGAAGGGCAGAGAACCCCTCTCAAAGACGCACTTCTCCAGCTTGGCGTATAAATGATTCTCCCTTAATCGTAGTAGAACCTGACGGACATGCCTCCGATAAGTCGTCGGATCTGGGGAGAAAATCAAAATATCATCGAGATAAACTACAACACAGACATAGAGGAGATCTCGAAAGATATCATTAACGAACTCCTGAAACACTGCGGGAGCATTACACAGTCCGAAGGGCATCATTAGGTATTCATAATGCCTTTCCCGGGTGTGAAAAGCCGTCTTCCATTCATCACCCCATGAATCCAAACTAGATTATAAACCCCCCGCAGGTCTAGCTCCTCCTATGCGATCAAACAGCTCAGATATAAGTGGCAACGGGTATTTGTTCTTGACCGTGATCTGGTTGAGACCACGGTAGTCAATGCAGGGTCGAAGGGATCCGTCCTTCTTTTTAACGAAGAAGAATCCAGCCGCGGCCGGGGAGGAAGACTTTCGTATGAAACACCTCTCCAGATTCTCCTTGATATAGGCTGACATGGATAGAGACTCTGGCAAGGAGAGAGGATATACTCGACCACGGGGGGAGAGAGGCATTAGGAACCAGTTCAATGGGGCAGTCATAAGTCTGATGTGGAGGCAGCGTCTCAGCCTCCCTTTTGCTGAAAACATCTGCATACTGAGTAAACTGGGTAGGCAGTCCCGCCAGTGACTGAGGCAGATGAGGCTTGACAGGGTGGATCTGCAACAGACAACGACCATGGCACTTGGAGCCCCATTGGAGGACCTCTCCAGAGTTCCAGTCCATGACTGGGGCATGTAGTCGAAGCCAAGGCAGGCCCAGTAGAACAGGATTGACGGCCTTGGGCAAAACAAGGAAAGAAATTTGTTCAAAATGAAGGACTCCAACCTGGAGCCTCAATGGCTTGGTTTTAGGAATGATGGGATCAGGCAGAGGCAATCCATTAACTGAGGCAACAGCCAAATACATCTCTAGGGGTACAGTGGGCAGCTGAAGATGATCCACAAGCTCTTTCTGGTTGAAGTTTGCCGCAGAACCAGAGTCAAGATAGGGAGAAACTTGATGTGTCCTGTCGCCGGATACTAGGGTCACAGGAATAGTCAGCTTGGAACAGAATGCTTTATTAGGTACCGTTCCATCTAGGGTTGTCTCTCCAATCAGTCCTAGGCAATGGGGTCTCTCTGGCCTCTGGGAACACAGACGCACAATATGGCCTCCGAGGCCGCAATACAAACAAAGTTCAGAAGTGCGTCTGCTTGTTTCTCCTGGGTAGACAATTTGACAAAGTTACTCTGATTCAGATCCTCTGGTGGGATGACTGAGGAGGATTGCTGGAAAGTAGAATCCAGCCTAGGAAGTTCCCTATCCCGGAGAACCTCTTGGGAACGCTCCTGGATCCTCATGTCAACCCGGGAGGCAAGTAGGATAAGATCGTCCAGGGTAGATGGCAGATCGCAAGCAGCCAGCTCGTCCTTGATCCCTGAAGACAGTCCCTGCCAGAATGTGGCCACCAAAGCCTCGTTGTTCCAGGTCAATTCAGCAGCCAGGATACGGAACTGAATGGCATACTCGCCCACGGAGAGGTCTCCCTGATGTAGGGTCAGCAAGGATGCAGCAGACGAAGAAACTCTCCCAGGTTCCTCAAAGATCAAGCGGATGGTCTGTAAGAAGCACTGCAAGTCACGGGTCTCTGGTCCCTGATGTTCCCACAGAGGATTAGCCCATGCTAGGGATTTGCCAGTAAGGAGAGAGATGATGAATGCAATCCTGATGTCATCCGAAGAGAAGGATCTGACATGTAGTCTGAAGGGGATCAGGCACTGATTCAAAAATCCCCTGCAGGACCTCGGATCTCTGTCATAGTGTGGAGGTAGCGGCAAGAAACACAGCAGGAATGGGTGTGGCGACGACTGTGGTTGGAGCAAGCAGCGGATGGGCAATGGCGTTCACCGACAGAAGAAGTTGTTCTTGTAGTGACTGGAGATCCTCCATCTCGGCCAGCATGGCTTGTGTCGTCAAAGTCTCAGCGGGGTCCATTGCCTGTGCGTACTGTCGGGTAGTGGACCCACTAGGCTGTACCGCTGTAGCTGGGAGGCAGCTGGCCAAACAACAAGAAAAACCCGGGTAATACAATGTCCCGTACAAGGGTACCTGGATAGCCCAGACAGTGGCCGCAGCTCTGGCACTGATGAAGATGGGTGCAGCAGATAACGCCAAACGTGGCGGATGACACAGGTGCCATAGGTTGCGCCAGACGTGGCGGATTCCTCCGGACATGGCAGACGACACAGGACGTGGCAAATTCCTCTGGACGTGGCAGATGACACAGGACATGGCGCATTCCTCTGGATGTGGCAGATGACACGGGACGTGGCGGATTCCTCCAGATGTGGCAGATGACACAGGATGTGGCACGATTAAATACTAAAGGCACAGCACGGGAAACAGGAACAGGTAACAAGGCACGGGTAACAACTGGAACGGGAAACACTAAGGGACCATTTGCAAGACAGACTGGGAAAACTAACAATGCTCAGGCAAGGATCAGAAGGCCTGGGGCCTTCTTATAGACCAGGTAATCCTGGCAGTTGATGATGATGACGATTTCCTTTGTGCACCCTACGGGACACCGCAGACTGGAGTGTAAGTGAGCGCTGGCGTCTCCTAGGAAGGAGATGGGGGCCAGCGCTCACGGATCCATGGTTGCGGGTGTCGGGAGGTGAGTAAACCCGACAGCCCACGGCCATGGACGCTACAGTTATCACCACATAAAGGACCCATCAGAACAGAATGTCGTTTTTCCCATTGATTTCAATGGGCAGATGTTTGAAGGTGTTCTGCTTCCGTTCTTTTTCAAACGTACCCTCATTGTGTAGCTCTAGCGTAAGTCTAGCTCCACCTCATAAATGTGTTCGGAGGAAGGCAAGCCTTTTACACTTCTTATAATTTCCTGAGTACAGCGAAAAAGACATTATGAAACGTTATAAGAATCATTTCATTGAATATTCTAAAGAGAATATACTATAATTAATTTTTTGCTAAACATAGATTTATTTATTATTTGAGCGGAAATTATTTAGTGATAAGATAAGCCATCTTGTTGGGCAAGGAGTATATCTAGTTTAAGGCCGAATTCAAACAACCGTAGTATACATCCGTGTATACGTCCTATAAACGTATCAACCCCTTTCAAGTAAAAATGGGAAAACTGATGAAGTCCTATTCAAATCAGAATAGCCTCGATACATATTGGTTAGCTTATGTATTCATACATATATATATATATATACATATATATATATATATATATATATATATATATATATATATATATATATATATATACAGTGAAGGAAATAAGTATTTGATCCCTTGCTGATTTTGTAAGTTTGCCCACTGTCAAAGACATGAACAGTCTAGAATTTTTAGGCTAGGTTAATTTTACCAGTGAGAGATAGATTATATAAAAACAAAAAGAAGAAAATGACATAGTCAAAATTATATATATTTATTTGCATTGTGCACAGAGAAATAAGTATTTGATCCCTGTGGCAAACAAGACTTAATACTTGGTGGCAAAACCCTTGTTGGCAAGCACAGCAGTCAGACGTTTATTGTAGTTGATGATGAGGTTTGCACACATGTTAGATGGAATTTTGGCCCACTCCTCTTTGCAGATCATCTGTAAATCATTAAGATTTCGAGGCTGTCGCTTGGCAACTCGGATCTTCAGCTCCCTTCATAAGTTTTCGATGGGATTAAGGTCTGGAGACTGGCTAGGCCACTCCATGACCTTAATGTGCTTCTTTTTGAGCCACTCCTTTGTTGCCTTGGCTGTATGTTTCGGGTCATTGTCGTGCTGGAAGACCCAGCCACGAGCCATTTTTAATGTCCTGGTGGAGGGAAGGAGGTTGTCACTCAGGATTTGATGGTACATGGCTCCATCCATTCTCCCATTGATGCGGTGAAGTAGTCCTGTGCTCTTAGCAGAGAAACACCCCCAAAACATAAGGTTTCCACCTCCATGCTTGACAGTGGGGACGGTGTTCTTTGGGTCATAGGCAGCATTTCTCTTCCTCCAAACATGGCGAGTTGAGTTAATGCCAAAGAGCTCAATTTTAGTCTCATCTGACCACAGCACCTTCTCCCAATCACTCTCAGAATCATCCAGATGTTCATTTGCAAACTTCAGACGGGCCTGTAAATGTGCCTTCTTGAGCAGGGGGACCTTGCGGGCACTGCAGGATTTTAATCCATTACGGCGTAATGTGTTACCAACGGTTTTCTTGGTGACTGTGGTCCCAGCTGCCTTGAGATCATTAACAAGTTCCCCCCGTGTAGTTTTCGGCTGAGCTCTCACCTTCCTCAGGATCAAGGATACCCCACGAGGTGAGATTTTGCATGGAGCCCCAGATCGATGTCGATTGACAGTCATTTTGTATGTCTTCCATTTTCTTACTATTGCACCAACAGTTGTCTCCTTCTCACCCAGCGTCTTACTTATGGTTTTGTAGCCCATTCCAGCCTTGTGCAGGTCTATGCTCTTGTCCCTGACATCCTTAGAAAGCTCTTTGATCTTGCCCATGTTGTAGAGGTTAGAGTCAGACTGATTAATTGAGTCTGTGGACAGGAGTCTTTTATACAGTTGACCATGTAAGACAGCTGTCTTTAATGCAGGCACCAAGTTGATTTGGAGCGTGTAACTGGTCTGGAGGAGGCTGAACTCTTAATGGTTGGTCGGGGATCAAATACTTATTTCTCTGTGCACAATGCAAATAAATATATATAATTTTGACTATGTGATTTTCTTTTTTTTTTTTTATATAATCTATCTCTCACTGGTAAAATTAACCTAGCCTAAAAATTCTAGACTGTTCATGTCTTTGACAGTGGACAAACTTACAAAATCAGCAAGGGATCAAATACTTATTTCCTTCACTGTATATATATATATATATATATATATATATATATATATATAATTTTTTTTATGTTTCTTCTTTTAGGCCATGATCACACACAAAGTTTTTTTTTAGCCAAACACAGGAGTGGACACAAAAGGAAGAGACGCTAGATCCACTATCAAAACTGTGTGTGATCCTGGCCTTAAGAATTGTCCAGCTGGGACGGTTAACTTGGGTGGAGAGGTGTTTGTAATTGCATTCTAAGGGTATGTTCACACTGGCTAATTTCAGCCGTTTTACGGGCCGTAAACGTCCTGAAAAATGGCTGAAAAATCGGAAGCAGAACGCCTACAAACATCTGCCCATTGATTTCAGTGGGAAATACGGCGTTCTGTTCCGACGGTTTTATACACCTCATTTTCAAAAAACGGTGCAGAAAAAGACGCCCCTTAAAAAGAAGTGCATGTCACTTCTTGAGCTGTTTCTGGAGCCGTTTTTCATTGACTCAATAGAAAAACAGCTCCAAAAACGGCCGTAAAAACCTCCACGAAAAATGTGAGGTGGATTAAAAAAACGCTGAAAATCAGGAGCTGTTTTCCCTGGCTACAGCCAGCTGCTGATGGCCGCGGACTCTCACCCACATTTGCGGGCCTTACTCCCATTATAAAGTATGGGAGCACGGTCCGTAAAATCAAAAAATATGTAATGTCCTATTTTTTACGGATGCTTTCTAAATATACGAGAAGGTGTCTGTTGGCCATAGAAATTAATGGATCAGTATTTTGATCCGCAAATTACGGTCCGTAATTGTGGATCAATATTACAGTCGTGTTCATAGGGCCTTACTCTGAACATTGGATTGTATCCAAATGTTAAGTATCGTTTGTCGTTACTATAACAAAAAACTAATAAAGAGATTAAAAAAAAAAACTAATTGTCCAGCTTCTGTGGGGTCTTTTAAGAAACATGAAAAGTATATCTCTATTACCGATGCAACATTTAGAAGTGATAATTTGTACAGACAAGTGAATTCCTTTTTTGTCAATTTGCATTATTTATGAAACAATGATCAAATAGAAAGTTTGTGTAAAAACACATTTCACATGACAGGTTCTAAAAAAAATTATTTTAGAAGCAGGAAAAAATAATGAAAAAAACATGGCCATATGATAAACTTTGTGTTGCTATTGGTTCTTCCATAAACACTGGGAATGATCTGTTTCTACTGATCTGTATGCATGGAAATCAATGTTGCTGTCATTTTAGGAAGTGCTATAAGTATAAAAAAGATGAAACATAGAGCAGAACTTTCTTCTTTGCTGAATCCCCACTTTACTACTATGTACTGCTAGATTCTATCAAATCTTTCACTATCACTGCCTCAAAGCAATTCAGTCCATTCATCTTTTGCTGCTGTGAATTTTGCAGTGAAATGATAAGCTTCACCTTGTTCTGCGTCCATACTAGACTTCACCATGAAGACATTTGTATTGAATGGACAGGAATTGAAGTGCTGTGCTGCATTTAAGACCTTCGCAATTACATCAAGATTGAAAATAACCATCCCAAGAGGTCACTGCTTTTTTTTTAATGTCCTCTGTAATCATTCCTGAGGTCCGATCTTTTTTTATACGTCAAAGTAGCTGCATGTGAGCTTGTTTTTGTGGGATGAGTTGTAGCTTTTTAGACGTCAGTTTGGTAATACAAGTGTTCCTGCATTATTTATGGATTTTGCTGCAGATGTGACCAAATCCATGGCATAATTTAAGAATAGATAGCACATTCTGGAAATAGATTGGAAATGGATTTCCTGTGAATGTGTTTTGAAGAATTTCCTAAAGATGTTCCCTATATAGCTATGGGACATCTGTAGGTTGCCATATAGATTGCCCGCTTGATCTTGCAATTTGCTAATTATGTTTTTAAAAATGTGTCCCATTCATGCCCTAACAAATAAACTGCTCTTTTTTTTTTATGAATTTGCAAGCTGTACGGGTTACAGCTAGGTACCAACTACCTTTTGTGTCAGCCACATGGTTTTAATAATATTCTCCATAAAGTCGCTGTGTACCAGGTGGTTGTATATATTTCTCACTCATCTATTCGTGATTGAGGAGTAAGGGTGTAAAGGATCTGCCAGACACAGCTTCTGTGTCGACGCCTGTGGTTAATCAGTCTGCACCTGCTCCTAGGTCTGATAGAGTGACTCGATCTGCTACCACTCAGGCTTTTTTTTTTTTTTTTTTAAATCTCTTTTTTATAAATTTTTCATATAAACTCAAGGAAAAGTCATAACATTCACATGTGACATTTTCATGTGGCAAAGAATAGCTAGTTTGGCGCACAGGCCACATCTGAAACAAGCATATATAACAGACTTATGTATTGAGGTACAATAAGAAATAATTACATGCATGAACTATATATAAACAATGAATTCCACACTAGTCAGAAAATTTGAAAAGAAGCCAAAACAAATATCTTCTGTCTTTGAGAAAACACATCAGATATTAATATGCTCAATTGGTCTTTCTAAAATCTAACCATGATTGCTAGGTCTTCAGATATCTATCATTACGCCTAAGTTCCCAACCAAGTAACTCTTCCATTCTACAAATGGAGTCTATTTTTTGCAAACCATTCTTGTACAGTAGGTGTTTATGTAGATCTCCAGTGAAGAGGTATAATCAATTTTGCTGCAGCCATCATGTGAGTAAGGTCATGTTTTTTGGGGGTGAAGTCTCCAGAGGGTTCCCAAAGAAGCATCAGAAGGGCATTTAAAGATAGACTATATCCAGGGACTGTATGTATAGTTTTAGCTACATCCTGCCAGAAAGGTTAATTACAAGAGCAATCCCACCATAAATGAGTCATGGTCCCCCTGTGGTTAGCACAACGCCAGCATTTATCTGACCCAATGAGATTAATTCCATGTAGAAAAACGGTGGTCCTATACCACCTAGTAAGAGTCTTGAACGAATTATCTTGGATTTTTATGCAACTAGAGAAGCCGTGTGAATGTTTCAATATCCTAGTAGTCTGTTCTTTAGTGAATGTGGTGTGAAGTTCTATTTCTCATGCTAAAAGATAGCTGAGTGTTTTCGGAGTTCTGTCATGTAGAAGTCCTGAGTAGATTTTGGAAAGCAGGCTTCTAGGTAAAGAGGGTAGTAGTAAAAAGGTCTCCATCCAGGATGGCTCTGACAACCTCGGAAATCTATGTAGGAATTCCTTCACTAGAACATTAAAATGCAGTTCTTGCAAAAAATTTGTAGCGTTGCCGTGCATATCTGGGAGCAAAGAGCTGAGTGCGGGTGTGAATCCGGGCCTAAAGGCCTCAGTAATCGTTATTATCTCCAGTTTACTCCAGAGAGTATGTGCTAAACTCGAGTACCCCACAAGTGGGTCTCTAGCTGTCATGAATCTACGGAACACTTCTATGGTGCCATGAACAGTAGGCCAGGTATCACGGGGCAGGTGTGACATGGCAGTGGGGTTCCAAAGTCGTATCGCTAAAGCGGGTTATATGAGCACCCTTTCCGCACTAAGGCTAGGGGAAGATTCCTGTCCATCTGGATAAATGTACAGCTTGGTAATATAACTGCGTATCGGGAAGACCCATTACACCAGAAGAGGGTTTAAGGATTAACAACCTGTGAGGAAATCTCGGACATCTGGAGGCCCATATATATTTTGAAAATATTTGGCTAATAGTGAATAAGGGGATATTGAATTCACAATGTCCTTATCCGCAGTTAGTATACCCCATAGATTAGGGTGTACTTTCTTGACTTCCTAATGAAGATGGTCAAAAGTCCCAATAAAATGCCTATATTTAGGTTGCTCTTCTTCATTCTTCGTGACCAATATTCCCATTCTGTCCAATTAGAGTGAATGTATAAAACATTGCCCAAAATGGTTGTGGGGTAGCCCCTATCCAAAAATCTGTGTGTCAGGTGCTTAGATTTATTAAGGAAGTCCTCCCCAGTTAAAGCTGTTTTTTATGAGCCTCAAATATTGCACCTTGGGTGTCCCACTTTTGAGGGGTCAGGTTGATGACTTTTCCACCATAATAGACTATTTGTGGCAGTAGATTTGCTATTTGTCAATTCTGTGATCATAATGTCTGAAAAGTTAATAGAGCTTTCCTGGATTTCAGACATAAAGTACAGGCCCAAATAATTTTCCCACAATCTCATTGAATTGTGTTTTTGAGACTGCCAAAATAATCAATATGTTGTTCCTAAACCTCGTCCATAGAATAATGGACGAGGTATATATATACCTGAAGGTTTTGTGTAAATACTACTTGGTCTTTCCAACATGCCAGGTATAGATTAGCATAACTTGGCACACAGGGACTGCCCATGACAATCTCCCTGAGCTGGTGGAAAAAGCTACAACAGAAAAATAAAGATTTTTCATGTCAAAGTCAATTTCAGCAATGACATTCCAAACTCTGTATGTGCCTTATATTGAAGGCCCCTTGTCTCCAGAAAACAATACAAAGCCCCACACCCTTTTTGATGTCGTATTGAGCTGTACAATTACTCGACATTCAGACTGGCTAAGTACTGTATACAGTGAAGGAAATAAGTATTTGATCCCTTGCTGATTTTGTAAGTGTGCCCACTGTCAAAGACATGAACAGTCTAGAATTTTTAGGCTAGGTTAATTTTACCAGTGAGAGATAGATTATATATTTAAAAAAAAACTGAAAATCACATAGTCAAAATTATATATATTTATTTGCATTGTGCACAGAGAAATAAGTATTTGATCCCTTTGGCAAACAAGACTTAAAGGCATGGTGTCGCCCCAAAAACATGTTTTTTTTTTAAAATTTAAACATTTAGTGTGTGGGTGATTAAACATTGTTCAAATGTTTTTTATTTTTTTCGCGAGTCAGGAAATATTATAAATTTTTTCAAATTTATAATACTACCCATTTTTGGTCACTAGATGGAGCTGTTTGGAGCTAGTTCCCAAAATTGCAGCATTGCAACATTGGGTTAAAAGCTATCGCTCTAGTGAGCTCTCAGCAATCCCCCCTCCTTTATCCTGGCTAGTGCCGGGATAAACGAGGGGTTTGAAAGGTTTAACCTCCTACACTGTGTGTCGCCCTTTTTTGAGGTAACCCACAGTGTAGTAGGTTTACATGCAGTAGTAAACACACACAAACACTAACATACATTGAAATCGCTTACCTGCTCCTGCCGCCGCGGCCCGTCCGCTCCCTTTGCTGCCGCTGTTCCATGTGCACTTGTCCGGAAGCCGCGACCGGAAGTAGTAATATTACTGTCCAGCCGCGACTTCCGGTCCACGGGAAAATGGCGCCGGACGGCGCCAATTTCGAATAGGACTGTGTGGGAGCGGCGCATGCGCAGTTCCCACACAGACGCCGTACACGGCAGTCAATGGGACGGGAGCCGTTCGCAGTCCCTATGGGACTGTGGCTGCCGTATTCCATGTCTGTGTGTGTCGTTAATCGACACACACAGAAATGGAACAAAAAATGGCAGCCCCCATAGGGAAGAAAAAGTGTGAAAATAAGAAACAGTAAAACACAAACACACAAATGAAAATAAACGTTTATATTAAGGCACTAACATCTTTAACATATAAACAAATTATTTGTGATGACACTGTTCCTTTAATACTTGGTGGCAAAACCCTTGTTGGCAAGCACAACAGTCAGACGTTTTTTGTAGTTGATGATGAGGTTTGCACACATGTTAGATGGAATTTTGGCCCACTCCTCTATGCAGATCATCTGTAAATCATTAAGATTTCGAGGCTGACGCTTGGCAACTCGGATCTTCAGCTCCCTCCATAAGTTTTCGATGGGATTAAGGTCTGGAGACTGGCTAGGCCACTCCATGACCTTAATGTGCTTCTTTTTGAGCCACTCCTTTGTTGCCTTGGCTGTATGTTTCGGGTCATTGTCGTGCTGGAAGACACAGCCACGAGCCATTTTTAATGTCCTGGTGGAGGGAAGGAGGTTGTCACTCAGGATTTGACGGTACATGGCTCCATCCATTCTCCCATTGATGCGGTGAAGTAGTCCTGTGCCCTTAGCAGAGAAACACCCCCAAAACATAATGTTTCCACCTCCATGCTTGACAGTGGGGACGGTGTTCTTTGGGTCATAGGCAGCATTTCTCTTCCTCCAAACACGGCGAGTTGAGTTAATGCCAAAGAGCTCAATTTTAGTCTCACCTGACCACAGCACCTTCTCCCAATCACTCTCAGAATCATCCAGATGTTCATTTGCAAACTTCAGACGGGTCTGTACATGTGCCTTCTTGAGCAGGGGGACCTTGCGGGCACTGGCGGATTTTAATCCATTACGGCGTAATGTGTTACCAATGGTTTTCTTGGTGACTGTGGTACCAGCTGCCTTGAGATCATTAACAAGTTTCCCCCGTGTAGTTTTCGGCTGAGATCTCATCTTCCTCAGGATCAAGGATACCCCACGAGGTGAGATTTTGCATGGAGCCCCAGATCGATGTCGATTGACAGTCATTTTGTTTGTCTTCCATTTTCTTACTATTGCACCAACAGTTGTCTCCTTCTCACCCAGCGTCTTACTAATGGTTTTGTAGCCCATTCCAGCCTTGTGCAGGTCTATGATCTTGTCCCTGACATCCTTAGAAAGCTCTTTGGTCTTGCCCATGTTGTAGAGGTTAGAGTCAGACTGATTAATTGAGTCTGTGGACAGGAGTCTTTTATACAGGTGACCATGTAAGACAGCTGTCTTTAATGCAGGCACCAAGTTGATTTGGAGCGTGTAACTGGTCTGGAGGAGGCTGAACTCTTAATGGTTGGTAGGGGATCAAATACTTATTTCTCTGTGCACAATGCAAATAAATATATATAATTTTGACTATGTGATTTTCTGTTTTTTTTTTAAATATAATCTATCTCTCACTGGTAAAATTAACCTAGCCTAAAAATTCTAGACAGTTCATGTATTTGACAGTGGGCAAACTTACAAAATCAGCAAGGGATCAAATACTTATTTCCTTCACTGTATGTCTGAACAGTACATAGCTAAGAGTCAAGAAAAATATATGTGTTAGAAAAAAATAAACATTGAGTCCATTGGGGCTGGTGAGAAATAGGACTGATTAGGACTTACCGGAATCTATTGCAGGGCACTTAACCCCTTCCCGCCGCAGCCACTTTTGGTCATCCTGACAGAGCTCCATATTTCAAATCTTACATGTGTCACCTTATGTGGTAATAATTTTGGAATGCTTTCACCTATCCAAGCGATTCTCGTGACAAATTGTACTTTATGTCAGGAGTAAAATTTGGTCAATAAATTCATTGCTTATTTGTTAAAAACATCAAAATTTTGAGAACATTTGCAAAAATTAGCAATTTTCTAAATTTGAATGTATCTGCTTGTAAGACAGATAGTAATACCACACAAAATAGTTACTAATTATCATTTCCCATATGTCTACTTTATGTTTGCATCATTTTTTTGAACGTGCTTTTTCTTTTTCTAGGACGTTACAAGGCTCAGAACTTTAGCAGCAATTTCTCACATTTTCAAGAAAATGTAAAAAAAACTATTTTTATAGGGTACAGTTTAGATTTGAAGTGGCTTTGAGAGGCCTAAATTTTTGGAAAGCCCTGTAAATCACCCCATTTTAAAAACTGCACCCCTCAAAGTATTCAAAACAGCATTTAGAAAGTTTCTTAACCCTTTAAGCGTTTCATAGGAATTAAAGCAAAGTGGAGGTGACTACATTTGGTAAACTACACCCCTTAAGGAATTAATCTAGGGGTATAGTAAGCATTTTAACCCCACAGGTCTATGCTTAATTTATTAGAATTGGGACGTGAAAATGGAAAAAATATGAAATGTTCCAATAAGCTGTAGTACTAGCTCAAAATTTTTCATTTTCACAAAGACTATAGGAGAAAAGCACCTCAACAATTGTAAAACATTTTCTCTTGAGTACAGCAATACCCCATATGTGTTTGCAAACTGCTCTTTGGAAACACGGCAGGACTCAGAAGGGAAGGAGCGTGATTTGGCTTTTTGAGCGCATATTTTGCTGAATTGTTTTTTGAGAGCCATGTCGCATTTGTAGAGCTTCCTGAGGTACCAGTACAGTAGAAATTCCCCAGTTGTGACCACATTTTTGAGACTTTACCCCTTAAGGAATTAAATTATGGGTGCAGTAAACATTTTGACCCCACAGGTTTTTTATGTTTTTTTTTTTTAGAATTGGGCCGTGAAATTTTTTTGCAGTAATATGTTGTTTTAGATCAACGGTTTTAATGTTTACAAGGAATACAGGAGTAAAGGCACTCCAAAATTTGTTACGCAATTTCTCCTCCAGAGTAAGGCAAGGCTCTAAGGGGAAGGAGCGCCATTTGATTTTTGGAGTGGAGATTTTACAAAATTAGTTTTCGGACACCATGTTGCAATGAGCTAAGGTACCGGTACAATGGTAACCCCTGAATAATTACCCCATTTTGGAAACTACATCCCTCAAGGAATTAATCTAGTGTTTTGAGGAAATTAGTACACAATAGATGTTGCAGATTGAAAATTATCATTTCAGTGGCCAATGTGTTGTGTCCATGTAACGTCCGCGGTCGCAGACTGTAGACTCCTATCATCCTGCAGACGTCTTCCTCCCCAGGGATGCCAGCACATGTGGCCATCCTGTCCTGCAGTGACCACTAGGGTGCACGCTCGAGCTCATTCTCGGCCTTAATGCGCTAGAGCACACACATGTTTTAGATTGACTGATTGCTCCCATGATTCCCTGGACTATAAAAAGGGACCCGCTCTTCTGATCCTTGCCTGAGCATTGTTAGTTTATCCCATTTCAGTCTTGTAAATTGTTCCCTAGTGTTAACCCGTTCCTGTTGTTACCCGTGCCCTGTTTCCTGTATCCTGTATCCCGTGCTGTGTTCTTGTTCCTGAGCCTGTAGTGTTGGAGTCGTGTTTTTACTGCATCTGCTGTCGTCTGCCATGTCCTGTGTCATCTGCCACGTCCAGTGTCATCTTCCACGTCAAGTGTGATCCGCCATGTCTGGCGTAACCTGCGTCACCTGCTGTCATCCGCCACGTCTGGCGTAACCTGCTGCATCCACCTCCATCCGTGCCAAATCCTCTGCTACTGTCTGGACTATTCAGGTACCCTAGTGCGGGACTTTGTATTGCTGGGGTGCTCTGTTGTTTGGCCAGCTGCCTCCCCGCTATGCCTCTCCACATACCCACAGACCGGGACAGTATGCTCAGGCCATGGACCCCGCTGGTCAATCTGAGACCTTGATGACACATGCTATGCTGGCCGAGATGCAAGACCTCCAGTCACGGTAAGATCAACTCCTCCTGTCAGTGAACGCCATTGCTCATTGGCTGGTTGCTCAAACCACAGTCATCATCGCATCCATTCTTGCTGTTCCTCCTGCTACACTTCCTGTCTGTACAAGTGCCGATCCCATATGCTTCTTGCCCCTACCTCCTCACTATGACGGAGACACGAGTGCCTGCAGGGGAATCGGTCCCAGATCCACTGCAGACTACATGGTAGGGCCTTCTCTTCTGATGACACCAGGATCACCTTCATCATCTCTCTCCTTACTGGCAAAGCCCTGGCATGGGCAAATCATCATTGGGAACATCAGGGTCCAGAGACCCGTGACTTGCAGTGCTTTTAACGTACTTTATGTTTGATATTTGAGGAACCTGGGAGAGTTTCTTTGGCTGCTGCATCCCTGCTGACCCTACATCAGGGAGACCTTTCCGTGGGCGAGTATGCCTTACAGTTTCGTACCCTGGCTGCTGAATTAACTTGGAACAATGAGGCTTTGGTGGCCACATTCTGACAGGGACTGTCTTCTGGGATTAAAGATGAGCTGGCCGCTCGCGATCTGCCACATACCCTGGACGATCTCATCTTACTTGCCACCTGGGTTGACATGAGGATCCGGGAGCGTTCCCAAGAAGTTCTTCCAGAGAGAGGATTTCCTAGGTTGGATTCTACTTTCCAGCAATCCCTACTATCCTCCTCAGTTGTCCTACCAGAGGATCCTATGCAGATGAACCGAGTCAAATTGTCTACCAAGGAGACACAACGCAGACGCACTTCTGGACTTTATCTGTATTGTGGGCTCAGAGGCTATATTGTGCATTTGTGTCCCCAGAGGCCAGAGAGACCCCAGTGCCTAGAATTGGTTGGAGAGACAACCCTAGGTGGAACAGTACCAAATAAAGCATTCTATACCAAGTTGACTATTCCTGTGACCCTAGTATCCGGCGAGAAGACGCATCGGGTTTCTGCCTATCTGGACTCAGGGTTCGCGGCAAACTTCATCCAAAAGGAGCTAGTGGTTCATCTCCAGTTGCCCACAGTTCCCCTGGAGACATCTTTGGCTGTTGCGTCGGTGAATGGACTGCCTCTGCCCGATCCGATCGTATATCTAAGACCAAGCCGCTGAAGCTCCAAGTTGGAGCCCTTCATTCCGAACTAATTTCATTTCTTGTTTTGCCCAAAGCCATCAATCCTGTTCTGCTGGGTCTGCCTTGGCTTCGACTGCATGCCCCAGTTCTGGACTGGAGTTACGGAGAGGTTCTCCAATGGGGCTGCAAGTGCCTTGGTCGCTGTCTGTTGCAGATCCATCCTGTCCAGCCTCCTCTTCCTCAGTCATTGGTGGGCCTTCCACCGTATTTAGCTCAGTTTTCAGCAAGAGGGAGGCTGAGACGCTGCCTCCACATCGGACATATGACTGCTCCATTGTACTGGTTCCAAATGCCCCCCTCCCCCATGGATGGGTATATCCTCTCTCCTTGCCAGAGTCTGTATCCATGTCGGTCTATATAAAGGAGAATTTAGAGAGGGGTTTCTTAAGAAAGTCTACCTCCCTCTTCGTTGCAAAGAAAGACAGATCTCTTCGACCCTGTATTGACTACCGTGGTCTCAACCAGATCATGGTCAAGAACAAATACCTGTTGCCACCCATATCTGAACTGTTTGACTGTATACGAGGAGCCAGGATTTTTTCAAAACTAGACTTGCGTGGGGCTTATAATTTGATCCGAATCCATCAAGTGGACGAGTGGAAGACGGCGTTCAACACCCGAGATGGGCACTACGAATACCTGGTGATGAAATTCAGACTGTGTAACGCTTCCGAGGTCTTCCAGGAATTCATCAATGATATCTTTCGAGTTCTCCTCTATGTCTGTGTTGTAGTTTACCTCGATGATATTTTGTTTTTTTTTCCCCAGATCCGACGACTCATCGGAGGCATGTCCGTCAAGTTCTACTGCGATTAAGGGAGAATCACTTATTTGTCCAGCTGGAATAGTGCGTCTTTGAAAATAATTCTCTGCCCTTCCTGGGCTACATCATCTCGGATCAAGGTCTCAAGATGGATCCTGAGAAAGTAAAATCTGTCCTGGAATGGCCACGTCCTCAAGGCCTGAGGTCCATACAGCGTTTCCTGGGATTCGCCAACTTCTACCGGCAGTTTATCCCAAACTTCTCATCACTGCCGGCTCCCATCTATGCCCTTACCAAGAAGCGTGAAGACTCCTGAGGCAGAATCCGCATTTATTAGCCTCAAGAAAGCCTTCACTTCAGCCTCGATTCTCCATTATCCTGACGTGTCTCAGCAGTTTTTATTGGAGGTGGACGCTACTTCTGTTGGTGCAGGTGCACTTCTGTTCCAGAGGAGCTCCAAAGGAAAGTCAGTCGTATGTGGCTATTACTTTTTTTCTTCCGCAGAGCGCAACTACTCTATTAGGGATCGGGAGCTACTGATGATCAAATTGGCACTGGAGGAGTGGAGACATGTGCTAGGGGGCGCAGCTCACCCCATTCCGATCTACACCAACCACAAGAACCTCAGCTATCTTCAGTCCGCTCAACGACTAAACCCCCTTTAAGCCAAGTGTTCGCTGTTCTTCACCTGTTTCCAATTTGTGCTCCACTACCGTCCCGCTGACAATAATATGAGGGCCGAAGCCCTGTCCAGGTCATTTGAGATGGATGACACGGTGGCGTCTCTTCAAAGTATCATAGACCCGTCCTGCATTGTCACTGCCAATCCTTTGCAGGTTAGACACATCCCTCCGGGGAGGACTTTTGTTCGGTTGGCAGACAGGAGAAGAATTCTCCACTGGGGACACAGCCTTAAACTGGCTGGGCACGCTAGTGTTTGTAAGACCCGAGACCTGATTGCTCTTCACTTCTGGTGGCCCACGCTACCCAAAGATGTTGTGGACTTTGTCTCTTTCTGCATGATGTGTGCTTCTAACAAGGTTACTCACTCCAAGCCTGCCGGCCTGCTCCAACCTCTGCCTGTACCCAATGCCCCCTGGCAGCACATTGCGATGGACGTTGTCACAGACCTTCCTCCCTCAGCAGGATGCAACACTGTCTGGGTGGTGGTGGACCGGTTCTCTAAGATGGCTCATTTTATCCCGCTGACCGGCCTACCTTCGGCTCCCTGACTGGCGAGTCTCTTCATTCAGCACATCTTCCGCTTGCATGGCTTGCCCCTTCACATCGTGTCTAATTGGGGGGTTCAATTTACCTCTAAATTCTGGAGAGCCCTCTGTAAGCTCCTGGATGTAAGATTGGACTTTTCTTTAGCCTATCACCCCCAGTCCAATGGGCAAGTCGAGAGGATTAACCAGTTCATGGGGAATTATCTCTGCCACTTCATCTCCTTGCAGCATGACAACTGGGTACAGCTTCTTCCATGGGCCGAGTTCTCATATAACAACCACACGAGTGAGTCCACCACTTCCACACCATTCTACATTCTGTACAGTCAACATCCTAGATTTCCACTTCCGGTGTCAACTACTTCTCAGGTTCCCGCTGCTGACTCTGCATTTGGGGACTTTCTGCAAATCTGACAACAGACCCGGTCCTCTATTTTGCTGGCAGTCGATCACATGAAGCAAAAAGCGAATAGGAAAAGAAGAGAGCCGCCTCAGTATCTTCCACGTAGTCTGGCTGTCCTCACCGAACATTCGTTTAAAGGTGCCTTTATACAAGTTTGCTCCCTGGTTCCCTGGACCTTTTGAGATATTGCAACAGATAAACCCTGTCTCCTGTAAGCTTCGGCTGCCTCCTACACTGAGAATCCCCAACTCCTTTCATGTGTCCCCCCTGAAGCATGTGGTCTTGGACCGCTACAGTAAGACTTCCGGTCCCGCAATTGTTCTCAGCAGTTCATCTGATGTGTTTGAGGTGAGGGAGATCCTGGACTGCAATAGGATAGGAGGAACGATTTTCTATTTGGTGGGCTGGAGAGGGTTTGGTCCTGAGGAGAGCTCCTGGGAGCCGGAAAAGAACCTCAGTGCCCCTGCTTACATTAAGATGTTTCCCTCTCACTCTGGCCCCAAGAAGGAGGGGCGTAAGTGGGGGATACTGTAACGTCCGCGGTCGCAGACCGTAGACTCCTATAATCCTGCAGACGTCTTCCTCCCCAGAGTGACCACTAGGGTGTGCGCTCTAGCTCATTCCCAGCCTTAATGAGCCAGAGCACAAATATGTTTTAGATTGACTGATTGCTCCCATGAGTCCCTGGACTATAAAAAGGGCCCTGCCCTTCTGATCCTTGCCTGAGCATTGTTAGTTTATCCCATCTCAGACTTACAAATGGTCCCTTAGTGTTAACCCGTTCCTGTTGTTACCCGTGCCCTGTTTCCTGTATCGTGTATCCCGTGCTGTGTTCTTGTTCCTGAGCATGTAGTGTTGGAGTCGTGTTTTCACTGCATCTGCTGTCGTCTGCCACATCCTGTGCCATCTGCCACGTCCAGTGTCATCTTCCACGTCCAGTGTGATCTGCCACATCTGGCGCAAACTGCAGCACCTGCTGTCATCCGCCATGTATGGTGTAACCTGTTGCACCCACCTCCATCCATGCTAAAGCCTTGGCTACTGTATGGACTATTCAGGTACCCTAGTGCGGGACTCTGTATTGCTGGGGTGCTCTGTTGTTTGGCCAGCTGCCTCCCCGCTATGGCGGTGTGGCCTAGTGGATCTACATACCCACAGACCGTGACAGTACACTCAGGCCATGTACCCCGCTGGTCAACCTCAGATCTTGACGACACAAGTCATGCTGGCCGAGATGCAAGACCTCCAGTCACGGCAAGATCAACTCCTCCTGTCGGTGAACGCCATTGCTCATTGGCTATGAAGACTATGGCTATGGTGGTGTGGCCTAGTGGGTTCACATACCCATAGACCGTGACAGTCCAGCTTGTGCCACTGGAGAAACACACCATAAATTCTTAAGCTGGATATCCAGAGTTCAGTAATACCCCATATGTGGTCATAAACTGCTGTTTGGGCATGCTGCCAGGCTAAGAAGGACCGCCCCTTGGCTTTTGGTGCACAGATTTAGCTTGGTTGTAGTTTTGTTTGGGGATTTACTGGTATTTCAGATTGAAATGTGGGGACATATATAAGCTGGGCAGAGTGCATCAGTGCATAATAGGGTGATAAAATGATGGGGTAAATGAAAATCTAAATTAATAATCCATGGATTGACGCTTTGAACCAATCCTTTATGCACAGGCCAGGTTTTTGGGGCCAGTGTCGCAATGATAAATGGTGTCTTTTCTTATATCCTTTTTGGAACACACTCTGCACATTTTTTGGGACCTTCCCTTGATTGTAGTTTGGGGAACTTTGCTGAGAAAGTATTGCCCTGCTATAATAAGGCAGCCTCGCTTCCAGTGGAGATGATGAAGTTTTGTGACTGACGTGCTTGGGCCATCCCTGGTTCCCAAATATTAGGGCCTGATAATTACTCCTTAAAACTGAAGGAATGTTCCCAACTGACCTGCACATCGGGATAGCAAGTAAGCCTTATACAATGCCATCTGTACGATGTGCATGGCCAGCTTTATATACCATGGGACAGGGCTATGTGGTAAATCCGAGGTATTGTACAAAATATCTGCGCTCCAGTATTGCCTAATCTTTGACTTTTCACTATAAGCAGCACAAGGCCCTGAAGTGTCCTCATCTTCAGGGCCTTGTGTTGCATCTGTTGCATCCACGGGGTTCACCTGTAGCGTCTACCAAATGATGAAATGATTGATGAAAAACGATTGGACCTAAGAAATTAGTCTGGGCCATAATTTTGCATCATTGCGTTCCGAGAGTCATAACGTTTTATTTTTCCGTTGACAAAGCTGTGTGAGGGCTTGTTTTATGTGGAACAAGCTGTAATTTTTATTGGGTCCATTTTGGGCTTCATGCAATTTTTTTTTTTTTAGCATCTTTTGTTCCATTTTCTGAGAGACGAGGAAACCAATAAACAGCAATTCTAGAACTGTTTTTTTCTTTTTTGTACAGTGTTCACCGTGCAGTATAAACAGCCTGTTAACTTTATTCTGTGGATCGATACAATTACAGTGTTACCAAATTTAGGGTCAGTTCACACTGAGTTTTTATTCATGTTTTTTGACGCGGAAACCGCGTCAGAAAACCTGGAAAAAACGGCTCGCGGGAAAAAGAAGGGACATACCCTATCTTCGGGCATTTACGTCTCTAACCTCCCATTGACATCAATGGGAGGCAGAGAATGCGTATTTCGCAGCGTTTTTTACCCATGGCGCTCAATGGCCACGGCAAAAAAGCAGCAAAAATCGGCGTGCAGGCAGATTTTCTGCCTGTAAAAACCTCAGTGTGAACCCAGCCTAAGGCTGTGTTCACACAGAGTTTTTTGCAGGCGGAATTTCTGCCTCAAAATTCCGTTTGAAGTTTGAGGCAGATTTTCCTCTCCCTGCATGTCCCTTCTTTCTCCCACGAGACAGTTTTACCGCTCACGGGAAAAAGACGCCTCCGCCTCACATTGAAATCAATTGGAGGCTTTTTCGGGCTGTTTTTGACGAGTTTTGCGGCACGGTTAACCGCGTCAAAAAACTCAGTGTGAACATACCCATAGCTATCTTTACGTTTTACTACTTTCCCCAACAAAAGTACTCTTCTATAAAAAAAAATATTGTTTTACTGTCGCCATTTATTTTCTGAGAGCCATAACTCTTTTATTTTTCAGTTGATAGTGCTGTGGGAGGGCTTGTTTTTTTTTGTGGGACAAACTGTAGTTTTTATTGGTACCATTTTGGGGTACTTCTGACTTTTTGATCACTTTTTATTCAATTTTTTTTTAGACAAGGTAACCAAAAAAATTAATTCTGTCATTGTTTTTTCTTGAATTTTTTTACGGTTTTCACAGTGCAGAAAAAAATAACATGATATTTTTTATTATTCAGGCCATTCTGAATGCAGCGATGCCTATTATGTATAGTTTTTTTTCCATTTTTTTCCAATTATAAAGTTCTTGATGAGCAACACAGGGTGATTATTGTTTTTGTTACTTAACAATTTTATTTATTTATGTTTCTAAAACATTATTTTTTTTAAACGGCGATGATCGTAGATAACTGTGATCGCCGTCATTGCATCGGGATGTCAGCTGCATATTATAGTGTAATATAATATGAACGTACAGCCACGCCAAGTCGCGGGAAGTGGTTAATTATTGGGAAAACGTGTATTAGGGCTTGTATTTTAATAATTCATTCAATAAAAATTTTAATTAATCCCTGTGTACAATTTTTTTTATAGTGGCGCACAGGATGCTTCGCACACCTGTCACCCATGTGACCGATGTGCCTCTACTTGTCTCAATGCCACCACTGTCAGCCTCTTCATTCATAGCCATGCAGGCAGGAGGGCCTATGTCAGCTGGTTGATGCTCAGCCTGTAGCGGATCACCTCTGATTATTTAAGCCTACTCAGAACTGTTATACCTTGCCTGAACAACAAGGTTCTTTGCATCCTATCCATTTGTGACGGTAGTGTTTGTTGTTTCCTCTTTTGGATTTGACACAGACTGTTTCCTGACTCTGCTTTGAATGGCTGCCTGCCCGGACTTGTTGCATTACTCTGCAAGCCCTGACCTAGGATTCAAATGGCAACGCCTCTGTTTATTAATTTTGGTACGTTATTTCAGAAATACCATCTGCAAGTCGTTAGCGGTTGCTATTGGAGACTTCTCTGGTAAGATGGCATGGGGATTTCCTGTACAAAGTTCAGTATTTTTAAAGGTGCCGTCCCCTGGTTTAGCCCTTGCTATATCTATTAGTGACACAGTGGGTCCAAACGCCTTGATAGGCTTAACCGTGATAGAATCAATGAATTAGTGGACTCATCTTGGGGAAGTCATATGCCTGTTTTTTCAGGGAATTACACCTAAACTTAGGTGGCATCTGGTTCTTCTAATGACCTAATTTTTTGGTTTGTTGTGCCCACAGTCATCCACTCACATCTATCATAATAAAACTAGATGTGATCATGTAATTCTGTCACATGGCCAGAAATTAAAACCAGATGGTTCTCTGCTGTTTATTGTCCCCATGATCATAAAGATGTTTGGAGGAGGGCCTGAATGTTTTTTTACTATGATTGGAATGATTTTTGCATGGCTACTCAAAGAAAACCCATGTAATCACAGGGAGAAGATGTAAACACAATGCAGATAATGCGTTGGTTATAATTAAACCCACATCCTCATTCCTGCAAGGCAATTGTGCTAAAAATAAAAAATAAAGTAGATGGGCGTTGACTGGTTAAATTGGCTGGGGAAATTAGAATGAATAATGCAAAACATACTAGAACATGATATAATTACAAATATTTGTATTTATTTATTGTTTCCATTATACATATACTTGTTAATAGTGTCTAAAAATGTAACTTTTTTTAAACATTTTTTTACTTGCCATGCTGGCTTAAATTTGCATGCTGAAAATACAATTACTGACAAGAAATAAACAAGCCGAGCTGAAAATATCCCTTGTGACATTATTTATCTAAAAGTACACAAAAAGGAATAAAGAGACCCCAGGTAGTTGGCAGGCAACTATTAATTGACAGGAGAAGAGGAACGCCCTCAGGCGGCAGCCAAATTTCCCAACTACCCAAATAATTCTTTTATATAAAATAATTAATCTTTATTCGCTACTTGTAGCAAGACAGACCACACAAATAATTTTAAAATTCCCACTATCATAGATCCGGACAACAGTAATTTGCCTGTGTGTGCAGGCAGTAGATAGATGCCGACAGGCATATATGAATGAGTTCAACAATTTGATTATAATGTATCGACTAGGTGGATAGTGAGTCCGGACACAGATAGGATCTAAAATACAATTAGGAGCCCCCCCGACATGTTTCGCTACAAAGTAGCGTCCTCAGGGGTACACGGGGCTAATGGCGACGCGGCGAAACAGAAGCTATTGATATAGACAAATCGACGTGTCATGGGGGTGTGTCGTGAAAGGCGGCCAATCACGCCATAGAAGACATAATAGTGGCGTGGGGGCAAAGGGTCAACCAATAGAAATCAGGATAAGGTTGGCAAATCGCAAGCAAACTACAGCGCAAGCGCAGATCAGCAGGATCCGAACATAGTGTTTTTATGAGCCAAGTTCGTATGGACTCCTGGCGCATGCGCAAATCTAGGATTGTATAACTTAGAGCGGAGTGACAGTTTCCCATCAAGTTAACAGCAGAGGCGCAAGCGCAGCAGCGCAATATGTGCCCTCTGAAGGAAAATATAAGTGTGATGAGCCGAGGTTATAGAAGCGCAGGCGCACAGAAGCAAAATCTGGACTTAGCGTGTATCTAACATGCCGAGTGACAGAAAACACTAGGTAACGCATGCGCTGTAGTATTATGCTAGGACTTAGAATTAACGCAAAAGGTCTCCAATGGCACATATATAATAGTACCAATATGTGACTTAGGCAAAAGGGGGACATTAGTAAGTTGCAGGGGATAGCGTTTCCCATCAGGTTACCACAGTAAAAGTGCAAAAGCGTCATGTAAACATTTGGTGACTAAGTTTCCCTCTGAGAAAAAATCAATAAAGTTGACCCTCCAACTGGACACCAAGAAGATAAAGAGATAAACTAATACAAGGTAAGTATTAGTTGAAACGTCATAAATAGCTAATGTCCATATCAAGGATATCTACTTCGTTCGCTAATTATGGGGTAACTGTCCCCCAAATTTTTGAATATGTGTATGTCGCCATAGTTGTGTAGTACTGTCATAAAGAATGTACATAATTAAAGGTAAAAGGACCTCACATTAATTATGTGGGGTCAGGAGAGTAATCACCAAAATACAGCATTTTGAGAAAAGTGCGGCAGGGAAAACCACATGATATATGGTAAGGGGCACAATGGCAGTGTTATGTCCACTATTTAGCTGATGAACAAATTAGTTAATTGAAAAATAGACTCATAAGAAGGCACTAAATGAGGGATTTACTTTTAGTGCCTTCTTATGAGTCTATTTTTCAATTAACTAATGCTGTATTTTGGTGATTACTCTCATGGCATAATACTACAGCGCATGCGTTACCTAGTGTTTTCTGTCACTCGGCATGTTAGATACACGCTAAGTCCAGATTTTGCTTCTGTGCGCCTGCGCTTCTATAACCTCGGCTCATCACACTTATATTTTCCTTCAGAGGGCACATATTGCGCTGCTGCGCTTGCGCCTCTGCTGTTAACTTGATGGGAAACTGTCACTCCGCTCTAAGTTATACAATCCTAGATTTGCGCATGCGCCAGGAGTCCATACGAACTTGGCTCATAAAAACACTATGTTCGGATCCTGCTGATCTGCGCTTGCGCTGTAGTTTGCTTGCGATTTGCCAACCTTATCCTGATTTCTATTGGTTGACCCTTTGCCCCCACGCCACTATTATGTCTTCTATGGCGTGATTGGCCGCCTTTCACGACACACCCCCATGACACGTCGATTTGTCTATATCAATAGCTTCTGTTTCGCCGCGTCGCCATTAGCCCCGTGTACCCCTGAGGACGCTACTTTGTAGCGAAACATGTCGGGGGGGCTCCTAATTGTATTTTAGATCCTATCTGTGTCCGGACTCACTATCCACCTAGTCGATACATTATAATCAAATTGTTGAACTCATTCATATATGCCTGTCGGCATCTATCTACTGCCTGCACACACAGGCAAATTACTGTTGTCCGGATCTATGATAGTGGGAATTTTAAAATTATTTGTGTGGTCTGTCTTGCTACAAGTAGCGAATAAAGATTAATTATTTTATATAAAAGAATTATTTGGGTAGTTGGGAAATTTGGCTGCCGCCTGAGGGCATTATTTATCTAAAAACACATGCTGAAACAAATGAATTGTCTTTACATATTTATTTTGTAAGGGTATGTTCACACGCACTAATTACGGACGTAATTCGGGCGTTTTTGCCCCGAATTACGTCCGAAAATAGCGCCTCAATAGCGCTGACAAACATCTGCCCATTGAAAGCAATGGGCAGACGTTTGTCTGTTCACACGAGGCGTAATTTACGCGCCGCTGTCAAATGACGGCGCGTAAATAGACGCCCACGTAGAAGAAGTGACCTGTCACTTCTTTGGCCGTAATTGGAGCCGCTATTCATTGACTCCAATGAATAGCAGCGCTAATTACGGCTGTAATTGACGCGGCGTTCAAGCGCCTGCACATGCCGGTACGGCTGAAATTACGGGGATGTTTTCAGGCTGAAACATCCCCGTAATTTCAGCCGTTACGGACCCCCGCCGTGTGAACATACCCATACTCTTTGATCTTAGACCCTACTCGTTTCTGTGCTATCAAAGTACATCAGTTTCCAGTAATTCAAAGACATAAGAAATTCTATGATGGACATGCCCTAATCTTGTTTTTAAGTGGCAGCTATTAGTATTCATTAACCCCTAAAGAGGACCTAAAATCGCACACAGGTTCCCTTTTTTAGTAGAAAAACCACTAGGCGCTTTAGAAAGTAATATTGCCTGTTATTAAAAATACCTGCAATGATAGCCGCAGGAGTCCGGCTAGGGGTATCACATCATCCCCTTTGTCCTCACACAATCCCTCACGGTAGCGACGAATCTCAGAACACAAGAAATCAATGGTTTTATTGCTAGATTTTGCGTTCTGTGTAAAATAGCTTTATCTACTGTATTTACACAGCAGTCATCGATTGATAACTACAAAAACTACGATATGATGCAACCAGTAACCACGGGACACAACAAAAAGGCAAAATGGAGCTCGAGGTAGACAAAGTCCAAAAAATGTCTAAACAAAATCAAAAGCAAAAGAGGTCCTACGCTCACATTCCACTAATACACCGCAAAACGAACCACCATAGGCTGTTGTGCTTCTGTTGAGAGGTTCCGTCTGAGCTTTCCATTGGGGGAACCCGTCAATGGAAAGGCAAACGGAAACCTTAGCTTCCATTTGCATCACCATTGATCTCAATAGGGATGGAAACTTTGCTAATTGTTTCCGTTTGTCACTGCTGTGAAAGGGTTTAGTTGTTTTTACAGAATCAATAGCGCAGTCGACTGCGCTATTGATTCCGTCAGAACATCGGATTATTGGTACCATTTTTTGGTACATACAACTTTTTGATCACTTTTTATAACTTTTTTTTTTCTGAGCTAAGTTGACAAAAAACAGCGATTTGGGCGTTTTAATATTTTTTTAATTTTTACGGTGCTCACCGCGTGAGTTAAATAATGTTATATTGTAATAGTTCAGACTTTTATGGACACAGCGATACCAATTTTGTTTATTTTTTACATTAATTTAGAGGAAAATGGGAAAAGGTTTTTTTTCAACTTTTAATATATATATATTTTTTCACTACTAATAACTTTATTTAAGTTTTTTTCACACATTTTATTAGTCCACCTAGGGGACTTGAACCAGCGATCATTAGATCGGTGGTACAATACACTGCAATACTAATCTACTGCAGTATATTGTAATTTTTACAGCTTCTGTAAATTTTTTAAGCTTCTGTTAAGCCCTGACAGAGGCACGGCTAAAAAAATGTTTTTCATCTGTCCATATATGTGCAGCTGAGTGCACCAGCTGCACAAACCCTGTCTCACTTTTAAAAATAAATTCTAGCCTCCTCGTTATTTAGATATCGGTGCCGTTATATTTGGCGCCTGATATGTAAATAACCCCCTGAACTGTTAATGGGGCGTGTAAATGCCATGGGGGCATGTTACTTATCACTGTGACATTGTCCAAGACTGTGTGATCTCGCGAAAGAGATAACCCCCATACCATTAACACGCCCCATTGACAGTTCAGGGGGTTATTTACATATCAGGCTCCAAATATAAAAGGCACCAATATCTAAATAACGGAGGAGGCTAGAATTTTCTTGTAAAGTGAGACAGGGTTTGTGCAGCAGTGCCTATTACGTGGTTCACTCAGCTGCATATGTATGGACATGTGAAAGGTTCTCTGTAACAGAGGCCAAGTGAACGCAGACCTGGGGGCCTTCATTAGGTCCCTTGGCTGCCATGACAACCATCGGCACCCCGTGATCTCATCGCAGGGGGGGCCTGAAGAGCTGTCGTAGGGGACCATCTCCTGATTTTTGATGCCTCAGAGGCTGCAGTTGCGATTGACAGCAGCATTTGAGGGGTTAAACGGCCAGGAACAGTGTGATCACTGTTCCTGGCCATTAGTCCCGGGTGTCAGCTGTAATACACAGCTGACACCTGGATTGTATGGAGCTGGCTCCATACATCACCCCCAACACCAGGACGTGCTATTACAACATAAAGGGGTTAACCCCTTGAGTACCCAGCTCATTTTGGCCTTGAGGACCAGACCCATTTTTTCAAATCTGACATGTATCACTTTATGTGGTAATAACTCCGGAATGCTTTTACCTATCCAATTGATTCTGAGATTGTTTTCTCGTGACATATTGTACTTTAGTTTAGTGCAAAAATTTGGTCGATAAATTCATTGCTTATTTGTGAAAAACACCAACATTTAGCGAAAATATGAAGAAATTATGATTTTTCCAATTTTAAATGCATCTGCTTGTAAAACAGATGGTAATACCACACAAAATAGTTACCAATTAACATCTCCCATATGTCTACTTTATGTTTGCATCGTTTTTTGAACATCCTTTTATTTTTCTATGACCTCACAAGGCTTAGAACTTCAGCAGCAATTTCTCATATTTTTAAGAAAATTTCAAAAAGCGATTTTTTTTTTCAGGGACGAGTTCAGTTCTGAAGTGGTTTTGAGTGCCCTATATATTAGAAACCCCCATAAAACACCCCATTTTGAAAACTGCACCCCTCAAAGTATCCAAAACAGCATTCAGAAAGTGTTTCAACTCTTTAGGCGTTTTACAGGAATTGAAGGAAAGTAGAGCTAAAATTTTCAAATTTCATTTTTTTTTACAAAATTCATATGTAATACATTTTCTTCTGTACCACAGAAGGTTTTACCTGAGAAACGCAACTCAATATTTATTGCCCAGATTCTGCAGTTTTTAGAAATATCCCACATGTGGCCCTAGTGTGATAATGGACTGAAACACAGGCCTCAGAAGCAAAGGAGCACCTCTTGGATTTTGGGGCCTCCTTTTTTCAGAATATATTTTAGGCACCATGTCAGGTTTGAAGAGGTCTTGTGGTGCCAAAACAGTGGAAACCCCCAAAAGTGACCCCCATTTTTTAAACTACACCCCTCAGGGAATTTATCTAGGGGTATAGTTAGCATTTTGACCCCACAGGTATTTTGCTATATTTTCTGGAGTTAGTCTGTGAAAATGAAAATCTACTTTTTTTCTGGAAAAACGTAAAAATTTCTAATTTTTGCAAGAAATAAAGGAGAGAAAGCACCCCAACATTTGTAAAGCAATTTCTCGCGATTACGGAAATACCCCATATGTGGTAATAAACTGCTGTTTGGACCCACAGCAGGGCTCAGAAGGGAAGGAGCGCCATTTGGATTTTGGAGCTCTGATTTTACTGGAATGGTTTTCAGTGCCGTGTCACGTTTGCAACGCCCTGGAGGGACCTAAACAGTGGAATCCCCCCAAAAGTGACCCCATTTTGGAAACTATACCCCTCAATGAATTTTTCTAGTGGTATAGTTATCATTTTGACCCCACAGGTTTTTTGCTGAATTTATTGGAATTAGTCTGTGAAGATGAAAAGAGACTTTTTTTTTGAAAAAACACAGAATTTTCTAATTTTTATAAGGAATAAAGGAGAAAAAGCACCTCAACATTTGTAAAGCAATTTCTCCTGATTACGGAAATACCCCATTATGTGGTAATAAACTGCTGTTTGGACCCATGGCAGGGCTCAGAACGGACGGAGCACCATTTGGATTTTGCAGCTCAGATTTTGCTGAATTGGTTTCTGGGGGCCATGTCGCATTTGCAGAGTCCCTGAAGTACCAGTACAGTAGAAATTCCCCAGATGTGATCCCAATTTGGAGACTATACCCCTGAAAGAATTAAATTAGAGGTGTAGTGAGCATTTTGAGCCTTCAGGTGTTTTATAGATTTTATTAGAATTGGTCCGTGAAAATGAAATTATTTTTTTTCCAATAACCTGTAGCTTTAGCTCAGAATTTTTCATTTCCACAAGGAATACAGGAGAAAAGACACCCCAAAATGTGTTACACAATTTCTCCTGATTACGGAAATACCCCATATGTGGTTGTAAACGGCTATTTGGACATACGGCAAGGGTCTAAACGGAAAAAGTGCAATTTCGTTTTTGGAGTGGAGATTTTACAAAATTGGTTTTTGGTGCCATGTTGCATTGCGCTGAGGTACCAGTACAGTGAAAACTCCCGAGAAGTGACCCCATTTAGGAAACTACACCCCTCAAGGAACTCATCTAGAAGTGTAGTGAGCATTTTGACTCCCAAAGGTTTTGCAGAAATTAGTGCACAGTGGATGTTGGAGATTGAAAATTGACATTTTCCACATATATGCTATTTCAGTGCCCAATGCGTTGGGCCCAGCTTGTACCACTGGAGACATACGCCCCATAAATTGTTAAGCGGTTCTCCAGAGTACGGTAATACCCCATATGTGGTCATAAACCGCTGTTTGGGCATACTGCCAGGCCCAGAAGGAGCGCCATTTGGCTTTTGGAGCGCAGATTTTGCTTGGTAGTAGTTTTGTTTAGTGTTTTACTGGTGTTTCAGTTTATAATGTGGGGGCATATGTAATCTGTGCGGAGTACATACATTTTTTGCGTGACACACTGTCGTTTTTATTGGTACCATGTTTGGCTACGCGCGACTTTTTGATCACTTTTTATTCCATTTTTTTGGAAACAACGTGACCAAAAAAGGAAATTCTGCCATTGTTTTTTATGGTATTTTTTTTACGGTGTTCACCGTGCGGGATAAATAATATGATATTTTTTTAGGTCAGGGCGATACGAACGCGGCAATACCTATTATGTCTAGTTTTTGTCTTTTTTTCATTTTTTTTCTAATTATAAAGGGCTTGATCAGGGAAACAAGGCAATTATTGTTTTTATTACGTAAAACTTGTATTTATTTATCTAAAACTTTTTTTTTAACTTTTTTTTTAACTTTTTATTTTACACATACTAGGAGACTGGAAGATCTGATCTTCTGATCCCCTGTACAATACACTGCACTACTTCTGTATGTACTGATGTAGTGCAGTGTATTGTAACTGTCACTTTACAACTGACAGTTGAGCCTATTACGTCCTGCCTTGGGCAGGACCTAATAGGCTCCCGTACCTGGCAACCAGGAAGCCGTTGCTAGGCTTCCTGGTTGCCATTGCAACCATCAGAACCCCGCGATTTTTCGCGGGGGGGGGGGGCAATGGGGTGCAGAGGGAGCCCCCTCCCTCTGTATCAATCACTTAAATGCCGCTGTCGCTATTGACAGCGGCATTTAAGGGGTTAAACTACAGCGATCGGAGAGGACAGTGATCGCTGTAGTTGCAGTGGGATGTCGGCTGTATATTACAGCCGACATCCGATGAAGATGGAGCGAGCACAGCTCCTGTGCCCGCTTCATCTTCAGGGCGTTACTATACGCCCATTTTCGGGAAGGGGTTAATAAAAAGGGTTTTGTTTTTTTTTACACCGCTTTCTCTGATCTCCTCACGTAACTCACAGAAGTGAGGAGATCAGAGAAAGTGACAGGAGCTTTCTCCTGCAGACGACGTCACAGACGGCTGTGATTGGTCAGTCTTCAGAGACTGACCAATCACAGCAATCGCCGGCATTGGGGACTGCTAATTGGTCCCCAGGCCGGTAGCAGAGACGGTTAGCTGTCAATGACAGCTGCCGCCGCTGTTCTGTCACTATGTGATTTCACATAGTGACAGTTTATTCCTGCGCCGTAATAGTACGTCGAAGGTACGCTGGAATAAGCGGCCAGCGACGTACTATTACGTCGAAGGTACGCAAGGGGTTAAGGACGCGGCCTATTTTGGCTCTTCAGTCCTAAGTGATTTTTTCCATTGTTTTCATAAACACAGGCCACACTGTATTATGGCTTGTTTGCTCAATGAGTTGTAGTTTTTATGGTTAACTTTATATTATTTTTATTGGGCGAGATGGAAAAAAACAGCAAATCCGCCATAGTTTTTAGGGTTTTTTTGCACCATGCGCTGTGTGGTAAAAATATTAATATTATGTTATCTTTATTGTATGGGTCATTATGATTGTGGCGGCACCATTTATCTTTTTTTATAGCTAATTTTTTAAAAAAAATAATTAAAAAAAAAATGATTAATTTTTTTATTTTATTTTTGGGGGAAGACTCTTTGTTTTTACCAAATTTTATTGATCATCATTTTTTTTTTTGGGTTTTGTCCCACTAGGGCACATTATTTGTGTAATACTTTGGAATGCATAGCCTAATAAGTACAAAGCTATGGCTGACCTGGGGGTCTTTGTTAATCCCCAATTGCCATGGTAGCCCTTTGGCACCCAGGAGTCAAGTCGCAGGATGCCAATGGTCTGACAAAGGGAGCCCCCTCCCTCTGTCAAACACTTTTGTTTTCGCAGTCATTATTGACTACACCATCTAAGGTGTTAAACTGATGAAATCTAACTTATCACTTATGTGTTCCGTACCTTACAATGTGGCATATTACATAGTTACATAGTTAGTACGGCTGAAAAAAGACACATGTCCATCAAGTTCAACCAAGTCAGCACGAAAGTTGCAACTCAGGAAATATGGCATCCTAATGGCTCTGGGAAGTTGAAGCTGGAAGTGCAGTATGAAATGAAGAATATACATATGGCGGGAAAGTGGCTGGCAGAGAGCTCTCCCTATCGCAGAAAGGAAGGTGTGAGTTCTACAGTCCCCAAGTGGTTGAAGATTTTGCAGCAGCACTTGAGGCACAATGCGGGCTGGGACCCCGTGAAAGAATTGAAGAAACAATGGGTGCGGACGGAATGCAAACTGAGAGATTTGCTGGAAGGAGTTATAGGAGCTGCAGCCAGAAAATAAAACTGTGCTGAATTTCAATGTCCAGAAAGGATAGGGGTTCATCTGCGGGGAGGGTACATGCAAATAACAATTTATACACCATAGGTCCATAAAAAGGTTGTATTTGCTGGAATGGCGGCATAGCCAAGCAGGTGGGATATTTCCGGATCTGGGGGCCCGCAACTGGTAAGGTGCTGCTGTATCTGGTGAGCAGGGGGAAGGCCTAAAATTGCCAGAAGTGTTGGAGTAAGAATACGGCGCATGTGGAGTTGGCTTGGCTGGTTGCCCATGTATGAGCCAGGTGCAGTTGCCCCTGATCAGGGAGCCTATCCATCTGTGACACAGGAGGTCCTGAAGCGGTGCATCTAAGGCAGCCATTACCTCTCCGGGTGGATAGTTTAGATTGCTATCAAAGTTGGGACTTCAACTGGGGCGAACATCTGAAAACAGGGACAAGGACTCACCATTCAGTACAGTCCTGTGGTAAAGACATTCTCAACCCCTGCCACTACACAGGTGCAACTGTGGAGGGTCAAGGCTGACCAAGGTTTCAAATGAATTTCAGTGGGTCCAACCTGGGCCCGTAGGGAGAGAGCTTGGTGGAAGATGAGAGGGGCTTCCCTGGAAGCTATGGCAGTTGCTGGGGGCCTTCCCGCACAAGTGAACGGATAGACAACATTTTTTAAAGACAAATTGAAAAACTATAATGAGTTTTAAAGTTTATAAGATATATATATCTATAGCTTAGAATATTCCAAGAATCAGGCAGCACTCCAGAGATGTAGCAAAAATAACAAAAATATTTGTTTCTCTATAGCTTAGAATAGTGATATAAACACATTAGCAATATGTACTGTGACCTCTAAAATGATAATTATTTTGCCTGTTGTGTGAGAGAGAGATAGAGAGAGGGGGAGGGGGACGTTTAATCTAGCTAGTAGGCTTGTAGAGTAACCATGACTGAGCTGCCGTTTCACTGTATCTGTATCATGGCAAACAATGATAACAACTTTCTGTTAGTGAATTAGTAATGAGAGGTCTGCAACCATAGATGAATGAGGCATGTTTCATAAAGCTACTGCTTATGGGGATCTAATGGCACTGTGAAGTTTTATTTTGACTCTGTCGGTAGATTCCTTATCTTATCAGAGTTGACAACTATAAAGTTTAATAAAATGTGTGTTTTTTTAAATGAACTTAATTTGCTTTTTCCAATTTCAATAAACTGTAAAACATTTCCTTCATGTAACCATGGGCCAATGCTTATAAACAACAAATACAATATGAGTGACTAACATAAGTAAGTACACATTTCATTATCCGCCCACCTCCCCTCACCTGTGACCAACAACTCCTTGACCACTTATCCATTCAATTGTCAAATATTCCTATTAAAGCGTACCTCCAATTACATTATATCCAAATAATTTTTTACACGGATCAAAAGATCATGAAAAACCCAATCCAATGATACATAATCTTTGGAGATAGGCTATTCCTGTCCCGCATTCCAGCCGCTGATCTTCTTTCTGCAATACATATTAAATCCTCTATCTCTCTTAGGGTATGTTCACACGAGGGCGTCCGTTACGGCTGAAATTACGGGGATGTTTCAGCCTGAAAACATCCCCGTAATTTCAGCCGTACCGGCATGTGCAGGCGCTTGAACGCCGCGTCAATTACGGACGTAATTGGAGCTGCTATTCATTGGAGTCAATGAATAACGGCTCCAATTACGGCCAAAGAAGTGACAGGTCACTTCTTTGACGCGGGCGTCTATTTACGCGCCGTCATTTGACAGCGGCGCGTAAATTACGCCTCGTGTGAACAGACAAACGTCTGCCCATTGCTTTCAATGGGCAGATGTTTGTCAGCGCTATTGAGGCGCTATTTTCGGATGTAATTCGGGGCAAAAACGCCCGAATTACGTCCGTAAATAGGCCGTGTGAACATACCCTTACTCTTCAAATGGGAGGACACTTCTTGTTTGTTCAGCTAGTAGAGAAACCATATCCAGCATCTCAAAACGCTGGATGTGGAAAGACCTTGACAACGAGCGCAGGTTAAACAAATAGGGAGCTACAGAGAGCTACAGACAGAAGGTTTAAGGGGGCTAGAACGGGATCAATCCACAATGAAGGTAATTATAACTCAGAAAATGATCTATTTTGCATTGGAAACCATGTGTTCCTTCATTTTGAGTTATTTCTGTCCATTAATGATTTGTTCCTATCTCTCCATTCCATACATAGCAATTATTATTATTATTTTAAATTAAACGATAATAGCAAACTCTGTAAGTATTATTTTCTTGGTTGCCAATACAACAAAATGAACAAAATCCTTAAAATATGTATCACCACTTTTCTCAGAATAATGAAAAATGAATTACCACACATTCAAAGTGATTTCAATACCGGTACATATTATAAGTATTCTTCAACCGCTCTCCATAGTCTTGCCTAAAATTTGGAATATATGAGCTCTGTACACTCAGCTTATCCTCCATTGCACTTCTCGCCATGTTTCTGACGAGATAACGCTCTGCACATGTGCACAGCCATACAGAAGACTTTTTTTTTACATTTCCGTTGAAAATGACTCATTTAAATCTCTTTGACGCTTTTCGCTCACCAGTGAATATACTCATACCTTTCCTAGTTAACCGTTTTTTTAATGTATGATATATTCAGATCTCCCTCCTTCCTCAGTTTATCTGTAATCTGAATATAGTATAAAAAAAAAACTGACCTACATTCATCCCTTAGTTGTGTAGAAGTTTCAGGCCTCATGCACATGACCATATTTTTGCAGCCGCAATTTATCCGCATTTTTGGGGATAATTTGCGGACCCATTCTTTTCTATGGCCCCATGCACAGGACCTGATTTACACAGATTGTTGTGGGAGCCGCAATTCTGTACCACAAAAACTCAGGAAAAGTAATTTTACGGCCCAGATTTGCGGATTCACTAATGCTGCGGTCCGAATGGCACACGGACTGCAACGGATTAGTGGTTTTGCGGACCACAAAATCAAAACGATCGTGTGCATGAGGCCTTAATTCTAACCATTTGAGGATCTACCAAATCTGATATCATAGTCATGTCTATCTGTTCCCATCACTATGTGCATTCCCTTTATCCCCAATAAGTTCATATTACTCTATCTTTAAATACTTCGACCTATTAACTGACAAGTGGAAGTGTTTACTCAATATTTTCCATGTGACCCTCATATTATGCCAAAGGATGGAGGTTTTACATATTGCGGGAAAGCTGTAGCTTCGTGGAGGAATAAATTCAATCTAATTATTTCTTACCCAAGATCCAAATTCACAAACTTAATTTTAGCTCCAAGTCATTCTACCATAATCTTGCTAAACAACATATACAGGTCCTTCTCAATTAATTAGAATATCATCAAAAAGTAAATTTATTTCAGTAATTCAATTCAAAAAGTGAAACTCATATATTATATAGATTCATTACAAACAGAGTGATCTATTTCCAGCATTTTTTTCTTTTAATGTTGAAGATTATGGCTAACAGTTAATGAAAACCCAAAATTAAGTCTCTCGGAAAATAAGAATATTGGGTAAAAGTTGAAGATTGTAGACTCGTGGTGTCACACTCTAATCAGCTAATCAACACAAAACACCTGCAAAGGTTTCCTAAGCCTTTAAATGGTCCAACAGTCTGGTTCAGTAAGTTACACAATCATGGGGAAGCCTGCTGACTTGACAGTTATCCAGAAGACAGTCATTGACATGCTCCACAAGGAGGGTAAGCCACAAAAGGACATTACTAAAGAAGCCGGCTGTTCACAAAGTGCTGTATAAAGCATATTAATTGAAAAATAAGAGGAAGGGAAAAGTGTGGCAGAAAACGGTACACAACAACAGGGATAACCGCAGCCTTGAAATGATTGTCAAGAAAAGGACATACAAGAATCTGGGAGAGATTCTCAAGGAGTGGACTGCAGCTTGAGTGAATGCTTCAAGAGCCACCACACATAGACGTATCCAGAACATGGGCTACAACTGTCGCATTCTTTGTGTTAAGTCACTCACAACCCAGAGAATCTATTGGGTATTGTCAAGAGGAAGATGAGAGACATCAGACCCAACAATGAAGACGAGCTAAAGGCCACTATCAAAGCAACCTGGGCTTCCATAACACTTCAACAGTGCCACAGGCTGATCGCCTCCATGCCATGCCACATTGATGCAGTAATTCATGCAAGAGGAGCCCTAACCAAGTATTGAGTGCATATACTGTACATACTTTTCAGTAGGCCTACATTTCGGTATTAAATTTTTTTTAAATTGGGCTTATATAATATTGTAATTTTCTGAGAAACTAAATTTTGGATCTTCCTTAACTGTTAGCCCTTACGCACACGTCACACGGCTGCAGTAGGAACAATAGACCACAAATGGGGCTATTCACACGAGCGATTTTTTTTGACGGCCCGGGAAACCCGTCCATCAAAAAATTGGACATGCCCCATTTTCGGCCGTTCTTCCGGCCGTCCGGCTCCCATAGATGTCTATGGTGCTGGGTAATACACGGCCATCACTAGAATGTGTCCCGAGTGACGGTCGTGTCTTCCATCGCTCGCTCTCTCACCTTCTCCTACTCACAGTGCGAAGTGCATGTGAGGAGGAGGGGGGTATTTTTTTGCTTCCTGTAGGAGCGGAATCCCCGCGTCCACAGCTTCGACAACGCTGTGGCCGGGGATTGGGGATTGCGCTCCAGGAGAAGTCCCTGGCTTCACTGTCCATATATGGACACAGTGATGTCAGGGACTTCTGAAGCGGAATCCCTGGCGATGTGGCCGGGTATTCCGATCCAGGAGAAGTCCCTCATTTCACTGTCCATATATGGACAGTGAAGTGAGGGACTTCTCCTGGAGCCGTCCCTACAGAAAAGTAGGGGGTGCCATCTATGGGGGGTGACTATGTACAAGGGGTCTGTGTAGCACTACCTACAGGGGGGCTGTGTGGTGTTACCTACAGTGTGGCTCTGTGTCATTACCTACGGGGGGGCTGTGTGGCATTGCTTACAGGGGGGCTGTTTGGCATTACCTACATGGGGGCTGTGTGGCATTACCTACAGGGGGCTGTGTGGCATTACTTACAGGGGGGCTGTGTGACATTGCTTACAGGGGTTCTGTGTGGCACTACCTACAAGGGGGTCTATGTGGCATTACCTACAAGGGGGGCTGTGTGGCACTACCTAAAGGGGGGCTTTGGCAGTAATGAATCTATATAATATATTTGTTTCACTTTTTTAATTGAATTACGCATTATCACGTAACTGTATGTGATAAGGGTTAAGGGGAAGTATGGAGTGAGCTCACAGGCTGAGCGCGCTCCATACACAGCGAGTGACGGCTGTGTTACACAGCCGACACCTCACTGCAATGCCTAATTCACAATCGCGACCTCTGCATTTAAAGTGTAAGAATCATGGGGGCGCCCCTTCAAACAAGCCATTGAGCCATCCCCCCCCCCCCTCAGCACGATCGGCCGGTGACAACAGTTTTTATGGCAGCCTGGGGGCCTAACAAAGGCCCCCAGGTCCGCCATATTTGTACTCCTTTGAAGCTCTGCCTCCGACAGGGCTTCAAAGAAAACTGTCAGAATCACAATGTACTGCAATACTTGGTCACTGATTGGTGAGCCTCATACACTTCTCTTTACAATGCCCAGTTGGTCAAAAGTAAAAACACACCCAGTTGTTTTTTAAGAAAGTCATTAGCATAAATCAAAAATTGGTAATAACTTGCTAAAAAAATGACCGTTTTAAAAATAAAAACTACTGCTGTTATCTACATTACAGCGCCGATCAGATTTTGTAGGAGATAGGGCACTTATAATCTGGTGACAGAGCCTCTTCAAGCTTCACTCTTAGAACTAGAATTGTGACTGGTATGCCTGATAGAAAAGTTAGGCAGATGACAGACGTATTGTTGTATTGTATGACCATGAGGAAAATCTTGGGAAAAAAAACCCCAGAAACCGACAGAAAAACTGATGCAATTAAAAATTGAAGCAAAAGAGACAAATCTTACAGAAAGGTATTGAAGGAAACAGTAGTGACAAGGTTCAGAGAAGGAAAGACATCAAGTGTTACGATTGCAATGGGCAAGGTCACCTAGCCAGATACTGTAGAGAGCCCAAGAAACAAATACATTATGTCTGTGATGACTTAGTAGCTGATAAGCGACTAAATGAAATGCAGGAAGAGGATTTTATGTTTTCACAATCTCTTTCTCATCCGCAGGAACCTATACTGAATTGTAATATCGCAGGATATAATGTACCTTTCCTTGTTGATACAGGAGCCTCTGTATCTCTAATGAATACTGAAATTCTTTCCTTATCTGATCAGAAAGTGAAAACAGTGGGAGTTACAGGAGATCCAAAATATCTTCCTATTTCTAACCCCACCACTGTTTCTGTAGGTCCCATAACTACTGAACTTTTTTTTTCTGTTGTCAGCAGATGCACCGATAAGCCTACTGGGACTTGCTCTGTAAGTTGGGATGTACAATTTACTATACACTAGACGGTGTACATCTCCAGGTACTGTTAGAAAACAAGGAGGATACTGTTAATCTGTTATATCTTACCCCACAGTTAATAGAAAAAAAGCAGTTGACTCTTATTACGGATCCTGCAGTGGAGGCTATGATACAAAATATACCGACCCATTTATGGAACTCTAATTCCACTGAAATAGTTACGATGAGCCAAGTTCAGGCAGTTCAAATTTCACTGAAACTGCACTGGGTTCTGTCCAGAAAGCCCCAATATCCTCTGAAATCAGAGGCAGAGAGAGGGGTCTACAGGACTGGAACTCTTTTACATTTTTGGCAGAGTATGGACACAGATCAAGGTGATGTACAGGGGCGTAGCTAAAGGCTCTTGGGCCCCGATGCAAAAGTTCTTATTGGGCCTCTCTGCAAACTTCTCATGGCCCACAGCCCGCAGCTTTCAGCTGTATCGCTGGGTCTCCTAAGTGACCCAGCAATGCAGCACTAGCAGCCAGGGGCATCACTAAGGACTTAAAATGTCAGGGGAAATAGCCCCAATACATATACCCCTCCCCCCCAAAAAAAATGTGTGTGTGTTTGTATATATATATATATATATGTGTGTGTGTGTATATGGGTATGTGTGTGTGTAGGAGACAGCATATCTATAACACTACAACCCTATAAACTATGGATAGGATTAGATACAGTGGCTCAGCAGACAGTATCACACATGATAGGGTTAGATACAGTGGCTTAGAAGACAGTATCACACATGCACATGATAGGATTAGATATAGGGCCCAGCTTGCTGACTTTTCGGTTCCAGAGCTCAAACCCAGGAAAGGTAAGACTAATAATTGTTTTGCTTCTTTATGTGTTACTAATAATTTTTTGGGTGTTTGTGTTATTTTATAGGTTCGGTCATTGGACTATGTCGGATTCGAGGACTTTAATGACAGCGTTTTTTTTTTTATTCTCTATAAAATGGTTAATGAGGGTTGTGTGTGTTTTTTTTATTTCAATAAAATATTTTTTCTATGTCCTTGTATTTTTTTAAACTTGATTATTACCGCCTTATTAATAACTGCTGGCTGATTGACAACCTCCATTACTAAGGCGGCACTTAATGTTAGCAGGTGCAGAGGCTAACACTAACCCCCATTATTACCCTTGTAACCACCGCCACCAGGGTTACCAGGAAGAGCCGGGTATGAACCAGTACCCGACCATCTTTAGTGATGGTCGGGCACCGGGGCGGCCACAGGCTGGTATTAGTAGGCTGGGGAAGGCCAAAAACACTGCTGTGTTGTATCTGGCTGGTCATGAAAATTGGGGGGGACCCCACATCGTTCTTTCTAATTATTTTTTATAAAAATGATGTGGGGTCCCCCCCATTTTTCATAATCAGCCAGATACAATAAAGCAGCAGCAGGCTACCATTACCAGGGTGGGAAGGGCCGGTGTTTCTGGCCTGTCCCAGCCTGATAACACCAGCCTGCGGCCGCCCCAGTACTACAGATGTTCAGGTACTGGATCGTACCCGGCTCTTACCATCACCCATGGAGGTGGTGGGTACTGAGGTAATAATGGGGGGGTTAGTATTATCATCTGCACCGGCTAACACTAAGCCCTGCCTTAGTAATGGATGCTGTCAATCAGCCAGCGGCCATTACTAAGGTGGTAGTAATATAGTTTAAAAAAAAACACAAAGACATAGAAAAATATTTTATTGAAATAAAAAAAAACACAACCCTCATTAATCATTTTATTGATAATAAAAAAAGCCGTCATCGAAGTAGTCCTCAAATCCGACGTAGTCCAATGACCAAACCTGTAAGAAAACACAAACACAAAAAAAACTATTAGTAACACATGTGCTAGGCTTAGATACAGGGCCCATGTATGATACTGTCTGTCAAGGTAGGCTTAGATAAAGGGTCCAACAGACAGTTTCACATATGGGCCCTGTATCTAAGCTTACCATGTGGTGGTTATGTTAAGATGCTTAGATACAGGGCCCCAGCAGACAGTCATCTTCTACAGTATAAGATTACTATCTGCTGGTACCCCGTATCTAAACCTACCGTGTGGTAGGCTTATATACAGGGCCCATCAGACAGGATCACACATGGGCCATGTAGCTAAGCCTACCATGAGATTGGCTTAGATACAGGGCCCAGCAGACAGCATCACACAATTTGTGATCCTGTCTCATGGGCCCTTCAAGCCTGCTGCATTGTAGGCTTAAAGGGGTTGTCCAGTCCCTAAACATAGCTGATGGGCTGCGGGCCCCTTTTACTATAGTAACTACAGTATTTACCCTCGTGCTTCCAGCGCGCAGCAGTGGTCCTGACATCACAACGCTGTGCGCAGCGCATGACGTCACAACGCTATGCGCCGCGCAAAACATCCTGATCCTAGATAGAGTCAGGACATCCGCTGTGGCTAAAGAGGAGGGTAAGAGTAATATCCCTGTCTGCTGGAGCTGATAGGTCGGAGTCCGACTCCCGGGAGCCCACCAATCAGCTGTTTTGAAGGGGCCGCAGCTCCACTGGTGACGTACATTGGGTATTGCCTAACACAAGCGGCACAGATATCTACTTCCAGATAGAGTTGCACTTATACAACAATTTATAATCCCACAAAATGAAACACAGATGGAAACAATTTTGGGAATGATGGGATACTGTAGACACTGGTTAGAGTTAACACTGTTACAGCTCAGTCAGATCATCCTACATCGGTGTTCACATTTGAACCCTGCTAGTTTGCTTCCTTATGAGACAAGTTTGTCTCAGAGAGAGGAAGGGGAGGATGATGAAGGGGGTTACTGAGGGGGGTTACTTTTTTTTTATTGTGACACCGATCATGACGGTCCAGAAGAGGCTGGACGCAGCTGCAGGCTTAAGGGAAGCCGACATGACCGTCCTGGTAGGGAAAGGGTTAATGTTATGAGGTGAGGGAAAGTTGAAGGAGCTGAAGGAGGGACGGGGAGGAGTTAAGGGGGACGGGGGGGCCGTTACTGCGCTTCCCGCTGTTTCTCGGCATTGAGCCGTAAGCAGCGGGAGGAGTAACACACACTAAGCAAAGCTCCCCGCTGCCCGGTTTTTTAGTAATGGCAGAGGCCCTGATTTTAGAGCGGCTGCGTGCCGCTGCTGTGCACCACGGTCCCGGATGGCTGGAGGAGACCGTGGCTGCATTAACGCGGATCCCGGACGCCGTTTCGCCACGCCGGGCACGGCGTTCGGGTCTGTTGTAAGGGACAGGCTCCCCTCCCCCGGCCCCCTTACGAGCATGGCTATGGCGGCGGGGGGGAGTCGGCAACAACCGCTCCTGCGCTGGGCAGGCAGAGAGCGGTGCCAGGGGTGACGGCGATGCAGGCTGTGTCGACCCGTCCCTCTCGGCGGTCCCGACCTCCAGAGCGCCTTAGTCCGGAGGTAGTCCCGCGGACACGGCGTCGCAGAGGGAGCCCGATCCCGGACGCTGCAGGCCAGGCAGCTGGGAGGACCGCCCCTTCCCAGGCCCTGCGTCCTGGCAGGAATCCCAGGCCGCGACGGGGTCCGGCGGTAAGCAGGGAGTCGCAGGCTGGGCTCCCTGTCACCCCTCCCCCATCAGATGGAAGATGTCGAGAGCAAGGTACGGCCGCCCCGCATGGTGATGTTCCGGCCAGGGGGCAGGCTTCGTCAGGATCGTCTAGACGGGCGACTAGATCTGCAGCGACGTCGAGGCAACAGGTCCGGTCGGAAGTCTGGGTCCCGGCGGTCGGGCGGCAGGTTGCCGGCCCATCGGTCAGCGCGTCCTCATCCCCTTTCCGAAGATGTCGTTGGGAGGGACAGTCGTCGGCGAGAGAAGAATTGGAGGAAGGTGAACTGGACGTGTATCGTCGAGGTCAGGATGGTCCGGCTGACGGGAACACAGCGCCTGTGCAGCCCGGTGAGTGTATAACTCCATTATTGTCTTATCCAGCGATTTTTATGTCGGGTGTCGGCGGGGGGGCTGCTAGCATAGCATCGGGGGCCGGTAGTGGCGCGGGCGGACGCGACGGAGCGGGTTTGGCAGATTTAGTGGGTTGCTTACGGGAGCTGGTGGGGCGCCTGGATAGGGCCGCGGCGCCGGTAGTAACGGAAGTGTCCCCTGCGGTAGTTTGGGAAGGCCCCAGGGACGTGGGATCGTTGCAGGCGCGTCCTGTGGTGGCGGTTAGAGAGGCGGTCGCGGTGTCGGTACAGACTGAGGCACAGAAGGACGGCGATCGAGTGCGCATGGATGATCGTGCTCGGGGGGAGGTGTATGTTTGTTTTGAGGGTCCGTTGGGGGCGCATTTAAAGCAGGAGGTGCGTGATCGGATCTGGAAAGATGAATATGTTGAAATTTTTTCTCTCTTGCCGCTGGCTAAATTTAATTTGGATAAGAGCAAGCGGGATGAGAGTAAAAAGGACGAGGAGGAACGGCGGCGGTATAGGCTTATCCCGCAGACGTTCGTTAATTGGTCGCAGGCGTTCGCCATATTGGCTAGTGTGATAGGGGAAAAGGCGCCGGAAAATTGTTCGGCGTTATTTTGTTATTTTGATGCTATTGGGGAGGCTCATAGGGCGTATGGGGGTCAGGCGTGGCTGCGATATGATGAGCAATTCCGTCAGCGGAAGGCGGTTCGGCCGGCGATTCGGTGGGACCAGAAGGATATTGCTCTCTGGTTACGGGTTACGGCTCCGGTTAGGCAGCCCTTTCCCGGGAGCGGTGGCCAGGGAGGCCAGTCTAGTCAGAGTGGACAAAGCGGCGGGGGAAAGGCGGGGTTTTGCTGGCAATTCAATGAAGGCCAGTGCAAGTTCGGGGCCACGTGCAAGTTCAAGCACGTGTGCTCCGAGTGTAATGGTGCATCACACGGGGCGGCAAAATGTCTGCGAAAAAAGAGGTCAGGGAACCAGCACGGGGCTGGTCAAGGGGGTGTCGCCGGTGAGGGTGGAAAGGATGGCCCCTTATCTAAATGAGTATCCGGATAGGGCGGCAGCTAAGTTGCTTTATGAAGGGTTTAGTGTTGGTTTTGTTATTCCTCCGCCTCCTTATGAGGTTCCGGTTACGCGGAGAAATTTAAAATCGGCTTACTTGCAGGCGGAAGTCGTGTCGGAAAAGTTGTTAAAAGAAGTTTCGTTGGGGCGCATGTCGGGGCCATTTGGGGAGGCGCCGGTGAAAGATTTAGTTGTGTCCCCTTTGGGTATTGTCCCTAAACGCGAGCCCGGAAAGTTTCGTTTGATTCAACATTTATCGTATCCCAAAGGTTCGTCGGTAAATGACGGGATTGATCACGAGTTGTGTTCCGTAGTTTATACCTCATTCGATAAGGCGGTGGGGTTAGTGCGGGCTGCGGGTCCGGGGGCGCTGCTAGCAAAAACCGACATCGAGGCGGCGTTCAGGTTGTTGCCGGTCCATCCAGAAAGCCAACGGCTGTTGGGTTGTTTTTGGAATGGGGCCTTTTACGTGGATCGGTGCCTTCCGATGGGGTGTTCTCTTTCTTGTGCATACTTCGAGGCGTTTAGTAGCTTCGTGGAGTGGGTTACGAGGGGAGTATCCGGGGTCGATTCGTTGATCCATTACTTAGATGATTTTTTGTGCGTTGGCCCGGGGGGTTCGCCGGTTTGCGGTAACTTGCTTCATGCCCTGCAGAAGGTGGCGAGGGATTTTGGGATCCCTTTGGCGCCGGAAAAAACGGAGGGCCCGGTAGCGACGATTTGTTTCTTGGGAATCGAAATTGACTCGGTGGCAATGGAGTGTCGGCTCCCGGCGGATAAGTTGGGTGCTTTGAGGCTGGAGGTGCGACGGGCTTGTAGAAGGAAGAAAATGTCGCTGCGGGAGCTTCAGTCGCTGCTGGGGAAGTTGAATTTCGCATGCCGGATTATGCCGATGGGGAGGGTGTTTGGTAGAAGGTTGGCGGCGGCAACGGCGGGAGTGCGGGCGCCGCATCATTTTGTGCGGCTCAAGGAGGAGCACCGAGCTGATCTTCAGGTTTGGGATGACTTCTTGGGCCAGTACAATGGTCGCTCGCTATGGATGGCCCCAGCGCAGGATACGAGTGATCTGAATATTTTCACGGATGCGGCTGGGGCGGGTGGCTTTGGAGCTTATGGGGGAGGTCCGTGGTGCGCAGGTCAATGGCCGGCTAGCTGGGTGTCCAGTGGATTGACGCGGAATCTGGCCCTGCTCGAGCTGTTTCCCATCGTGGTGGCGGCTACCATTTGGGGGGACAGGCTCAGGGATAAGAAGGTCCGTTTTTACTGCGACAACATGGGGGTGGTGCTTGCCATTAATAACATCACGGCGTCCTCTCCTCCGGTAGTTCAATTGTTGCGACATTTAGTGTTGGTGTGTTTGTCGTTGAACGCGTGGGTGGTGGCGGTGCATGTCCCGGGTGTACGGAATTGTGTTGCTGATGCTCTTTCTCGCTCGCAGTGGGACCGGTTTCGGCAATTGGCCCCGGGAGCGGAACGTCTCGGTTTGGCTTGTCCGGAACATCTATGGGATCTGGTATCGGTCCCGTAGAGCAGCTGTTACAAAGGTCTTTGGCGCGCACGACGTGGAGTGCTTATGCTGCTTGTTGGAGGCAGTGGGAGGAGTGGGTAAGAGAGTTGGGTGATGTCAATACGGATAGAGACAGGTTGGTGGCACTTTTGTATTGGTTAGGGGATGCCTGGGAGGTGGGGTTTTCAGTAGCGAAGGTGAACCGGTTCATATCCGCGGTGGCGTTTGGGCTTAAGTTGCGGGGCTTGCGGGATGTATCGAAGGAATTTCTGGTATCGCAGGCTTTGAAGGGGTTGCGCAGAGGTAGGTTGGAGGCGGATAGTAGAAGGCCGGTGTCGTTTGCTTTGCTTGGCTTGTTGGGCGGTTCATTAGCATCGGTATGTCGTTCTTCAGATGAAAGGGATTTGTTTCGGTTGGCTTTTTCGTTGGCGTTCTTCGGAGCATTTAGAATAGGTGAGTTGGTGTCGCCAAGTACTAAACAGGCAGGGGGGCTGAGATCTGGGGAGGTGAGCCTTTTTGCAGATCGGCTGGAGGTATGGTTGCGTAGATCAAAAACTGACCAATTAGGGAAGGGAAAACTGATAGTTTTGTTCGCTCTCCCGGGGTCGGTCATGTGCCCAGTAGAGTGCATGCGGGGTTTTACAAAAAACAGGGGGTCTCCAGATTTGCCTTTGTTACGTCATGTGGACGGGTCGTTCTTGTCCAGGTTTCAGTTTGGAGCTGTTTTTAAAAAATGTTTGACGGCGGTGGGGGTTGCGGCAGGCTCATATTCATCTCATTCCTTCCGGATTGGCGCAGCAACGGAAGCAGGGCGCTGGGGGTTGGATGATGAGGGGGTGAGGCATATTGGTCGTTGGGAGTCTAAAAGGTTTAAGTCCTATGTCCGCCCCCATATGTTGTAATTTTGTGGTTTATGCTTGCGAATGTTATGGTGGTGCCTAACTGTGTTTTCCGTTTCAGATTCGCCTCCTTGTCTGGTGTGGTTGATGGGTCATTCGTACGTGCACTGGGGGGCTTTGAGGGCGGACGTCCGCCCGGATGGTCGCCAGTTGCGCATTCCGCGACAGGATGCGGTTGTGCATTGGCTGGGGTTTAGAGGTATGTCGTGGAACAGGGTGTTGGCGGAATTCCAGACATATGTGCGGCTTGATAGGGTTCCGGAGGTTTTAGTGTTGCACGTGGGTGGGAATGACTTAGGAGTCCGCCCTTTTCGTGAGTTGGTGCGGGATATCAAACATGATTTGTTGTGTTTGTGGGTATCTTATCCCAAGTTGGTGGTAGTGTGGTCGGACATAGTCCCAAGGAAGCATTGGCGGTTAGCTAGATCGGTGGAGAGAGTCAATAAGGCTCGGATAAAAGTTAACCGGGCGGTGTCCCGTTTTGTGGCGAAGAACGGGGGCATTTGCGTGAGGCATAGGGATTTGGAGTCAGGATTGGGGAATTTCTGGAGAAGTGACGGGGTTCATCTGACCGAGGTTGGCATTGATATTTGGAGCTTGGCTATAGCAGAAGGCATAGAAAGGGCGGTGGTGGTGTGGAGGAACTCACAGGCTTAAGGTGGTCAAGGCCTGTTTCGCGGTGGCGGGGGGAGTCCTTGAGGCCAGTCAGTACAAAATGGTGGGGGGGTCGCATCGGGGGTATGCGTCCCCCAAAAAAGGTACATGGTTGAAGACTTCATCGGGTGTTATCCCTTTGAAGTGGTCTTCTGGTAGAAGGTATGTCACTTGAAGGCTTCATCGGGTGTTATCCCTTTGAAGTGGACTTCTAGTGGTCGGTATATCACTTGAGGGCTTCATCGGGTGTTATCCCCTTGAAGTGGACTTCTAGTGGTTGGAGCCATCTGCAGAGGTGAACGGTGCTTCCGAGCTGGTTTACGGCTGGAGGTAATTAGTGGTTTGCAGATGGCTAATTCGGTGTGTTCTTGAAAGGAACATCTGAAGGGGCTTCAAGGACTTCCTCTGCTCGGGTTAATGTTAACGTTTAATTGTTATTTATGATTCTGACCCATGTTGGGTCATGTGAATTATTAGGAGGAATTCTCAGGTGGATTCCTAACTAGTTATCCGAATGTTTCGGATTTAAATTGTTTTTATAAAACTGTGAAATTAATAAACGGCTGCTGTGGCCATTTCACATCCAACCTCGGTGTCATGTGTCGTTACTAAATGGGGGTGGGGGATAGTATGGTCTAAGGTTAACACACGACTCTACCTAGGCAGGTCAAGAAGAGGCTGGACGCAGCTGCAGGCTTAAGGGAAGCCGACATGACCGTCCTGGTAGGGAAAGGGTTAATGTTATGAGGTGAGGGAAAGTTGAAGGAGCTGAAGGAGGGACGGGGAGGAGTTAAGGGGGACGGGGGGGCCGTTACTGCGCTTCCCGCTGTTTCTCGGCATTGAGCCGGAAGCAGCGGGAGGAGTAACACACACTAAGCAAAGCTCCCACCCTCCCACCCTTGTTTTGTTACTCCTTAGGTCTTATGTACGTCCGTCTATGAGCGTTGTGTGTTATTTTGTGTGCTTATTTAACATGTTTTTCTTTTTTCCGGAGTAGGTTCTGTTGTCATGGCAGCTGGCGGGGGGAGTCCTTGAGGCCAGTCAGTACAAAATGGTGGGGGGGTCGCATCGGGGGTATGCGTCCCCCAAAAAAGGTACATGGTTGAAGACTTCATCGGGTGTTATCCCTTTGAAGTGGTCTTCTGGTAGAAGGTATGTCACTTGAAGGCTTCATCGGGTGTTATCCCTTTGAAGTGGACTTCTAGTGGTCGGTATATCACTTGAGGGCTTCATCGGGTGTTATCCCCTTGAAGTGGACTTCTAGTGGTTGGAGCCATCTGCAGAGGTGAACGGTGCTTCCGAGCTGGTTTACGGCTGGAGGTAATTAGTGGTTTGCAGATGGCTAATTCGGTGTGTTCTTGAAAGGAATATCTGAAGGGGCTTCAAGGACTTCCTCTGCTCGGGTTAATGTTAACGTTTAATTGTTATTTATGATTCTGACCCATGTTGGGTCATGTGAATTATTAGGAGGAATTCTCGGGTGGATTCCTAACTAGTTATCCGAATGTTTCGGATTTAAATTGTTTTTATAAAACTGTGAAATTAATAAACGGCTGCTGTGGCCATTTCACATCCAACCTCGGTGTCATGTGTCGTTACTAAATGGGGGTGGGGGATAGTATGGTCTAAGGTTAACACACGACTCTACCTAGGCAGGTCATGGACATACACAGACACTGACTCTACCACAAGCTGAACTGAGAGCTCTGAGAAAAGCTTGTCATCTAGCGGACAAAAGACTGTTACATATAAACAGACTCAAGGTACGCTTTTGCAAGTGTCAAGCTCACACTACAGACTCAGTGACTAAGGGAAATACCCGAGCATTTGTAGCTGCAAAGCAAGCAGCCAGAAAATAACTGACGCATGATGTGATGACAGTAAAAATAGGTAGTGTGACAAATTTACCAGACGTTCACAAACTTATAACTATGCAAAGACAAGGGATGCACCCAGAATACTGAGGGTCTCTGGAGTGAAGGTAGTCCAGTAGCTCCAAAATCATTGCTTTCGGCATTAGCTGAGGTATCGCATAGTTTAATACCAAAGTCGGGTAGGGGAAGTATGGAGCGGGCTCACGGAGTGAACCCACTCCATACGATGCCGGTGTCGGCTGCTTGATACAGCCGACACTGCAGAGTAACTAGCAGGCATCGCGCTCGAGCGCGATCCCGCTCGTTTAACTTGTTAAATGCTGCGGTCAATAGTGACCGCAGCATTTAAATCGTTAGAAAAAAAATAAATATAAAAAAATATAAATATAAAAAAAATTAAAATTAAAAATAAAAAATATTAAAATTTAAAAAAAAAAACCTTTTCCCATTTTCCCCCTAGAGCATAGTAAAAAAATAAACATAATTGGTATAAACGCGTCCGTAAAAGTCTGAACTATTACAATCTATCATTATATAACCCGCAAGGTGAACGGCGTAAAAAAAAAAAATTGTAAACGCCAGAATCTCTCTTTTTTGGTCACCTAATGTCCCACAAAAATGAACTAAAAAGTATTTTTTTCCCATTTCCTAGTACATTATATGGAAAAATAAATAATGCTACAAAAAACTACAACTCGTCCCGCAAAAATCAAGCCCTCATAGTACTATATAGACGGAAAAATAAAGACGTTAAGGCTTTTGGAAGGTGGGGAGGAAAAAACGAAAATGAAAATCTGAAAAAGGGCTGCGGCGGGAAGGGGTTAAAGATGAGTTGTACTCCTGTTATTGGATGATGGAGCAGATGTAATCATATAAGGTATATACGATTTACTTCCTTGTTCTAAGGCTTTATAAACCCTGAATGCAGTGACAATAAAGCAGAACCAGCTTGATTTACATACATACACTTGTGTTTGTGTGCTCTCTGATTCTCTTGAAGAGCTCTTGATAATTAGGACTGACTTTGTACGAGGACTAGGCCCGATATAACAGATGAATTAAGAAAAATTACTCTATCAATAAGTAAAATGCAACTAAATTGTGGTAAATGTTATCAAGGTGTTCACAAACAGTGACATTTCCAACAAGCTCTGCATTGTTAGACATGACAAGATTCAACAGAGCATCACCTAAAGTTGGTCTTCCACACACTGGCCCATAAAATTATCCTGCAACAAGTTGAGGAGATTTTTTTCCCTTTACAGTTGAGGCAGAACCATGACCCCAAACAATATCTAGGTAATTAAAATCTCCCATTATCACTACAGTACCAGCCTGTGTAGCCCGCTCCATTTGTTTATAAATCTGACCCTCCACCTTCTATTGACCTATAAGTCTATAGATTTACACCAAAAATAATTTTTTCAGTGTTTACCTCTCTTTGCAATTCCACCATGTAGCGTCCATGGCCGCGTGCCGTTCAGGTTCACTCATGCTCGCAGCCATGGATCTGTGAGCGCTGGCTCGCATCTCCTTCCCAGGAGATGCTAGCGCTCACTGCCGGTACAGTACGCTGTGTCCCGTAGGGTGCGTGCACACTCGCGCCTGGCCTTAAAGGGCCAGCGTGCACACATGGGAAATCATCAACATCAACTGGCCTATGATATCCTGGACTATAAGAAGGGCCCAGTCCCTTTCTCATTGCCTGAGCATTGTTGGTTTTCCCATGTCAGTCTTGCAAATGGTCCCTTAAAGTTAGAGTGTTCCTGTTGTTACCCGTGCCCTGTTACCTGTATTCTGTATCCCGTGCTGTGTACTTCCTGAGCCTGTTAGTGTTGGAGTCGTGTCCTATTGCACCTGTTGTCATCTGCCACGTCCAGTGTCATCTGCCACGTCCTGTGTCTTCTGCCACGTCCAGTGTCATCAGCCACGTCCAGTGTTATCCGCCACATCTGGCGCAACCTGCTGCACCTGCTGTCATCCGCCACATCTGGCGCAACCTGCTGCACGCACCTCTATCCATGCTAAAGCCTCGGCCACTGTCTGGACTATTCAGGTACCCTTTGTATTGCTTGGCTGCTCTGTTGTTTGGCCAGCTTTCCAAACCAGTGTAACACCTTGAAGATCTATATATATAGTGTATATTATATACACTATATAAACAAAAGTATTGGGAGACCCACACATTACACCTACAGAAGCTTTTATGACATCACATTCTAAATCGATAAGCATTCATACGTCGTTTGTCCCCCCTTTGCAACTAAAAAAAAAGCTGCCATTCTTCTGGAAAGGTTTTCTACAAGATTTTGGAGTGTGTCTGTGGTAATATTTGCCCATTCATCTCAACACAGATATTGGACAGGAGGGCTTGGCACACAATCTTCATTCTAGTTTATCCCAAAGGTGTTTTATGGGGTGGTCAAGGCTCTGTGCCGGCCAGTCAAGTTCTATCACACCAAACTCACCCAATCATGCCTTTATGGACCTTGCTTTGTTCACTGGGGCACAGTCATGCTAGGACAGAAAGGGTCTTCCCCAAACTGTTCTCACAACGTTGGAAGCATACAATTGTCAAAAATGTCTTGGTATGTTGAAGTATTAATATTTCCCTTCACTGGAACTAAGGGGTATAGGCCAACTCCTGAGAAAAGAACCCCATAGCATTGTCCATCCTCCACTAAGCTCTACAGTTGGCACAATGCAGTCAAGCAGGTAACATTCTCCTGGCATTTGCCAAACCCAGACTCCATCAGATGGCCAGATAGAGAAACATTATTTGACACTCCACAGAACACGTTTCCACTGCTGTAAATTCCAGTGGTGGCGTGCTTTACATTACTCCATCCGATGCTTGCCATTGTGCTTGGTGATGTAAAGCTTGCGTGCAGCTGCTTTGCCATGGAAACCCATACCAATGAAACTCCCGGGTCAAAGTTTTTTTGCAGACGTTAATGCCAGAGGAGGTTTGGAACTAGCGTTGGTGACTTTTATGCACTATGTGCCTCAGCACTCGGCGACCCCGCTCTGTAACTATACGTGGTCTGCCACTGCGTGGCTAAGTTGCTGTGGTTCCTAAACACTGCCAATTTTCAATAATACTTTGATAGTTGATTTTGGAATATCTAAGAGGAAAGAAATTTAACGAAATGATTTGTTGCAATAGATCCTTTTACAGTACCACACTTAAAATATTTAGGGGTACAACTTTCTGCTACATACCCTACTCTTTATTACTGTATCCACCCCTTTTCCGCTAACTGCGGTCCCTACTGAAAAAATGGAAGTCTCATCATATTTTTACTAGCTCACATATCCACAGTCAAGAAGGGCCAGCACACCTGATAATAATAATCTATTAGCCCATGATCACCCTGGACTATAAGAAGGGCCCTGCCCCTTTACTCCTTGCCGGAGTGTTGTGTTTACCCGTGTTAGTTTTGCAAATGGTCCCATAGAGTTATCCTGTTTCCAGTGTTCCCGTACCTGCTACCTGTATCCTGTACCCCGTGCTACCTTGTACCTGTGCCTTAGAAGGTTGGAGTCATGTTGTGCCACCGGTCACGCCTGCTGTGTTACACCACGCCTGATGTCTGTTGCCATGGTCCCATCTGAGCCTTGCCATTGCTACTGTCTGAACTACTACAGGTACCCTTGTGCTTGGACTGTATATACATTAACTTGGTAGACTGTTTGGCCTGCTGCTATCCCGCTATGTTGGTATGGCCACAGATCATGACATGGACCCCGCTGGTCAACCAAAGACCTTGACGACATCACAAGTCATGCAGGCGGATATGCTAGTCTGCCAATTATGACAAGGCCAACACCTCCAGGCGGTGAACGCCATTACACATCGGATTGATGTGCAAGCTGCAGTCATCACAGCACTCGTAATTGTTGCTCCGACTGTTCTTCCTGCTACACCTCCTGTCAGTACCAGTGCTGATTCCCGATTCTTGCTGCCCCTACTGCCTTGCTATGACGGAGACACTAGGACCTGCAGGGGATTTATGAACCAGTGCCAGATCCACTTCAATCTACAAGCCAGAGCATTTTATTCTGATGGCACAAGGATCACATTTATAGTCTCACTCCTTACTGGCAGGGCCCTAGCATGGGCAAATTCTATCTGGGAACGTTAGTGACCGGAGGCCCGTGACTTCCAGTGTTTCCAACAGACTTTTCGCACAGTATTTGAGGAACCTGGATGAGTCTCCTCAGCAGTTGCATCTCTTCTGATCCTTCGCCAGTGGGACAACTCCGTGGGCGAGTATGCCATTCAGTTCTGAACCCTGGCGGCAGAGCTGTCCTGGAACAACGAGGCCTTGGTGGCTACATTCAGGCAGGGACTGTCGTCTAAAATTAAGGATGAGCTTGCCGCTCATGATCTGCCACCTACCCTGGATGACCTCATTCTTCTAGTCACCCGGATTGACATGAGGATCCGGGAGCGATCCCAATAGGTTTGTCGGGAGGGCAGGTTCCCTAAGCTGGCTCCTACCTTCTAGCAATCTCTGTTGCCCTCACCAGTTGTTCCACCAGAGGAGCCTATGCAAGTGGACCGGCTCAAACTGTCTGCCCAGGAGAAACACCGCAGATGCACTTTGGGACTTTGCCTATATTGCGGCCTCGGAGGCCATGTTGTGCTTTTTTGCCCTCAGAAGCCTAAAAAACTCCAATGCCTAGGATTGGTTGGAGAGACATCCCTAGGTGGAATAGCACTAAATAGAAAGTTCTCCTCGAAACTGTCCACTCCCGTGACCATAGTGTCTGGTAAAAAAATTGAACCGGGTCTCTGCCTATCTGGACTCAGGGTCCACAGGAAACTTCATCCAAAAAGACCTAGTGGATCTTCTCCAGTTGCCCACAGTTCCTCTGGAGACGTCTTTGTCTGTTGCCTGTGAATGGACTGACTCTGCCCGGCCTAATCGTATCTGAAACCAAGCCACTGAACCTCCAAGTTGGAGCCCTTCATTCTGAACTAATTTAGTTTCTTGTTTTGACAAAAGCCGTCAATCCTCACCTACTGGGCCTGCTTTGGCTCTGACTACATGCCCCAGTCTGGACTGGAATTCCGGAGAGGTTCTGCAATGGAGCTCCAAATGTCACAGCCGATGTCTATTACAGATCCATCCTGTCCAGCCTGCTCTGCCTCAGTCATTGGCAGGATTACCCCCTAATTTCTCTCAGTTTGCGGATGTCTTCAGCAAGAAGGAGGCTGAGACGCTTCCCCCACACCGGGCTTATGATTGCCCCATTGAACTGGTTCCATATGCCTCCCTGCCCCGTGGATGGGTATACCCTCACTCCTTGCCAGAGACGCAGTCCATGTTGGCCTATATCATGGAGAATCTGGAGAGGGGCTTCATACAAAAATCCTCCTCCCCGGCTGGGGTCGGGGACTTCTTTGTCATGAAAAAAGACGGATTCTGTGTTGCATTGACTAAGGTGGTCTCAATCAAATCACGGTCAAGAACATATTTCCGTTGCTACTAATTTCCAAACTATTTGACTGCATACAAGGAGCCAAGGTTTTTTCTAAATTAGACTTACGTGCAGCTTACAATTTGATCCGAATCCGTCAAGGTGACGAGTGGAAGATGGCGTTTAACACTCGAGACGGACACTACGAATACCTGATGATGCCCTTCGGTCTGTGTAATGCTCCTGCGGTCTTCCAGGAATTCATCAATGATATCTTCCGAGATCTTTTGTATGTCTGTGTTGTGGTCTATCTCGATGATATTCTGGTTTTCTCTCCAGATTAGATGACTCATCGTAGGCATGTTCATCATGTTCTGCTGCTTGTAAGAGAAAATCGTCTGTATGCCAAGCTGGAGGAGTGCGTCTTTGAAAAAAAACTCTCTGCCCTTTCTGGGCTACATCATCTCGAATCAAGGTCTCAAGATGGATCCTGAGAAAGTAAAGTCTGCCTTGGAATGGCCACGTCCTCAGGGCCTGCGGTCCATAGAGCATTTTTTGGGATTCACCAACTTCTACCGGCACTTTATCCCAAACTTCTCATCATTGACGGCTCCCATCTCTAACCTTACCAAGAAGGGTGTGAAAGCCAAGGTGTGGACTCCAGAGGCAGCATCTGCATTTAATAGCCTCAAGAATGCCTTTACCTCAGCCTCAATCCCCCATCATCCTGACATCTCTCGTCAGTTCTCGTTGGAGGTGGAAACGTCCTCTGTTGGTGCAGGTGCACTTCCGTTCCAGAGAGGCCTCAAAGGAAAGGCAGTGATATGTGGCTATTACTCGAGACTTTTTTCCTCTGCAGAGTGCAAGTACTCTATAGGGGATCGGGAGTTACTGGCCATTAAATTGGCTCTGGAGGAGTTGAGACATCTGAAGAGGGCACAGCCCACCCAATCCTGATATACACCGACCACAAGAACCTTACATATCTCCAGTCGGCTCAACGGCTGAAGGATGAACCCCCGTCAAGCCAGGTGGTCGCTGTTCTTCACCTGGTTCCAATTTGTGCTCCACTTCCATCCCGCTGACAAAAATGTGAGGACCGATGCCCTGTATAGGTCATTTGAAACAGAGGACACTGTTCAGTCCCCTCAATGTATCATAGACCCGTCCTGCAATATTTCTGCTAACCTTCTGCAAGTTAGAGACATCCCTCTGGGGAGGACGTTTTTGTGGTTGGCAGACAGGAGGAGAATCTTTCGGTGGGAACCCAGCTCCAAACTGGCTGGGCACGCGGGGGTTCGTAAGACGCGAGATCTGATTGCTTGTAATTTCCTGTGGCCCACGCTGTCCAAAGATGTTGTAGACTTTGTCGCTTCCTGCACTGTGTGTGCTTCCAACAAAGTTGTTCACTCCAAGCTTGCCAGCCTACTCCAGCCTGTGCCTGTGCCCAATGCTCCCTGGCAGCATATAGCAATGGACTTTGTCACAGACCTTCCTTCCTCAGCAGGATGCAATATGATCTGGGTGGTGGTGGACTGGTTCTCTAAGATGGCACATTTTATTCCGCTGACCGACCTACCTTCTGCTCCTCAACTAGCAAAACTCTTCATCCAGCATATCTTCCGTTTACATGGCCTGCCGCTTCATATCGTGTTTGATCGGGGAGTTCAGTTTACCTCGAAATTCTGGAGAGCCCTCTGTAAACTCCTAGATGTGAAGTTGGACTTTTTCTCAGACCACCATCCCCAGTCCAATGGCCAAGTCGAGAGGATTAACCAAATCATGGAGAATTATCTACGACACTTCATCGCCTTGCAGCATGATGACTGGGAATAGCTTCTTCCTTGGACAGAGTTCTCATACAACAACCACACAAGTGAGTCCACTGCTTCAACACTGTTCTTCATTGTGTATGGCCAACATCCACAAATTCCTCTTCCTGTTTCAGCTACGTCCCAGGTGCCCGCAGCTGACTTTGCATTTGGACACTTTCTACAGGTCTGGCAGCACACCCGGTCCTCTATTCTGCAGGCAGTCTATCGCATCAAGCAAAAGGCGGATACTAGGAGAAGAGAGCCGCCTCAGTATCTGCCAGGTGCCAAAGTCTGGCTGTCCTCTAGGAATAGCCGTCTTAATGTGCCTTCCTACAAGTTTTCTCCCAGGTTCCTCTGAACCTTTGAGATACTACAACAAATAAACCCTGTCTCCTATAAACTTCGGCTGCCTCCTACCCTCAAAATCCCCAACTCCTTTCATGTGTCCCTCCTAAAGCCTGTGGTCCTGAACCGCTATAGTACGACTCGTGGTACCGCAGTGGCTCCCAGCTGTTAATCTGACGTGTTCGAGGTTAAGGAGATCCTGAACTTCAAAAAAGTAGGAGGAAGATCTTTTTATTTAGTGGATTGGAAGGGGTTTGGTCCAGAGGAGAGGTCCTATGAGCCAGAAGAGAACCTCAATGCTCCTACCTCATTAAGAAGTTCCTCTCTCGCTCTATTATGAAGAAGAGGGGGCGTAAGAGGGGGATACTGTAGCGTCCAAGGCTGCGGACCATCATGATTACTCAACCCCCAATGGCCGCAGCCATGGATCTGTGAGTGCTGGCCCTCATCTCCTCCCTCGGAGACGCTAGTGCTCACTTCCGCTCCGTTCTGCTGGGTCCCGTAGGGTGCACATGCACACTCGTGCCCGGCCTTAAAGGGCCAGCGCACCTGAAAATAATCATCTATTAGCCCATGATCACCCTGGACTATAAGAAGGGCCCTGCCCTTTTACTCATTGCCTGAGCGTTGTTGTGTTTACCCATGTTAGTTTTGCAAATGGTCCCTTAGTGTTATCCTGTTCCCAGTATTCCCGTACCTGTATCCTGTATCCCATGCTACCTTGTTCTGTGTGCCTTAGAAAGTCGGAGTCATGTTGTGCCACTGGTCTCGCCTGCTGTGTTACACCACGCCTGGTGTCTGCTGCCAAGGTCCCATCAGCCTAGCCGTTGCTACTGTCTGAACGAACTACTACAGGTACCCTTGTGCTTGGACTATATATACATTGACTTGGTACACTGTTTGGCCAGCTGCTATCCCACTATGGTGGTACGGCCCAGGGGGTCCACAGACCCACAGACCGTGACATACTGTATGGCACTATGACCAGCATTAGGACTTTAGCAGCAGAACCACATCGTTATTTACTTTGGAGAAAGGGCCTGTTCCTTTCTCCAAGTAACTAACATTGGGGTCCTGATCAAAGTTTCTAAATCTACTAAACTGCAGACGGGTACCTTTTTTCAGTGTTGTTGCCGGGGACCTAATGGCAGTACCAGCCATACTGCCCAGATGGCCACCATTTTACTAGACTCAATGACATTCACGAGGGACATTTGGCATTCGTCCCAGCAACCTTGTTATTAGTATCTAAAAACTCTCCTATTATTTCCATTCTCTTTAACCCGTCCATATCATCATTTTCCCGAAGTGCGGGCCTGGTCCCCAATGAATCTCTTTTGTCTAGCCAATATAGTTGATGCCTCCTCCCTAGAACTTCACCTTCCAGATAGTGAAAAATGTCATTACCACCAAGTGTGTCATTTTGTAACATCAGTTTTTGGTTCTATCAAGGTTCCCCCCTACCCTATTTGTTTCCTCTCCAGTGGGTGACTCGCCTATCCATCACAAAAATATGGTCAAATGAGATAAAATTTATCTTAACTTATGGAGATTGATGTAGAATCAAACAGTTAAATCCACTATTTGCAACATCTACAAAAAAAGACAATACAAACTTCTGATGCACTGGTATTACACTACAGCTCTCCATCACTCCCTGAATCCTTCAATCCTATCTATCTGATGGCGGTGTCTTGCTGATGTTGTTACCCTTATTCCTATCTTTTGGGAATGCCCCTTCATTGAACCTAACTGGAGGGAAGACAAGAGTCTAGCTTCAGACTTAGGCCCGGTTCACACAGAGTTTTTTTTGCAGGCAGAAAAATTCTGCATTTTGATGCAGATTTTGACCTGCCTGAAATTACTTGGCGCAATTTTCACAGCCTTTTTATGCTGCATTTTTATGCTGCATTGTTTGAACGGCCGTCACAAGGACATATTTAACATTCATGTGAATAAGGCCTGCCTTAGTATTCCTCTGGATCCCCTTTTTTATAATGTCACTCCAAAACACTTGGGAAAAAGTATACCAGAGTTTTAGTGTCATAAAATAAAAAACCAAAAAATATATTAGTGTACATTAGTGTTATATTTAGTGTTTTATGTTTTTATGAAAAAAAAGACAAAAAAAGTTCTATTATACATTTGTTGTATACAGCACTTTAGTATACAAGTCCATATATAGAGTGTGACAGACCATGTGGAGAGGTTGTGGATGGGATCTATATTTCCCCAAGATTTCTGTCTTCTGCTAACTGAAAATAAAACAGGGAATAAATTCAGCAGAGAATGTGGTTCTCCCTCTGCAATAGGTTTTATCTAAAACCGGGAAAAGGGCATGGTTGTTGGAGTGGGGAGAGATGCGTGGGTCCCCACTCCATCCACACAGTCCTGGTCTTGGGCTGTCTAGCTATTAATCAGGGGTCAGGTGTGATAGCCCTTTAAAAAGGCTGCAGTTCAGTCACACTCTCTCTCAGCCTTGGGAGAGGAGCTTGTGAGAGCAAAACCGACTGCATTCATAACAGGTTGTATGGTCTGCATGGTTTATGGTGCCAGGCATTAGGCCTGCACTGTGTTGGTTAGGATACCTGATTGTATAGTTAATGCCGGACAGGCATAGAGTTTTCCTTTTGTTTGTTTTCTTTTTTATTCATGTACAACCTGTAAATAAAACTGGCTGAGGCCAGTAGTACCACATCTTTGCTGTGCGGACTGAAATGTACTGGCGTGTTTCATACCAAGTACCCGTCTACCCCAGGAGACGACTATCCCGCTACCTAATTCCCTCACAACAGATAATAAAAATGGCCCGCAAAACATTTACTGCAGAGGAGGCGTATGAGATGCTCGCATCGGACACAGATACTGTGAGTGATGCTGGGTCCGCTTTCGTTCTGTCCTCCTCCTCAAGCGACACTGAGGAACCTCCTCGCAGTCGCAGGAGGGTTACTGTTCAGGTTACACCTGCACCTGAACCCAATTGGTTGCCCCCAACCTCCTACACCCCCCAAGTACTGGACTTTACTGCTGCTGCAGAGGTCGAAGTCCAGACAGCAGGGCTGTCCGAAATTTAGTTTTTCAAGCTCTTTTTTTCAGACAGCCTTGTGGACAAAATTGTTTTATTGCTGTCAACCCCAGTAGTTTTTATGCCAGGCCATACAGGTGGCATCCCTCCTACAAAGCAGAAATGCTGCAATACTGGGGATTGGTCCTAAATATGGGCCTAATGAAGGGAGCCATTGGTGAGGGCCTATTGGTCCACAGATATTTTGTACCACTGCCCCTTATACCACACCACAATGCCAAGGGCTCGTTTTGAGGCCATCCAAAAATTCTTACATTTTAATGATAATTCCCAGTGCCCCCCCCCGAATGACCCCAATTTAGATCGATTCTATAAAATTAGACCCCTTATTTCCCATTTGGCCCAAACATTTTTCATGGTCCCATACCCCTGGAAGAGAAATTGCCATTGACAAGTCCCTGGTGCATTTCAAGGTAAGGGTGAAGTTCAGGCAGTATTCTCCCAACAAACGTGCCAGGTATAGCATCAAGATACATAAGTTGTGTGAGTCGGAGTCAGGCTACACACATACTTTTAGAATATATGAGGGAAGGGACAGTCATATTGAGCTCCCAAACTGTCCACCCATCCTGAACCACAACTGGGAAGGCTGTCTGGGACCTCCTGCACCCACTGTATAATCAGGGGTACCACTTGTATATAGACAACTGGTACACAAGTGTACCCCTGTTCAAATGCCTGGCAGAGCAAAAAACAGTGGCATGTGGGATGGTCCGCAAAAACCAACGACAGCTCCCAAAAACCTTCTCGGTCAACCCCTGCAGCGTGGGGAGAGCAGGGCGCTCCATAGCAAAGGGGTCCTTTTTCTGAAATTCAGTGACAAAAAGGATGTGTTGATGCTAACATCCATTCATGACGCCACCTGCTCCTTTGTCCCTGTGCGTGGTGCAACACCCACCACCACGTCATGGCCTTTCTGCATCCAGGCCTATAACAAATACATGGGGGGAGTGGACCTTTCTGACCAGATGCTCAATCTGTACAATGCCATGTGGAAATCAAATATTTGGTACAAAAAAAATGGAGGTGTTGTTTGTTCAAATGGCATTGTACAACTAATTTGTAATATACAGGAGCACTGAACTATGTATAAAGTAGTGCTTCCAGATATATATCACCTTTCTGGAGTTCTAAATTAAATTTTTATCTACCCCTTTCAATTATAATTATCGTCCCTTTAAATTTACAGTTACAGTCGCTTACCATAACCATTTCACCATTTAGAAATTGAACATCCCCCCCATAACAAAACTAAAAATACTCATTATACCCCAGATGAACACCTAGGATTTGTAATACCGTGTAGTATCTGCACAATTTTTGAGGCCTATGCAAACATGACATGTGCACAAAAATCATCGAAGTAAAATGAGGCCTCAAAATCCTTGTGGCGTTCCAATACTTTCTGGCCCTGCCATATGTCCAGCAACAGCAGATTAGGGTAAATTTGGGGATATTTCTAAACTCAGAAGAAAAAGCCTGATACATGAGGTGCTTTTCTTCACTTGTATGCTCTGAATAATCTGTCTTATAAATGAAGCATTTGTGAAGAAATTTAAATTAATTTTGTTCACGCCAGATTTCCACAAGATTCTGCCAAAAAACTGTGCAGTCAAAAAAGTGATGACACCCCTAGATAAATTCCTTGAGGGGTGTAGTATTCGAAATGGGGGTAACTTCTGGTGTTTTCCATTGTTATGGGGGCTCAGAGTCTCTTCAAATATCAAATGGGGCTGTTGAACCAATCATGCAAAACTTGGGCCCTGAAAACCTAAAGCTGCTCCTTCACTTCCAGGCACTGCCATGTGTCCACACAACATATTTGGTCCACTTTGGGGGTATCTCTGAACACGGTACAAATAGGTCAATAAATGTTAGGGTGCTTTTCTTCACTTGCATGCTCTGTGCCTGAAAAATCTGTCCTATAAATGAAACATTTGTGAAAAAATTTAAAATGTTCTTTTTCACGCCAGATATCCACAAGATTCTGCAAAGAAACGATGGGGTTAAAAAAGTGATCACACCCCTAGAAAAAATTCCTTGAGGGGCGTAGTTTCCAAAATAGGGTCACTTTTGGGGGGTTTCCACTGTTTTGGTCCCTCCAGTGCATTGCAAACGCGACATGGCACTGAAAACTATTCCAGCAAAATCCGCGCTCCAAAATCCAAACGACGCTCCTTCTCTTCTGAGCCTTGCTGTGGGTCCAAACAGCAGTATATTACCACATAGGGGGTATTACCGTAATCGGGAGAAATAGCTTTACAAATGTAGGGGTGCTTTTTCTCCTTTATTCCTTGTAAAAATGACTGTTTTTTCAGAAAAAAAGTAGATTTTCATCTTCACACACAAATTCAAATAAATTTAGCAAAAAAACTGTGGGATCAAAATTCTAACTAAACCCCTAGAATGATTCCTTGAGGGGTACAGTTTCCAAAATGGGGTCACTTTTGCAGGGTTTTTACTGTTTTGGCAGCACAAGAACTCTTCAAACCTGACATGTTGCCTAAAATATATTCTAAAAAAAGGAGGCCCCAAAATCCCTTAGGTGCTCCTTTGCTTCTGAGGCCTGTGCTTCAGTCCGTTAGCGCACTAGGGCCACATGTGGAATATTTCTAAAAAGTGCATAATCTGGGCAATAAATATTAAGTTGCATTTCTTGGGAAAAACCTATGTAACAAAAAAAATTTATTACATATTAATTTTGGCAAAAAAAATTATATTTGTAAATTTTACCTATAGTTTGCTTTAATTCCTCTGAAACACCTAAAGGGTTAAAACTCTTTCTGAATGCTGTTTTGAATACTTTGAGGGGTGCAGTTTTCAAAATGGGGTGATTTATGGGGACTTTCTAATATATAAAGCCCTCAAAGCAACTGCAGAACTGAACTGGTCCCTGAAAAAATAGCCTTTTGAAATTTTCTTGAAAATATGAGAAATTGCTGCTAAAGTTCTAAGCCTTGTAACGTCGTAGAAAAATAAAAGGATGTTCAAGAAATTATGCAAACAAAAAGTAGACATATGGGATATGTGAAATAGTAACTATTTTGTGTGGCATTACAATCTGTCTTACAAGCAGATAGATTAAAATTTCGAAAAGTTGTATTTTTTGAAAATTTTCTCTACATTTTGATGTTTTTCACAAATAAATATTGATTTTATTGACCAAATTTTTTCACCAACATAAAGTACAATATGTCACGAGAAAACAATCTCAGAATCGCTTGGATAGGTAAAAGCATTCCTAAGTTATTACCACAAAAAGTAACACATGTCAGATTTGAAAAAATCGGCCTCGTCCTCAATGCCAAAACAGACTCGGTCCTGAAGGGCTATATGTATCTCAAAAAGGCGCCATTGAAAAATAGAACTCATCCCAAAAAAACAAGTCCAAATTTTGCTACATTGACGGAAAAATATAAAAACGTATGGCTCCCAGAGTACATTGAGGCAGAAAACACCAGAATGGGCTCTGTCCTTAAAGAGGCTCTTTCACCAGATTATAAGTGCCTTATCTCCTACATAATCTGATTGCCGCTGTAATGTAGATAGCAACAGTGGTTTTTGTTTTGAAACAATCATTTTTGAGCAAGTTATGAACAATTTTAGATTTATGCTAATAAATTTCTTAATAGACAACTGGGAATTTTTTAACTTTTTACCAACTGGGTGTTGTAAGGAGAAGTGTATGACGCTGACCAATCAGCGTCATACACTTCTCTTCATTCATGATTAGCTGTACTCACAGCACAGCGTGATCTCGCGAGATCACGCTGTGCTGTCACATACTCCCACATTAACTTTACTGAAGTGTTTTGAGAGTGAATAGACATTGCCTCCAGCCAGGATGCGATGTCTATTCACACTCCCGACACTTCGGTAAAGTTTCTGTGGGACTTAACGCACAGCACAGCGTGATCTCGCTGTGTGTGCAGTGAAATAAGCTGGGCTGGAACAATGAGAAGTGTATGACGCTGATTGGTCAGTGTCATACACTTCTCTTTACAACGCCCAGTTGGTAAAAAGTTAAAAAACACCCAGTTGTCTATTAAGACACTAATTAGCATAAATCTAAAATTGTTCATAACTTGCTCAAAATTGATTGTTTTTCAAAATAAAAACCACTGTTGTTTATCTACATTACAGCATCAATCAGATTATCTAGGAGATAGGGCACTTATATTGTGGTGATAGAGCCTCTTTAAAGGGTTTTCAAGAGAAATTAACTTTTTTCAATTTAACTAAACATGTAAATTCAATGCACTTTGTAATACACTTGTGTTTCCATAGTTGTTCTGAACTGGCCAGTCACGTGATGCATCGTACATAGAAAATCCTAACTTTTGCTGCTATATCGTACATCCGCTATAATTTTCGGAAACTATATTGAAAAACCTTATTAATCATTTTATTATAATGATAAAACCTTATTATAATTTTCCTCTTCCGGTGGTCTCAATGTAAACTGGAAGAGGGGACAGGCCGGATCCTATGCCTCCTCCATGTCTGAGCATGTGTGGTTGATACACAAACAGTGTTTACCACCCATGCTTGATCCTCAGTACTTATACTGACTGGGTGGCTTCTGCATTATGAGAATTGTAAGCTGTGAGGAGTACAGGAAACAGGTGGGGAGAGGAAGTCACTGATGTAGCAATGTTACACCGAACAGAAGAGGAAAATACTATTGAAAAATTTGAGGAACGATATCGGAAAACCTTATTAAGGGGTTAAAGAGGCTCTGTCACCAGTTTATTAATTCCCCATCTCCTAACTAATCTAATGGGCGCTTTGCTGCTGATAACTACTGTTTGATTTGAATCTAATAGCCAAATTGGAGGTAACATTTTATTTTCACTCTGGGTGGTGTAAAGACAACGTGTCCAATCAGCGTCATACATGTCTCCTCTTCACAGCCCAGCATGATCTCCGCTTCAATCCCGAGATCATGCTGTGTTGTCACTTCCGGCTGCAGATCCTTCACCACAGCGACTCAGCGGTACTCCAAGAAGATAGTCTCGCAGGTCCCTACACAGCGTCATACAGTTGTCTTTACACCGCCCAGAGTGAAAATAAAATGTAACCTCCTATTTAACTATTAGAGCCAAAATAGTATATGCATAAAAATGAACATAACTTTTAAAATAATATTTTAAATATAATTTTAAAACAAATCACACTGTAGTTATCAGCATCAAAGCACCTATTAGATTAGTTTGGAAATAAGGAATTAATACACTAGTGACAGATCCTCTTTAAGGCCCAAACTGAGCCGTGTCCTTAAGATCTCATTCTTTATGTGTATCAGTATTATTTTGCATGATGTTTTATGAACACATTTTTATTTTTTATATAAATACACCTGATGTGTAAATTCTCCATTTATTGTAATTATATTGTATTATCTTTCATGATTTGTAATAGCAATATTTTTTATGTGCTGTTCTTATTTTGAATGCTATTTTGTTTCTTTATGAATTATTTCCTTATGAATTGGATATGCATCCAATTATTAAACCAGTGACATTTTTTTTTATTTTTTTTTATTGAGAAATGTGTATTGATAATTTGTCTGTGAATGATTTTGTTGATGTATTATTTATCATAACTATGATGTTTTATTTAATTCATTTTTTGTAAATATAGTAATATATAAATGTATGGATAATTAATATTGTAATTCAATTATTTCCCTATCTTAATATGTATATTAATATACATTTTATATTATAGCCATTATTAGAGATGAGCGAACCGGGATAACCGAACCCGGTTTCGGTCCGAACATCGGGAAAAGTTTGGTTCGCAGCGAATCCGAACTTCACCGAACCCGGTCAAAAATATTATACAAATCGGCAGCCACTTGTCTCTATCAATCACTGATAGAGAAAAGAGGCTGCTGATTAAAACTAAAATAAAAAGCATTTCATACGTACCCGATCGTTGTCTTGGTGACGAGTCCCTCTTCTTCCTCCAGTCCGACCTTCTTTTCTGACGCGGCAGCCTGTGATTGGCTGCAGAGGCCGTGGCAGCCTGTGATTGGCTGCAGAGGCCGCGGCAGCCTGTGATTGGCTGCAGAGGCCGCGGCAGCCTGTGATTGGCTGCAGCGGTCACATGGGCTGTATCGTCATCCAGGAATGTCAGGCCGGATGTCGAGAGGGTAGCGTCACCAAGACAACGGCCAGGAGACCGGACTGGAGGAAGCAGAAATTTCTCGGTAAGTATGAACGTCTTTTTTTTTTACAGGTTACTCTATATTCTGATCGGAATTCACTGTCCAGGGTGCTGAAACAGTTACTGCCGATCAGTTAACTCTTTCAGCACCCTGGACAGTGACTATTTACTGACGTCGCCTAGCAACGCTGCCGTAATGACGGGTGCACACGACCGTAAAAACACCCGTTATTACGGGTCGTAATTACGACCCGAAATAGCGGGCCCATAGACTTCTGTTAGCCACGGGTACCTTCCCGCTTTCTCACGGGAAGGTGCACGTGCCGTTAAAAAGATAGAACATGTTCTATTTTTTTATTTTACAGACCGTGCTCCTATAATTTATAATGGGAGCACGGCTCGGAAAAACGACCGGCTGCCCATGGCCGGTGCTCATCTCCTGAAATACTCTGTGCTGCCTTAAACTCTGTGGACAGGTCAGGATCCTGTTTCTTTTAAATGCTGCTGGGGAACCCGCTCGATCCACTATATAAGGCTGCGCTACAGTGCAGCATTTAAAAGAAACAGGATCCTGACCTGTCCACAGAGTTTAAGGCAGCACAGAGTATTTCAGGAGATGAGGGTGCAGATTCAGTGCTGCTGTGAACTCTGCTCTTACCATTACGTAGCTCTCAGTCTGTTACCTCTCCTCCACTCCTGTCCTCAATAACACCTTCACATGATTGACAAGTCACCACATAATGGTAAGAGCAGAGTTCACAGCAGCACAGAGTATTTCAGGAGATGAGCGTGCGGATCTTGTGCGGGGTGGTGACTTGCCAATCATGTGAAGGTGTTATTGAGGACAGGAGTGGAGGAGAGGTAACAGACTGAGAGCTACGTAATGGTAAGAGCAGAGTTCACAGCAGCACAGAGTATTTCAGGAGATGAGCGTGCAGATTCAGTGCTGCTGTGAACTCTGCTCTTACCATTATGTAGCTCTCAGTCTGTTACCTCTCCTCCACTCCTGTCCTCAATAACACCTTCACATGATTGGCAAGTCACCACCCCACACAAGATCCGCACGCTCATTTTCTGAAATACTCTGTGCTGCTGTGAACTCTGCTCTTACCATTACGTGGTGACTTGCCAATCATGTGAAGGTGTTATTGAGGACAGGAGTGGAGGAGAGGTAACAGACTGAGAGCTACGTAATGGTAAGAGCAGAGTTCACAGCAGCACTGGATCTGCACGCTCATCTCCTGAAATACTCTGTGCTGCCTTAAACTCTGTGGACAGGTCAGCATCCTGTTTCTTTTAAATGCTGCACTGTAGCGCAGCCTTATATAGTGGATCGAGCGGGTTCCCCAGCAGCATTTAAAAGAAACAGGATCCTGACCTGTCCACAGAGTTTAAGGCAGCACAGAGTATTTCCGGAGAGGAGCATGTGATTGGCTGCAGAGGCCGCTGCAGCCTGTGATTGGCTGCAGAGGCCGCTGCAGCCTGTGATTGGCTGCAGAGGCCGCTGCAGCCTGTGATTGGCTGCAGAGGCCGCTGCAGCCTGTGATTGGCTGCAGAGGCCGCTGCAGCCTTTGATTGGCTGCAGAGGCGGTCACGTGGGATGAAGTGTCATCCCTGGAGGCCGGCCTTCTGACGTCATCCTGACGTGTGTGACCGCCACTACAGCCTGTGATTGGCTGCAGCTGCGACATGGATGAAACGCCATCGCTGGAGGCCGGACAGGAGGAATGTAAATATGAAATTATTTTATTATTTTTTTATTACATTAAAATTTTATTTTCCGCGCGCCGAGCATGTACTGTCAAGGTTGCTGAAAGAGTTAGTGCAGCCCATTAACTCTATCAGCACCCTGGACAGTACCATGCTCGGCGCACGGAAATTACAGATTCGGTCAGAACTAGTTCGGTCCGAATCAAACTTTTTTGTGTAGTTCGGTCCGAATCGAACTTTTTCGTGAAATTCGGCGAACTAGCCGAACCGAACTTTTCATAAGTTCGTTCATCTCTAGCCATTATATTTGAATTTTGTAATTAGTGTTGTATATTGTTATTTCATTATTGTTTTGTGTATTTACAGTACATACCATTGTTACTCATATCATTACTTATAAATGTATTCTTTTGTGTTTTATTACTTACTATTTTAAATATTTTTTGTAATTTTACATACATTAAAACTGTATTTTATTCTCTTACTAATTTGTTAAAAATGTGGGGGGTTGGGATTTAGGGCTACATTATTTTGGTCTATACTGTAAATCAGATTTAATTTGCAAAGAGATATTATTAGCAGTGCCTTGATTTTATTTAGATCCTGTATTAGTTATTTATTAATCTCTTTGTATAATCACCTTAAATCAATATTTATGTAATATTTCTTAAACTTCCTTAATCATGCTCCTTGATCTACGACAGTGTTTACTTTTTTTTTATAAATAAAAATAGAAAATAAATGGTGTATCCACACAGGCAGATTTTGTTGAAATTTCTGCAACAAAATATGTTACGTGTGAATCTACCCTAACGACTGGATTTACACATCATGTATTTGTTGCAGATTTTGATGCATATTTTTAAACTAAAGCCAGAAGAGAATCCAGGAGGAAGGAAAAGTGTAAGTTCTTCCTTTATGTTTCCCATACTTTTTCCTAATTCCCAATTGTGCAAACAGCCATACCATTACGTCTTCATTGCGGTTTAATAACTGCAATAGGGTATAATGGAATGCCCAGTGAATGGCACGGTCACAGTGTTACCTCATTTTAGACTCCTAGTATTCACACATAGTATTTAGACTCATAGTATTCATTTTAGACTCACAGTGGTCCATTTTGCCTCCTCTTTTAATTACAAATTATCTATGTTACATTTTACTGGACCTAAATTTGCTAAATGCATCCACCACAATCCTTAAATTATTTTAGTGATAAAATCTTACACGCTTGGTATTGGGCTATCTTTTCCTAATCACATTGATATAAGAGCTGGGTTGTTAGAGCAGAAGGACAAAAGAAGGTTGCACTTTATATTTTAGGGTGAACCAGGGTTTGGACTGTCTAATGAGCTTGGTTAGGTTGCCAGCTGAAAAGGCTCCTTAACAAAGGTGTGCGCTACTCACACAGGGCTCCCAGCCTGGAGAAAACAGGCAATGCAAGGCCTGTGGGAGTCACAATAACCATGATGGTATCAACTGCTTTTATTTTGAGGTACTGGGTAGTAGGCACAGGGTGTCATATTGAGGGACGCTGTATGTGTTTAGATAATAAATATATAAATATGTGTATATATATATATATATATATATATATATATATATATTGTCTCATGTGTACACTTTACCATATAAATTACTTTGTCTGAAACCTCTGATCTACCTGGCAAGTATGCATATGGTTTGTTTCTGCCACATTTATAAAATCCTATAGGTTTATTATGGTTTGCAAATTTATATTTTTGTCTATCTCCATTGGTTGAGATTTTTTTTTAACTTATAGATGTACTTATAGATGTTTAAGACGTGATTGTAGGGTTACAAGTTATCACTTCCCTCGGTTCTTCATTTGCTAATAAGATGGACCGATTTTTCTTTAACCCCTTCCCTCTTTAGCTACTTTTGACCTTCCTGACCTAGCCTCATTTTTCAAATCTGACATGTTTCACTTTATGTGGTAATAACGTCGGAATGCTAGTACCTATCCAAGCGATTCTGAGATTGTTTTCTTGTGACACATTGGACTTTAAGATAGTGGTAAAATTTGGTCGATACATTCAGTATTTAATTGTGAAAAACACCAAAATATAGTGAAAAATTGCAAAAAATAGAATTTTTATCAATTTAAATGTATCTGCTTGTAAGACTGGCAGTTATAACACACAAAATTGTTGCTAATTAACATCCCCCACATGTCTACTTTAGTTTGGCATTGTTTTTTGAACATCCTTTTATTTTTCTAGGACGTTACAAGGCTTAGAACTTTAGCAGCAATTTCTTACATTTTCAAGAAAATTTCAAAAGGCTATTTTTACAGGGGCCAGTTCAGTTCTGAAGTGGCTTTGAGGGCCTTATATATTAGAAACCCCCAAAAAGTCACCCCATTTTAAAAACTGCACCCCTCAAAGTATTCAAAACAGCATTCAGAAAGTGTTTTAACCCTTTAGACGTTTCACAGGAATTAAAGCAATATAGAGGTGAAATTTACAAATTTCGTTTTTTTCTGCAGAAATTCATTTTGAATCCATTTTTTGTGTAACACAGAAAGTTTCACCAGAAAAACGAAACTCCATATTTATTGCCCAGATTCTGCAGTTTTTAGAAATATCCCACATGTGGCCCTAGCTTGCTTATGGACTGAAGCACCGGCCTCAGAAGCAAAGGAGCACCTAGAGGATTTTGGGGCCTTGTTTTTATTACAATATATTTTAGGCACCATATCAGGTTTGAAGGACTCTTGCGGTGCCAAAACAGTGCAAACTGCCCACAAGTGACCCCATTTTGAAAACTACACCCCTTGAGGAAATTATCTTGGGGTATAGTGAGCATTTTGACACCACAGATTTTTTGCAGAAATTATTGGAAGTAGGATGTGAAAATGAAAATCTACATTTTTCCCAATAAAACGTAGGTTCAGCTAATTTTTTTTCATTTCCACAAATACTAAAAGAGAAAAAGCACCACAACATTTGTAGAGCAGTTTGTCCCGAGTAAAAAAGTACCCCACATTTGAACATAGACTGCTGTTTGGACACACGGCAGGGCTTAGAAGGGAAGGAACGCCATTTGGCTTTTGGAGCTCAAATTTAGCAGGAATGGTTTGCGGAGGCCATGTCGCATTTGCAAAGCCCCTGAGGGGACAAAACAGTGGAAACCCCCCACAAGTGACCCCATTTTGGAAACTACACCCCTTGAGTAAATTATCTAGGGGTATAGTGAGCATTTCGACCCCACAGGCTTTTTGCAGAATTTATTGGAAGAAGGTCGTGAAAATGAAAATTTAAATTTGAACCAATAAAACGTAGGTTTAGCAAATTTTTTTTTCATTCCCACAGGGACTAAAGGAGAAAAAGCGCCGCAACATTTGTAGAGCAGTTTGTCCCGAGTAAAACAGTACCCCACATGTGGTCATAAATGGCTGTTTGGACACACGGCAGGGCTCAGAAGGGAAAGAACACCATTTGGAGTTCAAATGTAACTGGAATGGCTTGCGGTGGCCATGTCGCATTTGCAAAGCCCCTGAGGGGTCAAAACAGTGGAAACCCCCCAAGAGTGACTCCATGTGGGAAACTACACCCCTCAAGGAATTTATCTAGGGGTATAGTGAGCATTTAAAAAAATGTTTCAATTAAAATCCATGGATGTGTGATAAACTTTGAAGCACTCTTTTATGCACAGGCCAGGTTTGTCGGGACAGGTTTCACAATGATAAATTGTGTCTCGTCTTCTCCCTCTGTTGTAACACACTTTACACCTTTTTTGGCTCCTTCACTTTTTACCAGTGGAGGGGATTTCGGCCAGGAAAGTGTTGCCCTGGTACAATACGTGGACCATCGCATCTAGAAGTACTGGGGCCCTCCGCTTCCTGGTTCCCAAATACAAGGGCCTTGATAACCGCTTCTTGAAACTGATGGAATGTCCCTGTCCGGCCTGCACATCGGTATAGCACGTAAGCGTTATACAATGCCATCTGTACCACGTGCACGGCCAGCTTTTTGTACCACGCCTTTGTTTTACGCATGGCACTGTACGGCTTCAGTACTTGATCAGAGAGATCAACACCTCCCATGTACTTATTGTAGCCGAGGATGCAGTCTGGCTTGGGGGTCATTGTGGTGCTACCTCGGACAGGGACAGGGGTGCTGCCACTACCGTGTATTGTGGTCAACATAAGGACGTCCCTCTTGTACTTATACTTGACCAGCAACAAGTTATCGCTGTGTAGTGCCCTGCTTTCTCCTTTTCTTAGGGGTTGCCCAATCAGATTTTTAGAGAGGCCTCTCTGATTTTATCGCACGGTGCCGCATGCTACAGTACTTCTGGTGGAGAGGCATTTAAATAGTGGGATGCTGGTATAGAAGTTATCCACGTAAAGGTGATAACCCTGGTCCAGCAGTGGGTGCATCAAGTCCCACACTATTTTTCCACTAACTCCCAGGACAGGGGGGCATTCTGGAGGTTCTATCCTGGTGTCCTTCCCTTCATAAACCCGAAAGCTGTAGGTGTACCCTGAGCTGTTCTCGCACAGCTTGTACATTTTAATTCCATACCTCGCCCTCTTGCTTGGCAGGTATTTGCGGAATTTTAGTCTCCCCTTAAAATATACAAGGGACTCGTCTATTGCTATGTTCTTTTCGGGGGTGTACACTTCCTGAAATTTGGTGCAGAAATAATCAATCATTGGCCTGATTTTTGAATAGGCGGTCGTATGTGGGGTCATCACGGGGCGGGCACTGTGCATTATCATTATAATGCAAAAATTTCAGAATAATTTCAAATCGTGCCCGGGTCATTGCCATGCGGTATAATGGGGTCCACACTCCAGTATTGCCTAATCTCTGTTTTTTTTACTAGGCCCATATGTAGGACAAGGCCCCAAAATTTCATCATCTCCGCTGCCTCTATGGGGGTCCACCTAGCAAATGATGACGTGGGGTTTTGGGCTAAAAATTGTTGGGCATATAAATTTGTTTGGGCCGCCATTACATTAACAATATCCTCAGTGAAAAACAGCTTGAAATAGTGAATTTCTGCGAGGCCTACAGTCTCAAATAGAATTCCTGAGCTCCCTGTGAAATCTGGAATGTGAGGCTCATAATTATCAGGGGGTGGGTTCCACAGGGTATCGCTCATTTGGGGGGTTGCCTCAGCTGATGTCCTGGGGCGTCTTTGCGGGGGTTCCTCATCACTGGATGAGGATGATGAGGTCAAGATGAATGGGGCAATTTCCTCTTCTCCCTCGCTGGCCGATTCAGTGTCAGAGGCCAGGATGGCGTATGCCTCCTCAGCGGAGTAGAGCCTTTGAGATGATTGGGCCATTTTTATTAGGGGGGTATGTAGTGCTTCAACACGTGTAATACTCTTTATAGAGGTGGTTTTTTATGTTGTGCTTTTACACGTGTAATATGAAATTTATAGGAAAAAAAAAAAGAAAAAGAAGAGAAGAATAAGAAAAATGTAGGAGAAAGAAATTTATTGAACGTTCAATATAGAACTGTAAAAAAAATTGAGCTACAACTGTGTCGCTACGCAATCAAAAATTTAGTGAACATATTTCAGTTAAAAAAACTGAATGTATGTCACTAAACGGACGCTGACTATAACGCTATAAATTTATACTAACTGTCGCTACGCTATCAAAAATTTAGTGAATGAACTTCAGTTAAAAAAAACTGAATGTCCGTCACTAAACGGACGCGGACTATAAGATGTAAATTTATACTAAAACTGTCGCTACGCTATCAAAAATTTAGTGAACGACCTAAATGTCCGTTACTAAATGGACGCTGACTATAGGAAGTAAATTTATTCAAACTGTATAAAAAAATATATAGCTAGAACTTCTGCTATATATCTTTTTTACAAAACGGACGTCAGTAAATGTCCGCTACTCTAATGCTACTCTTTTTTTTTTTTTTTACAGTTTTATAAAATGAAGAAAAAAAGGCCAAAAAAAACCTGCGTAAACAAATTACCACTGAGGCTGATTATTAGACTCAGCACTCAGTAGCCGCAGGGCGCACGCAAAAAAAAGGTGCAATAATAAAAAAGGCCAAAAAATAAAAAAAATTACCACGGATGCTGATCAGTGATGGCGGTCACTGATCAGCACTCAGTGGCCACAGGGCGCACACAGGGAGGTGCAAAAATACAAAAAAAAAGGAAGTCCTGTGCCAAAAATTGGCGGTCAGTGATGGCGGTCACTGATCTGCACTCGGCGGCCGCAGGACGTAAAAAGGGACAGAGGGGGAGGGATGGGGGGGGAAGGTACAGGGATAAGAAGTTTAGGAAAAAAAACAAGTGCTGCTGCTAAAAAAAAATAATAATCAGCAGCAGCACAGATGATGATGATGATGACGGTTCACTCTTCTGCAGGAAGCAGTCGGATGAAGACGTCACAGCAGGATCGCAGCACAGAAGGCCTCAGATTCGGTAAGTTGGCTTCACAGACGGTCACACCAGCTCTGCTCACCGTTCCTAACCGGAATGAGGTGGGCAGGGCTGGTGTAGGGTGTTTCAAACATGGCTGCGTTTGGTCGGTCGGTGCTGACCGACCAACCATAGCGATCTGGGGGCTGGCATTACCACCATTTTTTATATGGAACATGGTAGTCATTCGTGCTGTCCTAGACAGCACCAATCACCACCATATCACTGTGCCCTGGCACAGTGATTGGCAAAAGCTGCAAACAGCCGCAATTGTCCGGTCTGAATTGACCGGCCAATGGCGGCGATCGCCGATGCGGGGGGGAGGCAACACCCCCCTGGGCATCGTGTACAGATGTCCTGCTGTTATGAACAGCAGCCATCTTTACTTTAAAACTTTTATTTTTGATACGGTAACCCCTTCTGCATTTGGCGTATATGTACGGCAAGATGCGGGAAGTCAATGCTTTCCATGACGTACATTTACGGCAAATGTCGGGAAGGGGTTAAGATCCGTCATATATTTCCAGTATTGATATCATAAATACATACAAGTTTATCTTTTCTGTCAGCATTGTGATCTGTATGTAGGGCTCTATGAGGTGTTTTTCTCAGATTCTCTCTTTTCAATAACTTATCTCTTAGGTCATTACTAGATTCTGGGAAATCTTCTCTTGAGCAGTTTCTTTTAACCCTTACATATTGTCCTATTTTCATCTATCCAGAATACCAGAAGATGTACAGCAGATAAAATGGATGGTAAAGAATCACATCCTAGCTGAACATTCATCAGTGGATCTAGATTTTCATATTGGAATCAAGAAGTAGCAACAGAAAGAGACTTACCACCTAGTGATGGGAAATTGATTACACCAAAGGAACTAACATCTTTCAAGGAACGGGAGGGTGCTATTTTTGCTGCCATTTTTTCCTATAAACAATTAGAAGACAGACTAGGTCTCGGACAGAAGGAGATCTGTAATTTTCCATCTCCTGGCTGACAACTAGATATGGAATATTATGTATCTGAACCTGGATGTAAAACACATGTACTACTTCAGAAAAAAATCCCAGGGAATGGTTAAGGTGAAAGTATGTTAGAGTGTGGAGCAACTTAAAAGTCGCTTCCAAAAATAAGTAATGATTTTAGAGCTTTAAAAGATGTAGAGGAGGGAGCTTTTGCCACAACACTGACTGGAGGACCCAGAAAGGATGTGAGCTAGTTCACTGGGATGTGATAAAAGATCAACGTAATATAGCCAAGGAACTTTAGCTTCTGTAAAAGAAGTATGTAAATCCTTCTCCAAATTAAGAAGATGGGTATACTTATGAAGGACTTTATTCAAACTTTTATACAATTTCCTAGTACATTTTAAGGTAGGGAGGTAAAAAGTTTCTAAATACATTTTATAAGTCCTATGTCAAGGTTTAGATGGCCATCTAAAAAATTTCTCAGTTGGATATATGTAAAATAATCTTGAGCTGAGTAATTCTGAAAATGTTCTAAGGGAGCAATCTCTACAAAGATCTTGTATACTATGCAAAATTTTGGATGTCCAAGCTTAATTTGCTGTCAGGTAGGATTTTAACATGTACTTCCAGAGGAATAAGGAATTAGATGCATTTATCAGCATCCATAAATTTGTGAGAAAGCATATTCCTTGCTTGTAGCGAAATGTTTAAAGTTGCAGAGATCGGAGAGGTTAATTTTGTGTTCGACCAAAACATCAGTCAAGGGAATATCAAAACTTATGCCTGTTTACATCCCGTTTTTTCCTTCTGTCAGAGGTGTCGGCACCGACATATCCCAATGTATAGGAATACAGTGAGATACATCACCAAAACAGAGTGCTACTTTAAGCACTGAGCCTGGGGAAGCCCCTGACATCACTGTCCTTATATGGACAGTGATGTCAGGGGCTTTCAAATATAGAGTCCCCAATCAGAGTATCGCAAGTACTCTGGCCGGGGACTCCCATCTTGGGAAAGCCCTTGACGTCACTGACCAAATAAGGAGTGTGTAGTTAGGGGCTTTGTAATGAGATAATCCCCTGCCATAGCATTGGCAACAATCTTCCGGGGATTCTGCTCCTAGAGGGAGCCCCAAACGTCCATTTATTGACAGTGGTAGGGGCTTTAAGTTATGTTGTACCCGGCCATAGCATAACTTATACCTGTGACGGAAAAAAAAACTCAGAAAAAAAACAATCATGCTTACCAAGAACGCTCTCATTCTTCCTGCAGTCCGGCCTCCTGGGATGATGTTGCATCCCTTGTGACTGCTGCAGCCAATCACAGGCTGCAGCGTCACTTGGCCTGCAACGTCATGCAGGGAGGCCGGACTACGCGTAGAAAAGAGGGAGAGGGTAAGTATGAACAGCTTTTTTTTCACAGCGCTGCTTTCTGCAGCGGAAACTCCATTTAAAAAATGGTTTTTCGGACGGAAGGTGCTGCGGGTTCAAGGTCGGATACGCTGTGTGCTTTTACGTGGCGTATCTGACCCGTGGGAACCCAGCCTTAGAGTATGTTCACAAGAGTTGCAGCAATTTCTGCAACTGTTTGTTAGATCTTAATGAAGTTTGTAGCACATTCTGCAGAAACAACCCCATACAGATGTATGGAATGGATTTTCAGAAATTTCTGCTACAAATCTGCCATGTGTGAACATAATTCTCAATATTACAATTGTTACATGTTTTCTTTTTCATATATACATCCTTTCTTTTCAAGAGCATAGTTGTTGTTTTTTTGCCCACTTGCCTGTATACGTTACCTATATGGTAATAGTATTATTTACTTACATGGTATTAGTTTAGCTACATTCAAATCTTCAAACTGCAAACAATTGCAAGAAACTAAACTGATTCGTAATAACATGACCAAATACATTTCTTGCCTATTAGCTAACGGGTCATTGTTAAGATATAAAAAAGGATCCAGTTCTCTTTGATTTTGTTTTCTAAGTCAGGCACTTAAAAATGGCTTGACACTGCAGGTAACCCTCAACAGGTTGTTAGATTGCAGTGAAACTGCCAGTTCACTGTCTCTGTGCTTTGACTTCTGCCAGTCTGACATTCATGCCTGAGATCTAATAGAATAAGTGGTGCCTGGGGATTACTTGAACTTTACTCTGCATTGCTTCATTAGTTTTGACCTTCTTAATTATACATTAAAACAGTAAGTAAGAAGGATAGTGAAAGGAATGCAAGGTACGTAAAGAGGGATATTTGTGTTAGTGAATAAATGTTTACAAAAGGCAGTAGCACAATTTTCTGTGTCTGATCATGTTCCACCTTTATTTTTCAGAATCTTAATAACTAAATAATGTAAATAAATTGTACCAATCAAATGTCTTCTAATTCGTTTTGTACTGAATTTATAACCCAATTGTGACCCCTGGAGGATAATTGTAATGTTGCTTCTCGTTCTATTGCCTGCTTTTCTATTTGGAAAGCACATAATTCCAGATAAACAAATCATTTTTATACAATCCCTTTACTCATGGCCTATATAATGCAAAGATGAAAATGATATTACTACTGTATTGTAATGTGTTAAAACTTTAGGTGTAAAAAATATCATTAATACAATTCACTGTACTGTCCAATTATATATTTGTACATTGTAATTAGATCGCCCCTAAGCTGTCTTTTTTTCTAAACCTAATAGCCCGTTTGATAACCTTATTGGTACTGCAATCCACCCATTTTCTTAATTATATTGGTCGCTCTTCTTTGCATCAGTTCTAGTTCAGCCATGTCCTTCTTATACACAGGTTCCCAAAATTGTACACAATATTACATGTGTGGTCTGACTAGTGATTTGTACAGAGACAAAACTATATTCTTGTCGTTAGCATCTATGCCTCTTTTGATGCTTTCCATGAGTTTATTTGTCATGGCAGGAGCTGCCTGGCACTGGTTGCTGAAGGTAAATGTACTGTCTACCAATATCCACTCTTTTTCAGCAGCAGGTTTACCCAGCATTTTACCATTGAATGCATAATTGTAGAATTTGTTTCCTCAGCCCAAGTGCATAACCTTACATTTATCCACATTAAACCTAATTTGCCATTTCTCTGCCCAAATCTACAGCTTCCCCAAATCCCTCTGTAGTTTTATATTATACTCCTCTGTGTTGATTACTTTACAGAGCTTAGTATCATCTCCAAATACTGAAATGATAATCTGTAAACCCTCTACATGGTCATTATTAGACATATTTACATGAAGAGGTCCCAATAATGACTCCTTTGTAAGCTTACTGGTAATTGAGACCCAACTTGAGGATGTACCGTACCACACACACACACACACACACACACACACACACACATACACACACTGTACCCATAGAAAAATAAACATTACTCCCTCACCTGTCCCCGTTACCACACTTTTATCCATTAATACAGGCATGGAACGGCAAAGCAACGTGGGCAGTGTGATGACGTCATCTCACCACCTGCATCACGGACAAAGCGCAGATTAGCGGGGCAGGGAACTTTTGGTTCTCTTGCTCCGGCTAGTGCCTGTTAGGGCTGTTCAATTGTTTTTGAGTCCTAAGGTCGCAGATACAATTGAGTGCAGGGAAGACTGTATCGAGTTCCCTCTTCTCCCAGTTTCTTTGAACCGACTGTCATTTTAACAACTGGTCCAAGAGATATTCGGGGAAAACCATCTAGATCCTAACCCTGAGTATATACACACACACACACACACACACATATATATATATATATATATATATATGTCTTTGGGGAGCGCTATCTATATGGCACTATTTACTCTGAAAAGACAAGTCGTAGGTTGAAGAACCATAATGGTCTGGGCTGTATGGAGATGAAATAAGAATGCAAACGACAGAACAATTACGCCTTTAAATTTAGGGTGAGATCACACCTAGCAGCAACAGCATGAACTCTATATACGCAAAAACCACGTTGACATGTAGTTTTCCAGTGGAGGCAAGGTTTTGTGGCTAAAACTGCTGATTACCTTCCAAACCGGGGTGGCCATTAACATTTAATTTTAAATCCGTGCCATTCCTGTTAAAAACGGCATGTTGATGCAGGTTTTCTCCCACATTATGGCTGTGCTGTGGCAACTACGTGTAAACTCACCTTAAATTGTTGCTTGTAAGACCTCATTCTGATCAAGGCCGGCCTTAGGGGTGTGCGACCTGTGCCATTGCACAGGGCGCATCACTCCAGCAGGTGGAAGTGGCTGTGTGGCACTATTTACAGGGGGCTGTGTGGCACTACCTACAAGGGGGCTGTGTGGCACTACCTACAAGGGGGCTGTGTGACACTACCTACAAGGGGGCTGTATGGCACTACCTACAGGAGGCTGTGTGGCACTACCTACAAGGGGCTGTGTGGCACTATCTACAGGGGGAATCTGAGTGCTGGGCTGCTGGTCATTTTACTTTGAGTGGTGGGCTAATAGTCTTCAAGTGGTTTTCACCTATGAGCTCCAATTGAAATGTATTTTTGCCTGCGTCTTTTGAATTGGCTTCAACGGCTTAAAAAAAAAAAAATCGCAAAAAAAAAAAAAGGTCAAACAACACTGTCAATTCCTGAAGGAATTTTGAGACAGATTTTTTTTGCCTTACAAAAAATACTGTGTGAATATACCCTACGAGTTTAGTGCTTGTTTTTAGCCATTTTCTGTCTTTCTCAAAACAATTTTTGGTACGGGTGCCCTGAGGAAATTTTATTTTTCCAGTGATGCATCGAGTCCGAAAAGGTTGGGAGACTTTGTACTAGGCTAGAGGATCTCGCCGGCCTACGCAAGGATCCCATCGTGGAGTAGCTCAGTTCGTCGTGGGAACGGGGCCTAGGTGAGTAAAATATTTTTTTTGGGAGCACTGTCTACAAGGGGGACGTTGGGGGCTGTATGGCACAATCTACAAGGAGGAGGTGGGGGATTATGGCACTGTCTACAGGGAGGCAGTATGGCACAATCTACAGGGGAGAACTATCTACAAGCAGGGGTTGTGTGTGGTAGCCAGGGGAGGGGGGCATTATACTGTGTGGGGGCCACTAAGCAGACATTATTCTGTGTAGGTGTACTACAGGGGGCAATATACTGTGTGTGGCACTTAGGGGGCATAATATTGTGTGGGCACAATTAGAGGACAAAATACTGTGTCCTTGAAGGGGTTATAATATATTATATTATTAAATATTATTATTATTATACTGTATGGGGGCACTAAAGGGGAATTATCATGTGTAGGGGCAATATATAGGGCATTACACTGTGGGGAGCATTATACTTTTTTATGGGACATTTTTTTTATGATAGTATTGGGGCACCGAAAGATAATTTTGCACTGGCAGCCATCTATCCTAAGGCCGGCCATGATTCTAATGATACCCTGCAGACCGCTTGCGTGGAACTGGCAACTCACCACTGTATGCTTCTTGCATGGTGATATTATTCAGTTACAGATTGGTGGTAAAATTGGTCTTAAGACTGTTCATTTTTAGTCACAGTTTGGAGGTAATATTCAGTCACTGTATACAGGTATTATTCAGTCATTGTATGGTAGTATTTTTAGTCAGTGTATGGAGGTTTTATTCAGTCACTTTATGGTCATATTAATCATTCTCTGTATGGTGGCATTATTTAGTCACTGTATGGAGGTATTATTCAGTCAGTATATGGAGGTAATATTCAGTCCCTGTATGCTTTTATTATTCAGTAAGTATATGGAGGTATTATTCAGTCACTGTATCGTGGTATTGCTCAGTCACAATATGGTGATATTAATCAGTCTGTCATGTCTCCCATACACAGCATACATAGAGAAGAGGAGAATCCTGCTGTCCTAACTCTGTCTATCACATATATAAAAGCAGCAGCAACATGAAGGAGATTATACAGCAGTACTGAGCAGTGCAGCCGTGAATCCAGCACTGAGGTGAGATAGAACACTTACCAGAAGTGGCAGCAGCGTCTGTCTTTCTCTGCCTCTCTCTTACTCTGCTCCTGATCCCTGTCTCCTCCTTCCCCATCATAACCTTTCATTAGAAGAGTTCAACAAATCAATATCATGCATATCTGCTAAGCATTACAGTTGGCTGTAGGTTAGACAAATTGTCAATAGAGGATAACAAGCATGGGGGTTACTTTGTACCAAAGCAAAAAAAAAAAAACAGTTTAGCAATATAACCAGGTGGGTAGAGATACAAATTTATGTTTGTGTAGGTAAGTAGTCCATGGAATGCAAGTTTTGAAGTTCCCCATAATGTCAGAGCAAAGTTTTTCATTCTAAGGCAATTCTGACTTCCCTTCCTAACATTGAGATTCTAGTTAAGGCAGTTTATCCACTGAAAACAGTACTGAAGGAGGCATTTGAAAGAGATAAGATTGGATACCTGAGAAATAATGACAATGCTGTTCCTAAGGGTATGTTCACACGAAAACAGCTCCTGAATTTCAGACATTTTTGCAAGTGCACGCGTTTTTTGCGACGTCCATTATGGACGTAATTGGAGCTGTTTTTCAATGGAGTCAATGAAAAATGGCTCCAATTACGTTCTAAGAAGTGTCCTGCACTTCTTTGAGGCGGGCGTCTTTTTATGCGCCGTCTTTTGACAGCAACGCGTAAAAATATACCTCGTCTGCACAGAACATCGTAAAACCCATTGAAATCAATGGGCAGATGTTTGCAGAAGTATTGGAGCCGTCTTTTCAGTTTTCAGGCGTATTTCGAGGCGTAAAACACCAGAATTACGTCTGAAAATAGGCCGTGTACATAACCTAAGTCTGAGCTACTCCTAAAACAGTTAGGGAAAGAAGTTATAAAGTATAGATGTACCCTGATGTGTACTATATAAGTTCTATGAGGAAATGGAATTAATATTTTTGGTAAAGTGACCTATTGACTGCCTCTAATTACAAAGGAGCAGCAATTATGCCTTCTAGGTTAGGGAATCTGGGCATGGAAGTCTTGCTTCTAACGTTGCATAATTGGCTGACTCATACAGTTGAGTTGAGAAGTAATATAAGCCCTGGAGGTAAAGTATGGGTTCACACAGGCATATATGTTCAAAATGTGACAGATTTTACCATCAATCAGACAAAATTAAGGATTTGGGTCAATTCAAACCATTCCTGTCATGGCAGTTAATTAAAATGACCTGACATTGATTGATAAAATGTAGAATCTACATTCCCCCAGATGTCAAACTGCTGACATATGAAGTATGTAGACCAAGTGTGAATTCTCACTTTGTTATAAAAGATAATAAAGGTGAGAGTTGGGGCATTACAGTGCATTCAGAAAGTCTTCAGACCCTTTAATTCTTTTCACATTTTGTTATGCAGAGGCCTTGTGTGTGCTAAAATAAAAAAAATCAAGTTTATCCCTATCGTTCTGCAATAAATACCCAATAATGACAACAGAATTTTAGAAATTTTTGCAAATTTATTATAAATGATAAACTCAAATTTTGCATGGACATAAGTATTCAGACCCTTTTCTATAACACTTGAAATTAAGCTCTGGGGCCTCCCATTTCCCTGGGAGGAGAACTGTATGATGCTGATTGGACAGCATCATACAGAAAATATTACACCACACAGAGTGAAAAGAAAAAGCTACCTCCAATTTCGCAAGTATAGCCAAATTAGCATATTTATAAAAATGCTCATAAGGCTATATTCACACGACAGTGAAAAAAAAAGGGCCATTAAGAACTGATCAACTGTCAATTTTTCATGGTCGTTTTGCATCAGTGTGTCTCCAAATCTTCATCCATTTCCAGTCCGGCTGTTTGTTTTTAATGGCCGTTTTCCATCCGTTTTTCATTGCCTTAAAAAAAACGGATGAATTTCATTTGTCAGGCTTTTTGTGTCCCAACTCCCTGAAAACACCCAAAGGAAGATCATTGTCATGATTGTTTCACAGCCCACCTGTAGATGATGGCACACAGACCCCCTCTATATGATGGCACACAGACCCCCTCTATATGATGCCACACAGCCCCCCTGTAGATGATGCCACACAGACCCCCTGTAGATGATGCCACACACACCCTCCCCCACCCTCCCTGTAGGAATTTTCAGGGACTGTCTCTGTAAATTCTGGACAGTTCCGGAAAATTCACAACAGTTGACCACTATGTACAATGCCCCCTGTACTAGCGCCACACTACCCTTGTAGCTAGCGCAACAATGCCCTACATACTCACTGTTGCAGCGCCGTCTCTCGTCTTCTTCTGGTGTGGTCTCTCGTCTGCACAGGATCTGCCAGGGCGGTGCGATGACGTCATCGCGTCGCCTTTGCAGAACCTGTGAAGACGAGAGACCACACCTGAAGAGGTCGGCGCTGCATCAGGGAGTATGCCAACGATAGCCAGCAAGGGAACTAGTAGTTCCCTTGCCAATCCCCATGTCACAGATCCGTTTTTAATGGTTGTTACATGTATTGAAAGCTGTTAAAAACTGATCCATTGACTTCTGTGGGGGCCGTCAGGCAGTGAAAACATGTCCTATTTTTTGATGGTCATTATTTACAGACTGTTAAAAAAGCGACCGTGTCAATACACATAGAACATCATTGTTATGAAAATGGCCGTGTGACAGCCGTGTCACACAGTCGTTTTTCACTGTCGTATGAATAAGGCCTAACTTTGCAAATAATAAAGGTTTTGAATTTTATTTTTTTACACAGTAGTTATCAGCATCATAACACCTATTAGATTAGATAGGAGATAGGGCATTAATAAACTAGAGACAGATCATCTTCAAAACAAAAAAGGTAATCTTAATATGTAAAGACTAGTTGCACAGAATTTCCATGATTAATTTAAGGATGGTTTCTTTAATAGGTTTGATTAAACATTTGAATGCACTACTGCAAGACGTGGTAACGGCAAAATTAATTAAAAAAGTTAGAAAACGACTAGATATTTATCTTATGACTTATACAATTAAAAAAGAGGTGGAATAAATTTCATTTATCCAGAGAAATTATTGAACTGCACTTTATTTTACCGCTGTGATACCACATTGTCCACAAACACTCAAGGAGTTTGTTTTCAATTCCTCTGGAAATACGCTATATCATAGCAACACCGTCATATAATATGTTAATTTGAATACTTTAATTTCTTTTTTCTTATTTTCTTTTCTTATTTAATTTAGTAAACAGGAAAATTATGTGCAGTCATCATTTAAATTGTTACTTTGCTCAGATAACGCAATTGAAATTGTTTTTAAGGGCAGGAATTAACTTGTGTATACATTGAAATTTATAATAAAATATATTTTTCTGCTTTTTGACCTTCTCAAATCTCAGAAAACATGTAGCTTCAAAATGCATACATTCATTTAAAATAAAATGTGATCACATTTTTAATGTGTCAAAGGCATTACAGTTTGAAAAGAAAAGGCACTACATAGCAACAATATCAACATAATTGCAATTTACTCTCGGATAACATCTTTTATGTAAACTAACTCCCAGAAGCACTTTAGCACAGACAGAAGGTCAATACTAGACCCCCTTTGGGAAAGAATGCACAATATGTTTCTTGTAGCATAACATGCACTGTACAGATGTAATCCGTTCTTTAGTGTGATTATTTTAAACTGTTAATCAAGAATTCTTTCAACAGACAGTCACTCTACATGTTATATTGAAGATTTTTATCTATTATTAGAAATTACTTCACTTTTGAGAACTTGATTTGCCAGCGACTTAGCAAATACCACTGTCTGATTTGATTCAAGGTGATTAAATTGGATGGCGAAAGGTAAATCCTACGTAGGATTTTTTTATTTTTTTTAACCATATATGTGTCATAACAGACTGTGAATTTTGTCTCCCACCAATCACATTTCACAGACAAATTTCACAGTGACTGCTGAGGAGACCCGAAGATTGCTGTGTCCCAGTGTTTACATTCTCAGCAGAATGTTTGCCACTGTCCATAGAAGTAAATCAGCAATACTGAAAAAGAAAAGCATACTAAGGAGAGTGACCACACACGGTGACCACATGTGTCCAATACTAAAAAGGATTGTAAAAAAATTACACCCCCAATGCCAATATAAGCAGGAATAAAATCAAGCTGCATCATGAATACGTGACATGTTTTGGATGACATATGAAAATGCAAAACATGATGTAGTAAAAATAGATAACTAGAATGTATCACATATAATTTATAATTAAATTCCTTGGGTTGGCCTTTTTCCAATAAAAAAAGGGATTCACTATTCACAAGATTTCAGGGCTAATAAACTCCCAATACAATTTACAATGTATCATTTTAATGCCTTAAAAAGTAAACCCTGTCAAAAGGGGAGTTGCTCAATAAATGGTGTTGGTTAGAGATGAGCGAACCGGGACAACCGAACCCGGTTTCGGTCCGAACTTCAGGAAAAGTTCGGTTCGCAGCGAATCCGAACTTTACCGAGTTCGGCCGAACCCGTTTTGACCGAACCCGGCTACATTTTGGCGCCTGCCACATGTTACATCTAAAATGGAGGATTACAGAAGATCACCTGACATCAGGCTACCCCATAATGCCTTGCAAACGGCTCTCCCAGCCAATCGGGAGGCAGCATAGGGGCGGGCTCAAGCCTGCAATAAAAGTCTATGCACGGAGCTCAGCGGCCATTTTACAGACAGGAGCTGTAGGGATAGCATCTCTGTGCAGTAAGGGAAAGCTTTAGGAATCTAAAAGGCAGGAATTCAGAAATCGAAGGGGCTCATCCACTACTCACTACTCAGCCAGTGTGTGAATACGCTTTTATAAGGGGCTCATCCCCATTGCATCCAACTTGCAATACAGGCAGCCTTTGTAGTAGTGGTAGTAGTAGTACTACAAGGCCCAGCATTCCCTGAGTGCACTGCAGCGAGGCTGATTGAAATTCTCATTCATTGCCATTTGCCAAGCCAGTGTCCGTGTGTGAATACGCTTTTAGAAGGGGCTCATCCCTGGCCGTTATTAACAGGAATAACAATCCAACTTGCCATACAGGCAGCCTAGAAGTACTACAAGGCCCAGCATTCCCTGAGTGCACTGCCGCGAGGCCGATTGAAATTCTCATTCATTGCCATTTGCCAAGCCAGTGTCCGTGTGTGAATACGCTTTTAAAAGGGGCTCATCCCTGGCCGTTATTAACAGGATAACAATCCAACTTGCCATACAGGCAGCCTAGTAGTACTACAAGGCCCAGCATTCCCTGAGTGCACTGCAGCGAGGCTGATTGAAATTCTCATTCATTGCCATTTGCCAAGCCAGTGTCCGTGTGTGAATACGCTTTTAAAAGGGGCTCATCCCTGGCCGTTATTAACAGGAATAACAATCCAACTTGCCATACAGGCAGCCTAGAAGTACTACAAGGCCCAGCATTCCCTGAGTGCACTGCAGCGAGGCTGATTGAAATTCTCATTCATTGCCATTTGCCAAGCCAGTGTCCGTGTGTGAATACGCTTTTAAAAGGGGCTCATCCCTGGCCGTTATTAACAGGAATAACAATCCAACTTGCCATACAGGCAGCCTAGAAGTACTACAAGGCCCAGCATTCCCTGAGTGCACTGCAGCGAGGCTGATTGAAATTCTCATTCATTGCCATTTGCCAAGCCAGTGTCCGTGTGTGAATACGCTTTTAAAAGGGGCTCATCCCTGGCCGTTATTAACAGGATAACAATCCAACTTGCCATACAGGCAGCCTAGTAGTACTACAAGGCCCAGCATTCCCTGAGTGCACTGCAGCGAGGCTGATTGAAATTCTCATTCATTGCCATTTGCCAAGCCAGTGTCCGTGTGTGAATACGCTTTTAAAAGGGGCTCATCCCTGGCCGTTATTAACAGGAATAACAATCCAACTTGCCATACAGGCAGCCTAGTAGTACTACAAGGCCCAGCATTCCCTGAATGCACTGCCGCGAGGCTAATTGAAATTCTCATTCATTGCCATTTGCCAAGCCAGTGTCCGTGTGTGAATACGCTTTTAGAAGGGGCTCATCCCCATTGCATCCAACTTGCAATACAGGCAGCCTTTGTAGTAGTGGTAGTAGTAGTACTACAAGGCCCAGCATTCCCTGAGTGCACTGCAGCGAGGCTGATTGAAATTCTCATTCATTGCCATTTGCCAAGCCAGTGTCCGTGTGTGAATACGCTTTTAAAAGGGGCTCATCCCTGGCCGTTATTAACAGGAATAACAATCCAACTTGCCATACAGGCAGCCTAGAAGTACTACAAGGCCCAGCATTCCCTGAGTGCACTGCAGCGAGGCTGATTGAAATTCTCATTCATTGCCATTTGCCAAGCCAGTGTCCGTGTGTGAATACGCTTTTAAAAGGGGCTCATCCCTGGCCGTTATTAACAGGAATAACAATCCAACTTGCCATACATGCAGCCTAGAAGTACTACAAGGCCCAGCATTCCCTGAGTGCACTGCAGCGAGGCTGATTGAAATTCTCATTCATTGCCATTTGCCAAGCCAGTGTCCGTGTGTGAATACGCTTTTAAAAGGGGCTCTGAAATGTCTGGGAAAAAAAAGGTTGTGAAAGGACGGGGTAGAGGAAGAAACACCCATGCCGTCTCCTCTTCCAGTCCAAATGTTGGATCTGTTGGTGCCAGACCCAGTAGCAGCATTTGTGGCACAAGACATGTGCCCAGTTCCACTAGTAGCAGCTGCCATGTGCCTGCTCGTAGTAGTATCAGCAAGCCAGACTTGTCCATCTCCTCCGGTGGGCGGGTTACTTTAGACAATACGGCCATTGTGGACTGGTTGGCTAGCTCGCGGTCATCTCAGCAGGAAGACTCTGACGATCTGGCTTCAAGCCAGGTTTCGTTGGATTCCAGATCCTCTACAGTTCCTTGGCACGGTGACAGTAGTAATATAGGTATTTCTAGCGTTTCCATTCCATCATCTATGTCTTCGCTCCCCCTTCCTAGCGGGAAGCCATCTTTCCTGAGAGTCCTAAGAGACATCTCCTCGGGTGCGAAGGAAGATACTGAACAACATAGTGATGATGATGATTTGTTTTCCGCGAGTCAGCCAACGGAGTGTGTTGCGGCGGTGGTGGAGGTGGAAGCGGTGACCGAGACGCATAGCTGCGGTAGTGGGGGTGTTGGTGGTGGTAGCCGTGGTGGCAGACGCAGTAATGAGGGGGGGCATGGAGCCCGCCATGATGTCACATCACATTCACAACACAGTGACAGAAGTGGCGAGGATGATGAGGAAGGCTATGATGATGATGTTGTTTTAGACAGGACGTGGGAACCCGGTGACGAGGTGATGACGGCGTCAGAGGAGGAGGGTAGTAGTGGCGGCACTGGACGTGATAAACAGCCAAGCCGAGGTAGGGGCAGAAGTCAATCTGCAAAACGTTGCAGCGGTAGGGTCAGCTCAGGAGCCGGTGACGGCGACACAGATGCTGGTGTAGGCTCCCGAAAAAAGCCTGCCAGACAAGGGGCAAGCTCGGGTGGTTGTGGTGGTGGTGGTGGTGGTGGACGTGGTACTACCTCTTTACGGTACTCTGCCGTGTGGCAATTTTTCTGTACCTTCCCGGAGGAGGAAAACATGGCACAGTGCCGTATCTGCAAGCAGAAAGTAAGGCGTGGGCAGGGCAGCAATGTAGGAACTACTGCTCTACGTAAACACATGGAACGGCATCACAAGGCCATGTGGGACAATCAACATGCCCCACCATCATGTACATCTAATGAAGACCCCTCTTCCGCTGCTGCTGCTGCTCCGAGTCCCTGTCATCTAAGTAGTAGCCAGGCCTTATCCACCATGTCGTTGTCATCATCATCATCACTGTCATCTAGTGCTCCTCCTATGTCCCGTCAGTTATCCATTACGGAATCGTTGTCCAATAAGCAACAATATATACCCAGTCATCCACTTGTCGTGCGGCTTAATTCACACCTGGCTAAGTTGTTGGTGGTGCAGTCGCTGCCGTACCACCTGGTCGACTCCGCCGGCTTCAAGCAGTTGATGGCGTGCGCTCAGCCTAGGTGGCGAATACCTAGCCGACATTACTTCTCCAAAACAGCTGTCCCTGCCTTGCACAAGCATGTGGAGGAAAAGGTGTCCAAGTCCTTGCAATTATCCGTGTGCAGCAGGGTACATGCCACCGTCGACACGTGGAGCAGCAACTATGGGCAGGGACAGTACATGTCTTTCACGGCCCACTGGGTCAATATTTTGCAGTCCGATGCACCACCGCAGCAATGCCAGGCATTACCACCTCCACGCTTGTATGTTTCTAGTTCAACTCCGGACACCAGGCGCCTACCATCCTTCTCCTCCTACTCCTCCTCCTTGCCTTCCTCCTTGGAGGTCTTCCCGTCCCCGACAGGACACAGCGTATCTTCCACTCCTCCTCCCTCCTCTTTTCATAGGTGCAAGGTGAAGCGCCACAACGCTGTCTTACACCTGCTGAGCCTGGGCGAGAAAAGCCACACAGGGCAGGAGCTGCTGCTGTGCATCAAGGAGGAAATCGCACGCTGGCTGTCTCCTCTGAAACTCACACTGGGCAATGTTGTCTCTGATAACGGCAAGAACGTTGTGGCTGCACTGCGTCTAGGTCACCTGACACACGCTCCTTGCATGGCACATGTGATCAATCTGGTCATAACACGCTTCTTAAAGTCATATGTTGGTTTGAAGGGTGTGCTGGCCATGTCCAGGAGGGTTTGCGTTCGCTTTAGACGTTCGTATGCATTTAAGCACGCCCTCCTGGACTTGCAGCGTCAAAACAATCTCCCAGAACACAGCCTGATTTGCGACGTTCCAACACGATGGAATTCCACCCTGCACATGTTGGACCGTCTGTACGAACAGCGGAAAGCCGTGAATGATTTCCTGATGCAGCAGACGGGCAGCGTTTGGAGCCAGTGTAATTTCGAGCTCAGGCACTGGCAGCTGGTTAGAGACGCATGTCGCGTTTTGAGGCCCTTTGAAGAGGCCACACGATTTGTGAGCCGTGACGCTACCGGAATGAACGATGTTATGCCGCTGATATTCATTATGGAGCAAACGCTCACAGCGATGATTCAGCAAAGGATGGAGGAAGGATCACATCTGGCTATGGATGTTGAGGAGGAGGAGGAGGAGGAGGAGGATGAGGAAACAGGACCTGAAGAGGAGCTGGATTTGGAGATGGAATCACAGGAAGGGATAGGGGACGAGGCAGCCGCACAACATGACAGTGATGGTGGTGATGACGAGTCTGACGACGACCTTGATGATGGACAACCATGGCAGTATGGGGCGGAGATGGAACCAACCGGGCCCTCTGAAACGCTGGCCAGGATGGCAAACTGTATGCTTCGTTACTTGCGCGCTGACTGTCGTATTGTTAGCATGAAGCAAAGAGATGACTACTGGATAGCCACACTTTTAGACCCTCGGTATAAAGCCAGAATGGGGGAGTTTTTTGCGCCTTCCGAGAGGGAGGCAAAATTGGCTTATTATAGAGAGAAGCTATGCAGCCAGCTTGTCATGGCTTTCAAACGGCAGACACCCGCTGCAAGCATGTCTGACCGGGGGGCCACTCTCCGCTCCCCACTGTCTCATCGTTCCACCGCCTCTGGCAGAGCTACCTCTGCAATAGGCGGCAGCCGTGGCAGCAGCGGCAGCAGCAGCAGCAGCAGCCAATTCAGTTTGGAAAATATGATGACAACATTTTTACATCCAATACCCCGACCTGACACACATCGTAGCACTAGTCACCAAAGGGATGTTCACCATCTCCAGGTGCAGCACCTAAACAACCAGGTTCACTCGTACTTGGACTGTGCCCTTTCTCCGTCAGAAATGCTGATCCCAGACCCCATGGACTTCTGGGTCAGCAGATTGGATCATTGGCAAGAACTGGCCCAGTTTGCCATGGGTGTACTGTCTTGTCCACCCTCCAGTGTAGCGTCAGAGAGGGTATTCAGCGCAGCAGGGGGCTTCGTCACCCCTAAGCGAACAAGATTGTCCGCCAACAGCTTGGAAAATCTCACGTTTCTGAAAATGAATCAAGCGTGGATCGGTGAGGATTTTAAAACCCCTGTGCCTGATGCCACTGATTAGATCTGACATTGCTGCTGCTGCTGCCGCTGCCGCCTGCTACTGCTGCCTGCTACTATGGGATTCTGTCCTGTCCACTCTTTTTTTTAATGTACCGCTGTTGGTGCTGCAGCTGCTACTACTTCTACCACCAATCCACCCCAGTGCCGTCTGCTACAAGCAGGCCTGCCCCACCAGAGGGCTTTGTCCTGTGACTCTCCAGTCTCTTTTTTTAATGTGCTGCTACTACTGCTACTACTGCTTGCACCCTTGCTGTCTGTGTTGGCTACCTCGACTACTACCACCAATACACCTCCACTGCCGCCCGTCTGCTACAAGCAGGCCTGAGGCCTGCCCCACCACAGGGCTTTGTCCTCCTGTGACTGTCCAGTCTCTTTTTTTTAATGTGCTGCTACTACTGCTACTACTGCTTGCACCCTTGCTGTCTGTGTTGGCTAGTCTACCTCTACTACCACCAAAACACCTACACTGCCGCCCGTCTGCTACAAGCAGGCCTACCCCACCACAGGGCTATGTCCTGTGACTGTCGTCCAGTCTCTTTTTTTAATGTGCTGCTGCTACTACCAGTCTACCACCCTTGCTGTCTGTGTTGGCTAGTCTACCTCTACTACCACCAATACACCTCCACTGCCGTCTGCTACAAGCAGGCCTGAGGCCTGCCCCACCACAGGGCTATGTCCTCCTGTGACTGTCCAGTCTCTTTTTTTAATGTGCTGCTACTACTGCTTGCACCCTTGCTGTCTGTGTTGGCTACCTCGACTACTACCACCAATACACCTCCACTGCCGCCCGTCTGCTACAAGCAGGCCTGCCCCACCACAGGGCTTTGTCCTGTGACTGTCGTCCAGTGTCTTTTAATGTGCTGCTACTACTCACCCTTGCCAATAAAAAGGGTCAATTTTTGGAGGGCTTGTGAAAAGCCATTGCTTGTTGCTTTAACGCTTTTACATCCATGTATGGAAGAACCCCGGCAGGCATCTGCCAATAAAAAGGGTCAATTTTTGGAGGGCTTGTCAAAAGCCATTGCTTGTTGCTTTAATGCTTTTACATCCATGTATGGAAGAACCCCGGCAGGCATCTGCCAATAAAAAGGGTAAATTTTTGGAGAGCTTGTGAAAAGCCATTGCTTGTTGCTTTTACATCCATGTATGGAAGAACCCCGGCAGGCATCTGCCAATAAAAAGGGTCAATTTTTGGAGGGCTTGTCAAAAGCCATTGCTTGTTGCTTTAATGCTTTTACATCCATGTATGGAAGAACCCCGGCAGGCATCTGCCAATAAAAAGGGTCAATTTTTGGAGGGCTTGTCAAAAGCCATTGCTTCTTCTTTTACCACCTTATATGTATGAACCCTGGCAGGCATCAGCCGCCTAAAATGGTTAATTTTTGTACCTTTTTAACAATGCATTAAGCATACAACATGCACAAGTGCAGTGGTTTCTGTTAGTTATCTCCGTGTCCCATCCGTTTTCCTAGAGCCATACATGTTGGCGTAACTTTGACACCAACTTTGCATTAAAGACAGCTCAAAAGTACTTGGATACACTCATGGGTGACCTAAGAGTGTTATACAGGGCTTCTAGGGCTTTAAAACAGTGTTATACACGATTTTTAGGGGCTTTCTTGTATTACAGGTTCGGTCAGAACTAGTTCGGTCCGAATCGAACTTTTGCACGAAATTCGGCGAACTTGCCGAACCGAACTTTTCATAAGTTCGCTCATCTCTAGTGTTGGTGAATAAAACTATGAGAAATGTTAGGTTTTTACCACCAAACTTTCCGCATCATTCAGACACTCTCTAATGATGTTCTTTAAAGCGGATCTGGGAGCTTAATATACTGCCCTATCTAGAGGTCCGTACTAATTTTAGTCAAAATGAAAGAATACACAGGACTCATAGTTATGAGTCCGGTTTATTTATGAACCTCCCATACTTCTCCTACATGTCATATTTGCAAAGCCCCTTAGATACCAATACAGTAGAAATCCTTCAAAAGTGACCCCATTTTAAAAATCAGCTTCAAGTCTCCAAGTGGGACTAAAAAAAAAAAGTAAAATAAAGTAAAAAAAAAAAATGTTTAGAAAAATTAATAAAATCAAAGTTTCAAGTAATTAAAACAAAATGCCTTTTTTTACCAGATCAAGTCCTTTACTAGTGGAAAAAAATAATTTAAATTAAAAAACGATACATTATTGGTATTGCTGGGTTCAGAACAACATAAACTATTAAAATAACATGTTATTTATTCTGCACGGTACATGCCGTAAAGAAATAAGATAAAATACAATGACAGAATTGCTTATTTTTGGTTACATTGCCTCCAAAATATGTAAAGGCTACGTACGCCTTTAAAAGGGATGTATTTTTAATAAAAATGTCAATCAGTGTGTTTAGTACAACTTTATAATTAGTTTTTATTAAAAATTATTTTTACTTCTTTAGATACAGCTGCTCTGTATTCTGCATACAAAGTTTATTGAAGCCATAAGTACAAAAAAAACACATGTGAGCTACAAAGCATAAAAACATTTAAAAACACGTATTCCTCCCACATGATGCAAGCCTATAAAAGGATGAACGTAGGGTGCTTCTTATCACAAAATACAAAAAGGTATAAGTCCATCTGTTCAAAAAGTAGCATGTATCAATGTAACATCAGGTAAAGTATGGACATACTGTATAAAAAAAGCAGCAGTCTGTATGAATGAGAATAAATGCATCCCTGTGTCAGAAGCGTCCATCTGGTATGTCACGCGTATCGGCTCTTCTGCAGTTTCCTCAGGGGTCAACACAATACATTTTTAGCAATATCCTCTTATATAGGTAGTTCACATTTTTTATGAAATTTGCAATCAAGGCAATGACTTTTCAATGTCCATATTCCAACATGGAGCACCTCTTCAGCGTGTGTGCAAGATGTCCACGCATGCGGGAAAACATTATATTACAACTTATTAGCACTAAATTCTGGAGATCGGATGTTGATCCAGGGATTTATTCTGATTGCCGTATTTGGAGTTAATGAGGATTTTTTCCCCTAATGAGGAAATTGGCATCAACCTCATGTTTTTTTTTTGCCTTGCTCTGGATCAACACAGAAGGATTATAGGTTGGACTTGATGGACCTTTGTATTTTTTTAAACTTATCAACCATGTAACAATGTATTTTTCTGGGTACTGCATGACAGTTTGGAGAGAATTTATTAAGACTGGCGTATCAAACGCCAGCACTAATCTAAAGTACAACAGAGTGAAAATCATCAAATTTATTAAGAGGCGCATGCCTCTTAATAATTTGGCACATCTGAGATTGCCAAATTACTACCACAAATTGAAATCTATGTCTGCTATGAGAAGATGTAGATTTGTGCTAAAATTAGTGCCAATTTCTGGTGTACTTTATTATAAATATTCCGGTCCGTTGGTCTCCCCACCCCCTTCTAATAAACCGCGCCCACCTTTTTGGCACTTTTCAAAAGTGCAAGAGACGAAAAAAGTCTAAAATGTTAGCGCAAATATGTGATGTGCCAAAATCTGCATTTTTTTATGCCTCTAAAGTAGCATAAACCAGTTGATAAATTCCCCTTTTTATCTCCAGATGCTTATACTTCAGCTATTAACAAATATTTGTGAAACTTTTAGTAATGCAAGAAGAAAATGCATAATAATTTTACTATTGTTATATTCATATTGCAATGAAAAATTAGTAACTCTTAAAGTATTGGTTTCTTAATGCACACATGTGAAGCTTATCCTATAAAAAAAGATCAATATACAAATATCAATGTACAAATATTCATCAAATAGACATCAAATATCAATGTACAAATATACATTACTAATAGATGTTAATGAAATTGTGGAATTACACTAATGTAACAAAAACCAACCTCTGTCATCGGTATTATGTAAGCCAAGAAATTCAGTAACAGTCATAGTAAACGAAATAATAAACTGATTTATAATATTTTGAATCACTGAAAGAAATTCCCAAATAAGCTGTCTATATAACAATTGCAAATTTGTCCTCCCTTTTGCAAGAAAGAATATCTCTTTTGGGAAAGAAGCCTAATGCAGGGCATTAAGTAAACGAACGCTGTCATTAGTGCAAATGTCAAACTCATTAGAGCAGATGTTTCAGTTGAACATCACTACACAGTAAAAATGTAGAACAAATGCGCTGTCTTTGATTCAGTGCTTAGTCTGTTTTATGAAGAGTCAATCAAAAACAGTTACAATGTATAAAGTACTGCATGTATTTCATGTACAATGTTCATAAAAGTTAAGCCTTCCCCTACCTCAGGGAATCATTTAAACTGTACTTAAAAGAAAAAAACAGAATGAGGATAGAATGCATAATACCTAAAATGTTTTTTTGGTCAGTATGTATTATTTTAGTTCAAGTATTTTACATTAAGGAATAGTTGCTATATTAAGCAATTTTACTGTACACAATTCCTCCATTTTAACTCAGCTACATCTATATTTGAATTAAGTTTATGTTAAATAGTTTCAAATTAATTTCCACCTAAAAAAATAAATAATTTAAATTAAAGATAGGTTATGTTCAGCATGGAGAGGAGCTTGACCAGAATTCAATGGCTTTGCCATTCTATTTCAGTGTGCCAAGGTCAGATAATTTACTTTCTAGTTTGCTATTAGCACTTGTTACCTTGCTTCTTGGTCTGCATTTCCACCTAGTGGAAGGCCTGGAGAGCAGAAGCACCAGCAATGCCAGATTCATAGTGAGCTATATATCATTCTGTATTTTCTCCCTTTACCCCTAATATATATTAAAATATACATACATATATATATATATATATATATATATATATATATATATACATATACATATACCATTAAGCCATAACATTAAGACCACCAGCTAATATTGTGTAGCTAACCCTCGTGCCACCAAAACAGCTCTGACCCTTTGATGCAGGGACTCTGTAAGACCTCTAAACATGTCCTGTGGTATCTGACACCAAGACATCAATGGAGAAAAGTTGCCTTAAAGGGGTGTACTTGGTCTGCAACAATGTTTAGTTAGGTGATACATGTCAAAGTAACATTACCATGAATGCCGGGACCCAAGGTTCTCCAGCAGAACAATGTCCAGAGCATCACACTGCCTCTGCTGTCTTGCCTTCTTTCCATAGTATATCCTGGTGCCAACTCTTCCCCAGTTCCTCCATCCGGTCATCAACATGATGTAAAATAATTCTGTATCATCAGACCAGGCCACCGTCTTCCGTAGCACCATGGTCCAGTTTTGATGCTCACGTACTCTTTGTAGGTGCTTTTAGTGGTGGACAGGGGTCAGCATGTGCACTCAGGACAGTCTGCGGGTATTCTGCACCATACGCAGCGAGCTGTGTTGCACTGTGTGTTCTTTTTTATCATAGCCAGTATTAGCTTTTTCAGCAATTTTTGCTTCAGTAGCCTTTCTGTGAAATTGGACCTAACAGGTTAGCCCACACACGTCAATGAGTCTTGGGCAGCCACGACCTTCTCACCAGTTTACTGGTTTTCCTTCCTTGGACCGTTTTTGGTAAGTACTGACCACTGCATACCACCCCACAAGACTTGCCATTTTGGAAAAACTCAGGTAAGACAGTTCTGAACAGGTTTAACACTTTCAGGGATGTTTGATGACCAGAGCAAAATTTCACATATTGGAATGCTGCATTATTAAAGGCATTTGTATGTTTATTTCATAGTGTACCCATTTATTTTATTTTTAATTCAGGACACATAGGACTTTTTTAATTTTCACAATTTGGAGTGTATATCTATTTATTTTGTAGGTCTTATGTAGGGAAAAATAGACAGAAGCAGGGAAAAAAATACACTTATCATTATTTTAATATTCTCTTCTGAAGTAGTTAGTTGATAATATTTACCCTAAAGATGAATCTCTTAGTTCTCCTGTGCAAAGTGATTGTAAAACTCTGTGTATGACGCTGCTTTAGCTCTATAAGCACAAAATTCTTATTTTAGTTTTATATGAGCACTTTCACCAGGAGTTTTACAAATAATTATATTTCAGTTCACTGTCAAAGTACAGTCATGACAACCCAATCCAGTTGAGGTACCTGATGAAGAGACCGGAGTTGAAAAGAGTTGTATATCTTATAAATCTTTTTATACTTTTTTACTATCAGCGCCCGCTTGAAACCCTGCTTTTTCCTCTTCCCTGTCCTCCAAACCAGTTGATGGCACTGTACAGAGGAGCAAACAATGCCATCAAACAGAGCACATAAAATAGTGAGAACTGCACCATTAGCCCATTATTTCAGAGAGGCAAGCAGGAAGGAGTAAAATAAAAATATATTCTCTAAGGATATGTCATCAATTTTAAAATCCCAGATAGATCTTTTAATTATTTAAAAAGTATTTTATTTTTTCAAATACAGTAAGTACGGCTATTAGTTGAATAGAACAATATATAAATTTAGTCAGCTATATAAGGGTGGTACTTTTAATTCTTGGAACTGCAAAGAGAGTATGACACAAAATCAATAGGGATTTTTCTTATATCATCAATTTAGACATGCCATTAAAGATGAAAACATGATACAAATAGGAGCTATACATAAGCACCCCAGAATACTGTCCAAAAATGTGAGGAAAATAGGTGCAAAATCAATGACCTACAGTACAAGTTTATTCTTAGATAACCTATAAGTACTATGAAGCTATGGCAGCTAAAAAATGGAGGAGATAGGTCCCATTTGTAAAAGGACAATGGAGTAGAATAAACAGTCATTTAAAATGTCATACAATCTAGCTTAACCAGTTCAGGACCGGGCTATTTTGCGCCTTCAGGACCAGACACTGTTTAGCCCTTTTTAGCACGTGTTAGTTAAATGGCTATAACTTTTTTATTTGTTGGGCTAACTACGTGATTTTTGCAACGTTTTTTCCGTAGACAATGCAGGTTTCGTTTTTTATCGTTTTTATACACACCTTTTTTGCTATTTTAGAATTTTTATTCATAAAGTTTGAAAATAATAGTAAAAAAATAAGCTTTTTTACGTTTCAGCCATTTTTTTTTGGTAATAACATAGTTTTACCCTAAAATAGACCATTTATTTGTGATCGTCATTGTCTACCATAAATGTTAATATATTACATGTCTATATTAGGGTAATTGGGTCAGCGCTAGCGTTACAACAATGATTGGCGGGTGGGAACGTTTTTTTTTGGGGTGGGTATTTTATGTGTATTTTATTATTTCATTTTTTTTTGTACTTTACTTTACTATTTTTTTATTACTATAGTCTGTCCCTCAAAGGTCAAAAAAGACCTTTGGGGAACTTTAGATATATTTTTTCTTTCTTTTACACCATGTTTTTCCACTGTAACTGGGGCTGCACAGCAGCCCCAGTTACAGGGGAAATCAGCCCTCTCATAGTGACGATTGTCACTAATAGGGCTGTGCTGGGTCTAGTAAGACCCAGCAGCAATCTGTCAGTAACGGCAAGCGGCGATCATGTGACCAGTCACATGAACACCGGGACTAATAGAGACAGCGGCGCAGCCGCTGCCTCTATTCCTATACACAGCGTTCATTAAGCGCTGTGTACAAGTGATCAGAGAAAACAGAAGCAGCGAAAGCTGCTTCTATCCTCTCCTCAGGGTCCCAGGCAGTCACTGACAGCCGGAGACCCGACATTCAGCTGCCCGATCGCGCGGGCAGCAAGTTAAAACCCGAGCCGTAAAAAGTCTATGGCTCGGGTTTTAAGGACCCTGACCGCTGGCCGTAAAAATACAGCCAGCTGTTGGGAACCAGTTAAATGATATACCAAATGATTATAAAACATCGGCTTTATTACGCTCCAGAGAGGATACCTGAACTTTCTAAAAATCTAGGTGCTTAATGTCCCAAATGTAAAGTGGAAATGAGTAAACTTCTTCAAATGCTTTGGACTAGTGGTCCGTTTTTTTGTTTTTTTGGGAGGAAGTATTTAAGATAATAAACAAGACATACAATATTTCATTAGCACCAGATCCAATTTTTTGTGTGTAATGAGATAATATTAAGACAGAAATAACAAGAACATAGACAAGCTATAATAAAAGTATTATATTTTGCTAGATAAAAAAATATTGAAAAAGTAGATATTGGAAGAAGGACCGATTTCGTTAGAATGGTTCAATATGCAAAATATCAAGAATCTAAATTAGGGGGAAAAAAAGATTTCTGGAAACATGGAATCCCTGGATATACTAGTATATATAAATTGTTTCCAGTGCGAGGGAGGAAGATGGGTAGGGTGGCAATATCTAAGTAGTTGTTTATTAATCCTTTGTCTATGTTTTATAAAATAAATACAGGAAAATTTAAATTAAAAACAAAACAAAATACATGGATGAAAGGAATGACGCTTGCTTTTGCTCACTTTCAAAAACAATGATTTGCCCTTCTTAGTAGAAAATATTATATATTTTTTTTATCATACAATGATTAATCTTTGCTTAAATAAAACTGGAAAATCCGTTTAGGGTCAGAATCACAAACACAATTTTAATGCACTTTTTGGTGCCGTTTTTGGCTAAGTTCTTTTGATATAAGGAAAGCTATAAAGAAAAGACTGATTAATTTTTGTGTCCATTCCTGTGTTTGGCTGAAAAAAAATTATTCAAAACTGAACCAAAACTGAAGGTTTTGAATGCCTCATGCCTTGAACGTTTAAACGTTTGTTTTTTTTGTTTTTTTTTAACAGCCATCACACGGTTCACAGCTGTATTATAATGAATTTACTTCTATGAGGGGATTGACCAGGCTGTTTTTTTAACAGACCGTGTAAACGGGCCATGGAAAAATAGGGCATGTTATATTTTTGCAAGTCTATGATGGATCCGTGAAAACGGGTCCCGAACAGGTGCAAATTGGCTGTGAAAAACTTCCTTTTTTTCATGGCCGATTTGACACCCGTTCAAATAAATAAGCCCTAGGGTAAATTCACACCTGGCAGATTTGTTGCAAAAATTTTATTCAACTGTCCCATTCATCTAAATATGGCTTGTAAAAATCCATGCTCATTCTGCAAAAAAGATTTTTCAGTCGCAAAAATTTCTGCAACTAATCTGACGTGTGAACATACAGTAATACGTTCACACTTTTGAACATTCAGCTAATTATTGGATTATCATTTATGCTTTTTGACATATACGGTAAGATTATATTAGTTCTAACAATATGTAAATATTTAACCTTTAAATTGTCCATCAATAATTTGTTCACAATCTCTCGCTTCTCTTTTATGTAGCAATGAGAAAATAGAGGTCACAAAGTAGTGCAAATAATCTACGGTTCTTGTCCCTATCTTGTCCCTATCTGTAGTAACTATAAATTGACTTTGACTGCCGCAGTTCTGTGGTTTTTGAAAGTCTAATAGCTTTACATCTGAGTTTCAGCTAAAGAGAAAGTTAAGCTTTTTTCCCTCCTCTTTCTTTTATACCTGTCATGCAGCCATTTTCTTTATTGAAACTTTCATAATACATTAGAGAATCACTGATTCTCTGCATGTTAACATAATCCATTAAAGGTCATCATCAAACCACTGTGAGCTGCCAAGATAAAGCTCTGAGTATGGGCGTAATTTCTTTCTCTCTGTGTAAAGAATACCTTTGAAGAATATAGTCCACATTCTGCTACTCACTGCTCTGTTTAAGGCAGGACTTCGATTTATGATTGCTATGTTTGGACTAGGAGAAAGAAAAATGGATAACTATCATCAAAACAATATTAAAAGCAAAAACATTATATATTTTGATTATGAGTCTATTATCTATATGGCAGATGGTGACTCTTGACATAAGCAATTCTCAGTAGGTTAATGGAGCCCTTTCAATTTTATATTTCCATGCATTCCGTTTTACACATAGCTTTTATAGCTAATTTTGAATATTTATCGTACTTAAAAAAAATAATATTTGCCTCAAAATTACATGGGTTTGTTGCAGAAAAGCTAGGGAGGTGGCTGGCAGAGCGTGTTCCCTGAGTGCTCAGTGCCAGGGGAGCACCAACAAGTCTTTCTGCTTTTCTCAGGGTGTTTAAATACAGGGCTAGAGCAGTAAATTTAATATTTATCCTGGGTGAAGGAAAGCCTATCAATGACTACAACTATTTGTTACTTTGCTTTTAATGTTCAACTGTGCAGAAGCAATATTTCTTTCATAAGGCAATGCTTTAAAAAATTGTTCTGGAGAGGTTGCCTTTCAGAAGCATTGCAAAGGCTATTAGCTAGTCACAAAATTATATGAATGTGACTGTTTTCTCTGTGATTTTAAAGGAAACCAATCATGCATATTATGGTTAGAACATATAGCAGGCTGCTGCTGCATAATGAGAGGAATTGAGGAGTGTTCAATGTGAATATGTACTTACAAGTTGATTTTTTTTTAGTGCTGTCACAGCTCATTGTATGTGTCCAAATGTGATAAATCATATCCAAGCACAGATGAAGTGAGTAGGGATTATATAATTATTAATTTTATTATTGATTGATGTTGTTTTACCCTTTGTGGTCATATGGCCAGTGTTACTTCAGAATGTGCCAACGAAGAGCTGGCCATAATAATATGGAACCTTTGCTGCTGCATTCATTGAGTTAAGGGGAGTTGCAGGAAAAGAGATAAAGACAAGTCCCCAACCCCAGTTTTCTCATTTGAAGAGACACCAAGAGAAGTTTGCTGTAAACATAGCCCATATCTTCTCACTGCGCTCCTCCTTCTGGTTACTACCATAAGCAGGACGAGCAATAATGGTGGCAGTTACTGCTGTATGTCAGGTCTTTCAATTTTTTTTCTCATTCACTGACCCTTCTGCTACCACGGGAGGTGTAGAGGTATATAGTTAAATTAGAGCATATAGAGTAAATTTTTACAAACCTGTATTTGTAAGACAACATGCAATTCATAACCAATACAACAAATAACCATATATCAGGACTGAATTTGTGATTGGACTTTGTCATTGTGCACCTTAATTCACTAAAGTTAAAGAGGACCTGTCACGAAGTCATATAAAGTGAACCAGCAGTTCACCATACTACTGATGTCTCCTGAACTCCAGCAGTGCTTTAATTTTATTTCTACGACCCCTGTTCCCAAGATATGGCCCCCCTTTTTTTGGGGTCCAAATATGGTAATGAATCATTTACTAGCCAACTGGGCATCAACGTCAGCGATTCTCCTGAGGTGGAGCTGCCTCACAGCCTCTGACACTGTCCTATCAGCGTGAGGCTGCTTCACACACAGTGCTATCTCAGCACTCACTGTGTGAGGCTGTACGGAAGGGGGATCACTTCAAATAGCCATATCTCAGGCTGTGGACCACCTAGAACTGTGGTTCTGGTGGCATATGAGATTCTTATTTTTCATATGCCACCAGGTTCGTAGTTCTAGCTGTGACACAACTGGAGACACCACCAGTTGAAAACACATTCTGTGATGGAAACTGTATACTAAATGCATGTACAGTTCGAAATACACAGCACACAGAGAATAGGGGAGACCCTGCTCCCCTATATCTCTTTCATACACAGAGAAGCCATATCTCCCAACCGGCCCGGATTCAGCTCGGATTAAGCTGGACAGTCCCGGATTTTGGGGGATGTCCCGCTGTCCCGGGCAGCCGGTGGTATGTCCCGGTGTCAACTGTATCTGCGCCATCAGGACACAGATACAGTTGAACCCAATGCTGAAGCAGGGAACGGTCAGCGCCCTGCTTCAGCATTCAACTATGGAGTCCCCGGCCAGAGCAACACAAGCTCTCTGGCCAGGGACTCCTGTCTTAGGAAAGCTCTTGACGTCACAGTCGATATATGGAGAGTGAAGTCAGTGGCTCCTCCAGGAATAGGAATCCCTGGTCAGAGCATTGCTGATTCTCTGGCTGGGTATTCTGCTCCTAGAGGGAGCCCCTAACATAAGTGTCCATATATGAACAGTGACTCTTGGGGCTTCTCCAGGAGTGGAATCCACAGCCAGAGCATCGCCAACGCTGTTTCGGGATTCTGCTCCTAGAGGGAGCCCCTGGCATAACTGTCCAAATATGGACAGTGACATCAGGGGTTAATCTTGGAGCGGAATCCCCGGCCAGAGTGTTGCCGACGCTCTTGGAGATGATTCTGCTCCTAGAGAATGACCCTGACATACCTGTCCATATATGGACAGTGACATCAGGGGCTTTTCCAGGAGCGGACTCCCTGGCTAGAGCATTGCCAATGCTTTGGCCGGGAAATCCACTATTAGAGGGAGCCCCATTGGCACTATATACAGAAGGGGAGCACTATCTACAGGGGGTGGCACTATCCAAGTGGGTGATGCACTATCTACTTGGTCACTATGGCACTATATGGACACTCTCTACAGGGGACACTGTGGAGCTATATACATGGGCACTGTGTGTGGCACTATGTACATGGGCACTGTGGCACTAGAGGATATCAGTACATTTTTCTCCCAATGCAACATTGGAGATGACACAAAGATTTTAAGCACTAGGGCTTTGGAACAAAAAAACCATGTCGGAGAAAGAGGTTAAATTATTTTGGACCAACAACACCTTGCAATCATACAGTGATTGCAGTAGAACCCCATGTGGGCTAAATGTTTTCAAGGAGGTATTGCAATATCAGGAGGACACTGCTTTTGTTGAGAAATGAAAAAAGGCACACCTAGACCACTCCTTGAATTTAGTTACGAATGGTGTTGGAATGTTCCAAACAGGAATATAATGAGGTGAAATTAGACCTTGATAAAGCCCTATATGAATTGGCTACACGTTTAATTGAAGTCCAGTTTATAGCATTTCTGAAGAAAATTGAAAAACGACTCATTCTAATTCAAAATGAAATCAAAGAACGTAAGAGAGATACCCTTTTTCAGAGACAAGATGGACTTTGACATGAATCGCATCTTTTCGTGCAAAAATCTAGTCATGACAAGGTCTGACTATGGGACCGAAAAGGTGGTGAGTTAGGCAACCGAGAAAACAACAGGCCGATTATTGGACCACTGATTCGGGATCGGATTCCAGTCCATCTGAGGATGGCAAAAGATCTGGGGACATTACGACAGGAGACATTGCTACTCCAACAGAATCTATCCCTTTAGGTGCAGCACACGCAGAGGGCGTGGAAAGAAATGACCTAAATCAACCCCAACCTTGGTGGGATACAAAAAGGAAACAGGTCTCTTGGCGAAAGTAGGGATCCCTGCTCCTTTAAGTACCAGAAGTACCACTGAATGTAAAAGCAATATTGTTAATCTCTCCAATGTGATACTATCTACTGATTGCTTTTCGCTCTCAGCTACAGGCTTGAATTACAGTATATCCAACAAATTTGATGACAGACGGTTTACCATAGATTGGAGCAAATCGTTGAGAAGTCTCAATTTATATGATTTTTTTAAAAATAAGACCACAATTGAACCACTAGATATTCCACAAGGTGAGAGTCCAGCTAAAATTGACCACTGGGATTCATACTTGGGGAGAATATAGAGGTAATGGATAGACAAGCCTTGATAGATCTCTATGAGCTTGTCAATGAGGGCTCTAATAACCCTAGTTGTGAGGATTTATCATTTGAATCCTTCAGAGGAGGCATTAGATCATCTGTGTTCCCTCGCTTGTCACCAGGAAGTTCCATCTATAATTTTTCGCTAGCCGTGACACACGATGTCAGGGCACTAATCTACCCATCAGCACAGAATAATCTCACTAAAAAAGAGATTGAAGCTTTGAGATGGTTGAAACAAAATGATCAATTGATCATTAAACCTGCTGACAAGGGGGGGAACATAGTGATTATGGATCGGGAATATTATGTAACGAAATCCATGCGACAATTGCAAAATACTGATATATATACAAAATTGATATAAGATCATTTAGTAAAATACAAGTAATAGTATCCCACCAAAGGATACATTCAAAAACTCCACTCCCTATTAAGACAAGGTATGACTCTCAATATTTTCTCTAGACGCCAGGCAGAAAGATTATTACCTGATAAACCAGCAAAGCCATATTGGTATTTCTTGCCCAAAATTCAAAAGGCCTATGTCAATCCCCCAGGTAGACCGATTGTGGCAGGTAGAGGTTCAGTAACAGAGCCACTATCGAGCTATCTTGATTGGTACTTGCAGGGCCTATTACAAAGCATTCCATCATACCTGTTAGATACTAAATCTCTATTACAAAACCGTATTGATTTCCAGTGGGATGCTGGTGATAGTCTTGCCACCAATGATGTGACAAGCCTGTATACCAGAATTCATCACACTGATGGCCTAGGTGCCATCAGATCTTTTCTGGAGAGAACAGGGAAAAGTGAGGAAAATAAAAACTTCATTTGTGAGGCACTAGACTTTGTGCTGACCCACAATGCCTTTCGCTTTGGAGATAAATGGTTCGCGCAATGAACCGGTACTGCAATGTGGACTCCCGTTTATCCCACGTTCGCAAATTTGTTTTTGGCCATATGGGAAGAAAAATATATATACAATGTTAAGAATCCTTATATTCAATATATAAGACACTGGTCTAGATTTATTGACGATGTTGGAATAGTGTGGTCAGGCACCCAAACACAGTTTGAGATATTTGTCAACTATATTAACATTAATGATCTGAATATGGAGTTCACAGCCTACTTTGGCGGTGCTACTATAGAGTTCCTTTATGTTAAAATTAAAGCAGATGAAAGCCTTGCATACGAGTGGATTCCACAAACCCACAGCCACTAAGACTCTCTTACACCATAAAGCCCCATGCACACGACCGTAAAAAACCTCAGTTTTCGCGGACCGCAAATGCGGTCCGCAAAAACGGACCCATTCACTTTCATTGAACACGGACACCTTTCCGTAGCACTACGGAAGGGTGTCCGTGCCATGGAAATGTTCCGGGAATTATGGAACATGTCCGTTCTTTTGCATTTTGCGGCCCGTGCTCCCATACTTTGTATGTGAGCACGGCCCGAAAATGCGGCTGCCAGTTGGCGGCCGGCCATGCCCGCAATCGCGGGCCGTGATTGCGGGTACGGTCGTGTGCATGGGGCCTAAGAGCTTTCACCCACCACACGTCAAAAGATCATTACACTATGGTCAGTTTCTTAGGTTGAAACAAATAAATAGTGATCATAGTGTTTTCTTGGATCAATCTATGGAATTAATGGAGAGATTGAGTGCCAGAGGGTACAATGATGGAATATTGTCAGAATCCTTCTCTAGAGCACTTTAATGTGATCGAAATACACTGCTTTTTAAAACGAGACAAAAAGATAGAAGTATAGGATTCGTGTTTTCTTTTCAATATAGTCCAATATCTGATCATATTAATAGTGCCATTAGGAAACATTGGCACATTATAGAGGCAGATGTGGATCTGGCGGAGAAACCATGTCATCCCCCTGTGGTCTCTTTCAGATGATGCAAAAACCTGCGAGACAAATTAGTCAAAGGCCGATTCTCCTTCTCTAATAATAACAGAAAAGCAAATGGCTACAAGATATAGCCCCACATACAACCAATTTGTACACATGAAGCGCTAGTGGGCTATCTAAAAAAACTATCTGGTATAGTGTGTAAGATAATGCAATAAATTACGTCTCAATTTTTACACCATTATAAATAGAGATAGCCTCGAAAATATAACCAAGTGTGACTTGGTGTTTTTGACTAAGAATTTACAGAGAACCTATAGAGAGAATAGTCAAAAAACTGATACAAATGTAGCAAATAAATAGAAATTTGTTTTATTAACAGACAGATACAAACAAGATTAAAAATTATGAGTCATACAATGTTAAAAAATGGCGTCAACCGAATATAGGACACAGAGTAATACATACAGGGTATGAATGACAAAGTACAAGAAAATAGGATGACAGCATGAGATGTACTGTTTATGCCTGATATGCAAGCAAGAAAATATGTAATAAAGTGCAGTGTGCAGGTAATGGTATGCTATTAAAGCTATACTGTGCTCTAAGAAATATATGAATACAAAGGGAGCCGTTCCATTCACTATAGCGTACGCCGTCTGTGTGGGAACAGCGCATGCGCCGCTCCCACACAGACCAAAAGATAGGTCTTTGGTAGAGCGACATCCGGCGCCATTTTCATGTGGACCGGAAGTGAGATGATGACTTCCGGTCGCGACTTCCCGCCATATGTTCAAGGCAGCAAAGAGCAGGCAACGGCAGGAGCAGGTAAGTTATGTTTGTGTATGTGCTGTGTGTATTATATTTGTGTTATACTGTCTGATTACCACTGTATCTAATCCTCCTACACTGTGCATTCGCTCAGAAAATGGTGACACACAGTGTAGGAGGTTTGAAGATTCAACCCCCTCCTTCTCCTGTCACTAGCCAGGATAAGGGAGGGGGGATTGTGTGAGGACACTAGAGCGAGTGTGTCTACCCCAAATTTGCAGCATAAAGCAATGAGGTTGCTTTACCACATTGCCCATGCTGCAATTTTGGGAATTGCTCCCTCTAGTGACCAGCACATGGAAATATTATAAATTAGAATCTAATTTATAATATTTCCTGACTTGTGAAAAAATTTAAAAATTAAAACAATATGTAATCGCTTATATACTAACTGTTTAACTGAAAGTAAAAAAAAATTCTAGCGACACATTCCCTTTAAAAGAATAGTAGATATTGTATATCCTAATATATATACCGCCTTGAAATAACTTAAAAGCCTTGTTAGTGTACTCCATAATGGAGGGTTGAAATTTTGGAGCAAACTTGGGGTTACAAGATTGGTATCGATCTATAATATGGAAGGTATTAAATAATTCCGGTAAATATTTAGGGAAAATTATGTTGAGGACTCCCAGGTAATATTATATTACCAAATAATTTCTGGACTTTAGAATGTGGGACTGCTGGAAATTAAAGAGTTTGATGATCTAGGGTGGATTAAATATATAACCGCAAATAATAAAAAAAGAAGAAAAAAAAATGGCAAAAAAATATATCTATCTACAGCTAAGAGAGGATAATTGTAATGGGATGTTGAAAATAAAAAGTAAATGGGAATCGGATTTGGGGAGATCACAGATAGTAAATGGAGTAATATCTAATTTCTGTATGATGGCAGTGTTTGCCTCTCAGAGAATATCACAGATTTACATCTTATATACAGTGAAGGAAATAAGTATTTGATCCCTTGCTGATTTTGTAAGTTTGCCCACTGTCAAAGTCATGAACAGTCTAGAATTTTTAGGCTAGGTTAATTTTACCAGTAAGAGATAGATTATATTTAAAAAAAAACTGAAAATCACATAGTCAAAATTATATATATTTATTTGCATTGTGCACAGAGAAATAAGTATTTGATCCACTACCAACCATTAAGAGTTCAGCCTCCTCCAGACCAGTTACACGCTCCAAATCAACTTGGTGCCTGCATTAAAGACAGCTGTCTTAAATGGTCACCTGTATAAAAGACTCCTGTCCACAGACTCAATTAATCAGTCTGACTCTAACCTCTACAACATGGGCAAGACCAAAGAGCTTTCTAAGGATGTCAGGGACAAGATCATAGACCTGCACAAGGCTGGAATGGGCTACAAAACCATAAGTAAGACGCTGGGTGAGAAGGAGACAACTGTTGGTGCAATAGTAAGAAAATGGTAGGCATACAAAATGACTGTCAATCGACATCGATCTGGGGCTCCATGCAAAATCTCACCTCGTGGGGTATCCTTGATCCTGAGGAAGGTGAGAGCTCAGCCGAAAACTACACGGGGGGAACTTGTTAATGATCTCAAGGCAGCTGGGACCACAGTCACCAAGAAAACCATTGGTAACACATTACGCCGTAATGGATTATAATCCGCCAGTGCCCGCAAGGTCCTCCTGCTCAAGAAGGCACATGTACAGGCCCATCTGAAGTTTGCAAATGAACATCTGGATGATTCTGAGAGTGATTGGGAGAAGGTGCTGTGGTCAGATGAGACTAAAATTGAGCTCTTTGGCATTAACTCAACTAGCCGTGTTTGGAGGAAGAGAAATGCTGCCTATGACCCAAAGAACACCGTCCCCACTGTCAAGCATGGAGGTGGAAACATTATGTTTTGGGGGTGTTTCTCTGCTAAGGGCACAGGACTACTTCACCGCATCAATGGGAGAATGGATGGAGCCATGTACCGTCAAATCCTGAGTGACAACCTCCTTCCCTCCACCAGGACATTAAAAATGGCTCGTGGCTGGGTCTTCCAGCACGACAATGACCTGAAACATACAGCCAATGCAACAAAGGAGTGGCTCAAAAAGAAGCACATTTAGGTCATGGAGTGGCCTAGCCAGTCTCCAGACCTTAATCCCATCGAAAACTTATGGAGAGAGCTGAAGATCCGAGTTGCCAAGCGACAGCCTCGAAATCTTAATGATTTACAGATGATCTGCAAAGAGGAGTGGGCCAAAATTCCATCTAACATGTGTGCAAACATCATCATCATCAACTACAAAAAATGTCTGACTGCTGTGCTTGCCAACAAGGGTTTTGCCACCAAGTATTAAGTCTTGTTTGCCAAAGGGATCAAATACTTATTTCTCTGTGCACAATGCAAATAAATATATATAATTTTGACAATGTGATTTTCTGTTTTTTTTTTTTAATATAATCTAACTCTCACTGGTAAAATTAACCTAGCCTAAAAATTCTAGACTGTTCATGTCTTTGACAGTGGGCAAACTTACAAAATCAGCAAGGGATCAAATACTTATTTCCTTCACTGTAGGTCACATTATACTCCCAGTAGAATGAAAAGTATGGTTCTACAGGAATCAGATAAATGTTGGAGATATGGGAAATCTGGGGGAAATTTAATGCATATACTGTGGGAATGTCCAATACTGGATGTCTGTATTAAGGATCTTAGAATCGATTTATGGTGTTATCGTAAATTCAGACCCCCTGATACATATTCTTGTGGAAGGCCTGGATTGTATAAAATGCACGCAGGAGCGGCTGGCTGTCCTTAGATCTCTATATGTAGCTAGAAAACAAGTGATATTTTTGGTTAAAATGTTACAGGTAAGATTCATTTGCGCTTTGAATGTAAAGGGGGTGTATCGGGTCTGGAGGCTACCAAACCAGAACCTAGTATTAAGAAGATCGGATACTGGGAATATTGTTGCCACTTGATGTACATACTTAAGGGGGGGTGGAGGAAATAATTAGCTTAGGGTTCAGTCATGGCCGGCCTTGGATATGTTCGATCAGTGCGGTCGCACAGGGGGCCAGCCGTCACACTGCAAGAGGGGCGCCAGCGGGTGTGTGTATCCCCGCGCCGTTGCAACTACCAGCGGGGATACACTAACTGCAGTCGCCTTTCCACCCGGGCGCTTCTTAACTTAGTGGCTGTCGCTACCGCTGTAGCAGCCATAGCGGCTGCTAGCGGTGACACCAGGCATAAGGGCGGTGGCGCCGCTAGCAGCTGCTGCGGCTGCTATAGCGGTAGCAACGGCACTATAGCAGAGCAGGGAGGTATCTCCCTGCTCTGCTATCTACTAGCACCACTGTAGCTCCCTGAAGGAGCGGAATCCCCATGTGGCCGGGGATTCCGCTCCTGGAGCGCTGCTTGATGTCTCTGTCCATATATGGACAGTGACATCAGGGGAAACTCCTGAAGCGGAATCCCCGATCACAGCGTTGCAGACGCTATGACAGGGGATTCCACTCCAGAAGTTTCCCCTGATGCCACTGTCCATATATGGACAGAGACATCAAGCAGCGCTCCAGGAGCGGAATCCCCGGCCACATGGGGATTCCGCTCCTTTTGGTTTTGGTTTTCTGCTATTGACAACTTTGAATGTTTTTATTATATACATCTGGGTGAGTCATTATGTCATTAACACTTTAATGTACCTAGGACTGTCTTTTTTCTGTACTAGTCCCTTATTTATCAAACAAGAGGGGGAGACGAAACCTCCAGCTCACCTTAGGTGTGTAGATTTTGCACTTCGAATGCCGCACGGATCCTCGCGTCGGCGCGCGATGTGCTGAGTGGAAGACAAGGACGATGTGGATCCAGCAGAGCTGTGAATAAAACGGAACTTGTTCCAAGTTTAATGAGCGATTTTCTTAAAAATTTCAGGAGCAGTCTGAACGATGTCCTGGGGTGCTTAGGAGAGATGTGAGGAAATTTGAAGGAGCCTACGCGTTTCAAACGCTTCCTGCGTTCTTAATCATGGCTGGATTAAGAACGCAGGAAGCGTTTGAAACGCGTAGGCTCCTTCAAATTTCCTCACATCTCTCCTAAGCACCCCAGGACATCGTTCAGACTGCTCCTGAAATTTTTAAGAAAATCGCTCATTAAACTTGGAACAAGTTCCGTTTTATTCACAGCTCCGCTGGATCCACATCGTCCTTGTCTTCCTCCCTTATTTATCACTTTGTATATTCACATGTACACTGGCATTCATATTTATCTTTAATATTGTATTTTGTTTTTGTATTATCAATTTTATATTGGATTTTGTCTTAATCACTGTTTAATTTCAATTGGGCTTTGCAAGCCTTTATATACTTATGACTTGATGTGTGTTTTTATGCTTGAAAAAAGTCCTGTTGGACTGAAACGTCGCATGGGTGAATAAACAGCTCTTGATCTTTTTTGAAGTGCTGCCTCTGTCCATTCTTTGTCTGCTTGATATCCAGGACCGCGGACCAGGTCTATTTGAGGCGTGCACCCACTTGCAGTCCAGTGCTGTGGAATCTTTTCGTTTTATGGTATTGTGGTCCCATCCACGTGGCACGGACAGCCCTAGCCTTTGAGCACAAGTAAGCTTCATTATGGCTACATCACCTGCAGTTTTCATGTATACAGACGACGACATTGAGCGGATCATGCATGGCATTTCTGGAGATGCATCTTTTCTCAGCGTTCCATCTGTTGACCACGTCAAAAGGAAATGGGAGATTGAATCCAAGCGAGCCATCACCGTATATTTACACCTAGTCACCTTGGGGGAATACTTCAAGGTGGACCGTATCCCACGTGGTATGAGATCAAGTCTAACGCCTAACTTGTTTCCAAACAACTCTGAATTCTGTCAACGCTTCTGTCAAATTTCAAACAGGTACGCTCGTGACATCATTCTGTTGAATGTGGAATTCCTACAGGTTGAATTGCAGAGTGTGAACGCTCGCATACAGGATCTTGAGGGATCACTTATGGCTTTGTTACCTGTTGATGAGTTACAGAAATACAAGGAAAGTGCCAAGGAGTCCTTTGATAAATTTAGGATACTGCTGGAGAATACCAAACGTTAAAAATGGGTACGTGATGTCGAGGATTATATGGATGACCGCATTTACAATTGGCAAAAAGAACCCCATATTGTAAAAGGAGTTGCACATGGCAAGGGTGCAGTGAACAACAGGAGACGTCTGCAATCTACAGTGAATGTGCCCACAGATCTCTCTGATCCCACTTTTTTAGGGGGGACTTTCGACGCCCTAGGCATGGAGGCCGCAAGCACAGAAGGCGGTTTAAACCCAAGACCGGAGAGAACCAGACGACATTGGCAAGCAACACGAAGCAAAGAGAGGAAAAACAACTAGAGCAATTGGCGGTAAATATATCCTCACGTCCTTTATCCGACACTCAATTGAAATTACTGAATAAGGGACTTTCATTCTGTCCGGCCTCTAAAGTCGAATGGTTCCAACTAGAATTAGACCTACATTCCTTTTTTCGCAGGATAAAATTAAAAAAGTTTTTTGGCGATCACACTGTGGATCAAGATAATAGAGGGTCCTGTGAATTTGCTCTTAGCAAAGTAGGTCTATTCAAAAAATCAGGATGGCAGCCGCATATTAGTGATCCGATTATAGAGGCTTTTATTAGTATTGTCAAAAAAAAAGTATGTCGGTTAAGAGAAGAAATTGGGGATACATCTCTATTACATCCCAATTTGACTAGTGGGGAGTTGGTTGCCCTAAAATAATTAGCTGGTGATGTATCCCTGACGATCAAGCCAGCCGACAAAGGGGGAGCCTTGGTCGTCATGGATACATCGCTATATCTTGAGGAAATTAGTAGTCAAGTCAACGATACTAATGTTTATGCCAAAGTGTCTGGGGATCCCAAGTTTAGAATCCAGCGCAAGATTACTTGTATTCTTCAGAATGCGTTAGCTGGGGGTATCATTGATAAAGATTTGTTTGATTTTCTTGTTGTCACACATCCAGTTACCCCTGTGATATACTGCCTCCCCAAGATACATAAATGTTTACATAGACCGCCGGGACGCCCTATTGTATCTGGGAGGGACTCCATTTTTAATCCTATAACAGTATTTCTTGATAAAACACTGAGAGATTTTGCCATTTCTGCAACATCTTACATTCAAGACACCACAGATTTTCTGGTCAAATTAACACAAGTAACTTTGACTGGAGACATTATTTTAGCGTCTTTTGACGTCTGTAGTCTTTATACGTCCATCAATCACGATAGAGGACTTAATGTAGTGAGGGAAGCCTTGGACACGTCTGAATACTCTGAAGCTGGTACATTATTCCTCATGGATCTGTTGGAATTAATACTTACAGAGAATTATTTTCTGTTCGTTCATTCCTTCTACATTCAAAAAAGAGGAACAGCCATGGGCTCGAATGTGGCTCCCACTTACGCCAACATGTTCATGGCGGCCCTTGAAGAGTGTCATGTCTATGTGTCCCACCACTTCAGGCATGTACTGAGGTGGTGGCGATACATAGATGATGTGTTTGTTATTTGGACCTGCACTGGGTCACAGCTAGAGGAATTTTTTGAGTTCCTCAACTCTAGTGATGAGGACATTAAATTTACAATGGAGTTCTCTACCACACATTTGAATTTTTTGGATACTATGGTATATAGGGTTGATGATACACTAGTCACTGATCTATATCATAAAACCACAGATCGCAACAGTTTGTTGCGATTTGATAGTCAGCATCCCCGACGGATGATAGAATCTTTATCTTTCAGTCAGATGTTGAGGGTCAAACGTATTGTGACAGAACCCCAACATCTTACATCACGTTTGGATGACATGGGTGAGAAATTCGCCCAACGTAAATATCCCCGAACACTCCTACGCAAACAGAGAGATAGGGTTGAATCTGTCACTAGGGATCAGTTATTGACATCACAAAGTAAAAATACACCAAACAGAGTAGCGTTTGTCTCAACTTTTTGTGACATTAGCTATAGGATCTCTAATATTATACGTAAGGAATGGCATATCCTCGGTAATTTATCGGGTGAGGTTCCCGAATTTAGCAATCCCCCTATGATGGCTTTTAGGCGTCAAATAAATCTTAGGGATCAACTGGTACACGCGGATGTGGGGTCTTCGCAATTGAGTCGCCAATTAACTTTGGCCCCAAAAAAATTGGGATGCTTCCCATGTTTGAATTGCGTGAATTGCAACATCATGGTGAAGGGCAATATATTTAGACACCCGACGAATGGGAAAATATTCCATATTAAACAATTTCTAACTTGTGCATCAACATTTGTTGTATATGTATTGCAGTGTCCATGTAAGTTGCTATACGTAGGTGAAACCACACAGGAATGCCGCTTACGTATTAATAAGCATAGATCCACTATTAAAACCAACAAACTGGATCTTCCAGTCCCAGCACACTTTTCTTCAGCGGGACACAGGGTCAGCGATCTGAGATTTTGGATCGTTGACCATGTGCCCCTACATAGGAGGGGTGGCGATAGAATTGCCAAATTAAAACGTAAAGAACTGGAGTGGATTCATAGATTAGATTGTTTACATCCAAGGGGGTTGAATGTTGATTTTAAAGTTGGGGTGGTTCTCAACTAAATGGGTACAGTGATTGTGTTTTCTCTCTGTTGTGCCATGCATGGTCTTTCACTGTCGTCTACTACTATATATGTATCTGTGAACACACTCAATATGACGACATTGTCATTGCAATTTAAAATAATAAATTTTGTTTTTATTAATATATCCATACATTTTCTAAAATTTTTGTCATTTTTTCAGATTCCGACATTGGGCTGGATTCTTTCCTCTGGGTTCTGGAGTCCTTATAGAACTGTTTTCATCTTCTATATGCGGCCATTTACATCTGGTCAACTTGGTCTGTTTTTTTGTTTCAACAAAGGGGGCAGTATTATATGACATTTTTTGACATCCTTCCAGGGATAGCTACTACGGTAGTGGGCTTATAGTATATTTAGGGGAGTATCTACATGTGTATACACATTGTGACATTATTACATTGTTTATTTCATATTTTGAGGCGTTATGCCTCTAATACTTATACATTTAGATGGATACATATTTATTGCATATATATAATAACACAATACAGTATAAGCACTTATTTTATACAATGTGTGTTGCTGCTGATTAACTCCCCTATTCTAACATTTTCGGACTATTAATCCAGATGCATACCTATTAAATATATATAACTAACAATATATGGCCATATTATTAATTCCATACTAAATGGTTATTGCTGATAAAATCCTCTGTTTGAAACATTTTCTGACCTGTTGTTCCATTCTAGTTACGTTCCTGGACGTGATATGTTCTTCCAGGTTGTAAAATGGCCGCCGCGTACTGGAATTCATACTGTGCATGCGCGAAATTAAGATAGCTAATTCTGGCCAAGATGGCTGCTGTGCTATCGAATGCGCATGCGCGGGAATAGCCACCCGCGATCTCGCGGGATCTCGCTATGCATTGCAAATAGTAATGATAGTCTCATTACACAGGTGTGCAATACATTTGTACACATACTGGACAGCTGAGACCTAGAGGAACGAGCCCTTGTTTTGGTTTTCTGCTATTGACAACTTTGAATGTTTTTATTATATACATCTGGGTGAGTCATTATGTCATTAACACTTTAATGTACCTAGGACTGTCTGTCACTTTGTATATTCACATGTACACTGGCATTCATATTTATCTTTAATATTGTATTTTGTTTTTGTATTGTCAATTTTATATTGGATTTTTTCTTAATCACTGTTTAATTTCAATTGGGCTTTGCAAGCCTTTATATACTTATGACTTGATGTGTGTTTTTATGCTTGAAAAAAGTCCTGTTGGACTGAAACGTCGCATGGGTGAATAAACAGCTCTTGATCTTTTTTGAAGTGCTGCCTCTGTCCATTCTTTGTCTGCTTGATATCCAGGACCGCGGACCAGGTCTATTTGAGGCGTGCACCCACTTGCAGTCCAGTGCTGTGGAATCTTTTCGTTTTGTCATATATGGACAGAGACATCAAGCAGCGCTCCAGGAGCGGAATCCCCGGCCACATGGGGATTCCGCTCCTTCAGGGAGCTACAGTGGCGCTAGTAGATAGCAGATACAGAAGAAGCCAATGACGTCATGGACACAGACGACAGGAGCTTCTCCTGGAGTGGAATCGACGGTCACAGCGTCAGCAACGCTGTGGACAGGGATTCCGCTTCAGGAGTTTCCCCTGATGTCACTGTCCATATATGGACAGAGACATCAAGCAGCACTCCAGGAGCGGAATCCCCGGCCACATGGGGATTCCGCTCCTTCAGGGAGCTACAGTGGCGCTATCTATACTGGAAAGGGTTGGGGGGGGGTTTCTATCTACAAGGGGGCTGTGTGCTGTGTGGCACTACCTACAAAAAAGGACAACTGTGCAGGAGCACACAAAATACCCAGCTTTCCGAGCTATCAAGTAAATGTGTGGAAATAAACTAAGATATAGCTTCTATTTAATCTAGCTAAAAGGATTAATCCTTTAGCTAGACGAAATAAAAGTTATATCTTAGTTTATTTCCACACATTTATTTGATAGCTGGGAAAGATGGGTATTTTGTGTGCTCCTGCACAGTTGTCCTTTTTTGAATGTCTATTGCCCGCCAGCTATTAGGGTAATTTCGTAGTCCTTGCACTACAAGGGGGCTGTGGGCAGTGTGGCACTACCAACCAGGGGGCAGTGTGGCACTACCAACCAGGGGGCTGTGGGGCACTACCAACCAGGGGGCTGTGTGGCACTACCAACCAGGGGGCTGTGGGCAGTGTGGCACTACCTACCAGGTGGCTGTGTGGCACTACCAACCAGGGAGCTGTGTGGTACTACCAACCAGGGGGCTGTTGGCAGTGTGGCACTACCTACCAGGGGACTGTCTGGCACTACCAACCAGGGGGCTGTGTGGCACTACCAACCAGGGGGCTGTGTGGCACTACCAACCAGGGGGCTGTGGGGCACTACCAACCAGGGGGCTGGGGGGCAATACCAACAAGGGGGCTGTGGGGCACTACCAATCAGGGGGCTCTGGGGCACTCACTACCAGGGGGCTGTGGGCTGTGTGGCACTCCCTACTAGGGGTCTGTGCGGCACTCCATAGCAGGGTGCTGTGCGGCACTCCCTACAGGGGGCTGTGTGGCGCACTCTACAAGGGGGCTGTGTGGCACTATCTACAAGGGGGCTGTGTGGCACTATCTACAAGGGGGCTGTGTGGCGCTACCTACAAGGGGGCTGTGTGGCGCTACCTACAAGGGGCTGTGTGGTGCTACCCACAAAGGGGCTGTGTTGCGCTACCCCCAAGGGGCTGTGTGGCGCTACCTACAAGGGGCTGTGTGGCGCTACCTACAGGGGGAATCTGTGAGTGGTGGGCTGATGGTCATTTTACAATGAGTGGTGGGCTGATGGTCATTTTACTGTGAGTGGGGGGCTGATGGTCATTTTACTGTGAGTGGGGGGCTGATGGTCTTCAAGTGGTTTCCGCCTCTGACCTCCAATTGAAATTAATAGGAGGGCTTCAACGTATTTATTTTTTTAACATGGGAGTCTGAAGGCGATGAATGGCTGATGGATGTCATTCATCTGAGGCATCCGTCGGAGGTATACTTTTTTTTAAATGATTGTTTAACATCTCGTGTCATGCATCTCAGGCTATCGGATTTAGAGAGAAAGTTGCATGAGGACACATCTCTTTCTTTAATATTCTATATTAGTTTTCAATTTTAATGCTAGTCCACAAACCTAAATCAATTTACATAACTGTACTCATTATATTCCACTCTATCCCATAATAAGATAACCAAATCTTGCATTAATATCACAACCTTGTGCGATAATGGATCATGAAAAAAGTATGCTAAACCAAATTAACAAAATCTTCAAGTCTACAAAAGTATTCTATGTTCCAAATTTTTATTTGCCCAGTGCCCAGCACAATTACCTCCACTGTTATGCCTATACTAAAAGGTTCTCAAACCACTTGCACAATTCCCATGTGAACTTAATGTGTGTTCAGATACAGCTGTTTTCTACCCTGGATACACAGCAGCTGTATCTTGCACTGAAACCTGTATCCGTCGGGTGAGCGGCACTGACGCGTTTAGTGACAGCGGGTCCGGCCGACTAATTTTGCAATTTAGTGAGTTTTTTCGCCTGGAATTCCCTTGCTGCCACCAGGGCGGATATGTTGTGTACCTTTACGCAGCATATCCGCCCCATGTGAACTTGCCCCTAAAGCAGTTTTTGATGCAGTTTTTAACTATAAACAGGAGTGGATACAATAGAGAGAAGTGTTTCCTAACGGCTTTATTCACACGAACTATTCCAACTTGGGTCTGCAAAAAACACACTGTTTTGCATACATGTAAATGTACGTGTTACAATTTGTTTGCGTTTTGTGTGTCCATTATTAACTTAGGCATGTCATCCGTTTTTCTCATCCATAAAAATTAAAAGGAAAGAAGTCCGCTTTGCCACTATTGTTACAATTTTGCACCAACCCACTGTAAACACCCCCATTGTTTGTCCTGTACAGTTTTTATTTAAAACAAATTGCAAAAAATATTGTTAAAACCAGTGCTGGGCCCTTATTTTCAGAATCGCTTTAGCAGCAAGATTGGATTCACTGTCCAACCTCACCTTACCAGCCACAAATAAATTTAGCGTATAAAAAACTATAAGTCTTGTAGCTGGTGGGGAGTACAGGAAGAAGGCGCACGTGTGCACTGGTTGACTCTAAATGTTGCGGCTGAGCGGGACAGGAGGGAAAAGAGTCATGCCCAGAATACGATGGGCCAGAAGCTGGAAGGCCATACTGCTCCAAAGGGAGGGTAATTACCGTTCCCCATAGGCCGTTGGTATGGCCAAAGATGTCGAGGTGGCATTGCTGGTGGACCATTGATTTGACTGTAGAGGCGCCTCTGCTCCAGCACACTGAAAAAAAAACATTCCGGGGTTAGTTGGGTGGAGTTGCAGCCTTTAATACAGTCAGGAGGGCTGTGTGAGAGTGTCTGCAGGATCGGCTCTACAGGAACCCGAAGGTGATGAGGTACTAAGGTGTCAGTGCCATACGCTTGGGTGATCCGGCATAAGTAGTCCAGCACTCGGTTCTCTAATTGAGCAGAAGATCCCCCCCATCTCCTCCGGCTGGTTAGTTGACTGGTCTTGTTCTTGTTTCCTCAGGAGGATGGGCTGACAAACAAGCTGAAGATGATGTCCCCGGCTGGTCCTTCACCTCTGGAATAACCCCAGCTGTTTGTGGTTAGTCTTGTGGTTAGAAACAAATCAGTATGTTTACACGCATAGGGTTGATGAACTTACATGTGATTTATATTGTGGTGGTTCTGTTAGTTGGAAGCCTTTAGTCTGACTGTTGTCCAGTTTCTATCATAAAATGCTAAACAGCTGTTTGGGCCGAGAGCCCCCTTTTTCTTATAGTAAATTATTTACACAATTCCAGTGCATTTACCTGTTCAGGAAAGCATGTGAGCATTGGTGAGTGGGATGGGGATGGTTGCTGATGCCTCAAGATAAGCCAAGGAGACAATTAGATCTTTGGACCGATGGAAGTCTGATTGTTTCAGGAGGTTTATTAGCCTTGATCTTCTTATAAGCTAGAATAGTTGTCATGGCAAAGTTATTATGTTTCTAAAATGTTTTGTTTTTGTTAGGTTTAAAGCATCCTTCAGTGTGGTTTATCGAGCATTCTTTCCTTTATTGGGCCAAGAGGAGAGCAGCACAGTGGTGTAGAGAGTCACATGCAATCCTGTGGCAGCTGAGCTAGCTAGATTGTATAGCCAACGTTTAGCTTTGTGATTGGTAAACTTATGCTTGTGTGCAGCTGTTCAACCATGGAAACCACAACATTTTGGCCATATAGTGTATTTTGAAAACTTTGACCAGCTACAATAGGTAATGTTAATTATATTTTTCTACTTCACCTAACACATCTTTTTACTTCTCTAACATCATCATTCCTTTACCTTGTTCAGTTTGATGAACCTATGTCTTTCTGGGATTAATATAATGCCAACAATGGAGTGTAATACAGTCTACATATTTATAAGTTACATTCTGAACGAAAGACTTGCCTTTTTGCCCATCGCTATTTGTAACAAAATGGCACAATCCTCCTATGTACTTTGTTTAATCCTGACTCCAGCACTTGTTTCAGTACCTGTGATTGATTATTCGTAAACCTGACTTTGGTTAGTTACTCAGTTTCTGAACCATTATGTTACGGCCGCGGTCACGAACCGCGACCTTCACCCTTCACTTACCTGCCTCTCACAGATCTTCCTCTTCCTGCCGGCGTCTTCCTCGCCAGAGACGTTGACACATGCGCCTGCTCTGTCCTGTAATGATCACTAGAGGGTGCGCATGCTGGTTCACAGTCTTAAAGGGCCGGCGTTCGCATATGTAAATAATTAATTATTCCCTGATCACCCTGAACTATAAAAAGGGTCCTGCCCTTCTGATCCTTGCATGAGCGTTGTTAGTTAATCCCATGTTAGTCTTTGCAAATGGTCCCTTAGTGTTATCCTGTTCCTGTTGTTTCCTGTGCCCTGCTACCTGTATCCTGTGCTGTGTTATTGTTTCTGAGCCTGTTTAGCGATTGAAGTCGTGTCTGGCTACACACGTTGTCATCTGCCACGTCTGGCGCAACCTACTAAACCCATTGTCATCCGCCACATCTGGTGCAACCTACTGCACCAGCTGTCTACCGCCACGTCTGGCGCAACCTGCTACTACCATCCGTGCCAGAGCCCCTGCCACCATCTGGACTATTTCAGGTACCCTTGTGCTACGAACTAGTATAAACTTTTGTATAGACTGTGACTTGGCCAGCTGCCTCTGCGCTACGGTGGAGCGGCCTTGTGGGACACATACCCTTGATCGTGACAGTACGCTTAAAGGGCCAGCACACGCATATCTAAATAATTAATTATTCCCTTATCACCCTGAACTATAAAAAGGTCCCTGCCTTTCTGATCGTTGCCTAACGTTGTTAGTTAATCCCTTGTTAGTCTTTGCAAATGGTCCCTTAATGTTATTGAGTTCCTGTTATTTCTGCCCTGCTACCTGTATCCTGTATTCTGTATCCCGTGCTATGTTATTGTTCCTGAGCCTCTTTAGCGATTGGAGTCGTGTCCGGCTACACCCGTTGTCATCCGCCACGTCTGGCGGTACTTACTGCATTCGTTGTCATCCGCCACGTCTGGCGCAACCTACTGAATCAGCTATCTACCGCTACGTCTGGCGCAATCTGCTGCACCTACTATCATCTATGCCAGAGCCCTTGCCACCATCTGGACTGTTTCAGGTACCCCTGTTCTACAAACTTTTATAGACTCTTGCATAGACTGTGACTTGGTCAGCTGCCTCTCCGCTATGGCGGAGCGGCCTAGTGGGTCCACATACCCCGTGATCGTGACACATTACTTGTTACCCTGACCGTTGCTTTATTTCACAGATCTATTGGATCTCGAATTGGCACTGCATCCTCATTCAGTCATCTGACTGTATTGAAATAGCGACATTAAGAGGGCAGTTAGAGGCAGTGGCGTAATTACCGCTGTAGCACCCATAGTGGCTGCTATGTGGCCCGCGGCAGGAGGGGGCCCGTGCCACCAACCAGCATGGCCCCCCCATGCCCGGTGGTGGCGCTAGCAACCGACATTCAATAGTATCCTTAAGACGCAGATGCTATTGAACACTATGGCAGAGCAGGAAGGTATCTCCCTGCTCTGCCATTTACTAGGCTACAAGCCACGTTCGGCCTGCAGCCTATCAGGTGCAGGGTCAGGATCCCTGCACAGGCTGGCATGATGATGTCAGGGGATAAGGACAATTCCGTTTGTCGCGGAAACAGGGTCCAGGTGAGTATAATATTTTTTTTTTATTTGTATCTACAAGTGGGGGCTGCTATCTACAAGGGGGAGGTGGGGGCGCTATCTACAGTGGGGGCTCTATGGCACTATCTTCAAGATTGAGGGGGGGCACTATCTATAGGGGAGGCTGTATGGCACTAGCTACAAGGGGAGGTGCGGTGCACTATCTACAGGTGGGCTATATGGCATTATTTACAGGGGGCTGTATGGCACTATCTACAGGGGGCTCAATGGCACTATCTACAAGGGGTTTGTGAGGGGCACAATCTACAGGGGCACCATTTACAGATGGGCTGTATGGCACTATCTACAGAGGGGCTGTATGGCACTATCTACAGGGGGCTGTATGGCACTATCTGTAAAGGGAAGGTGGGGGCAGTATCTACAAAGGCGGGCAGTATGGCACTGTCTACAAGGGACAGGGGGCACTATCTACAAGGGGGTGCTGTATGGCACTGTCTACAAGAAGGAAGGTGCATTATCTACAGGGGGAAGAGTGTCAGTATATACAAGGGGGTGTGACACTATCTATGGGGGGAGCGCTGTATAGCACTGTCTACTTTGGGGGCTGTATGGCACAATCTACAGGGGGCACTATCTAAAGGGGGGCACTATCTACGAGGGGGGCTGTGTGTGGTACCCAGGGGAGGGAGGGCCTAGTCAAAAGTTTGCTATGGGGCCCAGTCTTTCCAAGTTAAGCTCCTTCTCAGAATCCATCTTGAGGCCTTGATCCGAGATGATGTAGCCCAGGAAGGGTAGAGAATTCTTCTCAAACACACACTTCTCCAGCTTGGCATATAGGCGATTCTACCTTAATCGCAGTGGAACTTGACCGACATGTCTCCGATGAGTCGTTGGATCTGGAGAAAAAATTAAAATGTCATCGAGATAGACCACAACACAGACATAGAGGAGATCTCTGAAGATGTCATTGACGAACTCTTGGAAGACCGCAGGAGCGTTACACAGACCAAAGGGCATTACCAGGTATTCATAGTGCCCATCTCGGGTGTTGAATGCCATCTTCCATTCGTCACCTAGGCGGATTCAGATCAAGTTGTAAGCCCCACGCAGGTCTAGTTTCGAGAAAATGTTGGCTCCTCGTATGCGGTCAAATAGTTCAGAAACTTGTGGCAACGGATATTTGTTCTTCACCGTGAATTGTTTGAGACCCCGGTAGTCGATGCAAGGCCAAAGAGATCCGTCTTTCTTCTTGACAAAGAAGAACCCAGCCCCCGGCCGGGGAGGAGGATTCTTGTATGAAACCCCTCTCCAGATTCTCCATTGATATAGGCCAACATAGACTGAGCCTCTGGCAAGGAGAGAGAGTATACCCATCCATGAGGAGGGGATGCATTAGGAACCAGTTCAATAGGGCAGTCATAAGCCCGGTGTTGGGGCAGCATCTCAGCCTCCTTCTTGCTGAAGAGTAATGGGGAGGTAATCCTGCCAACGACTGAGGCAGAGGAGGCTGGACTGGATGGACCTGCAACAGAGACACTCGATTGAGCAATTGAGACACTTGGAGCCCCATTAGAGAACTTCTCCGGAATTCCAGTCCAGGACTGGGGCATGTAGTTGAAGCCAAGGCAGGCCCAGCAGCACAGGGTTGACGGCTTTGGGCAGGACAAAAAATTAAATTAGCTCCGAATAAAGGGCTCCAACTTGGAGCTTCAGCAGTTTGGTCCACTAGGTCTTTTTGGATGAAGTTAGTTGCATATCCAAAGTCCAGATAAGCAGAGACCCGGTGCGTCCTTTCGCCGGATACTATGGTCATGGGGATGGATAGTCTTGAAGAGAGTTTTTTATTCAGCGCTGTATTGCCTAGGGTTGTCTCTCCAACCAATACTAGGCATTTGGAGTTCTTTGGCTTCTGAGGGCACAAACGCACAACTTGACCTCCGAGGCTGCAATACAGACAAAGTCCCGATGTGCGTCTACGTTGTCTCTCCTGGACAGATAATTTCAGCCAGTACACCTGCATAGGCTCCTCTGGTGGAACAACTGGTGAGCGCAACAGGGATTGCTGGAAAGTGGGAGCCAGCCTAGGAAGTCTTCCATCCCAATGAACCTCTTGGGATCGCTCCCGAATCCTCATGTCAATCTGGGTGGCGAGAAGAATGAGGTTATCCAGGGTCGGTGGCAGATTACAAGCGGCAAGCTTGTCCTTAATCCCGGAAGACATTCCATGCCAGAATGCAGCCACCAAGGCCTCGTATTTCCAGGACAGCTCTGCCGCCAGGGTGCGAAACTGAATGGCAAAGAGGCAGCAGCAGATGAGACTCGCCCAGGTTCCTCAAATACAGAGTGGAAAGTCCATAGGAAACACTGGACGTCATGGGTCTCTGGTCCCTGATGTTCCCACATAGGATTCGCCCATGCTAGGGCCTTGCCAGTAAGGAGCAAGATAATGAAAGCGATCCTTGCACCGTCAGACGGAAATGCTTCGACGTGTAGGCTGAAGTGGGTTTGGCACTGGTTCAGAAAACAGCAAACAAGAAATAAAAGCATCAAGGTAAGTAAAGATCTTTAAAATTTCTAAGCGGCACGCCAAACACTCTCGCCCGACCCTGGGTTTCGCCCTTCCGGCTTCCTCTGGGGCATCTGATGCCCCAGAGGAAGCCGGAAGGGCGAAACCCAGGGTCGGGCGAGAGTGTTTGGCGTGCCGCCTAGAAATTTTAAAGATTTTTACTTACCTTGTGTAAAGGATCTGCCAGGCACAGCTTCGGGGTTAACTCCCATAATTAATCAGTCAGCACCTGAATCTACATCCCTGAGACTGACTCCAGCTTCCACCACTCAGGCTGGCAGGCTTAGGAGTGGGAGAGCCTATCGCAACCTGGCCAGACTCAGCTAGCTCCCGCCCTCGGTCTATTTAAGCCTGTCCCTCGGTGCTTGTGATTCTTTTCGTGTGGTTTCCTGGCCCAGCTACAGCTCCTTCTATTTTGTTCCTGCTCCATACAGACCCTGGCTTACTGACTACTCTTCTGCTCTTCGTTTGGTACCTCGCACACTCCTGGCTTGACTCGGCTCGTTCACCACTCTGGTTGCTCACGGTGTTGCCGTGGGCAACTGCCCCTTTCCCTTGCTTGTATTCCCTTGTATGTTTGTCGTGTTTGTCGTGCACTTACTGAGCGCAGGGACCGCCGCCCAGTTGTACCCCGTCGCATAGGGCGGGTCGTTGCAAGTAGGCAGGGACAGAGTGGCGGGTAGACTAGGGCTCACTTGTCCGTTTCCCTACCCCCCGTCATTACATAATCACAAGCCCATACCTAGTCTACCCTGGTCCCTGACACCACTATGGACCCCCGTGAGACCCTGGCTCAGCAAATGCAGGGTCTCTCCCTACAGGTCCAGGCCCTGGCTCAGAGGGTCAACCAGCCTGATGCTACCTTGGTAGTTCCCCTCACCTCACCTCTTGAACCCCACCTCAAGTTGCCCGACCAGTTCTCAGGGGACCGGAGGGCTTTTCTCTCCTTTCGGGAGAGTTGTAGGCTTTACTTTAGTTTAAAGCCTCATTCCTCAGGTTCTGAGAGCCAGCGGGTGGGTATAATTATGTCCCGGCTCCAGGAAGGGCCCCAAGAGTGGGCCTTCTCCTTGGCTCCTGATGCCCCTGAACTTTCCTCCGTTTGATTGTTTCTTTTCTGCTCTCGGACTTATTTATGACGAGACTGACAGGACTGCCTTTGCCGAGAGTCAGCTGGTGACCTTACGTCAGGGTAAGAGACCTGTTGAGGAGTATTGTTCTGACTTTAGGAAGTGGTGCGTAGCTTCTCGGTGGAATGACCCTGCCTTAAGGTGCCAGTTTAGGTTGGGTCTGTCGAATGCCTTGAAAGACCTGCTAGTTAGCTATCCCTCTTCTGACTCCCTAGACCAGGTTATGGCTTTAGCGGTACGACTTGACCGATGTCTCAGGGAACGACAACGTGAACGTTTATGTGTTTTCTCCTCCGACTCCCCCATGATGCCTCCCGAAGTTCCGTTGCTTCGTTTCTCCCCTAAAGATTTAGAGATACCTATGCAACTCGGGGCCTCCGTGTCCCCCCAACAACGTAGAGAATTCCGCAGGAAGAATGGTCTCTGCTTCTACTGTGGGGATAACAAGCATCAAGTGAACAACTGTCCTAAGCGTAAGAATGCAGCCAGAGAACTTCCACACCTAAGTGATCATCGGGGAGGTCACTTGGGCGCACATGTATTTCCCGTAAATAGGAAACGTACTAAGATCTTGCTTCCCTTTCAGGTCTCTTTTGGTGGTAGGTCTGCTACCGGCAGTGCCTTCGTGGATTCAGGGTCCTCTACTAATATCATGTCTGTGGAATTTGCTATGTCTCTTGCTATGCCTCTGATTGATTTGCCTAAACCTGTCCCGGTAGTGGGTATCGACTCCACTCCTCTTGCTAATGGTTATTTTACACAGCATACCCCTGTTTTTGAACTCCTTGTTGGCTCCATGCATTTGGAGCAGTGCTCTGTACTGTTGATGCAGGGATTATCGTACGATTTGGTTCTAGGCCTTCCCTGGTTGCAGTTGCATAATCCCACGTTTGACTGGAATACTGGGGAGCTAACCAAATGGGGTAATGAATGTTTTACGTCATGTTTTTCTGTTAATTCTATTTCTCCCCCTGAGGAGGCGAACACGCTACCCGAGTTTGTTCAGGACTTCGCTGATGTTTTCTCTAAGGAGGCCTCCGAAGTGTTACCTCCTCATAGAGAATACGATTGCGCTATCGAATTGGTACCAGGAGCTAAGCTTCCTAAGGGTAGGATATTTAATCTTTCTTGTCCCGAACGTGAAGCCATGAGAGAGTATATCCAGGAATGCCTGGCCAAGGGTTACATTCGTCCCTCTACTTCTCCGGTAGGTGCTGGCTTCTTCTTCGTAGGGAAGAAGGATGGTGGTCTTAGGCCATTCATTGACTACCGTAGCCTGAATAAGGTCACGGTAAGGAACCAGTATCCCCTTCCTTTGATTCCTGATCTCTTCAATCAGGTTCAGGGGGCCCAATGGTTCTCTAAGTTGGATCTACGGGAGGCGTATAACCTTATACGCATCAAAGAGGGGGATGAGTGGAAGACTGCGTTTAACACGCCCGAAGGCCATTTCAAATACCTGGTCATGCCCTTTGGGTTGTGTAATGCCCCTGCGGTCTTCCAGAATTTCATAAATGAGATTTCGAGAAATTACCTGGGGATATTTCTTGTAGTGTACCTTGATGACATACTGGTGTTTTCCAAGGACTGGTCCTCCCACATTGAGCATGTCAGGAAGGTGCTCCAGGTCCTTCGGGAAAACAAACTGTTTGCCAAAACCGAAAAATGTGTGTTTGGGGTACAGGAAATACCATTTTTGGGTCAAAGCCTCACTCCTCATGAATTCCGCATGGACCCCGCCAAGGTTCAGGCTGTGGCGGAATGGGTCCAACCTGCCTCCCTGAAGGCGTTACAGGGTTTTTTGGGGTTCGCTAATTATTACAGGAGATTTATTGCTAACTTCTCGGTCATTGCTAAGCCTCTTACGGACCTCACTCGCAAAGGAGCTGATCTCCTCCACTGGCCTCCTGAGGCTGTCCAGGCTTTTGAGGTCCTTAAGAAGTGCTTTATCTCGGCCCCGGTGCTGGTTCAGCCCAACCAAATGGAGCCATTTATCGTGGAAGTTGACGCATCTGAGGTGGGAGTGGGGGCTGTCTTGTCCCAGGGTACCAGGTCCCTCACCCATCTCCGCCCCTGTGCCTACTTCTCCAGGAAGTTTTCGCCAACTGAGAGTAACTATGATATTGGCAACCGCGAACTCTTAGCCATTAAATGGGCATTTGAAGAGTGGCGCCACTTCCTGGAGGGGGCTAGGCACCAGGTAACGGTCCTTACCGACCACAAGAATCTGGTTTTCCTAGAATCTGCCCGGAGGCTAAACCCGAGACAAGCTCGATGGGCGTTATTTTTTACCAGATTCAATTTTTTGGTTACCTATAGGGCTGGGTCTAAAAATATTAAGGCTGATGCACTTTCGCGTAGCTTCATGGCCAGCCCTCCTTCGGAGGAAGATCCTGCTTGTATTTTGCCTCCAGGTATAGTCATTTCCTCGATCGATTCTGATTTAGTCTCTGAAATTGCTGCTGATCAAGGTTCAGCTCCCGGGAACCTTCCTGAGAACAAGCTGTTTGTTCCCCTGCAATTCCGGCTAAGGGTACTTAGGGAAAATCATGACTCCGCACTATCTGGTCATCCAGGCATCCTGGGTACCAAACACCTCATTACTAGAAACTATTTGTGGCCTGGGTTGCCTAAAGACGTTAAGGCCTACGTCGCCGCTTGTGAGGTTTGTGCTAGGTCCAAGACTCCCAGGTCCCGACCAGCGGGCTTACTGCGTTCGTTGCCCATTCCCCAGAGACCTTGGACACATATCTCATTGGATTTTATCACCGATTTGCCTCCATCCCAAGGCAAGTCGGTGGTGTGGGTGGTAGTAGACCGCTTCTGTAAGATGTGCCACTTTGTGCCCCTCAAGAAACTACCCAATGCCAAGACGTTGGCTACCTTGTTTGTCAAACACATCCTGTGTCTCCATGGGGTCCCTGTCAATATTGTTTCGGACAGAGGGGTACAATTTGTTTCTTTGTTTTGGAGAGCCTTCTGTATGAAGTTGGAGATTGATCTGTCCTTCTCCTCTGCCTTCCATCCTGAAACCAATGGCCAAACTGAGAGGACTAATCAATCTCTAGAACAATATTTAAGGTGTTTTGTCTCTGACTGTCAATATGATTTGGTCTCATTCATTCCCCTCGCCGAATTTTCCCTTAATAATCGGGTCAGTAACTCGTCAGAGGTCTCCCCCTTTTTCTGTAATTTTGTGTTTAATCCACGGTTCTCCTCCGTTTCACCTGGTAGTTCCAACAATCCCGAGGTAGAGGTCGTTCATCGGGAACTGTGCACAGTCTGGGCCCAGGTTCAGAAGAACCTAGAGGCGTCCCAGAGCGTACAAAAAACTCAGGCTGGTAGAAAACGTTCTGCTAACCCCCTGTTTATGGTCGGAGATCTGGTGTGGTTGTCGTCTAGGAACTTGCGTCTCAAGGCTCCGTCCAAGAAGTTTGCTCCCCGGTTTATTGGGCCGTATAAGGTCATTGAGGTCCTCAATCCTGTCTCCTTCCGGCTGGAGTTACCCCCGTCTTTTCGTATACACGACGTGTTTCATGCCTCCCTCCTTAAACGCTGCTCCCCGTCCTTGGCTCCCTCGAGGAGACCTCCTGTTCCCGTCCTCACCCCTCATAAAAGGGGGGGGGGGTACTGTAAAGGATCTGCCAGGCACAGCTTCGGGGTTAACTCCCATAATTAATCAGTCAGCACCTGAATCTACATCCCTGAGACTGACTCCAGCTTCCACCACTCAGGCTGGCAGGCTTAGGAGTGGGAGAGCCTATCGCAACCTGGCCAGACTCAGCTAGCTCCCGCCCTCGGTCTATTTAAGCCTGCCCTTCCTCTCCCTCGGTGCTTGTGATTCTTTTCGTATGGTTTCCTGGCCCAGCTACAGCTCCTTCTATTTTCATCCTGCTCCATACAGACCCTGGCTTACTGACTACTCTTCTGCTCTTCGTTTGGTACCTCGCACACTCCTGGCTTGACTAGGCTCATTCACCACTCTGGTTGCTCACGGTGTTGCCGTGGGCAACTGCCCCTTTCCCTTGCTTGTATTCCCTTGTATGTTTGTCGTGTTTGTCGTGCACTTACTGAGCGCAGGGACCGCCGCCCAGTTGTACCCCGTCGCCTAGGGCGGGTCGTTGCAAGTAGGCAGGGACAGAGTGGCGGGTAGACTAGGGCTCACTTGTCCGTTTCCCTACCCCCCGTCATTACACCTTGATGCTTTTATTTCTTGTTACTTCTAGACATAAGATCCTTTTCCTACCAGGAGTTCTTTGAATGTGGAGAGAGACGATAAGGAGCTTGGTGGAACTACAAGGATAAGAATTACCATCCACACCCTCATTGGATTGCGGACTGTCCACTGCATTTTTCTGGGAGAGAGTCCATACTGAATGATATTGGACTGTTACCAGTGCCGTCTGAGCGGTAAACTTCACTGTACTTTATTTAACGGTATGGCAGCTCGTCAACAGGATACAGGTCAAAGTCTATAGTTTGTATAATTGTACCTTTGGTAGCTTCAGACAGTAGCAAAGCAGGCTCGGAAGGGACTTTGGCAGCAGGTGGACACCAGGCGTGGTGCAACAGGACAGGCGTGGTATACAGCACGACTCCAACACAATACGGCACTTGACCAGGATAGCACGGGATACAGGTTACAGGTAGCAGGAATGGGAAACACTGGGAACTGGAAAACACTAGGAGACCATTTGCAGAGACAAACTAGGGTAACAGACAACAGAGCTCAGGCAAGGCAGGAAGGGGCTGGGCCCCTCTTATAGTCCAGGGTGCTCATGGGGTTATTAGGCACTTTAAGTTAGGTGTGTGCTGGCCTTTTAAGAGCGGGCAGATGGCCAACAGGACACAGGTCACAAAAACCAAGAGAAAAGGAGTCATAAACTATAAGTACACAAGAATATATAATTTTATTGTAACACTCAAAAAATACAAAAATATATAAAAACACAAGTACACAACGAGGTGTATAAAACTGAAAGTCAATAGGCGGGTCAAGTATCAAACAACCTACAACATAGGCATGCCATAAGTATTACAGTATTAAAGGTTCCGTTAATAAATAAATAGGTATGTGGGGGAGAGAGAAAGCACCTAGCCGTAACATGCAAGTATTGCTGGTTCACTGTAACGGGTACAGTGCAATCTCACTATCAAATAGTGTATCAAGGACAGCAGCAGATGAATAACTACCGACTGCTACCATACGAGTTACATTTAACTGTTCGATTGTATGGTCCCAGAAATACATCCAGGAAAAAGAGGAGCCGGCCTGCTAGAGCCTAATGAGCCACATGTCCTTTAAACAGAACCACTAATGAAGAAAAATAAAAAAGATGAAGGCTTACCCATGGAGGTGTTTGTATGAGTGAAGTGACCCACCGAGTGTTGAGGCACCCCGACGCGCGTTTCGCGAGTATCGCTTCCTCAGGGGGTGTAGATTAATGTGTGTGCTGTCCGTTTATATTGCCCCTGTATCTGTCTATGAGTACAATCAGCTGTATCCCTTTCCTCGGTCCATGGCGCATGTGCGGAAATGCTCGGGGTCACGTGACCTCCATCCGCCGTCGTCATACTACCACCGCGCCTGCGCGTCTCCAAAGACGCGTCTCCAAGGAGATAGCGCAGGCGCAGGGCCAGCATCCAGACGACGGGAGACAGAGACGAACACCCGGCATTCACACTCCATGCGCAACCCCAGGGAAAGGGAAAAGAGTGAGTGTCGCCCGTTCATGTAGTCCCTACGTTCGCATCTCTTCCCTTGTACTGTATTTGAGACCATACAATGTACCAGACTCGCTTGTAAAGGACTCAGCAGACATTAAAGAACTGCCGTCCAGGCACTATGTGTCCTACAGAGTAAGGACCAGAAAAATAAAAGAGAGGATATAAATAATAAAAGAGTGAAGCCATAAATGAAAAACATGCGACAAAAACATATATATATCACAAGAACAACACAGTGTCTGTCTGAAGGGATAAAAATTAACACATCCCTATGGAAGAATATGATATAAATTCAATCATATACAAAGTGACTCCACATTCATAATGGATGAAAAAATAAAAAATAATAAAGAATATAATAATAATAACAAAAATAGTGTATATATGAAAACAAACAGTAATGAATAAATTGCATAAGTGCAAAATAATGAATATTAATATTAAATAATGCATAATAAAATACAAAAGTGAGTGAGTGCATAGAAATAAGTGAAAATAAAAATAAAAAGTGTTAACTATAAAGTAGTGGAAGACTACACATAAATGAGTGACCAGCTATCATCTCTATAAATCAACCGGATCGTTGATAGCAGAATATCAAACATCAACGATACGGTGATACATAGTACAATATACCATAAAACATCAATTATAAATGGTGAAAAAACAAACACATATAGTGAACAAACCACTGTTCATTCACCAACTAAGTACAGCAGAATAGACTAAATGGGAAGATCACCACGAGAGGACCCATAGACAACACAGCAATGTTATAATGATGTTGATAGAATACAGTAGTCAGATGACTAGATACAGGATCTCCCTTCTCCGCTGTCAAACATGGATGATCAATTTGTCATACATCAGGATATTGTTATTCGCGTCTTCCTTGACCATCCATAAAGTCAGCATGGTATGAAGATAATTCAGCAACTAAACTCGAAAGCATCAAAAGGACATAATTAATATCAAATATAGGACAGAAAAAACACACATTTTTTTGGGCCTCTATATCTTAAAAAATTACTTAAAAAACATGGTGGATAGATAGACTATTATAGAAAGGCGGAGAAACTCAACTGCTCATTTAATCCAAAAGGGGTCAGGGTGCCTAGCGTAGTAATCCACCTACACTCTTTCTGTTCCAGAATCTTCTTTGCATTACCACCTCTGACACCACAATGCACCATATCTATCCCCCAGGCCATAAAGGTTTTGGGATCACAGCCATGGTGTATTTTGAAGTGTTTAGGGATAGTTTTTAGTAGTGACAGATCTTCAATGTCTTTTGCAGCCCTAATGTCTCTCACATGCTCCCTGATCCTCATTCTCAGTTGTCTTGAAGTTAGACCCACATACGCCTTTGGGCATCCGCATTTTGCGTAATATATACACAGGTCACAGTCTATAGTTCGTATAGGTGTACCTGTGGTAGCTCAGACAGTAGCAAGACAGGCTCGGATGGGACTAGGCAGCAGGCAGGCACCAGGCGGTGTGTTTCAGGACAGGTGTGGTACTCAGCGTAGCACGACTCCAACTCAATATGGCACTTGGACCAGGATAGCATGGGATACAGGTTACAGGTAGAAGGAACGGGAAACACTGGGAACTGGAAAATACTTAGCAGACCATTTGCTAAGACAGACTAGGGTAACAACAACAAAACTCAGGCAATGCATGGAGGGGCAGAGCACTTCTTATAGTCCAGGGTGATCTGGGAGCAATCAGCTCAATCTCACACATGTGTGCGCTCTGGCTCCTTAAGGCTGGACTGAGCTCGCGAGCGCACCCTAGTGGTGGCTGCGGAACAGGATGGCCGCATGTGCAGACATCTCTGGAGAGAAGGGCGTCGACAGTAGCCCCCCTCTTACGCCCCCTCCTCTTGGGATCAGAACGAGAGAGAAACTTCTTAATGAGGGTAAGAGCATTGAGATTCTCCTCTGGCTCCCAGGACCTCTCTTCCAGACCAAACCCCCTCCAATCTACTAAATAAAAGATTCTTCCTCTTACTTTTTTGGTGTCCAGGATCTCCTTAACCTCAATAGTATCTGATGAACCGCTGGGAGCCACTGCAGGACTAGGAATCTTGGAGTAGCGGTTCAGGACCACAGGTTTCAGAAGTGACACATGGAAGGAGTTGGGGATCTTGAGCGTTGGAGGAAGTTTGTAGGAGAAAGGGTTGATTTGTTGCAAAATCTCGAAGGGTCGGAGGAAGCGGGGCGCAAACTTGTACAATGGCACCCTCAGCCGGATATTCTTAGAGAACAGCCAGACCTTAGTGCCTGGAAGAAACTGGGGAGGCTCTCGTCTTCTTGTGTCTGCCTTTTTTTCATGCGGTTGACCACCAGCAGAATAAAAGATCGGGTCTGCTGTCAGATTTGTAGAAAGTCCCTGAATGTAGAGTCAGCTGCAGGTACCTGGGACGTAGTGAAAATAGGAAGAGGTATTCATGGGTGTTGGCAGTAGACCATGAAGAATGGGCTGGAGGCGGTGGACTCACTAGTGTGGTTGTTGTAGAAGAACTCAGCCCAAGGAAGCAGCTGCACCCAGTTATCATGCTACCTGGAGATAAAGTGTTTTAGATAGTTCTTCATAATCTGATTTATTCTCTCGACCATTGGACTGGGGTTGTAGGCTGATGAAAAGTCCAACTTCACACCGAGGAGTCCGCAGAGGGATCTCCAGAACTTCGACTTGAACTGAACCCCCCTATCCGACACAATATGTAGAGCCAAGCCATGCAGACGGAAAATGTGTTGGATGAAGAGATTAGCCAGTCGGGAAGCAGAAGGCAGGCTTGTCTCTGGAACAAAATGAATCATCTTGGAGAATCGGTCCACCACCACCCAGACCGTACTGCATCCAGCAGAAGGAGGCAGGTCCGTGACAAAGTCCATAGCAATATGTTGCCAGGGGGCATCTGGCACAGGCAGTGGCTGGAGCAGGCCAGCCGGTTTGGAGTGGGCAACTTTATTTGCTACACACACACTTTGCAGGAGGAGACAAAGTTCATGATGTCTTTGGGCAACGAGGGCAACCAGAACTGACGAGCAATCAGATCTTGGGACTTACGGGCACCCGCGTGACCTGCCTGTTTGGAACTGTGTCCCCAGCGGGGGATTCTTCTTCTGTCTGCCAGTCGGACAAAAGTCCTCCCCGAGGGAATGTCTCTAACTTGCAAAGGGTTGACAGGGATGATGCAGGATGAATTAATGATATTCTGTGGAGACTCCATAGTGTCCTCTGTCTCGAAAAAGCTGGACAAGGCATCGGCCCTCACATTCTTGTCGGCTGGACGGTAGTGGAGCTCAAACTGGAACCGGGCACAGAACAGCGGCCACCTGGCCTGACAAGGATTCAGTCGTTGGGCCGTTTGGAGATAGGTGAGGTTCTTTTGGTCCGTGAATATCAAGATGGGATGAACTGCGCCCTCTAGTAGATGTCTCCACTCCTCCAGAGCCAATTTGATGGCCAGTAACTCCCGATCCCCAATCGAGTAGTTGCGTTCTGCGGAAGAGAAGAGTTTAGAGTAATAGCCACATACCATTGTCTTGCCCTTGGAACCTCTCTGGAACAGGAGTCCACCATCACCGACAGAGGAGGCATCCACCTCCAACGAGAACTGTTGAGATGCAGCTGGATGATGGAGGATAGAGGCTGATGTGAAGGCACTCTTCAGGCTATTAAATGCGGATTCCGCCTCAGGAGACCACACCTTGGCGTTCATGCCTTTCTTGGTGAGGGTAGAGATAGGAGATGTCAGTGAGGAGAAGTTTGGAATGAACGGTCTATAGAAATTAGTGAATCCCAGGAAGCGCTGTATGGACCTCAAGCCTTGAGGGCGTGGCCATTCCAAGACAGCCTTTACCTTCTCGGGATCCATCCTGAGGCCCCGATCTGAGATGATGTAGCCCAGGAAGGGTAGAGCATTTTTCTCAAACACGCACTTCTCCAACTTGGCGTACAGGCGATTCTCCCTTAACCGCAGCAAAACTTGACGGACATGTCTCTGATAAATCATAGGATCTGGGGAAAAAAATTAAGATGTCATCAAGATAGACCGCAACACAAACATAGAGGAGGTCATGGAGGATGTCATTAACAAACTCTTGGAAGACCGCGGGAGCATTACACAGGCCGAAGGGCATTACTAGATATTCATAGTGTCCATCACGAGTGTTAAATGCCGTCTTCCATTCGTCACCCCAGCGAATCCAGATTAGGTTGTAAGCCCCACGCAGGTTTAGCTTCAAAAAAATCTTGGCTCCTCGTATACGATCAAACAGTTCAGAAATCAATGGCAATGGATATCTATGTTTTACCGTGATCTGGTTGAGGCCCCGATAGTTGATGCAAGGACGTAGAGAACCATCCTTTTCTTGACAAAGAAGAACCCGGCTCCTGCCGGGGAAGAAGACTTCCGTATGAAGCCCGTCTCTACGTTTTCCTAAACATAGATGGACATTGACTGAGTCTCTGGCAAGGAGAGAGGATATACCCTACCATGGGGAATGGACGCACCAGGAATCAGCTCGATAGGACAGTCATACGCCCGGTGTGAAGGCAGCGTCTCTGCCTCCTTCTTGCTGGAGACATCTGAGAACGTGGAATAATGACAAGGCAATCCTGCCAAGGACTGAGGCAGAGGAGGCTGGGCCTGATGAATCTGTACCAGGCGATGGTTGAGACACACGGGACCCCACTGGAGAACCTCTCCATCATTCCAGTCCAGGCCTGGGGCATGTAGTCGGAGATAGGGCAGGCCCAGAAACAAAGGGTTGACGGCTTTAGCCAGGACAAAGAACGAGAGGAGCTCGGAATGTAGGGCTCCCACTTGGAGCTTCAGTGGCTTGGTCACAGCTACAAACGGATCTGGCAGAGGTAGCCCATTCACCTATGCAATTATAAAAGGGCTTTCCAGAGGGGTTGTGGGCAACTGGATAAGATCCACCAGGTCTCTCCGAATGAAATTAGCAGCGGATCCAGAGTACAGATAAGAAGAGACCCAGTGCGTTTTGTTGATTAGCATTTATTATGTTTTTTTAGGAGAAATGCAAAAAAAAAACAGCAATCACAATTATTTATTGTATTTTGTTTCCCACTGCTTATCAAGTGTTAAAATTAACAAGTTAACATTATTCTACATATACTACCAAATAAGCATAGGGTTTTTTTTACATTTTAAAACATTTTTTAGATAAAAATCATTTTTGTGTCACTGCATTCCGAGATCCATAACTTTTTTATTTTTCCGTCAACATAGACGTATAAGTGCTTGCTTTGGTTTTTTTGCGGGCAGGGTTAAAGTTTTTCTTGGTACTATTTTAGTTACATAGTTAGTACGGTTGAAAAAATACATTTGTATCCGGGAATGGAGCTGCCATAGAAAGACAGCACATCAGAAAACGTCCCCTGAACAGCCACTATATGGCGGTCAATAAACACTATACAGTGGTTGTTAGGGGTTCGAAATGTTTGTATTTAGTACAGTATATTTGGTTAATTACATATTTTTTGCACCCAGATTTAGGTAAAAAAAAAGATAGAAAAAAAATCATACTAATTTAAACTTCCCTGTTGGTACAAGTTAAGGGGAATGGAGGGGTTTATGTCAATTGCTCTGGTAAGCTAGGGTGGTACCCCTTCCTTGGTGTTAATATTTCATCCCCTGGTGGTGTTGGGTAAAAGTAAAGGCAAAATATGGTATTTAATGGGATTTATATTTAGAATAGGGTGCATATATGGAAAACCGAACTTTAGTAGCAAAGTTCATCAAATTGCTAATTTCTTACTGTACAAACTGCATCCACCACTTTTAATATGTGATAATGAGACCATGTTGGTAGAGTATTGCACAGCACAGCACATTACCAGCACTCATCTGAACAAGACACTTCCCCAGAAATGTGTCCTGTGCTGTCCTGTCTCTGACAAAAAACTGACAGCAAAATACATATCATATTCAGCTTGTCCTCATACCTTGCACTGATCATGCAGATCAGTGCTGGGAAGGAGAGAGGGGATTGTGTGGCTGAAAATCTTCACTGTGGGAACAAGTGTGTGAGTGTGGGCCTGAGAATTGCAAAATCTCATTTACTTTGCTGCTACTGGGAATTTCCAGACAGAATTCCGATTCGGATATTCCGCAGTGTTTACGCTATGTTGGAACCCAGCCTTAGGCCTTATTCACACGCCAGTAATAAACGGCTGTGTGATGGCCGTTCTTTTAACTGCCGTCACACGGCCGTTTTCGTAACAATGATGTTCTATGGGTGTATTCACACGGCCGTTTTTTTTAACAGCCCGTGAATAATGGGCGTCAAAAAATAGGACATGTCCTATTTTTGGCCGTTTTAACGGCCTGACGGCCCCCATAGAAGTCAATGAATCAGTTTTTAACGGCTGTCAATGCATGTAACAACCGTTAAAAACGGATCTGTGACATGGGGATTTGCAAGGGAACTACTAGTTCCCTTACTGGCTATCGGCGGCGCGACGACACATACTCACCGATGCAGCGCCGAATTCTTCTGGTCTGGTCGTGGGTTCTGCGAAGGCGGCGCGATGTCATCACGCAGCAGATCCAGTGAGACTAGCGACCACACCAGAAGAAGTTGGCGCTGCATCGGTGAGTATGTGTCATCGCGTTACCGCAGATCCCGTGAAGACGAGGGCCCCTGCCTGAAGAAGACAGTGCTGCATCAGTGAGTATGTAGGGCATTCATGTCGGCCTGTGTGGCATCATATACATCGGGGATGTGTGGCATACAGGGGGCTGTGTGGCATCTACAGGGAGGCTGTGTGGCATCTACAGGGGGGCTGTGTGGCATCTACAGGGGGGCTGTGTGGCATCATATACAGGGAGGTGTGTGGCTTCATATACAGGGAGGTGCGTGGCATCATATACAGGGAGGTGCGTGGCATCATATACAGGGAGGTGCGTGGCATCATATACAGGGAGGTATGTGGCATCATATACAGGGAGGTGTGAGGCATCATATACAGGGAGGATGTGTGGCATCATATACAGGGAGGTGTGTGGCATCATATACAGGGAGGTGTGTGGCATATACAGGAGGTCTGTGGCATCATATACAGGGAGGTGTGTTGCATCATATACAGGAGGTCTGTGGCATCATATACAGGGAGGTGTGTGGCATCATATATAGGGAGGCTGTAAATAGTGTCTAGGTGAAAATGTGACCTTCCTTTGGGTGTTTTGAGGGGGCTGGGACAAAAAAAGCCTGACCAATGAAATTCATCAGTTTTTTTAACGGCCATGAAACACTGATGCAAAATGGATGTCAAACGGCCATTAAAAACAGACAGACGGACTGGAAATGGATGAAAATTTAGAGACACACTGATGCAAAATGGCCATAAAAAACACAGTTGATCAGTTTTTAATGGACATTTTTTTTCACTGTAGTGTGAATATAGCCTTATTGTCATAAACAATACAAATACTCACTACTTTAGGAGAGGTCTGGACAATCTACCATTTTTAAATTTGATATTCCAAAGAATTAACATCCAGAGAAGAGGGAAAAAATACCTTATTCCCTTCTCCTTGGGTATATGCCTTTTTTTGGCTAAAGAAAGCAGAAAGAAGAATGAACTACTTCAATGCCAAAGGAAATTAGAATCAAAACATGTTATTAAAATACAATTTTTAAATTCCCACATTTTCCTTCTCACCTTTGCGCATATATAACTTTATTATCATTTTGACTACTAAAGCAGACTGATGAGTTATTTTAAATTGGTTTTCTTATCACAAAACTAATGTGACAGTTCATTTAAATAGCAAACACAAGTAAACAGCTTATTAAAACTCTTGTACTTTATGGACAGTGGCATTTATTCAGATTAGAAAATGTTTTATGTTTAATTCCTATACTTAAAAAAACAGTAGGGAAGCTCGAGGAATACTATGTGGAGTGCATGCAAGGTCTAAGTTAAATTGCAGATAGCAAGGGGAAAACACTCCATGAAATTATAATAAAAGCGATTTTTATTATCATCTCAAGACAGATTTCAAATCAAAGCTGTATGCTAATGCAACTGACTCACACCCTACCATTCATTTTACATGTATTTAACTTCAATTGATCTAATTAACTGCCAATCGTGTCTTTGAGACTTTGGATATGTTTTAAAAAAAAACACACACATAATCGCATTTAAATAGCTCAGCCGTCTGCTATTTCATACTAACATTAACAATTACTGATTTATCTGCATCTCTTTTAATTGCTCCAAAGATATTGATTTTTATGGATTGAATGCCTATTTCTGAAAGTTAAATTGTTATGGCAGCATTTCTTGTATTCCTTTAAAAAAAATTGCATAATTGGGAGAATAAATAGCAATATTTTATAAAAATATATTTTGGTAAACAAGTAATTGTTCCACATGAGAGTAGCAGTCCCCTGTTGGAGGATCAAATTGAGGACTTACAAATTTAAAAAAATTAATAATATGGTATTTTATTAGTCAGAACAACAGTAACTTAAAACTTTTATAGCCTCAAAAACATAAATTGTGTCCATAACTAGATTTCTGCCTTCCCCCTGATTCCAGCATCATTTTTTTAACCCAATACAGGCCTCCGTTTCGGACGACTATATGCTAAATTCTGAATAAATGAATAACCAGGCGGTCACTAGCACCCAGCGTCAACTGGGTGTGAACCTTAGTCGCTCTATCAACAACATTTGTTGCAAATCATTGGTCACCATGTTTAGGATAAATTTATTAAGCTAGAAGCCATAAAATGGCGCCATTTTTTTGTGCAAATATATGCAGTCCAAAATGCACCAAATTTTTAAACAGCCATGCGCCTTTTAATAAATTTGGTGCAATGCACTTCAACGCAGATTTTTTTAGTCTGGCATATGAAACTCCATTCTTAATTAATCAAATTCTGCCCCATTGACTATTAGGGTATGTGCACACGATAGCAGGCATTTACGTGTGAAAAGACAGAATGTTTTCAAGAGAAAACAGCTGCCTCGTTTCCAACGTAAATGCTCCTCCTCGCATTATGCGAGGCGTCTGTGAGCTCGTAAATCTTGAGCTGCTCTTCATTGAGTTCAATGAAGAATGGCTCAAATTACGTTGCAAAGAAGTACCCTGCACTTCTTTGCCGAGGCAGTCAATTTACGCGTCGTCGTTTGACAGCTGTCAAACGACGACGCGTAAATTACAGGTCGTCTGCACAGTACGTCGGCAAACACATTCAAATGAATGGGCAGATGTTTGCCGACGTATTGTAGCCCTATTTTCAGGCGTAAATCAAGGCATAATACGACTCGTTTACGCCTGAAAGTAGGTCGTGTGAACCCAGCCTAACTATGTCGGTACTATGTCTGGTAATATATGGTTACTATGGCTAATTTTATATGGGCAAAATATCATCAGGTATTATATAAAAACTATTGCTGGTCTCATATGATTGGCACATTTATATATAAATATATGATCAGCATGATGTGATGCGGCCATCTCTGAACTAATATACGGCAGGCACTGAAGGCAGAAAACATGGCGGGCGCTGTGCAGTGCGCGCACCATGTTATCTGTTTTCAGGGCCAGCGCTGCCGCTCATTAGTATGGCACCAGCCCCATCACATGATGCTAGTCACTAAATTCATGTATTACAATACTAAACTGTGCATTAATATATGAATTCAAGTTTTGAACTGTTTGCGGGTGAGCAGCATTGAAATAGTATCAATATTTCAATGCATTGTACAACCCTAGTGCCAACTGTAAAGTTTGGTGGAGGATGGGTAATGCTATGGGGTTGTTTTTGAGGGGTTGGCCTAGGCCCTTTAGTTCCAGTGAAGAAAACAATCTTAATGTTTCAGAATACCAAGACGTTTTTGACAATTGTATGCTTCCAACAATGACTGTACCCCAGTGCACAAAGCAAGGTACATAAATTTAAGGTCAGGTGAGTTTGGTGTGGAAGAACTTGACTGGGACAGAGCCCTGACTTCAACCTCATCAAACACCTTTGGGACGAACTAGAACGAAGATTGCGAGCCAGGCCCTCTCGTCCAACATCAGTGTCTGACCTCACAAATGCTCTTCTGGATGAATGGGCAATAATTTCTACAGACACACTCCAAAATCTTGTAGAAAGCGTTCTCAGAAGAGTGGGAAAAGTTCTTTTTAAATTCCCTCTTTGTCTTTTTATTTTTTTACATGCTTTTTGTCAGAAAATGTAAAGGAAAGGAGACTTTGACATACTCTATTAAGTTATATGGGAAGCAAACTGATACATAAAAAAAATTATTCAGATTGTCATGATTTTTACAAGAACTTGAGACCAGGGCCAAGGCAATTCCAGATCTCTTATCCAGTACAGGTGGCAGCACCAAGGCTTACGACTATTCTACCATACTGTTTCTTATTATTTATGAAATATGAACAAAATACCCACACCAATTTTCTAATGTTAAACTTTGCTTTTGTTTCCCGCCACATTACATTTAGCACGTTCTTTCTTCTTTTCTGTTTCATGTTACAATATAGGATATATAGAACATATTCCAATATATTTTTTGTTTCCTTAAATGTATTATTAATCAATATACCACTAATGTTTTTGCATATCCTATAGGATTTAGTCAACTTGCAGCTACTACCTAGATCTTATTTACATATAATAATATGCCGGACATTAAGAAAATACATCACCTGCATCATTAGTCCAAACTTAAAGAACACAATTAATCTTTTATCATATATGAGCACCACACAAGAGTTTATTCCATTCTTTTTTCCATATAAATGCTTTATTTACTTTGTCCTAATCATATTCCTTTTTGACACGTTTTTTGATGTGGAAACCGCGTCAGAAAACGCGCCATAAAATGGCCGAAAATGCCTCCCGTTAATTTCAATGGGAGGCGGAGGCGTTTTTTTTCTGTGAGCGGAAAAACCGTATCGCTGGGTAAAAGAAGCGACATACCCTATCTTCGGGCGTTTACGTCTCTGAACTCCCATTAACATCAATGGGAGGCAGAGAAAGCGTATTTCGTGGCGTTTTTGCCCATCGGCACTCAATGGACATGGGTGAAAAACACTGCGAAAAACGGCGGGCAGGCAGAGCAAAATCTGCCTCAAAATTCCAAACTGAATTTTGAGGCAGATTTTCTGCCTGCAAAAAACTCTGTGTGAAGCTACCCTAAATCAAATGCATGTTACATAAATATTTTGTACACACACCACAAAAAACAGAACCAACTAATGTAATAATATAAGTTCATCTTTATTAGACTAACATGATGATATAAAAGATACATTTAAAAAGTAACCTGAGGGAAATCCACCCTTGATAAAGTGGCATTCAGTCAATACATTAACATTCTCATTATTGAGGTATATACACTGTAAGCACGGTAAAACTGCTATGTGATGTAAGATATATTTAAAAAGTAATGTAAGATAAAGTACAAAGTATTTAGGAGGTATATAACACCTATAATATATGGGCAACAGTATTGAAACATACATCTTAATGTAGCGTCCATGGCCGCGGGCCGTCGGGTTCACTCACCTCCCGACGCCCGCAGCTATGGATCCGTGAGCGCTGGTCCCCGTCTCCCTCCTAGGAGACGCCAGCGCTCACTTCCGCTCCGTTCGGCTGTGTCCTGTAGGGTGCGCGCGCACGCTCGCGCCCGGCCTTAAAGGGCCACCGCGCGCAATAGGAAATCGTCATCATCATCAACTGCCACGATTTCCTGGTCTATAAGAAGGCCCCTGGCCTTCTAATCCTTGCCTGAGCATTGTAAGTTTTCCCAGTCTGTCTTGCAAATGGTCCCTTAGTGTTTCCCGTTCCAATTGTTACCCGTGCCTTGTTACCTGCTCCTGTTTCCCGTGCTGTGCCTTAGTATCGAGTCGTGCTACGTCCTGTGTCATCTGCCACATCCAGAGGAATCCGCCACGTCCTGTGTCTTCTGCCACGCCAGGAGGAGTCCACCACGTCTGGCGCTACTTGCGGCTCCTGTGTCATCCGCCACGTTTGGCGCCATCTGCTGCACCCATCTCATATGTGCCAGAGCTACGGCCACCATCTGGACTATTCAGGTACCCTTGTGCGGGACATTGTATTTCTGGGGTGTCCTGCTGTTTGGCCAGCTGCCTCCCCGCTGCGGCGGTACGGCCTAGTGGGTCCACTAACCCGCTCCGTGACAGTACGCTCAGGCCCTGGACCCCGCTGGTCAACCTGAGACTTTGACGACACAAGCCATGCTGGCAGAGATGGAGGATCTCCAGTCATGACAAGACCAGCTCCTCCTGTGGGTGAACGCCTTAGCCCATCGGCTGCTTGCTCCAACCACAGTTATCACCGCAACCGTTCCTGCGGTTCCGCCTGCTACACTTCCTGTCTGTACCGGTACCAACCCCCTGTGTTTCTTGCCGCTACCTCCACGCTATGACAGAGATCCGAGGTCCTGCAGGGGATTTTTGAATCAGTGCCTGATCCATTTCAGACTACATGCCAGGTCCTTCTGTTCGGATGACGTCAGGATCGCCTTCATCATCTCTCCCCTTACTGGCAAAGCCCTGGCATGGGCTAATCCTCTGTGGGAACATCAGGGACCAGAGACCCGGGACTTGCAGTGCTTCCTACAGACCTTCTGCTCGATTTTTGAGAAACCTGGGAGAGTTTCTTCGGCTGCTGCATCCTTGCTAACCCTACACCTGGGAGACCTCTCCGTGGGCGAGTATGCCATCCAGTTCCGTATCCTGGCTGCTGAATTGTCCTGGAACAACGAGGCTTTGGTGGCTACATTTTGGCAGGGACTGTCTTCAGGGATCAAGGACGAGCTGGCTGCTCGCGATCTGCCATCTACCCTGGACGATCTTATCTTACTCGCCTCCCGAGTTGACATGAGGATCCGGGAACGTTCCCAAGAGGTTCTCCGGGAGAGAGAACTTCCCAGGCTGGATTCTGCTTTCCCACAATCCCCCTCAGTCATTCCACCAGAGGATTTGATGCAGAGGAATTATGTCAAGTTGTCTACCCAGGAGAGTCAACGCATTTCTGGACTTTGTCTGTATTGCGGCCGTGGAGGCCATATTGTGCGTCTGTGTCCCTAGAAGCCAGAGAGACCCCCTTGCCTAGGATTGGTTGGAAAGACAACCCTAGGTGGAATGGAACCTAACAGAGCATTCGGTTCCAAATTGACTATTCCTGTGACCCTAGTATCCGGCGACAGGATGCATCAAGTCTCTGCCTATCTTGACTCTGGCTCTGCTGCAAATTTCATCCAGAAAGAGCTTGTGGATCATCTTCAGCTGCCCACAGTTCCCCTGGAGACATCTTAGGCTGTTGCCTCAGTTAATGGACTGCCTCTGCCTGATCCCATCATTTCTAAGACCAAGCCATTGAACCTCCAGGTTGGAGTCCTGCATTTCGAATTTATTTCTTTCCTTGTTTTGCCCAAGGCCATCAACCCTGTTCTGCTGGGCCTGCCTTGGCTTCAACTACATGCCCCAGTCCTGGAGAGGTACTCCAATGGGGCTCCAAGTGCCATGGTCGTTGTCTGTTGCAGATCCATCCTGTCAAGCCTTCTCTGCCTCAGTCGTTGGCGGGACTACCTTCCCAATTTGCTCAGTATGCAGATGTTTTCAGCAAAAGGGAGGCTGAGACGCTGCCTCCACATTGGACTTATGACTGCCCCATTGAACTGGTTCCTAATGCCTCTCTCCCCTGTGGACGGGTATATCCTCTCTCCTTGCCAGAGTCTCTATCCATGTCGGCCTATATCAAGGAGAATCTGGAGAGGGGTTTCATATGAAAGTCTTCCTCCCCCGGCCGGGGATGGATTCTTCTTCATTAAAAAGAAGGACAGATCCCTTCGTCCCTGGATTGACTACAGGGGCCTCAACCTGATCACAGTCAAGAACAAATACCCGTTGCCACTCATTTCTGAGCTGTTTGATCGCATACGAGGAGCCAACATTTTTTCTAAGCTAGACCTGCGGGGGGCTTACAATCTAGTCCGGATTCGCCAGGGTGATGAATGGAAGACGGCTTTTAACACCCGAGACGGGCACTACGAATACCTGGTGATGCCCTTCGGACTGTGTAATGCAGTGTTTCAGGAGTTCGTTAACGATATCTTCCGAGATCTCCTCTATGTCTGTGTTGTTGTTTATCTCGATGATATTTTGATTTTCTCCCCAGATCAGACGACTCATTGGAGGCATGTCCGTCAGGTTCTACTACGATTATGGGAGAAGCATTTATACGCCAAGCTGGAGAAGTGCGTCTTTGAGAAGAGTTCTCTGCCCTTCCTGGGCTACATCATCTCGGATCAAGGCCTCAAGATGGATCCTGAGAAAGTGAAAGCTGTCCTGGAGTGGCCACGTCCTCAAGGCTTAAGGGCCATACAGCGGTTCCTGGGATTCACCAATTTCTACCGCCAGTTTATTCCTAACTTCTCTTCTCTGACGGCCCCCATCTCTACCCTTACCAAGAAGGGTGTGAACGCCAAAGTGTGGACTCCAGAGGCAGAGTCCGCATTTATTAGCCTCAAGAGAGCCTTCACTTCAGCCTCGATCCTCCATCATCCTGACGTATCTCGGCAGTTCTCTCTGGAAGTGGACGCTTCCTCTGTTGGTGCAGGTGCACTTCTGTTCCAGAGGAGCTCCAAAGGAAAGGCAGTGGTATGTGGCTACTACTCAAGACTGTTTTCTTCTGCTGAGCGCAATGACTCCATTGGAGATCGGGAGCTACTGGCCATCAAATTGGCCCTGGAGGAGTGGAGACATCTTCTAGAGGGCGCTGCTCACCCCATCCTGATCTTCACCGACCACAAGAACCTCACCTACCTTCAGTCTGCACAACGACTGAATCCCCGTCAAGCCAGGTGGTCACTGTTTTTCACCCGTTTCCAATTTCTGCTCCACTACCGTCCCGCGGACAAGAATGTGAGGGCAGATGCCCTGTCCAGATCGTTTGAGACGGAAGACACGGTGGAGTCCCTTCAGACTATCATAGACCCGTCCTGCGTTGTCACCGCTTATCCTCTGCAGATTAGAGACATCCCTCCTGGGAGGACGTTTGTTCGGTTGGCAGACAGGAGAAGAATTCTCCGCTGGGGACACAGTTCTAAACTGGCTGGGCGCGCTGGTGTCCATAAAACCCAAGACCTGATTGCTCATCACTTCTGGTGGCCCAGGCTACCTAAAAATGTTCTGGACTTTGTCTCTGCTTGCACCGTGTGTGCCTCTAGCAAAGTGACTCACTCCAAGCCTGCCGGCCTGCTTCAACCTCTGCTTGTACCCAGTGCCCCCTGGCAGCACATCACAATGGACCTCGTCACAGACCTTCCTCCCTCAGCAGGATGCAACACCATCTGGGTGGTGGTGGTGGACCGGTTCTCTAAGATGGCACATTTCCACATATGGGGTATTGCAAAAATCGAGAGAATTTGCTTTACAAATGCTGGAGTGTTTTTCTCCTTTATTCCTTGTGAAAATTAAAAATGTCCAAGTTTTTCAGAAAAAAAGTAGATTTTCATCTTCACAGACTTATTCAAATACATTTAGCAAAACAACTGTGGGGTAAAAATGCTAACTATACTCCTAGATAAATTCCTTGAGGGGTGAAGTTGGCAAAATGGGGTCACTTTTTGCGGTCTTCCACTATTTTGGCACCACAAGACCTCTTCAAACCTGACATGGTGCCTAAAATATATATAAAAAAAGGAGGCCCTAAATCCACTGGTCGGTATTTCAGTTCATTAGCACACTAGAGCCACATGTGGGATATTTCTAAAAACTGCACAATCTAGGCAATATATATTGAGTTGCATTTCTCCTGTAAAACCTTCTGTGTTACAGGAAAAAATTGTACATTTCACCTCTACTTTGCTTTAATTCCTGTGAAATGCCTAGGGGTTAAAACACTTTCTGAATGCTGTTTTGGATACTTTGAGGGGTGCAGATTTCTAAATGGGGTGATTTATGGGGACTTTCTAATATATAAGGCCCTCAAAGCCACTTCAGAACTGAACTAGTCCCTGAAAAAATTGCCTTTTGAAATTTTCTTGAAAATATGAGAAAGTGCTGCTAAAGTTCTAAGCCTTCTAACGTCCTAGAAAAATAAAGGAATGTTCAAAAAATTATGCAAATATAAAGTACACATATGGGATATATAAAATAGTGACTATTTTGTGTGGTATTACCATCTAACTTACAAGCAGATACATTTAAATTTAGAAAAATGAAAATTTTTGCACATTTTCTCTAAATTGTGGTGTTTTTTACACATAAATATTAAATTTATAACATAAAATACAATATGTCACGAGAAAACAATCTCAGAATCGCTTGGATAGGTAAAAGCATTCCCAAGTTATTATTACATGAGTTAACACATGTCAGATTTTAAAAAATCGGCTTCGTCCTCAAGGCCAAAACAGGCTCAGTCCTGAAGGTGTTAATAGGTGGAATGCTGGTGATAGCTTCCCTTTAAGAAGGATATCCAAAAACATGTTTCTTCATGTGCTGTTTGTGCTCAAAATAAAACTCAACGCTCCTCTTCTTTAGGTTTGCTAAAGCCTCTCCCCATTCTATCACGATTTTGAGGCTCAGTTTCTATGGATTTTGTGGTTGACCTACCGCCTTCCGAGGGAATTAATACCATCCTTGTTGTTGTAGACCATTTCACAAAGATATTCCAATTTATTTCAATTAAGAGAACACCCACTGAGCAACAAATTGCTGAACTAATGATTCGGAAGTATTACTAAGTATTCAAATTACATGGAATTCCAGATAATGCAGTCTCTGATCGAGGGGTACAGTTTGCCTCCAAATTCTTGGGAAAAAAATTATATAATAACTGAGAGCATAGTATAACATCACAAAGTCCCTTCTATGCTATTACAGGCCTTCTCTCAGTCTTCATTCCTGATTTACCCATTTCTACCTCTCTTCTAGAAGTGACTCAATGCTTGACGACATTACAAAATGCTCAAGGAAAATTTGTTGGAGAGTTTGCACAATTTTTAAAAACAATTTAAACAAGCTGCTGTAAGGGCATGGCCCCACGTGGCATATTTCTTCTGCAACTGTCCGCATCAATGCCGCACAGAATCTGCGTTGCAGATTCTGTTGCGGATCTGCCCAAAATGTGCAGTAAATTGATGCGGACTGGCCGTTGCGTATTGAGGTGAAAGTACTTCCCTTCTCTCTATCAGTGCAGGATAGAGAGAAGGGACAGCACTTTCCCTAGTGAAAGTAAAATAAATTCATACTTACCGGCCGTTGTCTTGGTGACGCGTCCCTCTTTCGGCATCCAGCCCGACCTCCCTGGATGACGTGGCAGTCCATGTGACTGCTGCAGCCTGTGATTGGCCTGTGGTTGGCTGCAGCCGTCACTTAGACTGAAACGTTATCCTGGGAAGCCGGACTGGAGGAAGAAGCAGGGAGTTCTCGGTAAGTATGAACTTCTATTTTTTTTACAGGTTGCTGTATATTGTGATCGGTAGTCACTGTCCAGGGTGCTGAAACAGTTACTGCCGATCGCTTAACTCTTTCAGCACCCTGGACAGTGACTATTTACTGATGTCGCCTAGCAACGCTCCCGTTATTACAGGTGCACACACGTAGTCACCCGTAATTATGGGAGCCCCATTGACTTCCTCAGTCTGGCTGTAGACCTAGAAATACACATAGGTCCAGCCAGAATGAAGAAATGTCATGTTAAAAAACCAATACGCTCCGCAACACACATAACCATGTACATTACATCTGCGGACTTCATTGCGGAATTTTGAATCTCCATTGAAGTCAATTGAGAACTTCCGCAATGAGTCCGCAACCAGTCCGCCACAGGTCCGCAACATCCATTGTATGCTGCGGACACCAAATTCCGCACCGCAGCCTATGCTCCGCAGCTGAATTTTCCGCATCGTCTAAACGAACCCTACTAAAAAGAAGTGGAAGGCAATGGAGAAAAGGGTCTGCTGCGGCCACGTGGGGCCTTGCCCTAAGGGACAGAGTGTGGCCAAAATAATTTTAACAGGTTCCCGACCGCTGGCTGTGTTTTTACGGCCAGCGGTCAGGGTCTCTGAAGTCCGCCGTATAGACTAATTACGGCGGCACTTCAGAGACTGTGCACGCGCGATTGCGTGCACACAGCCCTGTGCCCTGGCTGTTACTAACAGCTGTGGGCACTGGGCAGAGTATCAGGGACCAATCTGATGGTCCCTGAACATGTGATCGCTGTGAAAACCTATCACAGCGATCACATTTGTTTTATTTTGACATTTCTGGCAGCAAATCCGCTGCCTCTTTTCTTCTCCTAAAACATTGTTTCAGTGTGAGGAGAAGAAGAGACTCGAGAGAATTGCTGCCAGAAGAATACTGTGAAAAAAAAGTGTTACACTGTAAAACATTCTCTGTATAGATAGATTTCTATCTATCTATATAATCTATCCATCTATCTTTTTTTCTATCTACCTTTCTATCTTTTATTATATTAGAATAGGCAGGTAGGGAATATATAATTATATATATATCCACATGAGACCGCATCAGAGATGGCGTCAGAGTTGGAACCTGTTATTGGTAGTGACGATGATAGCGTCACTTCAGGTTCATCTTCAGGGGACATTGTCCCTGACGCAGTTAAAACTGCAGAACATGGAAGCGCAGGGCCTATTAGCGCTGTAGCACGGGACAGCCTGGTGCCTCCAGTTCAGGCTCTTGTATGGGCACCTGCTCCATCTTTTGGGCCTAGAATCCACGGATTTACTGCCACTCCTGGCATAACCGTGGACAATACAAATTTTTTCCGTGTGGATTACTTCCATTTATTTATTACTGACGACATCCTGAACATGATTGTCCACAAAACTAATTTATATGCCGCTCAGTATATAAGGCAGAAACCTTCATCCACCCATGCCAGAGATTGGACGCCCACCAATTTGCAGGAATTAAAAAAAAAAATTTGGGGCTCACTGCAAGGACTGGGGCATGCGCAAAAACCGAATTGGTTTTCTGCAGCAATTAGTGGGGAAGCGCATGGTAAAGGGGGACTCCTGTGCTTATGCATCTGAGGAATTGCTGGCAGTCAAGTACAGGGATCGCAAAGATGTATATGTGCTAAGCACGATTCATACCGCAGGAACAGTTGCAGTGAGGGAAAGGGGGGCAACATCGGACAAGCACAAACCAGTGAGCGTGTCCGAATATAACAAGTACATGGGGGGGGGGTGGATTTAAGCGACCAGCTTTTACAGCCCTATTTAGTAAAACGCAAAACAAAAACCTGGTACAAAAAGTGGCCATTTATCTGTTACAAGTGGCAATCCACAATTCATTTGTGCTCTATAAAAAAAACAGAGGCAGAGACACATACCTGGATTTCCAGGAGAAATTATCGAAGGCCTCATATTTGATGTTCAGGACACCAGAGAATGCCCCCAGTCTGAGGATGTCACGCGGCTGACTGAAAGACATTTCATCACTCGCATTCCCCCAACACCAACCAGAAGCAACCCCCAGAAAAAGTGCCGCGTCTGCAGAAAAGACGGGCACTGCAAAGATTCCCGATATTTTTGTCCCTCATGTCCCTCGCAACCAGGCCTGTGCATTGACCCATGTTTTAAAAAATACCACACTTTTCTGAATTATTAGATTTTAGTTAATTAGTTGAAAATATATATGCCCTACATTGCATTTTTATTTTTCCCCTGATTTTACTCCAAGGGAGAGTGAGGGAATGGGTGGGGGGCGGATGTCATGTTTGCATATTTTCTAAAGTTCATCTGCTGGAGAGCTCCATTTGCTTAAACCAGCAATTTCTTATTTTAGAAAAGCCCCAAAAAAAAATATTCCATTATACCCCTAGATGAATATTTTGGGATTTCTGCTTCAAGAGCAGATATTTTGGAAGTGTTATAGAAACTCTGTTGAGTTTTGTAAAGCCAGCTTTGAAAAAAGGCGATTTATTAAATAAGCTTCTTCTATCGTCCGCCCTCCTACATCTCTATGTGATAATAAGGCCCACATATTTGGTATCCTCATGCACAGGAGAAGTGTCAGAATGTGAAAGGAGATGAATTTTGTCCATGGTCTTTACTGTGTGTGAAAAATGCTAACATAAACTGACGAATTTGCTAAAAAATTGCTAATTTTATTTTGTTCCATCTTATTCAAGAAACTTTCAGAAGAAAACTGGACTGTCTAAAAATATGATAAACCCCTTGAAGAAAACCTTGTGGGTCTACTTGTGTGAATGATGTCATTTATGGGGTGATTCTAATGTTTCAGCAGCATTAGTTCCCCCAGAAAACTCATATGCTGCTATAAAATCAAATGCAGAATTCCTGGACCGAAAAGGCCAAAAAGCCTCCTTTTATGCCAAGCCCTGGCACATGCCCGAACAGTGAAATAAAGCACACATATTTGGTATCCCCATGCACGAGAGAAGTGGAAGAATGTGAAAGGAGATGATTTTTGTCCGTGGTCCATTCTATGTGTGAAAAATTCTAGCATAAACTGACGCATTTGCTAAAAAAATGATAATTTTATTTTGTTCCATCTTATTCAAGAAACTTTCAGAAGAAAACTGGACTTTCTAAAAATATGATAAACCCATTGAAGGAAACCTTGTGGGGTCTACTTGTGTGAATGAAGTCACTTATGGGGTGTTTCTAATGTTTCAGCAGCATTAGGCCTCCCAGAAAACAGTATGCTGCTATAAAATCAAATGCAAAATTCCTGGACCGGAAAGGCCAGAAAGCCTCTTTTATGCCAAGCCCTGGCACATGCCCGCACAGTGAATAAAGCACACATATTTGGTATCCCCATGCACGGGAGAAGTGCAAGAATGTGAAAGGAGATGAATTTTGTCCGTGGTCCATACTATGTGTGAAAAATGCTAGCATAAACTGACGCAATTACTAAATTCTTGCATTTTTTTCCAAGTTTGCCCACTTTAGAGAAAAAAATAAAAATGATGTATACTGACAAATGCCACTAAAACAAAGCCATATCTGTTCTTTAAAAAAGAGCGTAAAATTCAAAGATGAACTTTATTCACCTGCAGAGTTATAGTTATCTAAATAAGCGCATAGCAAAATTGGGAAATTTTCTCTGGGCATTTAGCTGTAAAACAGCCTAGTCCTTAACCGGTTAAGCTGAAAATACCTTTTCCAAAATTGGGCCAGAAATATATTAGGCTATTTCAAATTACTTATAAAATTAATGTAGTCGTTTTTTGTTTAAAACTTCCTGACGCCATGAAGGTGCATCCAGTTTTTTCATTGCTCTCTAAAAACCCATTTAAGGGTATAAAGGGAAGTGTAACATTAACCCTATCCTAACCCTCTCCCCTAGACAGCAAGCTGTCTGCATTATTATACCTCTCCTACCCTATCATAATCCTGCACTACAGCAATTCAGCGGTAGCTGCTTTAACTCTTCGATCCACACAAGCAGCAGTAGCTGCATTAACCCCTTCACTGCCATCTCCAGAAGCAGTAGCTGCATTAACCCTTCCCTACTACAGTTAAACCTATCCTCCCACTGTCTCACAGCCAATAGACCCCTTCACTGCTATCCCACAATTTCCAGCCCTTAAATCTAACCCCTTGCCCTGCAGTTATCCTTACAGTTATCCTCACAGTTATCCTCACTCGCTTGTGGAACAGCTCCTTATTGTGTTAATCCCTTAGTGAAACAGACAATTAGAGCTAGGTAGGGGAGGGTCAAGTATGTGAATGTGAGTGTAATGTATTTTATAAGGGTATGTAGGTATGTGGATGGGTAATAGTACAGTAAGGCATTATACAGAGATTGTTTTGTTGATATATTGTGAGACATGTAGTATTAGTATACTTATTACTTATTGATAGTTATTGTATGTATTGAAGTATAAAGATACTTTACTGTGTATATATTTTATATAACATAGTGTGTTTTATATCTAATGTGATTAGGGTTAGTTAATAAACCTATTGCATTTACTACAATTGTGTACTAAACTTGGCTTGTTGCCTGACTTTGTCTCTGCCTCACACTACAACCTGTTACCGCTTATCTGGGGCATAACTAGGAAACACTGGCCCCCATAGCAAACTTTTGACTGGTCCTCCCTCCCCTGGGTGCCACACACAGCCCGCCCATGTATATAGTGCCACCTGTAGATAGTGCCATACAGCCCCCTCCTGTAGACTGTGCTATACGGACCCCCTTGTAGACAGTGCTATACATCTGTGCTATACAGCCCCCTCCTGTAAAAAGTTCTATACAGCCCCCCTGTAGACAATACTATACAGCCCACCCTGTAGACAGTGCTATACAGCGCCCCCTGTAGACAGGGCTATACAGTCTCCTCATACAGTGCTAAACAGCCACCTTTGTAGACAGTGCTATACATCCCCCCTGTAGACTGTGCTATACAGGCTCCCCATACAGTGCTATACAGCCCTCCCTGTAGACAGTGCTATAGTTTCAAGTATCACAAAGAGGCACAACCAATGCGGCGCACACATTTTTTTTCTTTTAAGCCATGCCTCTAATCCCACCCAATCCCCGTCCATAGACACCTGTTTCACCTGTTTCAGCCCACACAGTATCATGCTCCCATAGTGCCTTCCACACAGTATAATACCAAATAGCTGCCCCGACTCAGTACAATGCTCTCTAGCTGACACCATACAGTATAATGCCCCCATAGCTGCCTCTATACAGTATACTGATCCATAGATGCCCACATACAGTATAAAGCCAACACATATGCCCCATACAGTATAATACCCACACAGATGCCCAAAACAGTACTATGCCCACACAGACACCCCGATACAGTATAATGCCCATACAGAATCCCCCATGCAGTATAATGTCCAAACAAATTCCCCCATACAGCATAATGCCCCATAGCTGCTCCATACAGCTTAATGCACCTAAAGCTGCCGCCATACAGCATAATGCCCCCATAGCTGCCCCATAAGGTATAATGCCCCCTAACTACCCTTATACAGTATAATGCCCCCTTAGCTGCTCCTAGTGCCAGTTCCCTGGTAAATAGTGACAGAGTGCCCATGTAGATAGTGCCCCTATATAGTGTTACTGTGTCTATGTAGATAGTGACACGCACCCCTTGAAGATAGCGCCACTCCCCCTGTAGATAGCACCATTGGGACTCCCTCTAGGAGCAGAATCCCCGGTGAGATCATCGGCAACGGGGATTCCGCTCAAGGAGTAGCCACTGGCATCACTGTCCATATATGGACAGTGACATCAAAGCTTCCCTGAGCACAGCGCTTAAAGTAGCCCTGTGCCTGTAGAGTCATCGGCGAGCGGAGAAGCTCCCTCTGCTCCTCCGCTCTGAACTAATTCTAAAGTGGGGAGTTGATGATTCCCTGCTTCAGAATTGGGTTCAACTGTATCTGCGTCCTGAGGACAGTGGGACACCACCCGGAAGCCGCTTGTTCATCAGCTGATCTGCTCTTCTATACAGCATTAAAAATCATCAGTGTCGGCAACACATCTCCCTGTGTAAACAGGGAGATTTGCTGCCGACATAATGAAAATGTATGGGAACAAACGATCGAAATAACGATCGTTTGTCCCCATATATAACCAATCATTTCTCCTTATGAAAGGAGTACTGAACTCCAATCAACGAGATGTATTGTTGATCGGCACTCATTTTTACGGCCAATATCGGGCCGTATAATAGGACCTTAAACTTCTGCTTTGTAATACTAGTCTAAATTACTTTATTACTGCTTTGGTGGACAAACTTCAAATTAGATCATTATGATTTCTTAACCATTTTAAGATATGTTTCTCTTCATTTGACAAGTAAGCAGAATCAGTAGACTATACTTTTACCTTTACATGCATTACCAACAATCTAGAGAAAATTTCTAGATGTATTTTATCAAGAGCAAAACATTCACTTTTAGAAATAGGTACTTCAGGATCAAGATTTTAATTCAATTATTGAGGTAACTTTTTAAAAAGCTTTCACTCATGCTGAATACTAGAGAGACTAGGGCTGCTGGAACTTCCCCACAACATCCACCATCATGAAAGTACTGGCCTTATTCTATTGTCTTATAATATCTTTGCATTTATGTCTACCTGTTAATTCAAAATTATCAGCATGTGTATGATCACAACAGAGATAATGATGACAGGTCTCAAGGCAAAATAAACAATCCATTTGACCAACTTGCTGTTTCAAACATTATGTTTCCATGGACTTACATGATGAACTATATCAATAAATGCTCATTAGAACCTTTGCGAAGTATCTATGACTAAAATCTATGACTAAATTTTTTTTTATAAATGTTAAATGAACTTTATTCATTAATCAAATTGCATATTTACTCAGTTAACAAAGTGTCCCATTCTAAAAACAAACAAACATATCTATAATATGACATTCAAATATAAAATAAACATGTTCATATTTACCTTTTTTATATTTAGCATGATTCTCATATTTTGTATAATTAGTATAATAATTTGTCTGCTACTTAGCATGACATTAATATGATATAATAACTACTAATGCAATATTAGGCTAAATATAAAAAGAAAAGAGAAAGAGATAAAAATAAGTCCTCGGACATATCCAGCACACAATGGGGTAACAAGAAAAAAATCATATACACCATCATATGAACCACTACTTTTTAGCATATATATACCCCTTCACTTCCTTACAGAAACAAGATGTTTAACTAACATTCTGGATAAGCAATTACACTTAGTAACAGCATAGGGTTCTCTGAAATGATAAAAAATCTGAGGAAAATGTGAAAGTTTTGTTTTTGACATTATTTCTTGAATAGCTATTACAGAGAGGTGATGTATAGCCTAATTGCTCATAAATATATATATATATATATATATATATATATATATATCTCCTTTGCTGGTTTAGTATTTGAGCCGCAGTGATCTTCATACTTCTACGCCAAGCTATTACTAAGTGCAAATTCAAAATAGGCACTATTTTTCTGGATATTATTGCTTGAATTGCCATTACTCAGAGGTCAGGAATGGCTTAATTTGTTTGTAATAAGCATATATATCTGATTTGCTGGTTTATTTAATGAGCCGTACTGATTTACATAACTCCATAGTATATTATCACTGGTGAAATTCTATACATACACTATTCTCTGAAATTATTTCTCAACTAACTATTACTAAGGGTCAGGCTGGGTTCACACGACCTATTTTCAGACGTAAACGAGGCGTATTATGCCTCGTTTTACGTCTGAAAATAGGGCTACAATACGTTGGCAAACATCTGGCCATTGATTTGAATGGGTTTGCCGACGTACTGTGCAGACAACCTGTCATTTACGCATCGTCGTTTGACAGCTGTCAAACGACAACGCGTAAAAATACAGCCTCGTCAAAAGAAGTGCAGGACACTTCTTTCAGACGTAATTTGAGCCGTACTTCATTGAACTCAATGAAGCACAGCTCAAAATTTACGGCTGTCAGAGAAGACTCGCAAAATGCGAGGAGGAGCAATTACGGCCGAAACGAGGCAGCTGTTTTCTCCTGAAAACAGTCTGTCATTTCAGACGTAAATGCCTGCTATCGTGTGCACATACCCTCATAGTTGCACACACAAAATAAAAAAACGCCTGAAAATACGGAGCTGTTTTCAAGGGAAAACAGCTCCTGATTTTCAGATGTTTTTTAAGCCCCTCGTGATTTTCGTGGTGTTTTTCGCTGAATTTTTTGCATCCATTATTGGAGCTGTTTTTCTATAGTCTATGAAAAACGGCTCCAAAAACGGCTGAAGAAGTGACATGCACTTCTTTTTCACGGCCGTTCTTTTACGCGGCCGTCGGAACAGAGTGCCGTTTTTCCCATTGAAATCAATGGGCAGATGTTTGGAGGCATTCTGCTTCCTATTTTTCAGTCATTTTTTGAGACGTTTATGGCCCCAAAAACGGCTGAAAACACTCCGTGTGAACATACCCTTATAGGTCATAAAATGGTCTAACCTGCCTGTGGAAAGCATGTATATCATCTTGACTGGTTTCATATCAGAGCCGCAGTAATTTATATAATTTGATGATATTTTGCTACTAGTACCAATATTCTTTGATATATTTTACCTGAATAGCTATTACTGAAAGGTCATGAATGACTCAGGTTGTCTGCTAAAAGCAGATAGGGCACGGCCAGACGTGGCGGAATTGCTGTGGAATTCCGCTGCGGACAGTCCACAGAGGAATTCTCCAGCGGCCGTTTTTACAGTTGTTTCAATACATTTTTAGACAAGTTAGTTCAGATTATGCGGAAAACTCCGCTGCGGACCATAGGCTGCGGTGCAGAATTTTCCCTCCGCAGCATCCACTGTCTGTTGCGGAGAAGAAGCGGAATTTCACTGCGGATTTCAGCCTTTGCAGTGCAAAAACTGAAATCTGTGGCAAGTCCGCTGTGTTTTCTGCAACGTCTGAATTACCTGTCAAATATGCAAATGTTAGTGCAGATTCGTTGCGTAATTGCCCCAAATCTGCACCAACATTTGCAGCGGAAAAACTCTGCCACGTCTGGCCGTGCCCATATACTTTCTCTGCTGGCTTAACACTGGAGCTGTAGTGATCTATAGATCCATATGGTATACCATCACCTGGGTAGATTCCACACAGGCACTACCTTCTTACATTGTTGCTTGAATAGTCATTACTGGGAAGTCATATATGGTCTAAGCTTATTTGTAAGAATTTCTATATATACCATCCACTGGGTGCTATTAATATCATCTATGCTCTTAAATATTCTGTTCAAAATAATTGTGCAAATATTTTGTTTATCACTATGTAATGCCGAATCTTAGGCTGCGTTCACATCTGCGTGAGGGTTCCGAAGCAACGTTCCGTCTGAGCTTTCCGTTGGAACGGAGCCCTGACTGCCACAAACGGAAACCAGAGGTTTTCGTTTCCATCACTATTGATTTCTATAGTGACAGATCCGGTGCCAATGGTTTCCGTTCGTCTCCGTTGTGCAGGGGTTCCGTCGTTTTGACGCAATCAATAGCGTAGTCGACTACGTTTCCGTTTGTGTCAGTCAGGGCTCCGTTCCAACGGAAAATTTAGACGGAACATTGGAACAGAGCCCTGACGCAGATGTCAATGCAGCCTAAGTAATATTAAATCTATAATCTGTAATATGGGGTCTTCTCCATAAATTGTATTGTTATTTGACATGCATGAATATGTGGATTGTATTTTTTTATTTTGTAACTTGGGCAGGAGGCCGAAGTGTTTTTATATGTATTGTTGGATATTGTCCCTTTATTTTAGAAAGGGTATGGGTCACCTTTCTTCAACTAAATTAAAATTAATTTGCATATTTAAAAAAAACAACTTATTAGGCATTAGCCTCTTTGGGAAATGGTATTTTCTTTTTCCTATTCAAAAAAACTTGTATATGTTTTTTTTCTTGTTACCCCATTGTGTGCTGGATATGTCTGAGGACTTATTTTTTTCTCTTTCTCTTTTCTTTTTACAATCGATACAGGGACAGCACCGGTTTAGTATTTGCTTGAAACTTTCAGGTGGTCTTTGGATATCTTTTTTATTACATAAAAATTACTTAAATAAACCTTAATATTTGCTATATTAACTCTCCGCAAGTCTAGAAATAAGAATAGTCATTGAGCCATATACAAAGGCCCTCAGCAGATTACAATCTATGTTTATGCTTTGGGACATGAACTTCTGCTACTTTAACAAGTGCATCACACAACATGAACACAGTATTATGCAGTGACTTTTGCTCATGACTGACTTTGAATTTAATGTGTCAGAGAACAGAATGTTTTAGAGCAGTTTATCTGCTTACATGAAAATACTTACAAAGGGGAAAAATTGAACTCCATATTAGCTTGTGAAGTCACCATTACCAGAATATCTGTTAGGTACGACGTTTCGTGATGCATTTTTGTATCATCATTTTGTCTTTCCTGATGAAGACGCCAGTCCGGTGTCGAAACGCGTAGCCACTCTGCTCTAAATAAAATATTTATTATTTATATCGGACCGAATTTCTTTGATTCTACTTTGACCGTTCCACGCAGCAGCGCCTCCAGAAGATCCATTTCTTTCCTTTTTTACCCACTCATTTTGTCTTTCGACACTGACCTAACACAGCAAAGACCTGCTAATCCTTTCCTGTGCTTACTGAATTACAATTCTGATATATGATTCCATCATACGTGTATGTATCATTGGGAAAAACTTTATAGTACAGTGCACAGGAGGTAATAGAAGTATTGATAAATCACAAAAGATTACATTTTTTTCGTAATGTGTTACAGGCTATTTTTATGGTCTTTTTTTGCAAATAGTGTTTTACTGCCTGCGTTTTTTTAGATGTGTTTTTTACATTGCAGATCATGTGATTCAAATATTATGTGATGCAAAGATTCCTCTTTGCAACACAGACTTTTTTCTTAAAAAATGCTGCCAAAATGACATAAGAAAACAAATTAACATTTGCGTTCTTTAAAGAGGACAAAAAAAAACAATTGTGGTCTATGGGACAAAAACGCCATAAAATTATGGAGTCAGGCTAGCTGCGATTGTGGAAAAACACCACTGACCCCAAAAATGCAAGGAAAAAGAAAAATAGCCACCTAAACAGTTTTTTTCCCCATTGACTTAAAGCTAACATCTGGTCGCTGCATTTTTTGCCTCTAAAGATGCAGCAAAAAATGCAGTTAAAAATGCAACATTTTTCCTTAACCCTTTCAGGACCAGACTAATTGTCATCTTTATGCTTTTGTTTTTTTCCTCCCCGCCTTCAAAAAGTCATAACTTTTTTATTGTTTCGTTGACACAGCCATATGAGAGCTTAATTTTTACAGGACAAATTGTACATTCTGAGGGTACTATTTAATATTATGTGTGATATACTGGGAAGCTGGAAAAAAATTCTGAATGGGGTGGGATTGGAAAAAAACAGCAGTTCCGACATTTTCTTATGGGTTTTGTTTTTACGATGTTGTTTTAGTCCCTTAAAAAAAAATTAAAACTGTTTTGCATCACCATATTGTGACCCCCGTAACTTTTTTATATTTTTTATGTACATAGCTGTGTAAGGCGTCTTTTTGTACGCGGAAAGATGTCGTTTTTATTAATACTATTTTGGGGAATATCTGTCTGGCATTTCGATCACTCTTTATAAAAAAAAATTTGGGTGGTTGAAGTGGCAAACAAACTGTGATTCGACCATTTTGACCTTTTTACACGCTACAGCATTCGTATTTTTATAGTTTGAGCATTTTCGGACGTGGGGATAACTAATGTGTTTATATTTATTTCTGTTTATTTATTTTTATATGTGATCTAGGGAAAGGGGGGTGATTTTAATTATCATGACAACTCATTTGCTAATTCTAACCTTCTATCGGCATCCATAGTGTCCAGGCAAAGGGGGAACGAGTGAAGACTGGAGTCAGAACTTTTGTACAGCATGTATGTGGCAGCTGCATTGAGGAGAGTGTTAGTGAAATATCACTGGTGAATGAAGAGGGGGATGATTTGTATTACCTTTATTTTATACACTGCAGCTCCAGGACAACATTGTATTTGTATTATCTAACTTTGCGGACAACTAGTAGGAGACAGGCCTCCTGTCTCAGACTCCCTATAGCCACAAATGTAAAATCTTTTACATATACTTACAGTCTTGAAAAAGATTGTTTCCATGACCATGGTCCACTGCTTCACTCTCTTCGTGCCTCTTTTTAAAATGCCACACATTGATTTCGTGTCCATTGAAACATCACATTACATGGCCATGGTAGTTTTTTGTGCTTCAATCATGAATGTTTTGTCACTGCCTGGAATCGTAAACAGATGCCCGGAGCAGGTAAAGCAGGTGGTCATGGCGGTGGAAACTTTTCTTATACCCAGCACGGTAAAGGGATTTTCATAATTCACCCAATTCCCAAAAAAAAACTTTATTTAGAAGCAATAATAAACCAAAAACTTTAGTGTTTTTAATTGATTTGTCATAAATCATTTGGCAGGAAAAATATGTAACACTATGGGGCATCTGGAAGGGGATGAATAGTTTTCTACAGCACTGTGCAGTTTAAATTGTTAGAGTTCGTTAAGAAAATACTAAATGTCCATCAAACCTAAATTACATGTATACTAAAACATGAAATCTAAATAGTACAGAAATTAAATGTAACAATTACGCAGTTTAGTGGTGAAGACAAAAAAGCTTTTTGGTGTTATATTATCTACACTAAATTATTATCACTTCTACTGTCTGAAATAGGTCCAATTCATCATTTAATTGAAAAGGTCCCATTATGCTAATAACGTGGAAATCACTTTCTGATGCGGAAGGAGGATTTACATTTTTATGTTCATGCTGGTTATTGTGGCATTAGTAAGTCAAGATGCCAAGGGGTTAATGTGGTTAATTGAAGCAATGATATTTAGGCGTAATTCTTGAAGGTCTTAACAATGACTGTGCCCCATCTATTATATACGTAATTTAAAAGATAAATTATTTCTTATACATTTCAAATTAACTTTACAGCTTTAATAGAGCAAATATAACCCAATAAATTCCTGAAAATTGTACAAAATATTATTTCCTAGTGAAATCTTTAAAAAAATGACTATTAGTAAATGTAGCAACAAATGTTTGGCCTTGCTCAATTATCTTATATATGTCTAAAAGTTGTCTACTTTCACAAACTACTTATACTTTTTATGTGCCTCATATAAATATATTTGGAGGAATTTATTAACTTTTTAAGATAGCGACTTTTGGGTCCTTCCTGACGCTTTAGACACTTTCTAAACAGTGGGTGGAGCTTAGAAACTCCACCCATGGACTAACGCATTTACTATCATTTATACCAGATATTTAATTATAGTGGTAAACTAAGCCAGCTCTCAGCTGGTGTACATTCCACTCAGTGATGCATGGACAGCCGAAGATAAAACAAATTTAATAAGCTACATGGCAGCTTTGGCATGACATGGGTCGCGAGTCCAAGGATCGCTGGTCACGCTGCGTACATCACAGTAATATAAGTGAATATTGCCACGTTGTGACCCGCAAGTTGCTGTGACTGCGATTTGAAATTTGGATTTCTTACGATGATCATGACAACTAGCAGGTCGCTTGCGTGGCCAAAGTCTTCGTATAGTCCTAGTCTTTCTTTATGCTGCTTTTCAAACAGCACCAATTTTAGGAGTGGCAAACTGGGCAATTGTTTAGGGCTCCCGTTTCAAATTTACCATTGACCTCTTTGATAGGAAATGTCCGTCACTTTGAGGTTGTCATAACTACTAGCTTAGCTTCTTGGTGGCCTTGGTTTGAGATGCTGAGCCAATGTCATTTCTCTGTCTGCAACCTATAAGGGCCAAACGTGTAATATTTTAATTTGTTCAGTTTTCTCATTGTTGCTTGTGATTCTCTTGTATACATGTTACTGATCAAGCTCCTGGTTACACACTGAATCACATTGATTGTGCGGATTCTTTGAACTGGACTTCAGCTTGTCTTTGAATTTACCCTCTGCTCACTGATTTGGATTTTTAGTATCTCCTGGTTTTGTTCTCTGCTTGCTGATTAACCCTCTGGCTTGTCTGGTTATCTGTTCTGGTATTGCCTGCAGTTGCACCTCCTGTCCAACATCGTATTCTGTAAAAGCAACCTGGGTTGTATGCAGCCAAATCCAACCTGCCTTGCGGTGGGCTCTGGTGGAGACCATAGAGTAGCCTTAGACTCTGCTGACCAGAGTGACAGACTTGAGGTAGCTGATTTACCTGCACACTTGAGTCAGACAGTCTCCAGCTGTCTTTGGGGAATTGCTCGTATAGCAATTCCACAAGCTTGCAATCTGGGGAATTGCCCAAGTAGTGATTCCTTGACAATCTTCACAGTCTTAGAACACTGGCTAATTTACAATCAACTCTTTCACCATCTTAGAATAATAGGGATTAAACCATTAACCCTTATTATTTATGCTTTGTATGGCAGCATTATTTTGGCATTGAATGGCAGTATAGCCTTGAAAAATATAGCAGTGTTATGTGGACAGCATATGGTAGTATTATTTAATACTGCCTGGAGGCACTATTTAGGCTTTGAGTGTTGGTGCTATTTGGGCACTAGATTGATACATTGTATGGACATTCTATGGAGGTATTATTTGGCAATGTATGGCAGTATGTATTAAAGATACTGCTTTTTGGGAGACTCTATGTTCCCTATTGCTCAGGGCCCTACAAATCAAGACATGTTTTGGATTTTTGTTCTGTATTTTTTTCTGGCTCATGGTCCATAATCACACCCAGGTACCTACACCTAGGGTGATCCAAGGGGGCTTCTACCATTAAAGAACAAATGAGCCTCACCATCTAATTTTTGTGCATAATATAACTTAATTAAATTATAACCAATCAATCCCATTGTGTCTTTGAATGTTGCCTAACTCATTCTAAAAGCTGGCTTACACGGGCAGATTTCTACCCATAATGATCGCCTATTTAACAAGACGATAAGTGATTGTTTAAAGGACCCTTTACACATGTCGATGCAACCTGTATGGGGACGAATGATCGTTAATACGATTGTTTGGTCCCCATACAGTTAGTATATCATTGACATACTGTTTAAAAAGGGAGATGTGCTGCCAACAACAATGATTTTAAAACTGCATAAAAGATGTGATCAGCCGACTAGCGAGCACTTGCTTATCGCTGACATGTTTGCACGGGCCAATGCTTGGGAATGAAATGGGCCTTTAATCAAAGTTCTTTTAAAGACAGCAGCAAGTTTTCCTCCACTATAGCCTCATATTTTTTAGTCCACAACTTTTCTGCAGGAGGGCCTTTCAAGGCTTACTCCACAAAAGCATCTTCATAGAAAGATGCTGCCATGGTCATAATATATGGTGGGGAGAGTGTGGTTTTTGTTGTATGCAAGTTTACAGGGGGGGGGGGGGGGGGTAAATTAATATGGCCACTGCTAATTCAATTTTTATATAGTTTTGCCACACTTTCATAAAGCTACAACTTGTGGAAAACCCAAGCAACAGTTATTTGCCTCAGCCACAGAAGCTTATTACTTCAAAATGGTTACAGGTCATTTGTTGGCCTTTCATACTATTCTCCTTCTTGCCCAGTCACTCAATTTTTAGAACAACCCGCACAATAACAGGCATATTAATGGATCTGTCATATACTTGCCGTTTTCAATAATTGACTTGGAGTCTAATGATGGATTTACAAAAACCTTCTCACAGAGACTTTTGTGTTCTTGTGCACATTGACTACTTACTGGTGGTCCCTATTTGCCAAAAAACTGTTAGGTGTTTCATAAGAGCTGGAATGATCAGTTATCCATTCAATTATTCAATTATTTTGTTTTTAATAACTGTAATGAATGAATAAATAATATGTATGCAGAAATTGGTTTAAAGGCTATGCAAACCTTTGAAAGACAATTTAAAAAAAAAGTATCAGTGTGTTTTGTATAACTTTGTAAATACTTCTGATTAAAAATTAGTTTTACTTTTTTAGATACAGCTGCTCTGTATTCTCCATACAGAGCAGCTGTATCTAGCGCTATTCACTGAATCTGTCAGTCCTCTGGACCTGACGACTTCAGTGTCGGCGGGTCCTGCATGTCTCTGACACTTATGAACTTGGATGTGATCGTCAACAGCTCGATCCTGCGTGTCAGACACATGCAGGACCCGCTGACCCTCAACCCATCAGGTCTGCGGGACTGACGGATTCAGTGAATAGCGCTAGATACAGCTGCTCTATATAGAGAATACAGAGCAGCAGTATCTAAAAAAGTAAAACAAATTTTTCATAAAAAGCATTTACAAAGTCACCCAAAACATCGCCATACCTTTTTATCAAAAAAATGTTTTGCCTGTCAAAGGTTTACATAGCCTTTAAATGAAAAAAAAATGTTTCTATCAATCAGTGTAAAAAAAAAACATAATTATATCCACTGTGATACAGTGTTAGGGCATGGCCACACGTAGCGGAATTGCTCTGGAATTCCACTGCGGACACTCCGCAGCGGACCCATTTCTCCATTGCCTTCCATTGCCTTTGTCTTTGTGATGGCCAATATGTTTTTATGATTTAATGTAATAAAGGATTTATATATTTTTGCAGATACAATTTGTATTTGGTGTTATTCTTCCCTCAGTGGAGGTGTGATATGTCCTCACATTCAGCTATAGGTATTTTTTGTGTTTGGGTTCGTTTGCACGTTGCGGACAATTCCGCTGCGGAGCATAGGCTGCGGTGCGGAATTTGGTGCCCGCAGCATACAATGGTTGTTGCGGACGTGTGGCAGACTGTTTGCGGACTCATTGCAGAATTTCTCCATTGACTTTAATGGAGATTCTAAGTTCCGCAATGAAGTCCGCAGATGTAATGTAGATGTTATTTGTGCTGCGGAGCGTATTGGTTTTTTAACTTGACATTTCTTCATTCTGGCTGGACCTATGTATTTCTAGGTCTACAGCCAGACTGAGGAAGTCAATGGAACTCCCGTAATTACGTGTGACTACGTGTGTGCACCCATAATTACGGGTGACTACGTGTGTGCACCCGTAATTACGGGAGCGTTGCTAGGCGACATCAGTAAATAGTCACTGTCCAGGGTGCTGAAAGAGTTAAGCGATCGGCAGTAACTGTTTCAGCACCCTGGACAGTGACTACCGATCACAATATACAGCAACCTGTAAAAAAAATAGAAGTTCATACTTACCGAGAACTCCCTGCTTCTTCCTCCAGTCCAGTTTCCCAGGATGACGTTTCAGTCTAAGTGACGGCTGCAGCCAATCACAGGCTGCAGCGGTCACATGGACTGCCGCGTCATCCAGGGAGGTCGGGCTGGATGCCGAAAGAGGGACGCGTCACCAAGACAACGGCCGGTAAGTATGAAATTCGTTTACTTTCACTAGGGAAAGTGCTGTCCCTTCTCTCTATCCTGCACTGATAGAGAGAAGGGAAGTACTTTCACCTCAATACGCAGCGGCTAGTCCGCATCAATTTATTGCCCATTTTGGGCAGATTCGCAACAGAATCTGCAACGCAGATTCTGTGCGGCATTGATGCGGACAGTTGCGGAAGAATTCCGCTACGTGTGGCCATGCCCTTAGGGCCAGTTCACACGTTGTGTAAATACTGTGGATTTTCCGCAACGGAATTCGTTGTGGAAAATCCCCAGCAAATAAAGTAGCAGCAAATTGGATGAGATAAAACAAATTTCATTCACAAGCTGCTTAAATACTGAGTGGAAAAACCGCTTAGAAATTGACCTGCGGTGCAGAGTTTTAGTCCGCAGCATGTTAATTGTATTTACGTAAACGCTGCTTATTTGTTGCGAGATTTCCCCATTGAATTCAATGGGGATGTAAATCCCATATCAAATAGCAGTTTTTTCATTTTTTGCAGCGGGTTTGCAGCGATCCCGCTGCATAAAACACAACTTAGAAAACAAAAAATATATAAAACTTACCTAGGACTCTGTGTTTCATCTTCCTGGGATGACACTTCATCCCATGTGACCGCCGCTGCAGCCAATCACAGGTTGTAGCGGTGGTCACATGGATGAAACGTCATCCCAGGAGGCCGGCCTGGATGACGTCAGAGGGCCGGCCACCTGGGATGACACTTCATCCCATGTGACCGCCGCTGCAGCCAATCAACGGCTGCAGTAGTCTCCTGGGATGAGACGTCATCCCAGAAGGCTGGCCTGCTAGCAGACCAGCTAAGTGCTGCAGTTTTTCGCAGTGGACATTACGGGTGAAAAACTGCCCCATATTTTGGTGCGCTTTTTGGCCCCGGAATTCCCTGCAGTGCACAGGGCGGATACGCTGCGTGCTCTTACGCAGTGTATCCGCCCCGTGTGAGCCTTAGGGTATGTTCACACGCATTGTTTTCAGACGTAATTCAGGCGTTTTAAGCCTCGAATTACACCTGAAAAACGGCTCCATTATGCCTACAAACATCTGCCCATTGCTTTCAATGCATTTTACGGTGTTCTATTCCCACGAGGTGTAATTTTACGCGTCACTGTCAAAATACGGCGCATAAAAAGACGCCCGCGAAATGTCTTGGGACATTTTTGGAGCCGTTTTTCATTGACTCCATTGAAAAACAGCTTCAATAACGTCCGTAAAATACGCCGTGAAAAACGCGAGTTGCTACAAAAACGTCTGAAAATCAGGGGCTGTTTCCGCCTGAAATCAGGTCTGTATTTTCAGTCGTTTTTGGTCACTGCGTGTTAACATACCCTTGGTGTATGTTTACACGCTGCAGATTTGTTTCAGAAATTTTTGCGACTGAAAATTAGTTGCATACATCTGAATGGGGTTGTTTCTGCAGCATGTGCATGGATAAGCCCCATTCACACGAATGGCACAGTTGTTGAAATTTCTGCAACAAATCTGTCATGTATGAATTTACCCTTACACAATAATAATAAAATAAAAAAAGTGGGAGGTAAAAACTTGTATATACTGTGTAATAAACATTAAAGCCAGTGTTAAACAATGGTATTGGTTTGCTTTGTAACCTATTGCATACTTTCATTACATAAATGTAAGAATATAGCTGTTTAACACAAACAACTAAAATGAACAAATATACTGTACAGATAGAAATTCCTATTCCAAGACATGCACACTATACAATTGGTTTCTACAGAAAGCATTGCAACTGCAAATTTTGATAAATATGAGATCCACTATGTTAATATTGTTGCTCTTTATGCATTTCCTTGTAGTGCTTCCTCCTGTCATATCAGCCTTAATGTAAATTTCTTCTGTCTATAGAATCTATGCTGACAAGATTTTACAGTTCGTAGTTCAATTTAGTTATGAGCAGCCAGGATAGCAGATGAGAAAAGAAGAGGAAAAAAAATAGCTTGTCAGTTTTATTATACCTGTATCTATTAAATGCTACTGCCTGGTTCTCCCACACAGTAGCTTTATAGACAAGTAAATTCAGGCTTGAAGCTTAAAGAATTTCATCCAGGTGTATTCTAGTGCTGCTAATAAAATGTACGTTATTTATAGAAATGTTCTTGCTATAGAAATTTGTCTTTGTATTTGGGTGTAATTCATATCAAATAACTAAACTATATTCAAAAGATGTGAGCAAGGCTATACCTATCTTGAGACACTGGGTAAAAGGCAATAGAATAAGTAATGAAATATGCATAGAAATGCTGGCTTCAACAGCTCACCAGGGTATTCAATCTCATAGCTTTTGCCATGCTGCATTATATATATAAAGGAACTGGGAGGACAGGACTGTTTTCTTTTGAATGTAACACTTTAAAAATAATAATGTCACCAAGAAATCATTTACTTATTCAAATGCTTTTTCACTTCAGGACGCTATTTATTGTAGCACAATAGCTAAAGAAATATCCTGCTGTGAAACTGTTTTGCATGCTACATTGACTGCTATACCTGAAATTGTAACCCCTTACATCAAACATGGTGCCCAATGACTACATACACAAAAATTCTGATCCATAAATTAAGTATACAAATAAATGATCACACTAATGTAAATACTATATCTATATTTGTATTTGTGTTATTTTTTCTTCTAAAGTATTTTATAATAAATAAAATATATGTAATAAAATGTGGGTTGCACTGATAGAGAGAAGGGAAGTACTTTCACCGCAATACGCAGCAGCTAGTCCGCATCAATTTACTGCACATTTTGGGCAGATCCGACCCCAGAATCTGCAACGCAGATTCTGTGCGGCATTGATGCGGACAGTTGCGGAAGAAAACCGCCACGTGAGGCCATGCCCTAATAGTATGCCATAAGGCCCTGGTCACACAAAGTATTTTGACTAGCTTTTTGGAGCGGAAACTGCTCCACCAAACTCGCCAAAAATGCCTGCCATTGATTACAATGGGAGGCGTGGGCAGTTTTCTCCCGCGAGCCGGTTTTACGCCTCTGACCTCCCATTGACATCAGTGGGAGGCAGAGAAAGCGTATTTCACTGAGTTTTTTGCCCGTAGCACTCAATGGCCGCGGGCGAAAAATCCCAAATGGAATTTTGAGGCAGAAATTTCCTCCTGCAAAAAACTCTGTGTGAACGAGGCCTAATAGGAATTTATACGATACACCACTGGGGAATTTTGTTATGTCTCTAGTTGCCTCCATGGTAATGCCAGACGTGGCTGCAATACTGGCCGGGCCTAACTGTTAGGCTATGTTGACACAGAGTTTTCTGACGAGTTTTTTGACGGGGAAACCACACCGAAAAACTCGTCAAAAACGGCCCTAAAATGTCTCCCATTGATTTCAATGGGAGGCGGAGGCGTCGTTTTCCCACAAGCAGTAAAACCGTCTCGCGGGAGAAAGAATGGACATGCCCTATCTTCGGGCGTTTATGCCTCTGACCTCCCATTGACATCAATGGGAGGCAGAGAAAGCGTATTTCGCTGAGTTTTTAACCCCTTAACGCTCAGTGACGTACTATTACGTCATGGAAAGCGCCCTGTTCGCGCTCCATGACGGAATAGTACGTCACGGGAGTAACGTCCGTTTCGGCCGTCCTCCCGACACATACAGGAGCTGTGACAGCTGGTGTCTTGTACAGCAGCTGTCACAGCTCCTACAGCGGGGACCGATCGCTGTGTTCCCGCTGATTAACCCCTGAAAAGCCGCGTCTAATAGCGGTTACGGCTTTTTAGGGGTTAAGCTGCCATCGCCGGCCTGCTACACGATAGCGGCCGGCGATGGTGACTATGGCAACCGGACACAAAACAATGGCGTCCGGCTATGCCATCGACGGAAGCCTAGTGGGTCCTGACGAAGTCAGGACCCACTATGCTTGCTGTCAGTGAGTAGCTGACAGCTCTAATACACTGCACTACGCATGTAGTGCAGTGTATTAGAATAGCGATCAGGGCCTCCTGCCCTCAAGTCCCCTAGTGGGACAAAGTAAAAAAGTTAAAAAAAAGTTAAAAAAAGATGTGTAAAAATAAGAAAATAAAAGATTTAAAAGTAATAAAAGTAAAAATCCCCCCTTTTCCCTTATCAGTCCTTTATTATTAATAAAAATATATAAACAAACAAATAAACGATACATAATTGGTATCGCCGCGTCTGTAACGGCCTGAACTACAAAATTATTTTATTATTTATCCCGCACAGTAAACGCCGTAAAAGAAAATAATAATAAACCGCCCCAGAATCACAATTCTTTAGTCACTTCACCTCGCAAAAAATGGAATAAAAAGAGATCAAAAACTCGCATGTACCTAAAAATAGTATTGATGGAAACTACAGTTCGTTACGCAAAAAATAAGTCCTCGCACGGCTTTATTGATAGAAAAATAAAACCGTTCTGGCTCTTAGAATAAGGTAACACAAAAAGAAAATGATTTTTTGCAAAACGTATTTTATTGTGCAAACGCCATAAGACATAAAAAAACTATAAACATCTGGTATCGCCGTAATCGTATTGCCCCGCAGAATAAAGTGAATGTCATTTATAGCGCACGGTGAACGCTGTAAAAAAAAATAGAATAAAAAAACAATAGTAGAATTGCGTTTTTTTAGTCACCGCACCATTTAAAAATAGAATAAAAACTGATCAAAAAGTCGCATGCACCCCAAGAAAACTACAATGTATTCCTCAAGGGGTCTAGTTTCCAAAATGCTGTCACTTTTGGGGGTTTTCCACTGTTTTGGCACCACAAGACCTCTTCAAACCGGACATGGTGCCTAATAAAAAGGAGGGCTCAAAATCCACTAGGTGCTCCTTTGCTTCGGAGGCCGGTGCTTCAGTCCATTACCGCACTAGGGCCACATGTGGGATATTTCTCAAAACTGCAGAATCTGGGTAATAAGTACTAAGTTGCGTTTCTCTGGTAAAACCTTTTGTGTTATAAAAAAAAGTGGTATAAAAAGGATTTTCTGACAAAAAAAAAAGTAGATTTCACCTCTACTTTGCTCTAAATTCCTGTGAAACACCTAAAGGGTTCATAAACTTTCTATATGCTGTTGTGAATACTTTGAGGGGTCTAGTTTCTAAAATGGGGTGTTTGATAGGGGTTTCTAATATATGGGCCCCTCAAAGCAACTTCAGAACTGAACTGGAACCTAAAAAAATAAATAAATGAGGCAATACTTCGCTTCTTACATTATACTGATAATGAGCCGTGCCCACCCCGAGATGACCCCAGTTTTGACCGTTTGTATAAATGGAGACCCCTATTAGACCGTTTCAGTGCCCGGTTTTCCCAAGCATACACCCCCGAGAAGTGTATTTCTTTTTTTTTTTGTGTTGCAATAAAGTCCCTTTTATTATTCAAGAATCAAGCAGTAATATATCTAGCGATTAGTGAACTGAAAAGTGCTCTATACAGTACCGAGAGTATGCTGGTGTCTTGAAATACTGTACTTTTGAAAATATAGATAAATATATATTGCAGTATAAAAGTGCAATGCTACTTGGTAGCAAAAAGGGAAGAACCTCTAAAGAGTCAGTTTTAGAGAGTATATAACCCACACCTTTATAGTCTGACAGGATGCTGCCAAGAGAGTGTCCAACGCTACACACTATCAGTTTATCAATTTTCACCCAGACAATTTGGTATAAATCTGAATGGCACAAAAATTACTAGAGTATTATATTAAACTGACCAAAAATGAATAACTTAAAATATGGAGGTGCTGGAGACCCAGTCCTTAAAACCTCAAATGCTTTAAATTACAAAGTTAAACATAACTTAAACATACAACATAGGAAAACATTTTCAGAAGGGGAAACGAACAGAAGGAGCAAGAGGGTTCCTGTACGTAAAAAGAAGCCTTAGCTGGCAGGACTAATAGTAAGTGCTTCAGATCAACACAGAGGAAGCAGTCAATGTATGGGATCCAGTCTATCGATTTGTCATGAATTTGGAGGTTATAAAATAAAATGTTAACCCCTTGAGTACCCAGCTCATTTTGGCCTTGAGGACCAGACCCATTTTTTCAAATCTGACATGTGTCACTTTATGTGGTAATAACTCCGGAATGCTTTTACCTATCCAATTGATTCTGAGATTGTTTTCTCGTGACATATTGTACTTTAGGTTAGTGAAAAAATTTTGTCCATAAATTTATTGCTTATTTGTGAAAAACACCAAAATTTAGAGAAAATATGAAGAAATTATGATTTTTCACATTTTAAATCTATCTGCTTGTAAAACAGATAGTAATACCACACAAAATAGTTACTATTTCACATTTCCCATATGTCTACTTTATGTTTGCATCGTTTTTTGAACATCCTTTTATTTTTCTACGACGTTACAAGGCTTAGAACTTTAGCAGCAATTTCTCAAATTTTCAAGAAAATTTCAAAAGGCTATTTTTACAGGGGCCAGTTCAGTTCTGAAGTGGTTTTGAGTGCCCTATATATTAGAAACCCCCATAAAAAAAAAACCATTTTGAAAACTGCACCCCTCAAAGTATTCAAAACAGCATTCAGAAAGTGTTTCAACCCTTTAGGCGTCTTACAGGAATTGAAGGAAAGTAGAGCTGAAATTTGAAAATTTCATTTTTTTTTACAAAATTCATTTGTAATACATTTTTTTCTGTACCACAGAAGGTTTTACCTGAGAAACGCAATTTAATATTTATTGCCCAGATTCTGCAGTTTTTAGAAATATCCCACATGTGGCCCTAGTGTGATAATGGACTGAAACACAGGCCTCAGAAGCAAAGGAGCACCTAGTGGATTTTGGGGCCTGCTTTTTTTAGAATATATTTTAGGCACTATGTCAGGTTTGAAAAGGTCTTGTGGTGTCAAAACAGTGGAAACACCCAAAAGTGAACCTATTTTTTAAACTACACCCCTCAGGGAATTTATCTAGTGGTATAGTTAGCATTTTGACCCCACAGGTTTTTCGCTGCATTTATTGGAATTAGTCTGTGAAGATGAAAATATACTTTTTTTTCTGAAAAACTTAGAAATTTCGAATTTTTGCAAGGAATAAAGGACAAAAAGCACCCCAAAATTTGTAAAGCAATTTCTCCCGATTACGGCAATACCCCATATGTGGTAATAAACTGTTGTTTGGACCCACAGCAGGGCTCAGAAGGGAAGGAACGCCATTTGGATTTTGGAGTGCTGATTTTACTGGAATGGTTTTCGGTGCCGTGTTATGTTTGCAATGCCCTGGAGGGACCTAAACAGTGGAAACCCCCCAAAAGTGACCCCATTTTGGAAACTATACCCCTCAAGGAATTTTTCTAGCGGTATAGTTAGCATTTTGACCCCACAGGTTTTTCGCTGCATTTATTGGAATTAGTCTGTGAAGATGAAAATATACTTTTTTTTCTGGAAAAACTTAGAAATTTCGAATTTTTGCAAGGAATAAAGGACAAAAAGCACCCCAACATTTGTAAAGCAATTTCTCCCGATTACGGCAATACCCCATATGTGGTAATAAACTGTTGTTTGGACCCACAGCAGGGCTCAGAAGGGAAGGAACGCCATTTGGATTTTGGAGTGCTGATTTTACTGGAATGGTTTTCGGTGCCGTGTTATGTTTGCAATGCCCTGGAGGGACCTAAACAGTGCAAACCCCCCAAAAGTGACCCTATTTTGGAAACTATACCCCTCAAGGAATTTTTCTAGTGGTATAGTTATCATTTTGACCCCACAGGTTTTTCGCTGCATTTATTGAAATTAGTCTGTGAAGATGAAAATATACTTTTTTTCTGAAAAAACATAGAATTTTCACATTTTTACAAGGAAAAAGGGAGAAAAAGCACCCCAACATTTGTAAAGCAATTTCTCCTGATTACGGAAATACCCCATATGTGGTCATAAACTTCTGCTCAGAAGGGAAGGAGCACCATTTGGATTTTGGAGCGCAGATTTTGCTGGAATGGTTTTCGCGCCATGTTGCATTTGAAGAGCCCCTGAGGTATTAGTACAGTGGAAACCCCCAAGAAGTGACCCCATTTTGGAAACTACACCCATTGAGGATTTTGTTTTAGGGGTGTAGTGAGCATTTGGACTCCACAGATGTTTCATAGAAGTCATAAACTTTGGGCAGTGAAAGTGAAAAATTGCATTTTTTCCAATAAAAAGTTGATTAAGCCCCAAACTTTTCATTTATACAAGGGGCAATAGGAGAAAGAGCACTGCTCAATTTGTTACCCATTTTCTCTTGATTACAGCAATACCCCATATGTGGCTGTTAACTGCTATATGGGCACATGGCAAGGGTCAGAAAGGAGGGAGCACCATTTGGTTTTGATCACAGATTCTGCTGGAATATTTTTCAGGCATCATATTGTGTTTTCAGAGCCCATGAGGTACCAATATAGAGGAAACTCACAAGATGTGACCCAATTAAGAAAACGACACCGCTCAAGGTATTCATCTAGTGGTATAGTGAGAAATTTTACTTTTCAGATTAGGAATTTAAAACAAAATTGGTAGAATTTTAATTTTTATTTATTTTACAAACGCGTGGGTTTGATGAAACATTTTGGGGATGTATCAAGAAAAAAAAGAACTCACAATTCATTCATTTTTTTTTCCTGTGTTCATTGATACCCTATATAGGACCTTTTTGTATTGAGGCACACGGTGAGGCCCGGAAGTGAAGGTGTACCATGAGGCTCTTCAAGGCCTAGTTTTTGCTTGGGTGATTTTGGGCCACCATGGTGGTATTCATCTAGGGGTATAATGATTTTTCGTTTTGTTTTATATATCCAATTGGTGCACAAGTGGACAATTTTTAAATGAAGGTGACATAAAATTTAAAGAGGCTCTGTCACCAGATTTTGCAGCCCCTATCTGCTAATGCAGCAGATAGGCGCTGCAATGTAGATTACAGTAACGTTTTTATTTTTAAAAAACTAGCATTTTTGGCCAAGTTATGACCATTTTCGTATTTATGCAAATGAGGCTTGCAAAAGTACAACTGGGCGTGTTTAAAGTAAAAGTACAACTGGGCGTGTATTATGTGCGTACATCGGGGCGTGTTTACTACTTTTACTAGCTGGGCGTTGTGTATAGAAGTATCATCCACTTCTCTTCACAACGCCCAGCTTCTGGCAGTGCAGCACTGTGACGTCACTCACAGGTCCTGCATCGTGTCGGCACCAGAGGCTACAGATGATTCTGCAGCAGCATCGGCGTTTGCAGGTAAGTAGCTACATCGACTTACCTGCAAACGCCGATGCTGCTGCAGAATCATCTGTAGCCTCTGGTGCCGACACGATGCAGGACCTGTGAGTGACGTCACAGTGCTGCACTGCCAGAAGCTGGGCGTTGTGAAGAGAAGTGGATGACACTTCTATACACAACGCCCAGCTAGTAATAGTAGTAAACACGCCCCGATGTACGCACATAATACACGCTCAGTTGTACTTTTACTTTTCAACACGCCCAGTTGTACTTTTGCAAGCCTCATTTGCATAAATACGAAAATGGTCATAACTTGGCCAAAAATGCTCGTTTTTTAAAAATAAAAACGTTACTGTAATCTACATTGCAGCGCCTATCTGCTGCAATAGCAGATAGGGGTTGCAAAATCTGGTGACAGAGCCTCTTTAAGATGAAGTTTATATGGACATCCTGAAAATGGCATGAAAAAAATTAGTAGTCCACTGAAGAATGGTAAATTCTGAAACATTCTTTCATGCAAAGCCCTGGTTTGGAGGGGCACGTGCTGCATTGATATATTGTATCCTTTCGGATACCCCTCTTCACGCACACGCGACATCGTTTTTGTGGATGGCTCTTTTTTTTCGTTGGGGGGACTTCACTGGGGAAGTGCTGGCCAGGGACAATTCTATTTGCCTCACTTCCTGAAGCCCTGCTACTCGCTCCTTCCTCTTGGTCTTTAAAAATTAATTTTTTAATTACTTTTTCAAGGTACTCGAGGTACCTAGAACGATTGCCAGCACTTCGGTACAAAATAAAAGAATTGAGGAGGGCCATTTCAATTAAATATACGGACAGTTTTTTGTACCATACTTTCGTCTTTCGCATGGCACAGTATGGCTTCATTAGTTGATCTCCCAAATCCACCCCTCCCATATGCTTGTTGTAGGCCTGTATGCATACAGGCTTTGAAACAGTGGTGCTTGTTCCACGCACTGAAACTGGGCTTGTGGTGTTGCCATGCATGGTGGAGAGCATGAGGACCTCTTTTTTGTCCCTGAATTTTACCAGGAGCACATTTTCATCATATCGTGCCCTGGTTTCGCCAACTGACAGTTTCTCAGCAAGAAAAGGCTTTGGGAGGTATTTTAGATTCCTGCGAGCAGTGCCACAGGCCATTGTTTTCCTTTCAACAAGGCACTTAAAAAGCGGAACGCTGGTATAGAAGTTGTCGAGGTATAGGTGGTTCCCCTTATCCATCAGAGGATGCAGCAGGTCCCACACTATTTTACCGTTTGTGCCAAAAACTGGGGGGCACTCTGGGGGACTAATCTGTTTGTCTTTCCCCTCGTACACACGAAAGGAGTGTGTGTATCCAGACTGGCTCTCGGACAGTTTATATATTTTTATGCCATATCTGGCTCTTTTGTTTGGCAAGTATTGTCGGAAATTAAGCCGTCCTTTGAAATGGACTAAAGATTCATCAATGGCTATGTTTTTTTCAGGAACATAAACTTCTGCAAAAACCAAATTAAAATATGTGATGATGGGCCTAATTTTGAACAGCCTATCAAAATTTGGATGATCCGGGGGGGGGGGGGGCACTGCTCATTGTCAGCAAAGTGCAAGAACTTTAAAAGGGCCTCAAAACGTTTTCGCGGCATCACAGCACGGAATACAGGTGTATCGTACAAAATATCTGTGGACCAATACGATTTGATGGTTGGCTTTTTTACAAGGCCCATGTGGAGCAAGAGCCCCCAGAAGGTTGCAATTTCATTTGCATTGGTTGGGTGCCAAGCTTGGGTTCTGGCATAATGGGATGTCGGATTTTTGCCTAAGAATTGTTGTGCATATAAATTTGTTTGCGCAACCATTAGGTCAACTAAAGTATCCGAAAAAAAAACATTTAAAAAAATCTATTTCCTGAAAGTCAGTTGGATTTATTTTTATGCCAGGGGCAGAGGTAAACGCAGGAATTTTAGGTGTGTAAGAGGTAGGCGGTAGCCATATGGGGTCACTGGTGCTGGGGTCACTTGTGCTGGGCTCATTCGGATCACTAGCCCTGCTTCGTTTCTGAGGGGGTTCCTCATCATCACTGGAGGAGGATAACACAAACTCAGATCCACCCTCACTGGCGCTTTCTGTATCTGTATCTGAACATAAAATGGCATATGCCTCCTCCACGCTAAATAGACGAGACATTACGGGTGTGTAATAACACTGCACTAACCCTGACGTGCAAAACTAAATTCCTGAACAGTATTGGCAAGGAAACTGTGACGTGCAAAAGTAGCACACAAAATTACTACTAAATTACTAAAACTTTTTTTGTATTTTTTTTTTTTTGTTTTTTTATATTTTTTTATGAAGAACTAAAGGATAGGGCAGTAAAGAGGGCTGATGGGCACTAAAGGGGGCTAATATACTGATGGGCACTAAAGAAAAGTATTATATAGGTTTGATTGTTACTAGGGAGGACTGATGGGCACTATAATGAGCAGCAAAGGGGGCTGGTGGGCACCAAAGATTGCTGGTGGGCACTAAAATGGCTGGTGGGCACTAAAGATGGCTGGTGGGCACTGGAGAGGGCTGCTGGGCCCTAATGGGCACTAAAGAATAATATTAGTTATATTCTGAGGGATGATGGGCACTATAAAGGGCAGATGGGAACTATAAAGGGCAGATGGGCAACTATAAAGGGCAGATGGGCACTAAAAACAATGTTTTTTGACTGTTTTTTGACTGTATTTCTGTCACTCTCCGATCTCCTCACAGTTCTCACAGAAATGAGGAGATCAGAGACGCTGACAGGAGCTTTCTCCGGTTTCCTACGTCATAGATAGCTGTCATTGGTCAGTCTCTAAAGACTGACCAATCACAGCAATCGCCGACATCGGGGCATGCAGATCTGTCCCCAGCACGGCAACAGAGGCGGTCAGCTATCACTGACAGCTGCCGCCATGTCGCTATCACTTTGTGATTTCACAGAGTGACAGTTTGATCCTTCGACGTAATAGTACGGCGAAGGTACGCTGGCATATGCGGCCAGCGACGTACTATTACGGCGAAGGTACGCAAGGGGTTAAGGGATTTCTGAGGAACGACTAGTCTGAAATCGCTCATAGCATGACTACCACCACTGTGTTGATGTACAAATGGTACATGATAAATATAGAAAAACACATTCAAAATAATATTTTCATAAACCATTTCTTGATTGAAGAATCCAAGCAAAAAAATATTGGCCTTTTTTTTTTTTTTAGAATGACTAAATAGAAAAGCTTGGCGGTCACCATCAACAAAAATATTTTTTTATACTTCCTCCGGAATTAAAATAGAGATTTTATAGCGGAGTGATAAAAAATAAACATGGAAACTAAGTTGTACATATACATTATTCATTCAAATTTCTTTTCCTGAGACTTGATGTGAAGGCATAGTAGAATTATACTAGAAAACCTGCAATGCCGACCCAATGACTGCACACTAGAAATGCAGACATAAGCATCATGCTTCTATCACGTGTACAATATTCTGCTATTGGCATGAATAGATTAAACGTGAGCAATGCTTCTGAGAAGTGCCAAACATTTAAGGCCTGGCTTATATGAACAAAATATGAGCCTCCGTTCTGGATCAGTCTACTGAAAAAAATATTTTTTTTTACCATGGCTCACCTTTGAACAACATTTTACAGTTGACACCTATAATCTATATTAAAACGTTAAATAACTTTGAAAATAGATTGCATCACTTGTCATGTACTGATCCTAAAATTACAGCTCGTCCAGAGCTGAAATCACAACTCAGCTTTTCATTCCTTTCCTTGATGGTTTGCTGTGGTGATATGCATTCTGAGAATTGCCCTCTTTACATCAGGCACTGCAAAGTAATGAGGCTATTGGGGAGATGTCTGTCAACTAGCTTGTCGACTGTGTCCAATAGCAACCAACACAAAGTAACGCAATGTATTTACAAAAAGTTTTAAAGACGATTATACCCATTCAAAGGCAAACTTTTGCTTAAAGAACCCAGAACAGTCATAAATTATCTGTAAAGTAGATTTGGAGCAGTGATACAATAATAGCATCACTACACTATTTACACAGCTGTCCCTTTAGATTTTCCTTCATGTTTTAACTAAAATTAGTTAAGGCTTTTCACCCCAAAATAATAATTTGGAAGTTGTAGATAGAATTTCTTATTATTGTACCCCTCATCTTATGGAGTAAATGTTACATATGAATGAATTATAGTTAGGTTGACTATAAATAGGCTTGACCCCAAAAAAATTTTTACAAAAATTGTGTTCTGCCTTTGTCTACTAAAATGGTTGATGGGAACAAGCAGACACACTTGGCTTTGAGCTATAACAACATTTCAAGTCAGAATAAGCTAATAGTTACTACTACTGCATGCCATGACTTTACTAGCAGAAAACATACACCTAATATATAGGAGGAGTTTATGAAGTACCTAAATTTAGATGGCCAAGACTATATGAAGGAACTATAAAATTCCAGTAAAAACAGAAAAATTATATATATATATATATATATATATATATATATATATATATATATTTTAGGAAAGAAAATGCATTCCGTGTCTACAATCTTCTTTTGAGAATAACCGGTGGAAACTGTGGTTCAGTAACAGTCAAGCATAAACTCTAGTAAAAAGCAGTCTTGTCAGGAGAGTTTCTTCAAGAGGTCAATGAAGCAGTGAACTTCCATCCACAATCAAACCAATCCAGAATCTTTGGCCATGCTGTAGAAAACTCCTTTTTTCTGAAGAAGGTTGCTTGGAGAGTCAAACTCCACAATTTGGCCTTTGTCAAGAACCATCACTCTTGTGTAGTCCATGATTGTATTGAGTCGATGAGCAATCGTTATTACAGTACAATCTTCAAATTCTTTCCTGATGGTCGATTGAATAAGTCCATCAGTCTCCAGGTCCACGTCTGCGGTCGCTTCATCTAGCACTAGGATTTTTGTCTTTCGAAGCAGTGCTCTTGCCAGGCATACCAGCTGACGCTGACCAATGCTGAGATTTTCCCCACCCTCAGCACACTCATGGTTGAGCTTGTCGGGAAGACCTGAAACAAAATTCTTAAGATGCGCAAGCTCTAGGGATGACCAGATTTCTTCATCAGAATACTTTTCAAAAGGGTCAAGATTCATTCTAAGGGATCCAGAAAACAAGACTGGATCCTGTGGAATAATAGTAATCTTAAATCGAAGATCATGCAGACCAATCTTTGCTATATTACTGCCATCTATGATGATTTCTCCAGAGGCGGCCTCATTAATACGAAACAGTCCAAGTGTAAGTGAAGACTTCCCGGCTCCAGTTCTGCCAACAATTCCAATCTTCTCACCACCCTGCACAGTAACATTGATGTTTTTTAAGGCTAGGTCTAAATCTTCTCTGTAACGCAAGCAGAAATTTCTGAACTCAATTTTTCCTTCATTGGGCCAGGTGCTTGCTGGCATGGTCTGCTGCAGGGTCCACGGAGCCTCCTGCTCCAGATCTGCATATTCTTTCACTCTCTCCACTGCCACAATATTAGTCTCCAGTTCTGATGACATTCTTACTAACCAGTTCAGGTAGGTTGTCACCTGTAAAGCATAAGAAACGGAGAGCCCGACCAATCCAGAACTGAGTGTATATCTAGAAACTGCAGCAAACAGGGAAGCAAAGAGAACGATACAGTTTCTGACAAATTCCAGTCTTATTGCCAACCACCTGTTGGAGACAATGCTGGGGTAATAAGCTCTCTGGTTCTCGTCCACTCTGAAGTCGCTAAGCTGGATAAATTGTTTCTGCTCACCAAATGCCCGGATGACACTGGCACCTAATAGTGTTTCATTGAAATTGGAATATACCGGAGACCGGCTGACTGACTCCAATCTCTTCAGCTGCCGTGAAGTTGCTACATAAAACCTCTGTACAAAGAAGTATAGCAGACCCAATGGTGGAATTATAACAGCGACTATTGGTGTTGCAATGAGAATTATTATGCATGCGCCAATGACATTAAATAACGATCCCATGAACATCTTAATGATCTGTGGAATCATAGAGTCAATGTTGTCCATCTCCTTGGAGAAACGGTTTACAAGATTTCCACTGGGAGTCCGTTCAAAAAAACTCATGGGAAACAGAAGGACATTGTGAAGTAAATCCATGTGGAGATAGCGGGAAGCAAGGATGCCTGTAATGGCAGGAAGGAGGTGAAGGGAAAGTGAGCCCTAATCTACCCACCGCCCTGTCCCTGCCTACTTGCAACGACCCGCCCTAGGCGACGAGGTACAACTGGGCGGCGGTCCCTACGCTGGCTAAGTGCACAGGAAGACAAACAGGGAACACGCAAGGGAAGGGGCAGTAGCCACGGAACGCCACGAGGAAACGGGGCGGCGAACGAACAGTCAGGACCAGGACGAAGTGAGTACACCCGAGCAGGCACGGAGACAGGAGCAAGCCAGGGCAAGCAAGCAGGTCAAGCAGAACTGCAGCAAGGCAGAAGCACGGCAGAAGCAGGCTGGAGCAAGCAGCAGTGGGGCCAGGAATCCAAAAGAATTACAAGCACTGAGGGAGAGCACAGGGCAGGTAATAAAGGGCAGGGGGCGGAGCTAACTCCGAGAGACCAGGCCGCGATAGGCTCTCCCACTCCTGAGCCTGCCACCCTGGTTGGTAGGAGATGGTGTCAGTCGAGCAGGTCTGGCCTCAGGTGTGGATTGATTAATCCCAGGAGTATAGCTAGATGAAGTACCTGGCAGATCCCTAACAGTACTCCCCCTTTTATGAGGGGCCACCGGACCCTTACTAAGGGGACCCGGTTTAGTGGGGAAGAGGAGGTGGAACCTCCTGATCAATACCCCAGCGTGAACATCACGGGCAGGTACCCAAGTCCTCTCCTCCGGCCCGTATCCTCTCCAATGGACCAGGTACTGGAGGGAGCCCTGGACCATCCTACTGTCCATAATCTTGGCCACCTCGAATTCCACCCCCTCAGGGGTGAGAACGGGAACAGGAGGTATCCTCGAGGGGGACCAGGACGGGGAGCAGCGTTTAAGGAGGGAGGCATGGAAGACGTCATGTATGCGAAAGGATGGGGGGAGCTCCAGACGGAAGGATACAGGGTTGAGGACTTCAATGATCTTATAAGGTCCAATAAATCGGGGAGCAAACTTCCTGGACGGGACCTTAAGGCGCAAGTTCCTGGACGACAACCAGACCAAATCCCCGACGACAAACCGGGGGTTAGCAGAACGTCTACTATCCGCCTGAATCTTTTGTGCGCTCTGGGACGCCTCTAGGTTCTTCTGAACCTGGGCCCAGACAGTGCACAGTTCCCGATGAACCTCCTCTACCTCAGGATTATTGGAACAACCAGGGGAGACGGAGGAGAACCTTGGGTTAAACCCGAAATTACAGAAAAACGGGGAGACCCCTGAGGAGTTACTGACCCGGTTATTCAGGGAAAATTCAGCAAGGGGAAGGAATGAGACCCAATCGAATTGACAGTCAGAGATGAAACACCTTAAATACTGTTCCAGGGATTGGTTGGTCCTTTCCGTTTGGCCATTAGTTTCGGGATGGAAGGCGGAGGAGAAGGACAGATCAATCTCCAACTTTTTACAAAAAGCTCTCCAAAATAAGGAAACAAATTGTACCCCTCTGTCAGAAACGATATTGACTGGGGCCCCATGGAGACGCAGGATGTGTTTCACAAACAAAGAAGCTAACGTCTTGGCGTTAGGTAGCTTCTTAAGGGGCACAAAGTGGCACATCTTGCTTAAGCGGTCGACTACCACCCACACCACCGACTTGCCCTGAGATGGAGGCAAATCGGTGATAAAATCCATGGAGATATGGGTCCAAGGTCTCTGGGGAATGGGCAAGGAACGTAGTAGGCCCGCAGGTCGGGACCTAGGGGTTTTGGACCTAGCGCAAACCTCACAAGCGGCGACGTAAGCCCTAACATCTTTAGGCAACCCAGGCCACCAATAGTTTCTGGTAATGAGGTGTTTGGTGCCCAAGATGCCAGGATGACCAGATAGAGCGGAGTCATGGTTTTCCCTGAGTACCCTCAGCCGGTATTGCAGGGGAACAAACAGTTTGTCCCCAGGGACGTTCCCGGGAGCTGCACCCTGATCAGCCGCGATATCAGAAGCTAAATCAGAATCCGTGGCAGAGACGATTATACCAGGGGGTAAAATACAAGCGGGATCCTTCTCGGAAGGAGGATTGGCCATGAAACTACGTGACAGAGCGTCAGCCTTAATATTCTTGGACCCAGCCCTATAGGTAACCAAGAAATTAAATCTGGTAAAGAATAGTGCCCACCGAGCTTGTCTAGGATTAAGCCTCCGGGCCGATTCTAGGAAAACCAGATTCTTGTGATCCGTAAGGACCGTTACCTGGTGTCTGGCCCCCTCCAGGAAGTGCCGCCACTCCTCAAAAGCCCATTTAATGGCTAGAAGTTCGCGGTTACCAATATCATAGTTACTCTCCGTGGGCGAAAACTTCCTAGAGAAGTAAGCACAGGGGCGGAGATGGGTGAGGGAGCTGGTACCCTGGGACAAGACGGCCCCCACTCCCACCTCGGAAGCGTCAACCTCCACAATAAATGGCTCCTCTTGGTTGGGCTGAATCAGCACGGGGGCCGAGATAAAGCACTTCTTGAGAGTCTCAAAGGCCTGGACGGCCTCAGGGGGCCAATGGAGGACATCGGCACCCTTGCGGGTAAGGTCCGTAAGAGGCTTAGCGACGACCGAGAAGTTGGCAATAAATCTCCTGTAATAGTTGGCGAACCCTAAAAAACACTGTAACGCCTTAAGGGAGGCAGGTTGGACCCATTCCGCCACAGCTTGAACCTTGGCAGGGTCCATGCGGAATTCATGAGGAGTGAGGATTTGCCCTAAAAATGGTATCTCCTGTACCCCAAAGACACATTTTTCAGTCTTAGCAAACAGATTATTCTCCCGAAGGACCTGGAGCACCTTCCTGACATGCTCCACGTGGGAGGACCAGTCCTTGGAAAACACCAGTATGTCATCAAGGTACACAACAAGAAAATTACCCAGGTACTCTCTCAGGATTTCATTAATAAAATTCTGGAAGACAGCAGGGGCATTACACAACCCAAAGGGCATGACCAGGTATTCGAAATGACCCTCGGGTGTGTTGAACGCAGTTTTCCACTCATCCCCCTCTTTGATGCGGATAAGGTTATATGCCCCCCGTAGATCGAACTTAGAAAACCATTGGGCTCCCTGAACCTGATTAAAAAGATCCGGAATCAAAGGAAGTGGGTACTGGTTCCTTACGGTGACCTTATTCAGGTTACGATAATCAATGCACGGCCTAAGACCACCATCCTTCTTCCCCACGAAGAAGAAGCCAGCACCTACAGGAGAAGTCGAGGGGCGAATGAAACCCTTGGCCAGGCATTCTTGGATATACACCCTCATCGCTTCACGTTCAGGACATGAAAGATTAAATATCCTACCCTTAGGAAGCTTGGCACCAGGCACCAAATCGATAGCGCAATCGTAATCTCTATGGGGGGGCAACACCTCGGAGGCCTCCTTAGAAAACACATCGGCGAAGTCCTGAACAAACTCAGGAAGCGTGTTTACCTCCTCCCGGGGAGAAATAGAGTTAACAGAAAGACATGACATAAGACATTCATTACCCCATTTGGTGAGATCCCCAGTATTCCAATCAAATGTGGGATTATGCAACTGCAACCAGGGGAGACCTAATACCAGATCAGACGATAATCCCTGCATCACCATTACAGAGCACTGCTCCAAATGCATGGAGCCAACCAGGAGTTCAAAAACAGGAGTATGCTGAGTAAAATAACCATTAGCAAGGGGGGTTGAGTCGATTCCTACTACAGGGATGGGATAAGGTAAATCAATACAAGGCATCTTTAGAGACATAGCAAAATCCACAGACATGATATTAGCAGATGAGCCAGAATCCACGAAAGCACTGCCCGTGGCAGACCGGCCAGCAAACGAGACCTGAAAGGGAAGCAAAATTTTATTGCGTTTCACATTAACGGGAAATACCTGTGCGCCCAAGTGACCTCCCCGATGATCACTTAGGCGCGGAAGTTTTCCGGCTTCTTATTCTTGCGCCTGGGACAGGTGTTCAGTAGATGCTTGTCGTCCCCACAGTAGAAGCAGAGACCATTCATTCTGCGAAACTCCCTACGTTGTCGAGGGGACATGGAGGCCCCGAGTTGCATAGGTACCTCCGAGTCCTCCGTGGAGGGGCGAGGAGACGGGACCTCGGGGGGGATCGCAGAAAAGTCAGAGGGGAGCACACTGAAGCGTTCTAGCTGACGTTCCCTGAGACGTCGGTCAAGTCGTACTGCTAGGGCCATAACCTGGTCAAGGGAGTCAGGCGAGGGGTAGCTAACCAGCAGATCCTTCAGGGCGTCAGATAATCCTAACCTAAACTGGCACCTTAGGGCCGGATCGTTCCACTGAGAAGCTACGCACCACTTCCTAAAATCAGAACAGTATTCCTCAACCGGTCTCCTACCCTGACGTAAGGTCACCAGCTGACTCTCGGCTAAAGCAGTCCTGTCAGTCTCGTCGTAAATGAGTCCGAGGGCAGAGAAAAAACGATCAACAGAGGAAAGTTCAGGGGCGTCAGGAGCCAAGGAGAAGGCCCACTCTTGGGGCCCTTCCTGGAGTCGGGATATGATGATACCCACCCGCTGGTTCTCGGAACCTGAGGAGTGGGGCTTTAGGCGGAAATACAGTCTGCAACTCTCCCGGAAGGAGAGAAACGTCTTACGGTCCCCTGAAAACCGGTCAGGTAACTTGAGGTCGGGTTCTAGAGGTGAGGTGAGGGGTACTACTAAAGCAGCGTCACCCTGATTGACCCTTTGGGCCAGGGCCTGGACCTGTAGGGAGAGGCCCTGCATCTGCTGGGTCAGGGTCTCAAGGGGGTCCATGATAGCGTCAGCGTAGGAGAAATGGTAGACTAGGTAAGGGCTTGTAATTATGTAATGGCAGGAAGGAGGTGAAGGGAAAGTGAGCCCTAATCTACCCACCGCCCTGTCCCTGCCTACTTGCAACGACCCGCCCTAGGCGACGAGGTACAACTGGGCGGCGGTCCCTACGCTGGCTAAGTGCACAGGAAGACAACCAGGGAACACGCAAGGGAAGGGGCAGTAGCCACGGAACGCCACGAGGAAACGGGGCGGCGAACGAACAGTCAGGACCAGGACGAAGTGAGTACACCCGAGCAGGCACGGAGACAGGAGCAAGCCAGGGCAAGCAAGCAGGTCAAGCAGAACTGCAGCAAGGCAGAAGCACGGCAGAAGCAGGCTGGAGCAAGCAGCAGTGGGGCCAGGAATCCAAAAGAATTACAAGCACTGAGGGAGAGCACAGGGCAGGTAATAAAGGGCAGGGGGCGGAGCTAACTCCGAGAGACCAGGCCGCGATAGGCTCTCCCACTCCTGAGCCTGCCACCCTGGTTGGTAGGAGATGGTGTCAGTCGAGCAGGTCTGGCCTCAGGTGTGGATTGATTAATCCCAGGAGTATAGCTAGATGAAGTACCTGGCAGATCCCTAACAATGCCCCAGTGATACAGTTGTGGAGTATCCAAACACAGCAATCCCTTGTGACATCCCCAGTGCTCCGTAGACACTTAGTCTCATTTTGGTGTGAAGTTGAGTGCCATTGACCACTTGATCATCAGTCCACAAACTGAGCCAATAGTTGGAGGCCAAGGAAGACACATGATTGCACAGGAACAAAATGACACTCAGGAAAGAAAGAACGAGACCGATGGCTTTCATATATTCCCAAAACACTGTTAGTTTAACTCTGCCTGTTTTAGCCTTGTCGGCTTCAGTCAATTTCCAGTCGTCCTTTTCTGCCCCTGACTTCTGGAGATCGGCTGTGCTGTTCTGGTGACCTGACTTGGTCTCAGAGGATGCACTCAGCTGCCGATGTAAACTTTTCTCATTCTTTTCACCGACCAATACTCCATTTTCCATATGTTTATCTTCAGATGGGCTTGGTACATCTTGCTCATTGTTCTGCTCAGCATTGGCATATGTCCGTAGGAATTCAGCAAATGCACCATCCTGCTTCAAGAGTTCCTGGTAGGATCCAATTTCCGTGATTTTTCCATCCACCATCACAATAATGGAGTCCATTTGTGGCAAGTAACTCACTCCATGTGTAACCAGTATACAGGTCTTATCTTTAAGAAGCCCTTTTGGACCAATAACTTTGTCAAATATGTGTTTTCCAACATGTGCATCCACAGCAGACAACGGATCGTCAAGTAAATAGACATCAGCATTGCAATAGACAGCCCGGGCAAGGCTCACTCTCTGTTTCTGACCTTCAGATAAATTCACACCCTTTTCTCCAATTTCTGTTCTGTCAGCAGATGGCAAAATCTCCAAGTCAGGCAGCAGAGCGCAGGCTTCTAGAACGCTCTTGTATTGAGGCTCCTTGCGCTCTCTGCCAAACAGGATATTGTCTTTAAGAGAGGCATTCTGGATCCAAGCTTGTTGAGGAACGTATGCTATGCCACCCTTCACTGCTACGATGCCATCTTTCTTCTCCATCTCACCCAACAGTGCAGACAGCAAGGAAGACTTTCCACAGCCCACCTGGCCAACCACTGGGATCAGAGAGCCATCTGGGATGGTAAGGTTTTTCTCTTTCAACGAGGGAGGATCATTCTTGGACCAAGAGAAGGTGGCGTTTCTCATGTCAATACACCCACCGGAACTTCTCTGAGGCTCTCTGATGATACTCTCTGGTTCTAGATCCTCATGTGATAGGAATAATCGAAGACGCTTCAATGATACACTTGTCTGAACCATGCTGCTAATAACCATAGGTAGCATGTTTAATGGAAATCGGAGGATATTAAATAAAGCCAAAGACACAAAAGCCTTTTCAGCATCTAGAACATTGTTTTTATCAATAAGAACATAAACAGCAAAAGTTGACAGAGCAACCAGGAAAGGGGCACAGACCCAGGTGAATGTCCCTACAGCGGAGAGGTAAGCAGATTTCTTCAGTACTTTAAGCTCCTCCTGTCGGATTCCTAGCACCTTTTCCTTAAAGGCTAGTTCCCAGGCGTATAGCTTCAGAACTTTGATGCCATTTAGGATTTCATTCATAAGCTTAATTCTGTTGTCTTTGCACTTCATCTGGACCACCTGATATTTCTTGGTCTTCACTGCAATTACTGCATTCACAGGCACCAGAAGAATCATAACTGCGACCCCTGCCAGCACAGAGGGACCAAGGATTTGCCACAGTAAATACAGGGCCAATATAACTTGAAGTGGAGCCGACCAAATCATGTTGATATAGGTTGCCAAATCCATAAACCTTTGTGCATCTACAGACATCAAGTTAACAATTTCACCAATAGTCGATGTGCGACGTGCTGCATTACTGATCACTAGAGCTTTGCGATAGACAAGACCAATTATGGCGGTTTTCAATCTCATTCCCGTAACGAAGCAGATATGAAAATACTTGTGTAAGAGGAGCGTTTGAAGACAGGCGCAGATGAACAACAACGCTGTGTACAAGTATCCCTGTCAGTTTGGAGCATTTTTATCACCAACAAACTTAATAAGTAACTTTAATATTCCTGGTCCAGAAAACATCAAAATATCATGAACGATTTTGAAGAAGCTGCTCATGAAAAAGTAAGGGCCAAAGGTTTTATATAAAGCTTTAAACAACGACGATTCCGCATCTTTAGTGGACGGCTTCACGATCAGCGCCTCAACCTCCTCTCGGGTTTCGTCTTCTGGCTCCGGCTGTTTGGTTGGTTTCTTAGGAGAATACATCATCTTCAATGGCTGTTTTTTAGTTTTCAGGTACTCTTTTTCCCAATTTCTGGCCAAGACGGGCACAACTTCTGTTGAGGTATCTTCTTTGTTTAGAGACCATAAATCCTTGGTTTCCAATGGGCGCTTGTATCCCTGTATCATCATGCTACTTATCCACCAGAAAGTAATTTTAGAGAGAAAAGAAGCACTAGATTCTGGACATGGATTAGGATCATTGACTCTTTCAAAGAAGAGAGGAGGCTGATCAGGGAAGGCAGCCAATACCAGCTCCACCAACACAAGCAGAAAGTATGTGTAGAATGTGACATCCCGGAACACATCTATACTGGCACCCGGTTTTAAGGCATGGAGAACTTTGGACCTGAATATTATTATGGCACAAAGTAGAGCTATGATCCAGAAATGTAACATTACACCTGAAGACTGCACTCCTTTAATCCGCTCATATTGAATTAAAAAAGTAGCTAGCAGCATAGTTATACCCAGCACGGTGGGGCTCACAACATAAACTGGAGCGCGATAAATACTTTGACTCCTTTCCCAGAAGGAGTAGAAGAGATCTGCCCAGCAGACCAGCCATAACAAGAAACCTATAGCCGTTTTGGAGATGAAATATTTGGATGTATCCCTGGTCATTGCGTTGCAGATATAAAATATAGAAAGGGAAGCAGAGCCAGAGGTAGATGCATGGAATCCATACCAGGGCCGTATTCTGGAAGCACTTGGTGAAGTCTGGGTTCTCTGTATACCAGGTAATATTTGCATCCCAGAAGCGCTCGCTGCCGTCGTAGCTGCAAAAGGTTTCCATGCTGGGGCAGCGAGGGGTCCACCGGGGGTAGCCGGCTCCGGGAGACACAAACAGGAGATCTCCCTACATAACAGCGTGTCGCCTGATACTGCCGGCAAACAGAGTCCGAGAAGTGTATTTCTATTGATGAGTCCTTGGTACATTTTAAAGGGAGGGTTCAATTCCGCCAGTACCTGCCGGGTAAGAGGTCAAGGTATGGCGTAAAGATGTATAAGCTGTGCGAGAGTGCATCAGGGTATACCTACAAATTTAGGATATATGAAGGGAAGGACAGCAGAATTCAGCCCCCAGAATGCCCCTCCCCTTACTGGGAGTTAATGCAAAAATTGTGTGGGATTTGGTGCACCCACTGCTGGACCAGGGTTACCACCTCTACCTGGATAATTTTTATACCAGCGTCCCACTCTTTAACTGCCTCACTCCCAGAAGTCCTGCGGCATGCGGCACTGCTAGAAGAAATCTGAGAGGCCTCCCTAAGACTCTGCAGGGCAAACGCTCAGAAGGGGTGAGAGCAGGGCACAATCTAGCAGCAATATATTGTGTGTCAAGTACAAGGACAAGAGAGATGTCACACCAGTACCCATGTACCTGTACGAGGTACCAGTACAGAGACCCCCAAACCAGACTGCATCCTGGACTACAATAGGTACATGGGAGGGGTGGACTTGTCAGATCAAGTCCTGAAGCCCTACAGCGCCATGCGGTGTGGTATAAGAAGCTGGCCGGGCACATCATACAGATGGCATTGTACAACGCGTACGTGCTACATCGATGTACAGGCCAGACGGGAACTTTCCTGGAATTTCAAGAGGTGGTTATCAAGAAACTAATTTTTATGGACCAAGAAGGGGGAGGCACCCAGTACTTCTGAAGGCGTGGCCACACGCATCGTACCAGGGCAACACTTTCCAGGAGAAGTTCTCCAAACTGGCAAGAAAGGAAAAAGTCAAAAGAGGTACAAAGTCTGCTATAAGAGGGGGATAAGGAAGGACACAATATATCAATGTGACACGTGTCCCGAAAAACTAAGGCTCCGTATGAAAGAGTGCTTCAAAATGTATCATACATCCCATGATTTTTAATCTACCCCAGTTTTACTTACCCTGATGCACTCCGCACAGCTTATCCCCCCTCGTCTTTCCCCTCTGAGCCCTGCTGCGTGCCTAGGCAGCTGATTACAGCCACATGTAGGGTATTGACGTACCCGTGAGAACCCACATTACAGTTTATGGGGTGTATGTCTCCGGTCAAAATGCTCACTATACCTCTAGATGAATGCCTCAAGGGTGTAGTTTTTAAAATGGGGTCACTTCTTGGGGGTTTCAACTGTACTGGTACCTCAGGGGCTTCTGCATACATGACTTTGCACCAAAAAATCCCCAGTAGGCCAAATGGTGGTCCTTTCCTTCTGAGCCCTCCCATGGGCCCAAACGGCAGTGTATCACCACAAATGGGGTACTGCCACACTCAGGACAAATTGGGCAACAGAATGTGGTATTTTATTTCTTGTGAAAATTAGAAATTTTCAGCCAAAACTACATATTATTGGAAAAAATAATTTTGTTTTAATTCCCAGCCCAATTCAAATAAGTTCTGTGAAAAAACTGTGGGGTGAAAATGGTCACAACACCCATAAATGAATTCCTTGAGGGGTGTAGTTTCCAAAATGGGGTCACTTCTGGTGGGTTTCCATTGCTTTGATACCTCTGGGGCTCTGCAAATGCGACATGGCACCCGAAAACCAATCCAGCAAAATCTGGACTCCAACAAACACATAGCACTCCTTTGCTTCTGAGCCCTCCCATGGGAGTTTATCACCACAAATGGGGTATTGCCGCACTAAGGACAAATTGGGCAACAAAATGGGGTATTTTGTTCCCTGTGAAAATAAGACATTTTGATAAAAAATTCCATCTTATTGGAAAAAATTTCATTTTTTTTATTTCACAGACCAATTCAAATAGGTGCTGTGAAAAAACTGTGTGGTCAAAATTATAACCACAACCATAAATGAATTCCTTGAGGGGTGTAGTTTCCAAAATGGGGTCACTTCTGGTGGGTTTCCATTGCTTTGATACCTCTGGGGCTCTGCAAATGCGACATGGCACCCGAAAGCCAATCCAGCAAAATCTGGACTCCAAAGAACAAATAGTGCTCCTTTCTTTCTGAGCCCTCCCATGGGCCCAAACGGCAGTTTATCACCACAAATGGGGTATTGCTGCACTCAGGACAAATTGGGCAACAAAATGGAGTATTTTATTTCTTGTGAAAATAAGAAATTTTGAGCTAAAACCACATATTATTGGAAAACATTATTTTTTTATAAATTCCCAGCCCAATTCAGATAAGTTCTGTGAAGAAACTATGGGGTCTAAATAGTCACATTACCCATAAATGAATTGTTTGAAGGGTGTAGTTTCCAAAATGGGGTCACTTCTGGTGGGTTTCCATTGCTTTGATACCTCTGGGACTCTGCAAATGCGACATGGCACCCGAAAACCAATCCAGCAAAATCTGGACTCCAACAAACACATAGCGCTCCTTTCCTTCTGAGCCCTCCCATGGGCGCAAACGGCAGTTTATCGCCACAAATGGGGTATTGCCGCACTCAGGACAAATTGGGCAACAAAATGGGGTATTTTTTTCCCTGTGAAAATAGGAAATTTTGATCAAAAATTACATCTTATTGGAAAAAATGTCATTTTTTTAATTTCACAGCCCAATTAAAATAGGTGCTGTGAAAAAAACTGTGTGGTCAAAATGATAACAACAGCCATAAATTAATTCCTTGAGGGGTGTAGTTTCCAAAATGGGGTCACTATTGGGGGATTCCTACTGTTTTGGCACCTCAACACCTCTTCAAACCTGGCATGCTGCCTAAAATATATTCTAATAAAAAAGGGGCCTCAAAATGCACTAGGTGCTTCTTTGCTTCTAGGGCTTGTGTTTTATTCCAGGAGCGCAGTAGAGCCACATGTGGGACATTTCTAAAAACTGCAGAATCTGGACAATACATATTTAGTAGTGTTTCTCTGGTAAAACCTTCCATGTTACACAAAAAAAATTGAATAAAATTGAAATTCAGCAAGAGAAATGAAATTTGCAAATTTCACCTCCACTTTGCTTTAATTCCTGTGAAATGCCTGAAGGGTTAAAAAACTTTCTAAATGCTGTTTTGAATACTTTGAGGGGTCTAGATTTTAAAATGGGGTGTTTTATCAGGGTTTCTAATACATAGGCCCCTCAAAGCCACTTCAGAACTGAAGAGGTACCTTAAAAAAAAGGCTTTTGAAATTTTCTTAAAAAAAAAGAGAAATTACTGTTTATGTTCTAAACCTTGTAACGTCCAAGAAAAATTAAATAATGTTCAAAAAACGATGCCAATCTAAAGTAGACATATGGGAAATGTGAACTAGTAACTATTTTGGGTGGTATAACCGTCTGTTTTACAAGCAGATGCATTTAAATTCTGAAAAATGCTATTTTTTATATATTTTCCCTAAATTTTGCAAATTTTCACCAATAAACACTGAATATATCGTCCAAATTTTACCACTAACATAAAGCCCAATGTGTCACGAGAAAACAATCTCAGAATCGCTTGGATAGGTTTAAGCATTCCGACGTTATTACCACATAAACTGAAATATGTCAGATTTGAAAAATGGGCTCTGAGCCTTAAGGCCAAAACAAGGCTGCGTCCTTAAGGGGTTAATGCCCGCGGCGTTCAATGGCCGCAGGCTAAAAACGCAGCGGAAAGTGCCGCGAAAATCGGCGTGCAGGGAAAGGAAAATCTGCCTCAAACTTCCAAACGGAATTTTGAGGCAGAAATTGCGCCTGCAAAAAACTCAGTGTGAACATAGCCTTAGGGTATGTGCACACACACTAATTACGTCCGTAATTGACGGACGTATTTCGGCCGCAAGTCCCGGACCGAACACAGTGCAGGGAGCCGGGCTCCTAGCATCATAGTTATGTACAATGCTAGGAGTCCCTGCCTCTCTGCAGGACAACTGTCCCGTACTGTCATCATGTTTTCAGTACGGGACAGTTGTCCTGCAGCGAGGCAGGGACTCCTAGCATCGTACATAAGTATGATGCTAGGAGCCCGGCTTCCTGCACTGTGTTCGGTCCGGTACTTGCGGCCGAAATACGTCCGTCAATTACAGACGTAATTAGTGTGTGTGCACATACCCTTACAAGGAGGCAATCACATCACTGACAGAGTTAACTATGTGGATCCGAGATTATTACAGCTGTGAATGTTTAGTCTAATAATAATTAAATACATTTGACAATAATATTTCACTTTTTTCACTATGAAGACTTTGAGGTTTTTCTTTTACCCCACAAAGGATAAGTTGGTTTTCTGTGAAAGGCTTAGAGGAAAATGTAACAAGAGTTCAATTGTGACTTTAGGCCGTTTCTGCCACTTTTGCCTCTTTTTAACCCCTATGCGCACCAGGACGCAACTGTACATCATGGCAGGAGGTTACTTTGCATACCACGACGCACAGTTACTGTGCGGTTCCCGGTGCACACTGTTGAACAGGAACCGGGAGGTCAGCTGTCTCCGACACCTGACACTCCACTCTTGCCGGCTAGCGGTCCTTTGCCGCTGATATTGGCAATTAACCCCTTAAATGCGGCGATACATTGTGATCACAGCATTTTAGGGGTTTCTACCACATCGGCAGACGATTTTTGGCAATGGCCTCCGTGTCTGCCATGTACGGAAGCCTATCAGGACCAGCCACTCGTTAGTCCTGATAGGCTTCCGGTCAGAGTGACAGGAAATCACTGAGTAGTTCCGGATGCACACTGTTGGTGACAGTGTGCATTGGAAACCGGGAGGTCAGCTGCCCCCGACAGCTGACACTACACTGTTGCCGTTCAGCGGTTTATGGCCGCTGGTTTTGGCAATAAATCCCTTAAATGCGGCGATCTATTACGATTGCCGTATTTAGGGGGTTTGTAGCACATAGGCAGCCCCCATGCCATCGTGAAGGGTTGTCATTGCAACCGGAGGCCAGACAATGGCCTACGGGTATGCCATGTACGGGAGCCTATGAGGACAAGCCCTCTGGCTGGTCCTCATAGGCTTACTGTCAGAGTGACTGTCACGTCCCAATGACAGTTGGAATACATTTCACTATGTAGGTAGTGTAATGTATTCTAGCAGCGATCAGTGCTGCAGGTCAAAATAAAAGTAAAACAGGTAAAAAAAAGTTAATTAAAAATGTTTTATAAAAGTGTGAAAATAAAAAAATATCTGTTAACCCATTCGCGCACCCTGACGTACTATTCCGTCATGGTAACCATAGCGTTCGCGCTCCATGACGGAATAGTACGTCACAGGAGGAACGGCCATTTCGGCCATCCTCCCGACACATACAGGAGCTGTGACAGCTGCTCTCTCATACACATTGTAGCGTGGCCCAATCGTGGTGTCCCCGCTAGTTAACCCTTTAGAAGCCACGTTCAATAGCGATTGCGGCTTCATAGGGGTTAAACCGCCATCGACGGCCTGCTACATGATAGCGGCCGGCGATGGTGGCTATGGCAACATGACGCCTAATAATGGCGTTGGGCTATGCCATCTACGGAAGGCTAGTGGGTCCTGACAAAGTCAGGACCCACTATGCTTGCTGTCAGCGAGTAGCTTACAGCTCTAAAAAACTGCACTACGCATGTAGTGCAGTGTATTAGAATAGAGATAAGGGCCTCCTGCCCTCAAGTCCCCTAGTGGGACAAAGTAAAAAAGTTTTTAAAAGTAAAAAAAGTTGTGTAAAAAATAAGAAAATAAAAGTTTTAAAAGTATCAATCCTTTATTATTAATAAAAAATAGATAAATAAACAAATTAACTTTACATAATTGGTGTCGCCGCATCCGTAACATCCTGAACTACAAAAGTATTTTGTTATCTATCCTGCCCGGTGAACGCCATAAAAGAAAATAATAATAAACCATACCAGAACAACAATTTTTTGGTCACTTCAGTGACTTCACCTCCCAAAAAATGGAATAAAAAGAGATCAAAAAGTCGCATGTACCTAAAAATGGTACTGGTCGAAACTACAGTTCGTTACGCAAACAACAAGTCTTCACATGGCTTTCTTGATCGAAAAACATTAAAAAGTTATGGCTCTTAGACTAAGGCAACTCCAAAAGTAAATGATTTTATATAAAAAGTATTTTATTGTGAAAACGCTATAAGACATAAAAAAACAATAAACATATGGTATCGCCGTAATCGTATCGCCCCACAGAATAAAGTGAATATGTCATTTATAGCGCACGGTGAACGCTGTAAAAAAAAAAAAAGGGATACAAATCAATAGAATGCTGTTTTTTAGTCACCATGCCACTTAAAAATAGAATAAAAACTGATCAAAAAGTCGCATGCACAACATGAAAACTACAATGAATTCCTCAAGGGGTCTAGTTTCCAAAATGGGGTCACTTTTAAGGAGTTTCTCCTGTTCTGGTACCTCAGAAGTACTGAAAATGCGATATGGCGCCCAGAAACCAATCCAGCAAAATCTACATGGAGCCCTGCTGTTTGTCCAACCTGCAGTGTATGACCAAGGGCGTAACTAGGAAAGACTGGGCCCCATAGCAAATTTTTGACTGGGACCCCCCTCCCCTGGGTATCACACAACCCCCCCTTGTAGATAGTGCCTCCCTATAGATTCTGCCAAACAGCGCCCCCTATAGATAGCACCATACAGCCCCCCTGTAGATAGCGCCATACACAGCCCCCTGTATGTAACGCTATACAGCCCCCTGTAGATAACGCCATACAGCCCCCCTGTAGATAACGCCATACAGCCCCTATAGATAATGCCATACAGCCCTCCCCTGAAGATAACGCCATACAGCCCCCCTGTAGATAACGCCATACAGCCCTTGTAGATTATGCCATATAGCCCTCTCCTGTAGATAACGCCATACAGCCCCCCTGTAGATAACGCCATACAGCCCAGTGTAGATAGCGCCATACAGCCCCAAACCCCCTGTAGATAACGCCATACATCCCCCCTGTAGATAACGCCATACAGTACCTCCCTGTAGATAACGCCATACAGCCCCCCCTGTAGATAACGCCATACAGCCCCAAACCCCCCTGTAGATAACTCCATACAGCCCCCAAATCCCCCCCCCCCAAAAAAAACGGCCTATAGTTTGTCCTACAAAAGAGATGTATCCCCTATCCACAGGATAGGGTATACATGTGTGATCGCTGGCAGCGATAAGGAGAATAGGAGACCAAAAGTCCCCCGAAGTTCTCCAAAACAAACCTCGGTCTTCCGGGGACTGCGCAGTTCAATAAAAATTGAAGGAGCGCTGGTCACGCAAGCGCACAAGCGCGGCCGGTGCACAATTAATTTCTATGGAGCTGCCGACAGACCCCGGAAGTCCGAGGTTTGTCATGGAGAACTTCAGGGGACTTTCGGTCCCCCGTTCTCCTTATCGCTGGGCGTCCCAGCGATCACACATGTATCCCCTATCCTGTGGATTTCTTTTGTAGGAACAACCCCTTCAGTGGCGTCACGCTGTAGCAGCCATAGCGGCTGCTAGCAGAGACTCCCGTCATGGGGGGGCGTGTCGGCGTGCGGCACGGGCCCCCTCATGCTGCGGGCCATGTAGCAGCCGCTACGGCTGCTGCAGCGGTAGTTATGACACTGTGTATGAACACATGTGGGGTATTGCCGTAATCGGGAGAAATGGCTTTACAAATGTTGGGGTGCTTTTCCTCCTTTATTCCTTGTCAAAATTAAAAATTCGTACCTTTTATTGGAAAAATTTGATTTGCAATTTCACAGCCTAATTCCACAAATTGCAGCAAAAAACCTGTGGGATCTAAATGCCCACTATACCCCTCAATAAGTTTCTTGAGGCGTATAGTTTGCCAAATAGGGTTACTTTTTTCGGGGGTTTCCACTGTTTTGGCACCACAAGACCTCTTCAAACCCGAAATGGTGCGTAATAAAAAGGTGGCCTCAAAATCCACTAGGTGTTCCATTGCTTCGGAGGCTGGTGCTTCAGTCCATTAGCAAACTAGGGCCACATGTGGGATATTTAAAAAAAAATGCAGAATCAGGGCAATACATATTGAGTTGTGTTTCTCTGGTAAAACCTTCTGTTTTACAGGATTTTTTTTTAATAAAAAGGATTTTCTGACAAAAAAAGGAAATTTGTGCATTTCACCTCTACTTTGCTTTAAATTCCTGTGAAACACCTAAAGGGTTAATAAACTTTCTAAATGCTGTTTTGAATACTTTGAGGGGTCTAGTTTCTAAAATGGGGTGCTTTATGGGGGTTTCTAATGTATAAGCCCCTCAAAGCCACTTCAGAACTGAACTTGTACCTAAAAAAAAGAAGCTTTTGAAATTGTATTCAAAATATGAGAAATTTCTGCTTATGTTCTAAGCCGTGTAACGTCCTAGAAAAAAAGAGAAAGTTAAAAAAATGATGCCAACATATAGTAGACATATGGGAAATGTGAACTAGTCACTATTTTGTGTAGTATTACGATCTATCTTACAAGCAGATGCATTTAAATTAGAAAAATGCTATTTTTTCACATTTTCTCTAAATGTTGCTATTTTTCACAAAGAAACACTGAATATATCGACCAAATTTTACCACTAACATAAAGCTCAATGTGTCACGAGAAAACTCAGAATCGCTTGGATAGGTTTAAGCATTCCAAAGTTATTACCACATAAAGTGAAATATGTCAGATTTGAAAAATGGGCTCTGAGCCTTAGGGCTTATTCAGACGAACGGGATATACGTCCCTGCAATGCGCATGATTTTCACGCGCGTCACACGGACCTATATTAGTCTATGGGGCCGTGCAGACAGTTGCGTGATTTTTACGCAGCGTGAGTCCGCTGCGAAAAACTCACGACATGTCCGTTCTTTGTGCGTATTTCGAGCATCACGCACCCATTGAAGTCAATGGGTGCGTGAAAAGCACGCGCACCACACGGAAGCACTTCCGTGGGACGATCGTGATTCGCGCAACAGCTGTAAAACTATGAATGAAAACAGAAAAGCACCACATGCTTTTCTGTTTACAAACATCCAAACGGAGTGTCATAATGATGGCGGCTGCGCGAAAATCACGCAGCCGCGCATCTTACGGGGCTAACACACGGTACCTTTTGCGCGCGCGCAAAACGGCGCGTTTCTTGCGCGCGCAAAACGCACACACTCGTGTGAATCCGGCCTTAAGGCAAACTGGGCTGCGTCCTTAAGGAGTTAAAATAAACAAACACTGCTTTTTTTCCTATAATAAGTCTTTATTTATAGGAAAAAGAAAAAAGTAAAAAAAAAAGTACACATATTTGATATCAACGTGTTCATAACGACCAAAACTATATAACTATAATGTTATCTTTCCTGCACGGTGAACACTGCAATAAAAATAAACAAAAAACAATGTCAGAATCTATATTTTTTGGTCACCACCCTCTCAAAGTATAGAATAAAAAGAGATCAAAAAGTCGGGTATACCCCAATACAGTACCAATAAAAACTACAACCTGTCCCGTGAAAAACAAGCCCATACACAGCTTTTGTGATTGAAAAATAAAAAAGTTATGGCTCTCAGAATATGGTGACATGAAAAATGTATTATTTTATAGAAAAATTATTTTATTGTGCAAACGCTGCAAAACATTAAAAAAACTATATACATATGGTTTTGCCGTAATCGTATCAATCCGAAAAATAAAGTAAAATGTAATTTATAGCGCGCGGTGAATGCCGTAAGAAATAAAGAATTTAAAACTCCCAAATTACTATTTTTTCGTCACCTTAGCTCTAAAGAAAATATAATAAAATGTGTTCAAGAAGTTGTGTGTACCAAAAACTGGCACCAATAAAAACTACTACTCATTCCGCCAAAATTTAGCCTTCACGTCGCTCAATCGACCAAAAAATAAAAAAGTTAAGTCTCTGAGAATATGGTGATACAAAACAATTTTTTTTTTTTTTTTTTTTTTTTTTTTTTTTTTTTTAACAAATATATTTTTTCTTTGTAAAAGTAGTAAATTTAAAAAAAAAAAAAAAAAAAAAACAAGGGGCGTGGCTTGGCTGTTGATCCTAATGGCTGCGTGAGGACTGAGCTCCGGCACCATCTCCACTTCATAAGCGTCGTAAGCCTCATAAATAGACCCGCCACTTACCGACATTTGCAGCACGGGTCACTGAATCATTCAGGATGCCGAGGCGGAAAAGACCGGTGACGAGACCAGCTCGGCTCACCGACTTCTACCCCTCCCGCCTTGTGGAGGAAAAACAAGATGGCGGGGAGACGCGCTCGCAGAGAGGATCTCTTACCTCAGAGCCTGCAGCTCTGTCACCCACAAAACCTTCTCTGGAGGGACGGGAACACAGGAGAAGTGCCTCGGTACCGGGATTGAGTCCATCATCCACAAGATCACAGGAGGAGACCGCGGCAAGCAGCAGGAGACTTACAGCAGAGACACGTGGGAGCCTGCACACAAATACAGTCCCAGGCACTGCATCCTCCTCGCAGACTTCGTTAGGCTCAAAGAGCCCAGAACGACAGAGACAACGCAGGACCTCCAGAGATGAAACCAGCGACCAGGTAGGGGTCATAGACCAACATGAACCCCCTGTTGTGGAATTGGGAATAGAACTGGGTGACCTACCCTCCTCAGACACCCCTGTCACTGAAATAGCTATGAAAGCAATGCTGCAAGCTCTGAGCACCTCTCTACAGGTCGGGTTTGCTAAAATGCTTCACCCCTTATCTACAGCAGTACAAGATGTGGAACAGAGAGTACACCATACGGAGACTAAGATAAGTGAGTTTGTTACCTCACACAACGAACTAATTGATGCACACTATGAGCTAGAGGATGAAGTATTGCAGATGAAAGCAAAAATGGCGGATCTAGAGGACAGATCCCGTAGAAACAACATAAAATTAAGAGGGGTCCCAGAAGATGTTGGCTCTAAAGATCTATGCATATATGTTCAAGATTTTATTAAAGCCATGTTACCAAAGTGCTCGCCAAGAGATGTGATCATAGACCGTGTGCACAGACTTCCGAAGCCTGGCAACCTGACGGATGACTCTCCGCGTGATGTGATAGCACGCATACACTTCTACCACATAAAGGAGCAGTGGATGGCGTCTCTTAAAAACAAAGAGCTGATACCATCCTCATATAATAAGATAGCCGTTTTTGCAGATTTATCAGCGACTACACTTCAGCTCAGAAGACAACTAGCTCCAATTACAAGCGTTTTGCGAGACAAGCAGATTTTGTACCGATGGGGCTTTCCGGTCCGACTGTTGATTCATCGTAATGGATCCCTCCACATAATACGCAATTTACATGAAGGGATTGCCATATTAAAAACATGGAACATTCAGGTTATTTTTCAAGACCATCCTCCTACTCGCCCTCCTGCAAGAATGAAAGATGACTGGCGGCAAACTACGCATCGCAAGCAAAAGAAACGTTGAAAGGTCTCTTCTTCACTTTACGCCTTTTATATTTATCCACGTTGGATATGATAGAAAGAAGTTCGTTGACTGACCTATATGGAGGCCTAACTACATAGGTGCAGAAGTGGTCATTGGGATTTGACTTCAAGCTGACTGAATTTTTCTTTCCCCCCAAAGAGCGGAACAGTAAGATCTGTTCCGGTGTTCTAAAGTTTCTTTTGTCTACTATGTTTGTTCTGTGTTTATATCTCTTTTGTTTCAGCAGCACGTACGACAAGATTACATCACAGCAAACAGGCTTGTATAATAGTATTTACTATACTGAGGGACTAAATAGAGATACAGAGGAGCCTGAAATGAGAAAACTGTCATCTAATACTCTATATTTTACAAAATGGCTTTAAAGTTAGCTTCTATGAATGTTAATGGCCTGAATAGCCCTCATAAAAGGGCCCATATGTGGAGAGAATCACAATCGCTAGCCTGTGATATTTTCTGCATACAGGAGACGCACCTTCTGGCTAAAGATGCGTCTAGAATACATCATCAAGCTTTTCCACACATATTTCAGTCACACTTTGATAGCAAATCCAGAGGGGTATTGATTGCAGTGAAAAACACGGTGTCGTTCCAAATGATTCACAACCACATTGATACACAAGGAAGATTTGTTATATTGGCTTGCATAATTAATAATGTTAAATATACCCTGGTGAATGTATATGCCCCCAATAGACATCAAAGTCGCTTCTTCCATAAAATATTCAGGCTTATAAACAAATTCAGGCAGGGGAAAATAATTATGTGCGGAGACTTTAATTCAATAATAGACACCTCCTTAGACACTTCGAATCCAGTAAGACAATCAAAATCACAGCTGGGAGACCTACTTTGGCAACATGAACTTTATGATGTATGGAGGGCACAACACAGCACAGAAAGAGACTACTCTTATTATTCCTCAGTCCACAATAGTTACTCTCGCATCGATCTATTTGTAATAGGGAAAGAGTTGCTCTTTAATGCAAAGAGCACAAACATAGAGGTCATAAAATGGTCAGACCATGCAGCAATCACTTTGACATTGGCAGATAAAAACACGAGCTCTCCAACATATATTTGGAGATGTAACCCCTTTCTATTATCCCATCCAGATCATAAGCAAGTAATAACAAAAGAACTAAGAGAGTACTTCCATAACAATGATACCCCTCAAATTAATGACTTCACTTTATGGAATGCCCACAAAGCATTCATTAGAGGTACCCTAATCCGACTAGGTCACAAAGTTAAAAAACAAAGGATGGAAGCCATTTCCTCTATCACATCAGAAATTCATAAAGTGGAGTCACTGAATAAAAACAAACCAACTCCACAACAAGCGAAACACCTTAATACCCTAAGACAGCAACTTAGATATAACTTACTTTCTGAATATGAAAAGAACCTAACAAAAACAAAAGCAAGGTACTACTCTCAGAACAATAAAGCAGGTAAACTGTTAGCATCTAGGCTTAAATCACAATACCAGAAGTCCAGGATTCCATTCCTAATAGACCCTCAGACAAAAGCTAAACGCATACACCCCATGGATATAGCAAACCAATTCAAAGAATATTATTCGTCCCTATACAATTTGAAAAATGATCCTTTTTCACCTCACCCGTCCGAAGAAGATATCCAGTCCTTTCTCCGTAATATACACCTACCACAGCTTTCTGAGAGTCAGATGCAATCCCTAAACTCCCCTATAGAAGTTGGGGAAATAATAACAGCGATAAAATCAATGCCAACGGGAAAGTCCCCGGGCCCAGATGGCATCACCAATATGTACTTTAAAACAATGAAGGAAGTATTACTTCCTTTTATGAGAAGATTCTTCCAATCAGCTATGGACTCAGGATCTTTTCCTGCAGAGAACCAAACGGCGCTAATCGTCACCATCCCAAAGCCAGGGAAATCCATGGATACACCCCAAAACTTTCGCCCTATATCTCTACTAATGTAGATATTAAAATATATGCCAAGATTCTAGCTTTGAGGCTTGCCCCCATACTGTCAGCACTCATAGGTGAGGACCAGGTTGGGTTCATAAAAGGAAGACAGGGATCAGACAACACCCGTAGAGTTTTGGGATTATTACATGTTATTGAACAAAATCATATACCTGCAGTCATGCTAGCGCTTGATGCGGAAAAGGCATTCGACCGCATTCATTGGAAATATGCCTTTGCCACATTAGAGAAAATGGGATTCAAAGAAGGAATCCTTGCAGCTATTAGTGCACTATATTCAAACCCCTCGGCAAAAGTATTCACTAATGGAGTCCTCTCGGAAAGTTTTCACATATCAAACGGCACCAGACAGGGTTGTCCTCTTTCCCCTCTGGTGTTTATTCTATCAATGGAACCTCTGGCACAGTTACTTAGAACACATCCCGACATTCATGGAATACGGGTAGGAAATAGAACCCACACGATCTCTCTCCACGCAGACGACATTATCCTTTCGTTATCCTCCCCGGAGGATTCCTTGGAAGCAGTTATGGAATGTATTCGTAATTTTGGACAGGTCTCCCTATATAAACTTAATACACTGAAGTCCCAGATTCTCCCATTGAACATCTCAACCTCAACAATCCATTTCCTCCAAACTAAACACCCGTTTGACTGGCAGGAACGTTATATTAAATACCTAGGTATTTCTTTGACACCATCTCACAAATCCTTATACCAGGCCAACTATGAACCCCTCTTACAAAGTTTGCAAGTAGAAATGACTAGATTACACAAAGTAGAAGTCTCATGGATAGGTAGAATTGCAGCTTTCAAAATGCTACTATTACCCAAACTTTTATACTTGTTCAGGACGGTTCCAATTATGATCCCAAAGAGTTTTTTCAAAGGTATTCAGAAAGCCATGTTAGACTACATATGGGCATATAACAAACCTCGTATATCATCACATACTCTAACCAAAGACAGAGGTATAGGAGGGCTGGGGATTCCAGACATTTATAATTACTACGCATCCACTCTAATAGCTCTTCTTAGTCCAAGTTGGAAGGAAGACCTCAGGAATCATTGGGTGCAGATAGAGACGTCATTTGTTTACCCCTCCAACCTAAAGGCGCTTTTGTTTCTGGAATTTTGGAATATGAATGTACCCTCTAATATTTCTCCCCTGACTAAAGCGGCTTTGGCTTGTTGGTCCTATATCCATAAAAACGCGGGTGACTGCTGTCCTCTCCCAAAGGCACAAATCCCTATTGATATTCTAGAACTAGCTATCCCCGACCTAAATTTGATAAATTGGAAGATAGGAGGTTTATCAAATGTCTCGCAGTTGTATGGTAGACTGGGCCTTGATTCCTTTGAATATTTAAAAAATACTTTTGGTCTCCCACAATCTGATTTCTTTAAATATCTTCAGATTAGACATTTTCTAGCTTCGATTCAGAAGATGCATCCAATGTGCAACCCTACTATGTTTGCTGTCATGAACAAATCTGCTAAATTGCTTAAAGGGGTACTAAACACATTGAGAGTTAATACAGAATTTTGTAAAACTCGTACCATGAAAATATGGGAAAGATCATTGGATATAACCTTCAGCGAACTAGAATGGAAAAAATCATACAAACTAATTCATAGTACTTTACAATGTAGCTCACAGGTGGAAGCCGCCATCAAGACCAACTTGCAATGGTATTACACCCCTGACAAGCTACACATAATGTTTCCGAATGTACTAGATAAATGCTGGAGAGGATGCGATATCAAAGGTACACTTATACACATATTATGGGATTGCCCTAGAATAACAAGCTATTGGCAAGGAGTATTTAAACTGTTGGAGTCACTGACGGATAGTAGGATCCCACAACTTCCTCACCTAGCTCTATTATTTCTACAAATGGATATTGTGCCTGCAGAAGTGAGAGGGCTGACTTGCAAAATTTTAGCCATGGCTAAATTGATAATAACCAGACACTGGAAAAATGCAGAATCACCCAGCCTAGAAGAATTAATAACTTTAATAAATACTTCTTATACATTTGAAAGGATCATAGCATATGGGAATTTTTCATATCCTAAGTTCTCTGAAGTCTGGAAGTCCTGGTCGGAAAATTCCGCATGTATTAAAGTATAATTCTAACGAGTAAAAAGAAAATACACATTACATCTTTGGTAATAAATATATCTATTTATTAGTAAAACAAGTCTGTGATAAAAGATATAAAATGTTGAACTGCTGTACTTTTGTTCTGTTTGTTTCCTTTGAAATGTTCTTATCAAGCTGTATTGTTGATACAAATTTTTGTTTTTATTTACCTCTGAAAAACAATAAAAAATGATTAAACCGAAAAAAAAAAAACAATATAAATTTGGTATCATCGGAATCATATTGAGACGCAGATTAAAGTTAAGTTGTAATTTTTACCGCACGGTGAAAGCCATAAAAACGAAACCCAAAAAACAATGGAGGAATCACAGTTTTTTACATTTTCAGCGCGCAAAGAATAATTTTTTCAGTTTCCCAGTACATTATATGGTACTTTAAATGATGTCAATAGAAACTACAACTCCTCCCGCCAAAAAAATATAAGCCCTCACACCACTCTATTGACGGAAAAATAAAAAAGTTATGCCGCTTGGAAGGTGGGGAGTGAACAACGTAAAAGCAAAAAAGGATCAGTTCTAAAAGGGTTAATTAATTTCTAACAAAAAACATTTATAACCGCATCTGGCCGTACCCACGAGAAATTGCTTTACTAATGTTGGGCGCCTTTTTCTCCTTTATTCCTTGTGAAAATGGAAAAAATTAAACATTTTAGTGGACAAAAATCTTGATATTCATTTCCACGGCCTAATTCCACTAAATTCTGCGACAAAAATGTGGGGTCAAAATGCTAACTATACCCCTAGACAAATTTCTTGAGGGTTGTAGTTTCCAAAATGGGCCCACTTTTGGGGGATTTCCACTGTTTCTGTCCCTCCAGGGCGTTACAAATACAACATGCCACCGAAAACCGTTCCAGCAAAACCTGTGCTCCAAAATCTAATTGGCCTTCCTTCCCTTCTGAGCCCTGCCGAGGGTCTAAACAGCAGTTTATTACCACATATAGGGTATTGACGTAATCGGGAGAAATTGCTTTACATATTTTGGGGTGTTTTTTCTTTATTTCTTGTAAAAAGTAAAAAATTCTATGTTTTTTTCAGAAAAAAAGTAGATTTTCATTTCCATAGACTAATTCAAATTAATTTAGCAAAAAAAAAAATGCTGGGATCAAAAGGTTAACTATACCCCTAGACAAATTCATTAGGCGGTGTAGTTTCCAAAATGGGGTCAATTTTGGGGGGGTTTCCACGGTTTTGGCACCACAAGATCTCTTCAAACCTGACATAGTGCCTAAAATATATTATAAAAAAAAAAGGAGGCCCCAAAATCCACTAGGTGCTCCTTTGCTTCTGAGGCCTGTGCTTCAGTCCATTAGCACACTAGGGCAACATATGGGATATTTCTAAAATATTCCGAATCTGGGCAATAAATATTGAGTTGCGTTTCTCTTTTAAAACCTTCTGTGTTACAGAAAAATATTTATTACTAATGAATTTCGGCAAAAAACAAACAAATTCTAAAATTTCACCTCTACTTTGCTTTAATTCCTGTAAAACGCTTAACGGGTTAAGAGACTTTGAGAATGCTGTTTTGAATACTTTGAGGGGTGCAGTTTTTAAAATGGGGGGACATTCTTATATACAGTGAAGGAAATAAGTATTTGATCCCTTGCTGATTTTGTAAGTTTGCCCACTGTCAAAGACATGAACAGTCTAGAATTTTTAGGCTAGGTTAATTTTACCAGTGAGAGATAGATTATATAAAAAAACAAAACAGAAAATCACATAGTCAAAATTATATATATTTATTTGCATTGTGCACAGAGAAATAAGTATTTGATCCCTTTGGCAAACAAGACTTAATACTTGGTGGCAAAACCCTTGTTGGCAAGCATAGCAGTCAGATGTTTTTTGTAGTTGATGATGAGGTTTGCACACATGTTAGATGGAATTTTGGCCCACTCCTCTTTTGCAGATCATCTGTAAATCATTAAGATTTCGAGGCTGTCGCTTGGCAACTCGGATCTTCAGCTCCCTCCATAAGTTTTCGATGGGATTAAGGTCTGGAGACTGGCTAGGCCACCCCATGACCTTAATGTGCTTCTTTTTGAGCTACTCCTTTGTTGCCTTGGCTGTATGTTTCGGGTCATTGTCGTGCTGGAAGACCCAGCCACGAGCCATTTTTAATGTCCTGGTGGAGGGAAGGAGGTTGTCACTCATGATTTGACGGTACATGGCTCCATCCATTCTCCCATTGATGCGGTGAAGTAGTCCTGTGCCCTTAGCAGAGAAACACCCCCAAAACATAATGTTTCCACCTCCATGCCTGACAGTGGGGACGGTGTTCTTTGGGTCATAGGCAGCATTTCTCTTCCTCCAAACACGGCGAGTTGAGTTAATGCCAAAGAGCTCAATTTTAGTCTCATCTGACCACAGCACCTTCTCCCAATCACTTTCAGAATCATCCAGATGTTCATTTGCAAACTTCAGATGGGCCTGTACATGTGCCTTCTTGAGCAGGGGGACCTTGCAGGCACTGCAGGATTTTAATCCATTATGGCGTATTGTGTTACCAATGGTTTTCTTGGTGACTGTGGTCCCAGCTGCCTTGAGATCATTAACAAGTTCCCCCCGTGTAGTTTTCGGCTGAGCTCCCACCTTCCTCAGGATCAAGGATACCCCACGAGGTGAGATTTTGCATGGAGCCCCAGATCGATGTCGATTGACAGTCATTTTGTATGTCTTCCATTTTCTTACTATTGCACCAACAGTTGTCTCCTTCTCACCCAGCGTCTTACTTATGGTTTTGTAGCCCATTCCAGCCTTGTGCAGGTCTATGATCTTGTCCCTGACATCCTTAGAAAGCTCTTTGGTCTTGCCCATGTTGTAGAGGTTAGAGTCAGACTGATTAATTGAGTCTGTGGACAGGAGTCTTTTATACATGTGAACATTTAAGACAGCTGTCTTTAATGCAGGCACCAAGTTGATTTGGAGCGTGTAACTGGTCTGGAGGAGGCTGAACTCTTAATGGTTGGTAGGGGATCAAATACTTATTTCTCTGTGCACAATGCAAATAAATATATATAATTTTGACTATGTGATTTACTGTTTTTTTTTTAAATATAATCTATCACTCACTGGTAAAATTAACCTAGCCTAAAAATTATAGACTGTTCATGACTTCGACAGTGGGCAAACTTACAAAATCAGCAAGGGATCAAATACTTATTTCCTTCACTGTATAAGGCGCTCAAAGCCACGTTAGAACTGAACTGGTCCCTGAAAAAATAGCCTTTTAAAATTTCCATGAAAATGTGAGAAATTTCTGCTATAGTTCTAAACGTTGTGACGTCCTAGAAAACGAAAAGAATGTTTTTCCGGTCATTCATTTTATTGAAATAAATTATTTTAAAAAAATAAGAAAAATAAAAAGAATGTTCAAAAAACAATGCCAACATAAAGTAGACATATGCGAAATATTAACTAGCAACTATTTATGCGTGGTATTAGGGGCTGTTCACATATATCCGTTACCCCTGTCAGTTTCCCTCCAGCGTGTTGCAGAACAGCCGGAGGGAGACTGATGCTAGACCGGAACCCATAGTTTTCTATGGGATCTGTCCTGGCACAGGGGACATATGATGTGGCTCTGTATGGCGCTGGACCTGTGCAGGAGCCGGATCTAAAAATGTTACCTGCAGCATTTTTGGTTTCCGACTCCCAGGGAGGTCCGGCATCGTTTCCTATCTTTTTTAATTGTGGCCGGATGAACGCCGGGTGCTGTCGCATCCACCTTCCGGCAGCACCCGGCGAGAAGGTGGATGTGAGCTAGGAGCGGAATCCCCGGTCATAGCATTGCCGGGGATTCCGCTCCAGGTGGAGCCCCTGACGACTACCTCCCAACCATCTCGGATTCAGCGTGACAGTCCGGGTGGTGTTCCACTGCTGCAGGCGGCTGGGGGTAGGTCCTGCTGCCAACTGTTTCTGCGTCCTCAGGACGCAGACACAGTTGAACTTAATACTGAAGCAGGGAACCATCAGGTCCCTGCTGCAGAATAAGTTCAGAGCGGAGGAGCAGAGGGAGCCCTTGTAGATAGTGCCACATAGCCCCTCCTTGTTAACCTTGCCAAATATCCCACTTGTAGATAGTACCACACACGCACACCCTTGTAGATAGTGCCACACGCCAGTTCCTTGTAGATAGTGCCACATACCCTCTCCTTGTATATAGTGCCTCACAGCCCCCGTTGTAGATAGTATCACACACCCACTTGTATATGGTGCCACACAGCTTCCCTTCTAGATAGTGCCACGCAGCCCCCCTGGTAGATAGTGCCACAGAGTCCCCCAAACTAATTTTAAAAAAAGTACTCACCTAGCCACGTTCCCGTGACGAATGGAGCTGCTCCACAGCCTCCTCAGCCATATTAGGCCTGCAGCCTATGAACCTCCAAGACGTGACCCTTGCGTAGTCTGGCGTGATCCTGGGACGTCATCGCTTTTGCCTGCGCAGGGTTCCTGTCTCAGTGTCTTGTAGGCTGCAGGCCTAACATGGCCTTTAGCCTAGTGAATGGTGGAGCAGTAAGCTACGCCATAGTATTCAATTGTATCTGCATCCTAAGGATGCAGCTACAATTGAATGTGGCAGTCTGCTGTGGCCCCGGATGTCTGGTGCTAGCGATGCCGCGATGCCTCGTAGCAGCTGCTATGGCTGTTATAGCGTTAGTTCCACCACTGATTGGGTTCCATACAATGCAACTATTGCTTGCTATGGTTACCTAATAAAAAATAGACAAAATTGCTTTACGGAACTCTGAATGACCATGATCATAATTCTCTAGCAGGAAAGATGGCATATTTTAATAATCAATTACATATCCCAAATGGAAAAATGTTAGAAAACCTACAAAATACAGTTTCAAACAAAAACAGTTGCCGTTAATAAAATATGTAGTCTGTTATTTCTTTATTTTTTTAATGTGATTTGCTTGTTTTTACAGATTTTTGTGGAAAATACCATATTATGATAATGACCGTGCTGCCCTTCACATGAGCAACTAAACTCATTATTAGTTCAAAGCTTGCCCCAAAGCAAAAAACTATTTATAATATGTTTTACAGTCACATTGACTTGCAAAATGTTGTTTTTATTGCCAAAAAGACCTGCACAGAATCGCTTCATTAAGTCTTACACTATCAGTGAGCATTTCAGTGCACCATGCCATTAAAATCCTTGCTGCTAGAAATCTCAGAGCTTGATTCATTAACCTCTTTATTCATAGAGGTTACATTAAGCATCACTTGAAGTAATTATCTGTGCCACTTGAAGTAATTATTTCAATGGGCATTGGGATGAAAAACTCGATCAGACTCCAGGGTAGGAAGTTAATATTAGAAATAGCTGTATGTTACTGCTTAGTGTTTAACCAATTGGAGACACGGCCAATTTCAGGTTTTTCATTTTCGTTTTTTCCTCCCCGCCATCCAAAAGCCATAACTTCTTTGTTTTTTTTAGGGTGAAATGGGAAAAAAACAGCGATTATGCAATTTTTGGGGGGTTTTGTTTTTACGGCATCCATCTACATGTGCACCTTATTTTACAGGTTGATAGGATTACGGCGATTATGTTTTACCGCTTTAAAAAAACAAAACTATTTGGTAGAAAAAAAAGTTAAAAAGTTTTGTGTCGCCATGTTCTGAGAGCCATAACCGTGTCCCGATATACTGCAATACAAATGTATTGCAGTATATCGAGATACGGGCGGTCTACTTTGAAGCCCTTGAGCTTTGAAGGAGTACAAAGGTGGCAGGCTGCCATAACAACCATTGTGAACAGCCAATTGTGCAACGGGGGGGGGGGTGGATGGGGCGCGGGGCGCAATGGCGTGTTTGAGGGGGCACCCCTCCTAATTCTAGCAATTTAAATGCCGCGGTCACGATTGACCATTTAAGGTGCTAAACGGGCAGAATTAAAGTGAACTTTGATTCTGCCCGCTAAAGTGCGGTGTCGGCAGTGTAACACAGCCGTCACTCGCCGAGTATGGAGCGCGCTCAGCGCGTGAGTGCGCTCCGCTCGTGAGTGCGCTCCATACATTCCCTTGGCGACATTTCAGTAATAGTACTTCGTATGTCGCCAGATTTTAAACTGAAAATAGAGAAAACAATTAATTAAAACTAAAATATTGATATATTTACATTGACGTAGCTGTTTGAGGCCTTATTTTCTATTAATTTTTTTTCTTTAGTACAAGTGGTATAATTTTAGTTGCATTTTTGGTTTAACATCTTATTAATAATAATTAACATTAGGAGGGGACATGGTATCATAGGAGAAACATTTCTAACATTTAGATTTATTTAGTTTAAAAGAAATGATCTGGTGTATATCTATATGCCAGAACATCAATCTAATGCATAATAATAATAATAATAATAATAATAATAATAATAATAATAATAATAATAATAATAATGCATATAACTTAAACTAGCTTCACACTAGCTTCATGAGACTCATCACAGTTATGGCAAATCCAGTTGCACACAAAAAGCAACAAATCCTGATGGCATATAATGAGGTCAGTCAGATTTTCAACGAGGTACCGGTATGCTTGACGGCAAGAATTTTAGACTGCAGACTGCTATTCCTACTCTCAAAACTATCAGAAACCCCTCTTGACTACCGAGAACACCAGGCGCAGGCACCATATTACGACACCCTCAGATTTTTGAAAGGTTCCAGGCAGCCCATGTCACCAGGATTCATGATGCAAAAAAAAAAAAAAAAACCCTCGATTAACACCATAATCAGCATTGATTTAGAGGTTAACCCCATTCGGAACTAAGCCTCAGCTGCCTGTATTGCAAGTTGGATGCAACGGGGATGAGCCGCTTCTAAAAGCTTATTCACACACTGGCTTGGCAAATGGCAATGAATGAGAATTTCTATCAGCGACACCGCGGTGCACTCAGGGAATGCTGGGCGTTGTAGTACTACAAAGGCTGCCTGTATTGCAAGTTGGATTGTTATGTTAACCCATGCAACGGGGATGAGCCCCTTCTAAAAGCTTATTCACACACTGGCTTGGCAAATGGCAATGAATGAGAATTTCTATCAGCCACGCCGCGGTGCACTCAGGGAATACTGGGCGTTGTAGTACTACAAAGGCTGCCTGTATTGCAAGTTGGATTGTTATGTTAACGGGGATGAGCCCCTTCTTAAGGCTTATTCACACACTGGCTTGGCAAATGGCAATGAATGAGAATTTCTATCAGCCATGCCGCGGTGCACTCAGGGAATGCTTGGCATTGTAGTACTACAAAGGCTGCCTGTATTGCAAGTTGGATTGTTATGTTAACGGGGATGAGCCCCTTCTAAAAGCTTATTCACACACTGGCTTGGCAAATGGCAATGAATGAGAATTTCTATCAGCAGCGGTGCACTCAGGGAATGCTGGGAATTGTAGTACTACAAAGGCTGCCTGTATTGCAAGTTGGATTGTTATGTTAATGGGGATGAGCCCCTTCTAAAAGCTTATTCACACACTGGCTTGGCAAATGGCTATGAATGAGAATTTCTATCAGCCATGCCGCATTGCACTCAGGGAATACTGGGCATTGTAGTACTACAAGGGCTGCCTGTATTGCAAGTTGGATTGTTATGTTAACCCATGCAACGGGGATGAGCCCCTTCTAAAAGCTTATTCACACACACTGGCTTGGCAAATGGCAATGAATGAGAATTTCTATCAGCCACGCCGCGGTGCACTCAGGGAATGCTGGGCGTTGTAGTACTACAAAGGCTGCCTGTATTGCAAGTTGGATTGTTATGTTAACCCATGCAACGGGGATGAGCCCCTTATAAAAGCTTATTCACACACTGGCTTGGCAAATGGAGAATTTGTATTGCAATTTGGATGTTCATTGTTGAGAGTAGAGTAGACTCCCGCTGTAGTGGATGAGCCCCTTCGATTGCTGGATTCCTGGCTTTTAGATTCCTAAAGCTTTCCCTAACTGCACAGAGATGCTATCCCTACAGCTCCTGTCTGTAAAATGGCCGCTGAGCTCCGTGCATAGACTTTTATTGCAGGCTTGAGCCCGCCCCTATGCTGCCTCCCGATTGGCTGGGAGAGCCGTTTGCAAGGAAATTATGGGGTAGCCTGATGTCAGGTGATATTGTGAAATCCTCCATTTTACATCTAACATGTGGCAGGCGCAAAAATGTAGCTGGGTTCGGTCAAAACGGGTTCGGCTGAACCCGGTGAAATTCGGATTCGCTGCGAACTGAACTTTTCCCGATGTTCGGACCGAAACCGGGTTCGGTTGTCCCGGTTCGCTCATCTCTATTCCCTCACTAAGGCCATGGAAAGACTGGTCTGTCCTGCTGCAACAGATGGGGGTCCCAACTTTAAAGCAAACAGTTATTCAATCCTAACATAGAAAGACTTAGTGTCAACAAAATGAAAGAGAACCTGTCACCTCTCCTGACATGTCTGTTTTAGTAAATAATTGTATTTCCCATGAAATAACAATTCTGGGGCATCTTTTCTGGCCATTATATTACTTATATTTGTCATTTATTAGAAGTTTTCCAATCTGCAGGCTTTCTCTCTTATTCTCAGTTTTCTTTGAGCTAGTGGGTGGGGCATAACTGGATGTCTCCTATACACTGCACACATAAATAACAGGAGAATGCTGCTCTCATATTTGTTTTATCACATATAAAGAGAAGCTGCTGCAGCAGCATGGACAACATTATCAAGTAGTAAGGGGCACATAATCCAGCACTAATCTAGTAGCGACAGCAAGTGTGTAACTCTCTGCTCCCTCCTCCTGTACCCCTCTCCATAGACTTGTATGGGCAGTGTGTCTGTGTCTTTCTCTCTCTGATCCCTCCTCCTGCTCCCCTCCCCTTTCTATAGATTTCTATGGGCATTGTTTCTATGACTCTCCCTTTGCTCCCTCCTCCTGCTCCCTCTCCCCTCTACATAGAATTTTATGGCCAGGCTGTGAACAGACACAACCACACTTCCTGCAGTCCGTGTCCTCTGCCCTATAACTGGAGACAAATTTTGCTTGAAAACAAGGGGTCACAGCAGATTATAGGAATAGAGACACCTAGTGGCAGCAACATCACAGAATTTGCATGAATAAAACAAAAACTTTTCAACAGTAAGTAAATTACAAAGTGGATATATATCTAGTATACTTTTAGATTAACATAAGTTGTTTAAAAACTTATTGTCCATTTGACATTTTCAACTGTACCCTTGCATATGGAATTTAGTCAATATATCCTTTCCATAAACCTTTTCTTGATTTTATCTTTTCATTGTTTTTTTTTTTTTCCCCTCCCTGCCTGTAGTATCTCAGCAGGATGTTGTTGTCATCTGTTTCTCATTTAAACTCAATAAATGTAAAACATTTTGGGATAATTCTCATTTATCTTAAAGTGGTTGGCTCCTGGTATTTATCTCCCGTTTGTGTGATCTTCAGTACACTGAACACATGGTTATTTTCCCTCTCTTCCTCCTCTTTCCCTCCTTGTAGTATACAGAGGGCACCCATTAAATTTTTTAGCTCCCTACTTCCACACCCATCCCTCCCTGTCTCTGGAGGGAGCAGATAGTTTAGAGATATATCTCAGTAGCAGACAGTGAGTAATTGCAGAACTACCTTACAACTTGTAATAAAGGACAATGTCTGTGAACCTAGAGGAATCATGGGAATTGTAGTTTTGTACATGGATATCCCACCCACAGAAGGCCTTGGCAGCATCAAAGCCGAGATACTGTACAAAGCTACTTAGCATAATGAAAATGAAAATTAACTACTTCCAGGCTATGGTGGCATCATCTGGTTAGCATTTAGACGCATATAGGTACTTTTCTGTTTTTTTTCTATTTTTCTTAATTTAAGGAAAACCCCTTTAAGTTGCCTGCCTGGGGTGAATAAACACACCACTTTTTTTCACCAATTTCCTTGGAGTGCTGCCTCTTTATTTTTTTGGATTTCATTAACAAGGGTTCCTAGCCTCAACCTCTTATCAATGCATTTGTAACAACCCAATCTATAAAACTATAATGTTATTTTTCCCACTCGGTGAACACCGCAAAAAAAAAAAACGAAAAACAATGCTTTAATTGCTATTTTTTGGTCACCACCCCTCCCAAAACATAGAATAAAAAGTGTTTGAAAATTCTCATGTACCCCAAAATACCAATAAAAATTACAACCAGTCCCGCAAAAAAACAAGCCCTTACACAGCTTCTTTGACAGAAAAATAAAAAAGTAATGGCTCTCAGAATATGGTGACACAAAAAATAAATAATTTTATAAAAAAGTGATGTTATTCTGCAAACCCTGCAAAATATAAAAAAAATATATACATATGGTATCGCTGTTATTGTACCAACCGGCAGAATAAAGTAAACTGTCATTTATAGCGCATGATGTACGCCTTCAGAAATGAAATCACAGTTTTTTGGTCACCTTATCTCTAAATAAAATGTAAAAAACAGTGATGAAAAAGTCGTACATACTAAAAAATTGTACCAATAAACACTACAGCTCGTCCCACCAAAAATAAGCCCTCACACCGCTTAAACGACCCAAAAAAAAAGTTTTGGCTCTCAAAATGTGTTGATACAAAACTTTTTTTTTTTTTTTTTAACAAATAGTTTTTTCTTTGTAAACGTAGTAAAATCTATTGAGACAGAAAATAAAATTAAGTTGTCTTTTTTACCGCATGGTGACAGCGCGAAAAACGAAACCCAAAAAACAATGGAGGAATCGCAGTTTTATCCAATTTCACCCCGCAAAGAATTTTGTTTTCAGTTTCCCAGTACATTTTATGGTACTTAAAATGGTGTCAATAGAAACTACAACTCTTCCCGCAATAAATAAGCCTGCACACCACTCTATTGATGGAAATATAAAAAAGTTATGGCGTCTGGAAGGCGGGGAGTGAAAAACTAAATGGAAAAGCAAAAAAGGATCAGTCCTAAAAAGGTTAATTAATTTCTAGTAAAAAAAAATTATTACCACATGTGGGGTATTGTCGTACTCGGGAGAGATTGCTTTACAAATGTTGGGGTGCTTTTTCTCCTTTATCCCTTGTCAAAATAAAAAAATCAACATTTTATTGGACAAAAATAAAATATTCATTTTCACGGCCTAATTCCACTAAATTCTGCAAAAAATCTGTGGGGTCAAAATGCTAACTATACCCCTCAAAAAGTTCTTTGATGGGTTTAGTTTCCAAAATGGGGTCACATTTGGGGTGTTTCCACTGTTTTGGTCCCTCCAAGTGCATTGCAAATGCGACATGGCACTGAAAACGAATCCAGCAAAATCTTCGCTCCAAAATCCAAATGGCACTCCTTCCCTGCTGAGCCCTTCTGTAGGTCCAAACAGCAGTTTATTACCACATATGGGGTGTTTCCGTAATCCGGAAAATATGCTTTACAAATGTTGGGGTGCATTTTCTTCTTTATTCCTTGTAAACATTAAAAATTTCTAAAATGGGGTCACTTTTGGAGGGTTTCCATTGTTTTGGCAGCACAAGACCTCTTCAAACCTGACATGGTGCCTTAAATATAATCTAAAAAAAAAGGAGACCCCAAAATCCTCTAGGTGCTCCTTTGCATCTGAGGCCAGGGTTTCAGTCCATTAGGACACTAGGGCCACATGTGGGATATTTCTAAAAACTGCAGAATCTGGGCAATAAATCTTGAGTTGCGTTTCTCTGGTTAAACCTTCTGTGTTACAGAAAAAAGTGTATTACAAATGAATTTCGGCCAAAAAAATTGTAAATTTCCCCTCTACATTGCTTTACTTCCTGCTTTACTTCCTGTGAAACACCTAAAGGGTTAAGAAACTTTCTGAATGCTGTTTTGAATACTTTGAGGGGTGCAGTTTTTAAAATTAGGTGTTTTATTGGGGGTTTCTAATATATAAGGCCCTAAAAACCACTTCAAAACGAAACTGGTACCTGTAAAAATAGCCTTTTGAAATTTTCTTGAAATTGCTGCTAAAGTTCTAAACCTTGTAACGTCCTAGAAAATAAAAGGACATTCAAAAAAATGATGCAAACATCAAGTAGACCACTAACATAAACTACAATATGTCACGAGAAAACAATCTCAGAATCGCTTGGATAGGTTAGAGCATTCCCAAGTTATTACCACATAAAGTAACACATGTCAGATTTTAAAAAATCGGCTGTGCCACAAGGCCAAAACAGGCTGCGTCCTGAAGGGGTTAATAGTGCAAAAGAAGTAAAATATAAAAAAACTATACATATTTGGTATCGCCATAATCGTACTGACCCATAGAATAAAGTTAACATGTTATTTATACTGCAGCGTAAACGGCGTATATTTAAAATGCTAAATTAATGCTGGAATAACTGGGGTTTTTTTCAATTCCTTCCTTAAAAAAATGAATAAAAAGATAAGCAATATAATATATACATCCTAAAATTGAGCAATTGAAAAATACAACTTGTCCCACAAAAAACAAGCCCTTATATGGCAAGATCGACATAAAAAAGTTATGACACTTGGAAGGCGGGGAGGAAAAAATTAAAAAGAATGCTTGCTCATTAAGGCCGAAATAGACCTGGTCCTTAAGGGGTTAAACTAATTAAAATCACCCGGGGCAGAATGGGAGGAGTGCACGATCAAAAATGGAGGCAGTCACTAACCCCAAATATATGCAATACATAAGAGACAAGAATGTTTGATCAGCACGTTCCAGCAAAATGAAACAAAATGTGTATACAGGGCATGTATGCCTGTGACTACAAGATAATACCGTACAGAAGAAAATGGCGACAGCACTCTGCGAACACCAATGTCACCTAAAACACTATATATAAATAAATATGCATTTTTCAATAAATTTTTAATACAATGTGGACCATAACATTACAAGCTGAGAACTTTTCATATTATTTCTATTAAATGTGTCAAATGATTATTAAAATAATTTATAAATGCAATTAATATAAATTTTTAAAACAGTTACTGAACAAGACAAATATAGCTCACTGGAGTTAAATTAAAAACAGCACCTCTTCTAATAATGACAATAATGTCATTGAATTTGATGACTGTGACAGTAAAAAGTTGAATTAGTCATTTTAAACTTTATACAGTATTAATATTGGTTAAAAATATAAGCTCTTTGTTTCGAGCCATTTAGAATAGAGAATATGAAAAAAAGGAAAATGTTTTATGACAACAGTTGAAATTCGTTGTTATTTTCCCTCATGGAAAATTGGCAACCATCTTCCATACATGAGTTACCCTAGCAAGCACAATATTAAAAATTTCATTTATTAGTGCTTTAGTTTCTAAATATTGATATTTAATATAGAACACTAATAAAAGAAAGTGCATTTACTACCTACAGTATCCAATATATATATACATATATATATATTTGACATATTCTAAAGGTTGGCCCATAGCCATCGTCGATATAACAAGTCGATTTTACATGGGTCAATGCTTTCTGTATGGGGACGAATGATCGTTAATACGATCGTTCAGTCTCTGTGAGTTTGCATCATTGTCAGCAGCACCTCCCCTTTTTTATTTTATAGGCTGCATAAATTATGTGATCAGCCGACAGACGAGTGTTTGCTATTTTGTCGGCCGATCCCTGCCCTGTTTACATGGGGCAGTAATCGGGAACAAGCGTTTGAAAGAACACTCGTTCGGCAGATTATGGGCCCGTGTAAGTAGGCCTTTACCCACTACAAATTGGCCTTGTGTAAAAAACATAATTGCCAAGTCAAACAATAAATACAATTTTAGTTGATAACTAAGTTCAATTAGACTAGAAAGACATTCATCACTATTTACAGCCATGTTTATCTTAAACATATCTAAAACGGATTTTAAAAATTGCTCCAGCTGCGATCAATTAGTCTAAGCTATACCCAAATTTAGTCGGGCTGAAATTGGGCTCCATATCTGCATTCACTGTTTATGCTAACTTATTGACCTCAATAGTCTCTGACTATCATATGTTATAATTCTTTTTTTATGCTCATGCCTATACTCTATATGTTGCTTGCACTGCCTAAATTGCCCAAAACTATTTTTTCTGTCTATATAGTGTATGTTATCCAAGCTGATAGAAAAAAAAGAAAGAAAAAAAAGAAAAAAAAGAAAAAAGACGTCTAGATAGCTACATAGCCTGACATTTTGTAAGAGGCGCTACAAACACCGGACTGGACCGAAATGGTCCTTTGGAATATCATGCCAAAATCAGACCAAAAACCACATCTTAGAAGAATACCTCTGATTGAAAAATATTGTCTCTTTTTTTTTTCTTCTCCCTTTTTATATAAGAAACAATTGGAAATATATGTTTTTGCATGACCTATCATAAACGGGGTGACGAGAGATATACACTTGGTGGGTTTCTTCCATTGAAACAAAATGGAATCTAAACCAGGAAAAAATCAACTGAGAGATGAAAGGAGAGAGTCTGGGTGAATATTTGTGGAGAAATCCCAAGGGAGAGGAAAGGGAGAGTAGACTGTTCTATCGGAGGAGACGCAAAGCCATATAAATGAATGCATTGAGGATGCTATAAAAGGCATGTTACCATATCTATACATGAGACTGTTGAGAAATCTATTACTCGGTCCCTACAGGCCTTAAAGGGAGATGTGGGAGCGCAATCAGTCAGATTAGATTCCTTGGAACAGAAAATGGCAACTATGGAGAATGAGGCAGAAGCATTACATGCAGCTATTGAGGGGCTGAACAAAGATAATAAATGGTTAAAAATGAAGGTCGATGAACTTGAAAATAGATAAAGGCAAAACAATATAAGAGTAATTGGCCTGCCAGAATCTTGCTCTTCAGAGGGATTAAAAGAATTTGCAACAAAAGAACTTCCTAAAGCCCTAAACATTAATGGAGACATTAAAATCGAACGGATACATAGAATTAGCCCCATGAGAGACAATAAGGGCCCACCAGTGATTGTCAGATTGACAGACTTTAGTGAGAAACAAAATCTAATAGTGGCATACAGGAAAAATCAACCCTTAATCTTTGAAGGCAATAAACTACTTATATTCTCAGATTTTTCTGCGTAAACGGCTAATAAAAGGAGAACTTTTTTGCATCTTTACTCAAAATTATTTGAGAATAAGATTAAGTTTTTTTTGGTAAATCCTGTGTCCCTAAAAATACTAAACAGAGGCGGAGGAATTATGACTTTTACGGAATCAAAAGATGCAAAACTGTATTTTGAAAAGGAGTGGGGACTCGCATGCTAATATTGATAATTTGATATCATGTTTATACTAAGCGATATAAGAACATTGTAGATGTGTTAAAGAGGCTCTGTCACCACATTATAAGTGCCCTATCTCCTACATAAGGAGATCGGCGCTATAATGTAGGTGACAGCAGTGCTTTTTATTTAAAAAAACTATCTATTTTTACCACTTTATTAGCGATTTTAGATTTATGCTAATGAGTTGCTTAATGACCAAGTGGGCGTATTTTTACTTTAGACCAAGTGGGCGTTGTACAGGGGAGTGTATGGCGCTGACCAATCAGTGACCAATCAGCGTCATGCACTCCTCTCCATTCATTTACTCAGCGCTTAGGGATCCTGGTAGATCCTTATGTGCTGTCTTATACTAACACATTAACAATACTGAAGTGTTTAGACAGTGAATAGACGTTCCACGGGATGTCTATTCACAATCCCTGCACTTCGTTACTGTTTTTATGGTAGTTACAGCAAATGTGATCTCGTTGTAACCTGTCATTTACAGTGAGATCTCGCGAGATCACGCTTCCTCTGCTGTAACTACCACAGACAGAGTAATGAAGTGCAGAGATTGTGAATAGACATCCTGTGAAATATCTATTCACTGTCTAAACACTTCAGTATTGTTAATGTGTTAGTATAAGACAGCACATAAGGATCTAGCAGGATCCCTATGCGCTGAGTAATGAATGAATGAATGGAGAGGAGTGCATGAGGCTGATTGGTCAGCGTCATACACTCCCCTGTACAACGCCCACTTGGTCTAAAGTAAAAATACGCCCACTTGGGCATTAAGAAACTCATTAGCATAAATCTAAAATCTCTAATAAAGTGGTAAAAATAGATCGTTTTTTTAAATAAAAAGCACTGCTGTCACCTACATTATAGCGCCGATCTCCTTATGTAGGAGATAGGGCACTTATAATGTGGTGACAGAGCCTCTTTAAGTAGAAAACTGTCAGGGAGCAAAGACATAGATGTAATTATCTAAGCTAGCTTGAGTAGGCGATTGGGGGAGGGGGGAAAGGAAAAGATAAGGGGGAGAAAGAAAAAAAACATTAAAGAAAGAAAAAAATGAAAAGAAGGGGAAAAAAAGACATGGAAAAAAAAAGGAGGAAACAGAATAGGAAATGAGAGAAATATAAATAATTAAATTTAAAAAAAGGATATATAGGAGAAAATGTCTTTCTAGGTATATAATCACTGAGAGTAGATACTTATTTAACACAGTTAAAGGGGAAAGAAATTGTCACAAACCACGATAAAAATATACAAAAATTAGAACCAGTATATATATACAAAACACTATAACACTTACAATTAAAATAGTCATAGCACAGTTTAAATATTACTTTTTCTCTGGTAGCATCGTTGGCCACTATATATATATATATATATATATATATATATATATATATAGACATATATATATATATGTATATATATATAAATATATATGTCTATATATATATATATATATATATATATATATATATATAGTGGCCAACGATGCTACCAGAGAACAAGTAATATTTAAACTTTTTGGAATCTTTCTGGAATCATCTTAAAATATTAAATGAAACACTAGAATATTGTGTATAGAAAAACAACGCTACAATAATCTTATAATTAATAAGGTTTCACCATATCACTGTAAATAAAAATGTGACAAGGAAGATATAAACATAATAATGGAGGGGGCGGTGGAGGGGCGAGGCGGGTCAAAAGCGGTATGTAAGAACAACTAATATGTTATGTGAAGTTGGGGGTCAACATAAAAATAGAGAAGGGGAAATATGGGATGGGGGAGGTTTAGAACCCCTAGGGGCAGGGGTCTCTCGTGCTTTTTTTGGAAAATGAAACTATTCTGTGTGCACTGAAATATGAAGTCTGAGCTTAGGATAATATCTTGGAATGTGAAAGGGAGCAGCACTCCAGCAAAGAGGGAATTTTTTTAGGGCATCTTAAAAAAAAATGGATGCTCATATAGTCCTTTTACAAGAAACACATCTTTGCCAAATTAAAATTGAAAAAATGAGAACAACGTGGGTGGGCCAGGTATTTGGTTTCTTTCTCAATAGGGAATAAAGCTGTAGTGCTTATCCTAATTCATAAAAGTGTCAATTGGTGTCAACAGGGTAAGATCAGGAGGGGAGAATGGCCAAAGTGGTATTAAAGTTTGAAAAAAAAGAGATATGTATCCGCCACTAACACTAACCAAAAAGGAATTCCTAAATAAATTGGCTTTAACTGTAACAAAATAAATATATCCATTCAAAATAATAGGTTTACACTTTAACCCCTTCCCCCTGCTTGCATTCTGGGCCCTAATGACCAAGCCAGAATTTTTTTTTCTCATTTTTTTTATTAACTTTATTCAACTTTTTTTTTTGTCCTACTAGGGGACTTTCATATGCGATCATCCGATCGCTTTTATAATACACTGCAATACTTTTGTATAGGCCCCCGGCTGCCATCGTAGACACAGACACTCGGCGATCTTATCGCCGGGTGTCAGTGGGATGAGAGGGAGTTCCCTCCCCCTCTCCAAAACCACTCAGATGCACGCTATTGAGCACCGCATCTGAAGGGTTAAACGGGTGAGATCGATACTTTTACCGATCTCACCAGGTCGAGCAGGAACACCCCCAGCCCTCAGCTGCCTCTGGCAGCTGAGAGCAGGGAGATTTGACAGCTCCCTGCTCTGTTTACTTTATTCTAATGCAGCACCGTGGAATGGCGGTGCTGTAGAATAAAGACCATTAATGACCGCCGTGAAAAGGCTTATCGCCGGTCATTAAGGGGTTAATGAGGTAGTAAAAAAACACAGATGACAGGACTGGACAAAGCAAAGTCAAACACCAACATACAGTGGAAGAGCTTTCACATTTTACCAGGGCAGATGATCCTTGGTGATTAATGAATCTGATAGAAAGAGAATTTACCTATTCTCCAGTCCATGGCTCTATTTCTCGAATAGATTATATCTTGACTACAGATAATTTATTAAATACAATAACAGAAGCTGAGATTCATGATAGAGTAATTTCAGATCACTCCCCAATTAGTATAGTATTAAGTGGCATTGTAGGTGAAACATACCGCAGCTTTATCTGGAGATTCCAACCGCAGTTAGTTAAAGACACTCAATTTGTAGTAGATATGAAGAAGTGGTGGGCACAATATGTGAAAGAAAATGTCGAGGCATGTAGAGATCCAGTACAATTCTGGGAAACAGCTAATCCTGTATTAAGGGGACATATAATATTGTATACTAGAAGCTATCAGAAAAAAAACATATTACCAAGCCAGTGAGAGCTATAGATCGGCCTATAATAACTATAAAAAATATCCATCTAATGACTTAATAGATGAAATTCTCATAGCCCAAGAACTTAATAATATCTGGCTAGAAAAAATTCTGAATTTTTATAGTAATCAGAAAGAAGCTAAACTTTTTAGATATGGCAATAAGTCTGACAAACTGCTTTCAAACTTGTCAAAAGAGGTTAACAGAAATAAAAATATACACGCTTTTAAAGATCAGAGCGGAAAAATATGTCGTGAAATTAAGAAGATAAATAAATAAAGGTTTTTTCAAGCTTTACAGAGATTTATATAGACCTGATAAAGGGCATATTGATCCCAATAATAAATATCTTAGAGATACGAATCTTCCCATCTTGATGGAAGAACAGCGGAGTGCATTGAGTAGACCAATAACTCCACGGGAAATAGATATGATCATCAAACAATTAATAACCCAGCACCTGGTCCAGGCGAGTATGTCAGTGAATTCTATAAACAATTAAAAAAGAAGAAATTAATACAGACTTGGAAGAGCTATTCAACACGCTTTTTCTAAACAAAAGAAATATGCCATCTAGTGAGACAGCCTATATCAAGGTGTTTGTAAAGAAGGGAAAGGATCCATTGCTTCCTGGGTCATATATAACTATTTCTTTGATCTCTATCACAACATCAAATTTTGGAGTCAAATTGTATCGGATAGATTAGCTGAAATTATGCTCGGTTTGATCACACCAGCTCAAAATAGTTTTATTAAAGGCAGGAAAATAGTTAGAAGCTTTAGAAGGGTTTTGACGGTGATTGACTGGAAATATAGCAACCAAGAATGGAAAAGATGACCCGGTTATTTTTATGGTAGATGCAGAAAAGGCCTTTGACTTTGTTTGATGGCCCTGACTATTTGCCGTGCTAAAAAAAATGGGCTTTAGAGGACACTTTGTAGATTTCCTGCAAGGATTATACAGCCAACTGAAGGCCCAAGTAGTAATTGCTGTAAAGATATCAGAAGCTATAAAATTCGGAAGAGGGACAAGACAAGGTTGTTTCTCTGTCCCCCCTCCTTTTCAATTTGTCAATAGAACCTCTCTCCAGAGACATAGCAAATCAAATAGAGATAAGAGGTGTTGAAATGAATAAACAAGAAATCAATACTAGCTTATTCACAGACGATCTTTTGATCTTTTTGTCAGACCCTAGATACTCTATGTCATTTGTCTTGGAAACACTGTACGGTTTTGAAATTCAATCAGGATACAAGATAAATAGATCAAAAAGCAAGATTTTTTTTAAAAACAGCAGAGGAGACAGACATTGGGTCCTAGACCTGGAGATTAAAAATGGCGGATTAAAAACTTACATATTTAGGGATAACTATAGCACGCTCGAAAAGAGAGATACAGTGAAGGAAATAAGTATTTGATCCCTTGCTGATTTTGTAAGTTTGACCACTGTCAAAGACATGAACATTCTAGAATTTTTAGGCTAGGTTAATTTTACCAGTGAGAGATAGATTATATAAAAAAAAAACAGAAAATCACATTGTCAAAATTATATATATTTATTTGCATTGTGCACAGAGAAATAAGTATTTGATCCCCTACCAACCATTAAAAGTTCAGCCTCCTCCAGACCAGTTACACGCTCCAAATCAACTTAGTGCCTGCATTAAAGACAGCTGTCTTAAATGGTCACCTGTATAAAAGACTCCTGTCCACAGACTCAATTAATCAGTCTGACTCTAACCTCTACAACATGGGCAAGACCAAAGAGCTTTCTAAGGATGTCAGGGACAAGATCATAAACCTGCACAAGGCTGGAATGGGCGACAAAACCATAAGTAAGACGCTGGGTGAGAAGGAGACAACTGTTGGTGCAATAGTAAGAAAATGGAAGACATACAAAATGACTGTCAATCGACATCGATCTGGGGCTCCATGCAAAATCTCACCTCGTGGGGTATCCTTGATCCTGAGGAAGGTGAGAGCTCAGCCAAAAACTACACGGATGGAACTTGTTAATGATCTCAAGGCAGCTGGGACCACGGTCACCAAGAAAACCATTGGTAACACATTACGCCGTAATGGATTAAAATCCTGCAGTGCCCGCAAGGTCCCCCTGCTCAAGAAGGCACATGTACAGGCCCATCTGAAGTTTGCAAATGAACATCTGGATGATTCTGAGAGTGATTGGGAGAAGGTGCTGTGGTCAGATGAGACTAAAATTGAGCTCTTTGGCATTAACTCAACTCGCCGTGTTTGCAGGAAGAGAAATGCTGCCTATGACCCAAAGAACACCGTCCCCACTGTCAAGCATGGAGGTGGAAACATTATGTTTTGGGGGTGTTTACTTCACCGCATCAATGGGAGAATGGATGGAGCCATGTACCGTCAAATCCTGAGTGACAACCTCCTTCCCTCCACCAGGACATTAAAAATGGCTCGTGGCTGGGTCTTCCAGCACGACAATGACCCGAAACATACAGCCAAGGCAACAAAGGAGTGGCTCAAAAAGAAGCACATTAAGGTCATGGAGTGGCCTAGCCAGTCTCCAGACCTCAATCCCATTGAAAACTTATGGAGGGAGCTGAAGATCCGAGTTGCCAAGCGACAGCCTCGAAATCTTAATGATTTACAGATGATCTGCAAAGAGGAGTGGGCCAAAATTCCATCTAACATGTGTGCAAACCTCATCATCAACTAAAAAAAACGTCTGACTGCTGTGCTTGCCAACAAGGGTTTTGCCACCAAGTATTAAGTCATGTTTGCCAAAGGGATCAAATACTTATTTCTCTGTGCACAATGCAAATAAATATATATATTTTTGATAATGTGATTTTCTGTTTTTTTTTTAAATATAATCTATCTCTCACTGGTAAAATTAACCTAGCCTAAAAATTCTAGACTGTTCATGTCTTTGACAGTGGGCAAACTTACAAAATCATCAAGGGATTTCCTTCACTGTATATGATCTAAATATAGGAGCCATAATAGAGAAAATTAAAAAAGAACAACATAAATGAAGAGACCTTCCGATCTCTCTTTTTGGGAAAATACAACTTATCGAAATTATTAGCTTCACGTGTCTACTGTATCCGATGCAATTACTTCCATTAATTTTGAAACTGAAAGATATTCCTAAAACTCCTAATCGAAAATATATTAAAAAAATGATTTGGAAAAATAAGAGACCACGAATGGCCTTGAGGAGGCTGATGATGACTAGAGAAAGATAAGGGCTAGGATTCCCAGATATTAAAAAATATAATTTAGCATGCTTAACCAGATATTGGGTCAAAATAAGAATAAGTTTGTATATAGACAGAGGAGGAATTCATATCACCATTTTCTTTAGTAGGCATTTTAAACGCTAATTTGAAAGATATAAAGTCAGTGAAAAATATAATTGTATCTGAGACGAAGGAAAACGTGGCAACAAATAAGAAAAACGTGCAATCTTCCAATGCATATTTCTGGTTACCTTAAGATCAAAGTCCATCCTGGCTTGTTAGACAATATACTACCAACATTTTTAAAAGAATGGGACAACAAGGGGCTAACATGAGTTAAGGACTTATTTGATCAAACAGGCAAAATTAGGCGCTTCCTAGAACTACAAAATCAATTTGAGATCGGGAATGGACATTATTTCACATATAGACAAGTTACCGAGTCTTACAGTAAAAGAAAGTGAGATAGAATGAATATATTCCAATCGACCCCCATGTTTGAATCCTTTCTTGTTTCAGGGACCTCGGTTTCATTGACAAAGATCTATGCCAACCTTAAAAAGAACGAAAAAATTAATGGGGAATATTGTGCAGCTGAAGGGTGGCGTATGGAAATAGGAGCGAGCTTGCCTGTACAAGAAATTATGCAAAAGATACAGAAATAGGAAATAGGATGGTCAAGAAGGTTAAAATTTCCCCAAAAATTTAGAGAAATACACTTTTAGGCTGTATTATGTTTTGGCACAGTAGAAGAAAGTTGCCACTACTAATCAGTCTTTGAGGTAGGGAAGAGATATGTAGAACAAATGAAACTGGAGTTTCTTGTTGAAACCTTGGGCGCTCAGTAAAAAATAGTGGAAGCAGTCTTTTATGTAACAACTAGTGAGGAAAGTGAAATCGCCCATATGGTTGTATTTCTTTCTTTTATTGTGGCATCCAGCAAAAAGTTAAAAGCATTCAAAGGAGGGCATAGCAAATTGCAAGGCAGGTTACAGCCTGTTTTGCGCGAAGAGTAGCGCTTCTTCAGACCTCAACACTTGAACGCTTTTAACTTTTTGCTGGATGCCTCAATCAAAGAAAGAAATACAACCACATGGGTGAGTGCCGTAATTTCCTCAATACTTTTATTATGATTTTTATCATCCCCCTATGAAAATAAATAGCTGATTATAAAAGCCAATGTCCGAAATGCGGCAAATGGAAATCCTCCCTTTTTCATGGTTTTTGGACCTGCATCTTATATAGGCGAAGTAGAAGATGTAATTCAGTCGGTTATTGGAGCCAGGTTTAAAATAGATATTTGGCTCTTTTTGCGTCATTGCTACGAAAAACTTGTACGATCAGATAAGTTGACTATTATACATTTAATGGCAGCAAAAAAAAGCAATATTGACTAACTGGATTAAGCCACAACCTCCATCAAAGAAAATGATAATAGATAACCTAGAAAAGATTATGAGGATGGAATTGGCTGCAGAAGGGAGACAAGAGAGCAAAGTTTTTCTTCAGGAACGATGGGGAAACTTTTTAAAACAGTATTATGGAATAGAGTTCCAAGATATCTTGGCTCGATGGAATATTGTATTTCCAAAGTAATAGAAATTAAATAATAAGCACGAGAGACAAGTGGCTTGGGGGGATTGGTGGGATGGGTTTTGTTCTTTTTCATTTTAAAGAATGTAATCTGAAAAACAAAATAAACTGTTTGAAAAATTAAAAAAAATGATCAGGGAAATATAAATATAAAGAATAAATGAAAGACTGAGATACTGTAAACAAAAAAAAAATAAAAAAAAATAATTGCTTTGAAATTGGCCATCATGGCAAAATAAAAAAGTTTTTAAATCTATCACCCGTTGTTTCCTGTTGTTATCATACAGCCATTATGTGACCTCAATGACAGCAGCTGATTGCTAAGCACTACGGTTTAGTTTTATAGTGATGCCATGACTACAGCCCATGATTGGCTGCAGCTTTCACATGGTACTGCATGATACCTCATTATTAAGTGATAAAAACAGGAAGTGGCATGTGATTACAGTGGCATGTAAACAACACCAAAGGGGTAAGGTAGATACAGTATATTAGAAATATATCTTATCATTTTGTCCAGTTTAACCCTTCCCGCCACAGCCCTTTTTCAGATTTTCATTTTAGTTTTTTCCTCCCCACTTTCCAAAAGCCATAACTTTTTTTTTTCTTCTGTCGATATAGTCCTATGAGGGCTTGATTTTTGCGGAACGAGTTGTAGTTTTTTGTAGCACCATTTAGTGTGCTATATAATGTACTAGGAAATGGGGAAACAAATTATTTGTGGGGTAGAAAATGAAAAACAGCAATTCCTACATTGTTTTTTGCGCGTCGTTTTTATGGAATTAACTGTGCAATTAAAATTACATGTTACCTTTATTCTGTGGGTCAATACAATTACAGTGATACCAAATATATAAAGTTCTTTTTATATATTACTACTTTTACAAGTAAAAACCTAAGTGTAAAAGAATTGAATTTATTTTGTGTCGCCAAATTCCGAGCCATAACTTTTTTTTATTTTTCCGTCGATTAAGTGGTATGAGAGCTTATTTTTAGCGGGATAAGCTTTAGTTTTTAAAGATACCATTTTGGGGTACATGCGATGTTTTGATCACTTTTAATTTCATTTTTTGTGGGAGATGAGGTGACCCAAAAATAGAGATTCTGGCATTTACAATGTTTTTTACAGCGTTCACCGTGCGGGTTAAATAATGATATATTGTAATAGTTCTGACTTTTACGGACGCGGTGATATCAATTATGTTTATTTATTTATTTTTTTACTCTGCTCTAGGGGGGAAAATGCGAAAAGGTTGTTTTTTTTTTACTTTTAATTGTTTTATTTTTTTTACATTAAAAAAACTTTATTTTACTCATTTTTACTTTTTTTATTAGTCCCCCCAGGGGACTTCAACCAGCGATAGTTAGATCGCTTGCACGATATACTACAATACTAATGAATTGCAGTATATCGTGATTCTGACAGGCTTCTATTAAGCCCCCAGGCAGCCATAGCCACCATTGCCCCCCCCGCGATTGAATTGCGGGGGGCGCGATGACCTGTTAGAGGGGTCGCCCCCTCTTTCTAACGATTTAAATGCTGCGGTCGCTATTGACCGCGGCATTTAACGAATTAAACGAGCGGGATCGAGCTCGAGCGGTATGCCGCTCATTACTCTGAAGTGTAGGCTGTGACACACACCGAATGGAGCGGTTTCACTCCGTGAGCCCGTTCCATACTTCCCCTACCCGACTTTGGCGTATGGATACGTCAAATGTAGGGAAGGGGTTAAAGAAATATTTAGGGATTGGAAAATACATTTGAAGACACTACCAATAAATATAGGAAGCTTTGTACAGTGGGGAATTTGCTCTGAATTTGCTGGCCTACCAACAGTTTTCAAAGAGTGCATGATGATTTATCCAGGAAGTCACAACAAAAAATCAATTGCAACAGCACTCTGCAAGCTCCAAGACCACTAAATGCTATATATAGATTACTGCTACATTTATAATACTTACAAATGTGATGTTCTTATCGCACATTTTGGTAAAATGTGTGAGCCCTCCTGCCACGACAAGACGACCGCTTTTAAATGGGTCCCCTTACTTAAAAAGATACCTCTCTCCTGGGTCTAAGCCTGCAGAATGAACACTTGGTAGATAGAAACCAGCTATACTCTCCTTAAAAATACCCTTGGGCATAATGGGAGTGCACAACCAAAATGGAGGTAGCCACCAGCCCTACATGTACAACACTAAACAGAAAAAGTTGGTCAGCACTGACCTTCTCGGTACATTTTGAACGTGGGTGGGGCCACAACATAGATCTCCAGTTTGCCCAGCGTCAGCACTTGAATACAGCAATACGCCCAGTGGTATCTTCGACGACCTCCGTCCCTCTCTAGATAGTGGTTACTGGGGTTTCCCGAACAAGTTCCCCTGAGGTATAGCTCCCATGCCGATTATTATACCTGATTTTTCTGCCTGCAATTGAAATGAAGACTGCTTTGTCCTGAGGACGATGGGACTTACAAATGGCAGTAAAGCCATACACTACGCCTGCCATCTACCCAGATTAATTTTTAACTACTCTCCTCTATCTCTGATCCTAACAGAAGTGCCTGTTTCTGAAGGGTTTCATCGCTAGCTCTACAGTAATACTGGTCAATCTTTATTCCCCTAATACTGCCCAAAATGACTTCTTAGCATTCTAGATAAATTACTCCCTATTGATGAGGATGTCATAATTACTGTTGGGCCATTTAATATTGTTCTTGATTACACTCTTGACGAGAAAACTGAGAGCTACCCTTTCTTCCCTCCACTTAGTAGACATTTGGAGACTGCACAACACTACAGTGAAAGATTTCAACTTTTTCTCATCTACTCATTTTAGATACCATCGCTTAGGTTATATTTTTAGTTTATACAATCCAAAGTCAAAGGGGGTTTTGGCATGCCTGATCTCTACATGTACTAAAAAACAAATTACCTTTCTCGTTGGCTTCACTTTGTTTTTTAAATAGCTACCATGTAGATATTGAAAAACATGCTTTAAGGTATTATAACCTTCTTTTTTTTATAGTCCCCTTTTGTTCATCTGCAAATTTCTTTAAATATTACAAAAGCTTCTTTAAAAGTATGGCAATCCACTCTGACCCAGCAGATGTCTTGGTCCTCCCCTTCCCCATTGATGCCTCTTTACCTAGTCCAGTCATTCTTACTTAAGATACCACCTGAAATTAGGCTACCATGGGGTCACCTCAGAGATCTCTCTCTTAAGTCTGCCTACAGTGGAGACCAATTGATGGACATCGAACAATTTCTTCCGGGCTCTGTAGAGAATTAACAATTAACCATAACTGATCCTACCTCCAGCAATGTAGGTCCCTTGGCAGGTTAATAAATCTCCCCCTTCGTAAATGAATTGGCTTGAAACTGAACTTCAATATACCATACAATTACAAGCTCAGGTAAGTTATATATTTTTCCTTATCTGGTAAACTAACTTATCTGAAAGCCCGGGATTCAGAATTAGGCAGTCAATTTTCGGATGCGAAAGCTCACTCCATTCTCTCTCTCATTCTCATGGTTTTTCCGGTTGTATCAGAGTAAAGGAGAACTCTTTCAAGACATTGACCCATTAGTAAAAGACCCCAGTACGTTTAGAAAGATTAAATGTTTCTCCTTTTTATGTATGTTGAAGATGTCACTCTGCATCAGGTTCAATGTCTCATATTTGATTCTCCAGATTGGATGGTTCTTGGTGCCAGGTTAGGCAGGGAAAAAAAAATTGCGCAATTTACATTGTTTTATCTCTAGGGCTGATTTTGCTTAGGATCCCCTAAACCACATTTTAAAACTGAAAATCATGACCTTCTAACCTGGTTGATTATGGCTGCTAGACTATTAAAGGGACTGTCCACCTTCAGAAAATTAATGTAATTTTTATGTATAATTAAAGTTATACAATTTTCCAATATACTTTCTGTATTGATTCCACACGATATTCAAGATCACTGATTGTTGTTATTCATGTTTTACTTCCAGTGTATAAAATTCTGTCCATAGTCATCTGATGGACACACAGGTGCAGGACTGATTACAGTTACAGTATGTATATCAGAGCTGTGTCGTCTAGACATCTCAGCACCTGTGTGTTTATCACATGACCATGGACAGAATAGTATTCACTGGAATTAAGCAATACATTTCCTCACTGAATAATAAAAAGAAGATATTTTGAAAACCATGAGGAATTAATACAAAAAATGTATTAGAATATTGTATAAGTTTTAATTGTACGAAAAATAACAATAATTTGCTGAAAGAGAAATATGCCTTTAACCCCTTCCCGACATTTGTCGTAAGTATACGTAATGGAAAGCCAGTGCTTCCCGAAAAATGTTGTATACTAGCTTCTGAGCCGGTGCCATAATTGCCGGATCTCAGCTGTATCTTACTGCTGACATCTGGCTATAATGGCAGGAACCGAAAATTAGCTTCGATCCCTGCCATTAACCTCTTAAGTGCAGCGCTCAAACGCGAGTGCTGCACTCTTAAGGTGTTTGCGTCTCATCGGAGCCCCAGCAATAAAATTGCCGGGGTTCCGGTGGCTGCAATGGCAACCGGAGGCCTAATACTGGCCTCCCGGTCTGCCTAGCAC